>NC_070605.1:43874803-44499803 GCF_027172205.1 Podarcis raffonei | reverse complement strand
GGAAAGGAATTTCTGCTAATTTGGAAGCTTTTGGTGGCGAGTTAAAATAAAAACAATTCTTTGGAATATAGAATTCAAGCAGCCACTTTGCATCACAGTATTCAATAGGGAAGGCAGGCGCAATAGAGCTTTTATTAGGAAGCAGCATTTAAAGTGAAGATTAATTTTTTTTAAAAAACACAGCTTAAAACAAAGGGTAAAAATTAAAAACAGAAACAGAAAAGAAATTTAGAAGTTCGTGACTCATAAGCTTCTTCCTCTAAAAAAACCATTGTAATTGAACCATTCGGCTCCCTTTCTTCCACTGAGATTATAATGGCTCCCTGCTATCTAAGCATGTGAGACTAATAATAGCATCCATCCTCATAACCATACTATTAAGGGAGAAGATGACAGCAGGAGCATGAGAAGAAGAAACAACAATATACGTAAATCACCCAGCCCTGGCAGAATGAGGGAAATCTAGAGATCTGGATGAACATCCACTATTCCAAAAACCTCCAGCACAGGAGAAGGCATCATTCTTCTCAGCGTCTGAAAAAAACAACAAAACAAAACCCCAATGAAACTGAAAAGGGGATGGGCTGTTTGAGCTGCAATCCTCTGTACATTTATCTGAGAAAGTAAACTATAGAACACATTTGCATATGAATAAAATGCGTTGGACAGCACTGTTAATGAGATTACTGTAGTACCCAGCATTATTCCCAATGGAAATCTGAACAAAGCACAGAGTGAATCAGGTTTATCCTAGATTTTTTTTTAAAAGGTAATGGAAGATGACTTACAAAATAAATGGAGTGGTGTGTGGGTGTCGAGGTGTGCAGGGATGTGATGATAAGTAGCTACACACACAAAGAGAGAGAACTGGGCTCAGTAGGTACATTTGATTCTAGAATCAATGGAGAATTAATACTCCCCCCCCCAACATAGTCATCACACAATCTAGATCTAGTTGCATATATTATTGGCCCTTGAAAAGTGCTTCTTGAGAAACAGGTTTCATTCCAAAAATAAAAGCTCATTGCAGATTGATTCTGTGTTACCCCACAGTGTGCCCATTTGAAATGGTAGTCCCAGGGAACATCCACACCTGCCCAATGACTTTGTGGGTGGGTGTATACCAAGATCACCACCATTACTTCTTCATTCACCTGGGGCATGTTCAGAGAGGAAAATGTATGGGTTACCTAATCAAGGAGGGGATTTTCAAATGTGCATCAACTAACTATGCCCACTCTTGTGGACAGCAGGATCCAGAATCAAATCTAGACTGAAAGAAGCATGTTGAGGCTGAGGCCAAGTGATTCTGGACTGAGAAAAACTACACTGTTGTGGTAGAAATGGGTTAGTGTGCATGAAACCATAGATATATCTATATGTAACTGAGGATGGACGTGGTTACTATATGTTAAAGTGGAAAAGGGCTATACATACATATTATATTCTCCATACAGTTCATCCAGTCTTGTAGGAAGCAGCCTTCAGCTTCTAAAAATGCTTAAAGGTATTAGAAAATAAAATATACAAGGACAAGAAGAAGAGGGTGGAAAGGAAAAGAATATAGGTGGCAGAAATGTGATCTGATGGTGACGGGAGCAGTGATTGAGCCCATGCCAAGCAGCCTTGATCCTGATGCAGCCTTGACCCTGATGCAGCCTTCTCTGCAGCCTTTCCTCAGGGTCCGAATATGCAGCAAGGATCTCTGTAGGAAGTGAACCCTTGCATGTATCATTGTAAAGGCAAAAGCTTCAGAATCCTGCTTATTCTGAAATCCTGCTTATGCAGGGTTTGAGATTTAATGGAGGCTTTCATGTGTACAACTATATGTGTGAAGGCCACCTCCTTACAGACGCCCACACTGTGCAGAGGGAGCTCACGATTCCAGGTTGGGGCTACTCATCACTTCCCTGTGCTCTTCGCTTCCATGCAGAGCTATATGGGAGAGAATCATGCCTGAAGTGGACTTTAATTTATCTCATTATTATGCTGGCTTTTTATAGTTTTCCGTCTGGGTGTTCAGTTGCGCAGTGCTTTTTTATGTATTGTGAAGTGCTATGAGCTGCCCCTACTTAGCTTATCCCTTCTCATCTGTCAGTCAAATTTGATTGACTTACACCCACTTTATAACCTTGTGGAAAGTGCCAATGAATGTACGTGAGATAAGATCATTGCCATCTCCTAGCACTGGATAACACAGAAACTGGGGGATATAAGAGCATCCTGTCAATCAGTGCCGGATTTACGTATAAGCTAAACAAGCTATAGCTTAGGGCCCCACTCTCTTGGGGGAGCCCAAAAAAATTAAAGGAAAAAATGTACATTTCCAAAATAAAAGATAAAAAGCAAATAAAATAAAACCTACATACAGCAACAGTGTTTTGTGTGTAGGCTCCTATGATGTAAGTAATCGGCCCCGCCTGCTAGCCTGCTCCCTAAAATATCACATATAAAGGGCCCCATTATCTTCAGTAGCTTAGGGCCTCATCAAACCTAATCTGGCCTTGCTGTCAATTTTTCCACAGAAGTATGACCCACTGAGTTCAGTGGGTTGTACAGATAAATAGGTATAGGATTGCAGACTAAGTGTGTTAAATACCAGTACATTGGATTTAAACAACCTAAACTAAATGGGGTACGTTTTGAAAACATCAACACTGTAGAGCAGTGGGGGTTTTTTAAAGGAGGTACTCAAGGGTACACAGTACCAGCACCTCTTTTCTTTTGTTGTTAAAAAGTGACCCCCTTACTGTAACAACTTCATGATGAATACCAGCACCTATTTTTCTAGGGGGGGAAAGCACTGTTTCTATTAGTGGTTAGCTGAGAAAGAACTTTCGACTCAGATTTGGGAGAGGAAAGCAGTACTGGAGTCTGAAACACAGAGCATTACTATATTTTTGGAGGGGGGGGTTATTAAAGTGTTTGTACAGATCGGCTTACTATTGCCTCTGGTGCAGCAGCAGGACAGTTGCAGGATGTACTTTTAGTTATTTTTCTTTTAAGAATGTTGATGAAGAGTTCTTTCTGGATCCTCTGTCATTCAGGGCAATTCTGGGAGAAATAAGTAATGCCAGAAAAACTGTGCTCTACACACACACACACACACAGATTACCTTTGCCTCTGGGGCATTTATGGGGGAGGGATGGCAGCTTCAAGGAAAAGCACTTTGCATGTGTTCTTAAACTTTAAAAAAGAAAGGATTTTAAGAAAACAAACTGATGCCCTGCAGTAATTGGTAAGCCCACCTCTATCACAAACACTTTCATAGAGTTGTTGTTCCCTCCTTCAGAATTATTGAAAATGGCTGATGGCTCAGCATTGACTTAAACTGCATGCTTCCTTTCAACAAAGGGGTGAAAAAGGGATGTGGGGGACCCTTGTCCCTAAACAAATAAACCCTACCTACCACCCTACATCTCACTCATTCTTCATATGATTTTTCAAATATATGGACAGCTTGTGCACATTCCCTAATGAGAGCTACCCTACAACATTTTATAGTGAAGGGACTCATCATAACTTTATTTCCCATAAAGGGTGGAATTGCCATGGTTTTATAACAGAGAATGTTTCATGCCTTAATGGGAAAGCCACTCCCACGACTCTATAATTATAGACACCAGGACACTGCAGAATTCATTAGACAGTTAACTTCGGAAAGTGCCAGAAAAGCTCATATTTTTAACACAAAACAATTTACGCAGACAAAATGTTCAAGAAACAAAAGCGAATACTTGGCAGCAGCTGGCAATACACTCAGTTCAGCCCCAGTTCAGCCAAAGAGAAAACGGGGCCAGGATGAAAGGAAAAGAAGGATTAAGGCAGAGCACTGCTGAGAGGGGGACACATTTTGGGAAGGGAGTGCAACTGTGCACCAAAGGAAAACAACAATATTCCAAATACTATTTGAAGTAAATCCTCAATATGGACACATTAAACTATATAGTTTCTTTTGTAAGAGTCCCCACCTCTGCTTACCAAGATGGAGGAGGTGACGTTGGTGCAACACAGGCAAAGCCAATCTGCTGCTCCTGTTGTCTCAACCTTCCCTCTCTCCATCCCAGTATGCAGTGGTGACTTGGCAGGAAGGAGCTCAAATGAGTGGCATCCCACCATAATATCCACTACTGCTGCTTTCACAATAGCTGTTATCCTATATAGCATTAACTGGTGGGAGGGTGGGTGGGCAGAGACCTTCTACAGCTCAAAGGTTGCCTTCCCTCTTGGACAGCCATCCAGGGGCACAACCCAGTGATGAACCATGGGGGGTGGGGGATTCTTGCTTGCCTGGATGAAAGACAGGTGTGTGA
This sequence comes from Podarcis raffonei, assembly GCF_027172205.1. Lineage (NCBI taxonomy): Eukaryota > Metazoa > Chordata > Lepidosauria > Squamata > Lacertidae > Podarcis > Podarcis raffonei. The sequence goes on along the minus strand of NC_070605.1, from coordinate 44,495,489 downwards.
GAGCCTACAAGACAAAGGCAAGATTTACATTCATTGCTTAGATCATTTTTGCCCATTTGCCCTTTGCTTAGACCATTTGTGGGGAAGGGCAGAGGCAAAAATGGTCTAAGCAATGAATGTAAATCTTGCCTTTGTCCTGTAGGCTCACACACACCTGTCTTTCATCTAGGCAAGCAAGAATCATGATCAGACCTCAAAGACACAGCTGCCATAAGTTAGTCAAGCATGCATTTTTAAAAAAGAAATGCATGTTGTCAAAACTTGAAATTGCAAGTTCACCAAATAATTTAAAATTTAAAAATCCCATTGAGAGTCAGCGTGTATGAGGTCCACAAACATATCCTGTAACTTTCTTACTGCTAGCATATACAGTGGTATCTTGGGCTAAGTACTTAATTCGTTCCAGTGGTCCGTTCTTAACCTGAAACTGTTCTTAACCTGAAGCACCACTTTAGCTAATGGGCCCTCCTGCTGCTGCTGCGCCGCCGGAGCATGATTTCTGTTCTCATCCTGAAGCAAAGTTCTTAACCTGAAGCACTATTTCGGGGTTAGCAGAGTCTGTAACCTGAAGCGCATGTAAACCGAGGTACCACTGTATAGGTGTCCTAAATCCCTGGCCTAGCTGGCAGCAAGTCAAGTCCCCAGTCTAGGGCCATTCCACATGTCCAAAATCCAAACTGAAGGACAGTCCCATAGAGATCCTGGAGCATTCAAGCTGAATTTCATCAACATGGGCAGTTGAGCAGATACAACATCTTAGCTCTGCTGCCCTTTTATACTTTGCATGCTGTTTGCAGCATCTAGGCTTGATGGGGCATGTGACCCTTACTAGTTCCTAGCCTACTGCAGCTGAGGAATCACACGCTTCTTTCCAGAACTAGCAAGCCCACCTGGCCAGCTAGTGAGCTGGGCTGTCAGCCCTTGCCTGCCTCAGTCTCCTGGAGCACCCCACCAGCTGCTCCCTATGCCTCAGAGCCCACCATGTTCATGCAGACAGGGGTCCCTCTGGCTCTGGCGATGGGCCCTGCTGCTCTGGTTCCTGTGCACTCACCCCCAACCCCTCATCATCCTCTGTCACCCAGTGAGTACTTCCTACACCAACCTCTCCTTCCCCATCCCCAACCTGTCCCACTGTATCCCAATCCCAGATAGACCCCTCACTGAGATCCTCTTCCTCCTCCCCATTGTCCTGTCACTTCATGACAATAAAGCTACTCTTAGGTTAGATAATCAACTCACTTACGTACATCAGCCAGCAGCTATCTAATTTTGAAACAATCTGATTCATCCTTTAGAAAATCTGGAAGGTCAGCATATGCAAAGATGACCTGCTAAAGAATTTCCCAGAAAAATATTCATTGGACATACTTTGAAATTTTAGTTATGTAAATTCATGTTAACAGGGTGGGAGTAATTACCCTAGATAATCAGTCCTATCCAAAACCAAAGATTAAGTATTTTTCATATATTCAGAGCTTATATTTAAAATCACATCATGGATCTTACAGTATGAAATGCCTTGATATGACATTACAAGGGAAACTGAAAACTGGACATCAAGCAGTTACAAAACTGCACACAGCTTTCACTATTCTGCAGGAAAGACCTTCTTCAGTTAAGTACTGCACAAGATATAATATGTAGGACTCCAAGTAGTGCAAATCAAAACTTATTTTATATTATACCCTGTTCATCTCTGCTAGAGCTACCCCAGATTGTTGCACAGTATAACAAGCAAAATAGGGTTATAGCAACAAAAACTTTTATTGTGATGACCATTTTAATTATTATATTGACTGTCTTTGTAGCCCACAAAGAATGGGTTTTAATTAAGTCAAAATGGATGTGCCGTAGAGCATTTCTTAAAAATGATCATTGAATGATATTACCATCCAAGATCTATTTACAAAGTTTAAGCATCAGTGAGTAGCACGAGCTGAGCTGCGAGCAATAAAACTATGGTTGTTGGTGGTGGTTTTTTTAAAAAGGGACATGATCCAGTCAAAATTGATAAACATTTGTGTCCTATTGATTTAAGCATTGTTATTACTGCCATTATTACTATTACTATTATTATCAGTATTTATTAGTTGCTTTCCTAAGAACTGACTCAAAGTGACTTACAATCAGAATTATTTTGAAAAAAGATTGTATCCTTAATTTGTATAGCTCTAAGACTTAACAAGTTGGCAAGTAGAAAAAAAATGCAGTCAGCACAGTGGATTATATACTGTACATAGGAGTATCTGCTTCTGTATTCATTCGTGCTGTGTGGATGCCCAGTTGAGGCACTGGCAAATGAAACTGGATGTGGAAGGGAACAACTTGCCAGTTTTCAGCATGTCATTTGGCAGATGGTGGTTCTTGCAAATGCCTTTTGGGATCTCATTTGCACAAGAGTTTTTCCAAGGAAAGCACATGAGGAGCTAGAAGGCTTGCACAGAGTGGGTGTCATAACTGAAGATATTCCAATTTATAGTGCTATAAAAAAACAGCATGACAAAAATATGATTAGGAAAGATGCTGTAAGTACCACGCGAAGATTAATTCAGAGGGGGGAAGGGAAATCAATTAGGGCTAGATCAAATTGGGCATTTTGAAATAAAGTAATTTGTATCAAGATAGAACAAAAGAAAACAAAGAAAACGGCTCAACAATTCAGCATTCTTTGCCTCAGAAAAGATCCAAAGATTATTGGAAGAAAAAATACAGCCAAGTAGTTCCCAGGCATGGCACATGCCCATTGCATCATTATCATCTTAATAAAAAATACTTTGGATACAGTCTTGGCTCTAGGGAAGTAAATGACCAGCTTTCATTGATTTTAATGGGAATGGGATTTCACCCTTAGAATGCAGCTAATGAGTCATGTGTTCATAATGCTGCACAAACACTAACTATTAATTACTTTGCTTTCTTAAAAAAAACAAGCCACAAACAGAAACAGGCTTCTTGGAACTGTGCCATCAGTAGCACATATAAGCAATATAAGACCCTTCAGTCAAGAGGGCCTAAATGATTTAGGAACACAAGTATCACTCAATATGCAGCGAAGCTATTTATTAGTTTATTATGGGATTTTTATTTGTTTTGAAACTAACAAGCTACCTTTCAGGGCAATTGCCCTCTCAAGTGGATATACAGAATGGCTATGCAGTGGACATAAAAAACCATACAAAATAAAATCAAATTTCGCACTATAGGTCTTAAAAATACACATTAATTAATTAAAAAGTTATTTGAAATAAGAATACCTTAAGGGCTTTTTGAACTTCTGCTTTTCCACTAATGTATGGAAATTTATACACATATTTCACAGTTGTGTCTCACAAATATTCACTCATACTGCCTATCACATGCCCATTAACACAAGCACAGATAGATACAAAACAAAATTTATCTTACACACCCACACTCACTTATGCTGGGAAACCTAGTCCCCCTCTCAAGAATATGTGCATATTTCTCTTCACCATTTCTTTCTCTTTGAACACGTGTGAGACTGCAGTTGCTTTCTTGTAGGGATGCAGTGGCACTGGGGTCTAAACCACTGAGCCTCTTGGGCTTACTGATTGGAAGGTCGGCGGTTCGAATCCGTGCGACGGGGTGAGCTCCCCGTTGCTCTGTCCCAGCTCCAACCAATCTAGCAGTTCGAAGGCACACCAGTGCAAGTAGACAAATAGGTACCGCTGCAGTGGGAATGTAAACGACGTTTCCATGCGCTCTGGTTTCCGTAATAGTGTTCCATTGTGCCAGAAGCCGTTTAGTCATGCTTGCCACATGACCTGGAAAGCTGTCTGTGAACAAACGTTGGCTCCCTCAGCCTGAAAGTGAGATGAGCGCCGCACCCCATAGTAGCCTTTGACTGGACTTAACCGTCCAGGGGTCCTTTACCTTTACCTTTACCTTACTTTCTTGTCCCATATCATTTGTTTCCCATTAGAAGCTGAGAGCATACTCAGTTTGTGCTAGATGCTAGTTCTGAATGTCAGGCTTTATGCAGGTTTTATTTTGTGAGGGTTTTGTCAATAAGGATACTTTCCCCCATTTATTTTGTCTGAAATCATCATCATATGACATTTCTTGGAAGCTCTGAATCACCTGCTCTTGAACCTCAGGAATACCATTTTTTTGTCATTTGCATGACACTTGGGAAACTATTGACACGCAACCCATTATTTCGGGGTAAAAAACAGAAACCACCAAAAGATAGACTAGGTTATGTAGATTTTTGTCTTCATTTTTGTCCTACACAAGATGCAGGAAGACTATTAGCCCTATTGGCGTTTGGTTGACCATTGTTTCATTGCCATAGAGGAACCTTAAGCACATACTTTCACAGTTGTGTGAGTCATACTGACAACAACTAGCCATTGACTGGGACTAAGATGGTATTATTGTTGATATCTAAATGGTGGATCTAGTCTGTACATTTTATATGGCCCCTATACCAGTTTGATAGCCATGAGTACTGAAACTGAATGTTGCCCTTAAATTAGAGGATGATACTGTACACAATTAAAGAGATATAAATTATTGTATTATCCCTCATTGTGACATAAATCTTAGTTATTCAATGTAATGAATGAGAAAATAAATGATCTGTTGATGAATGTTAGTATTGGGCTTTTGTTAGCTAGTAACAAATATGCTGTGGTGACATATACACAGCAAAAAAGGAAACCATTTGTGTGTAACAGTAATTACAGTATTTCTAATAATAGGCTACAGGATGAAGTGGAAAAAACACTGAATGACTTAGGTCTTAGGAAATTAATGTATATAATATTTATATGTATGCTTTAAACTTTGAAAAAGTTTTGCTAGCCTTATTATTAACTTAGTTGGAAGTTGTTCACACTGAATGTAGTCTACTTATAAATGTCACCACAGGTATATTTATGCACCAGAATATGTGTTAGCTATTTAGAACCTTTATTGCTCTCTGCTCTGGTTCATGTTGTGACACTGCTGTATGGGTCAGCCTGTCAAGCAGCATGACTCTTTATTTCAGCTACACTAGCAGTGAAAATCTCAGGTGGAAGCTAAAATCTACTTACTAAATTTTAATGAAGGAAAAAATTGGAAGAGAAAAATCTCCCAGAAAAAAAGAAAGCCAACTTGCCTTTCTCCCTTCACATCTGCAGGTTATGCTTGAAAACATCCCCTATTTTGGAGCAGAATGTCCTGACTTTTCAATATTTTATAAAACTTCCATTGTTACTATTAGCATTTCCTAAAATTCCCATTGTATACAGGAATGGCCTTTCAATTAACAGCTGTGAGGAAATCTACAGCTGTAAAATGGTGAGCATCTGATGCTTGCTTTCCCTGAGTTATCATTACTCTTTTCTAAGATTTTAGCCTGATAAGTGATTCCTCTTCATTTGTAACTTCCCTGTAATTTGTTGGGATTTTTGTTTGGAACATTATGGGATTATAGACGTTTATGCAAACTTTAAAATTTCAGAGAACCTTTCATTTGGCAGAATGGATAGGAAATTATTGGCCCATACTAACCACCTGATCCATGCTTCTGCAGAGTGTTATTATTCTGCATTAGTAGCCCTCCATAAGACACACTCACTGGGAATAGTTGTAAGGCCCGGAAACAAAATTGGGGGGAGGGCAGGGCAGGGGCAAAGCAGCACCAGCAATGGATCCCCTGGATCCAAAGTCAGCCCATTTCTATTGGATCATGGCATTGGATCTTGCCTAAAATGCTTAGCAGAGCTGCTGCTTCAAGTATAAACTTTAGTAGAGGTACACTATGTTACTACTAAGGTGGTGGCCTTTTCTGCAGTGAGACCCCAATTTTGGAATGTACTTCCCAAGCAGATGTGCCTGGTGCCAGCATGTGATTTTCAGTGCCAGGTGAAGCCTATGCTCTTCCACAAGCCTTTAAGCTTGTAGACGGGTCTTTCCACAAGCCTTTTAGCTTATAAAAAAAATATTGTTTGCTCTATTCTGCTTTTTAAGTTTTTGTTTTTTTTGTTTTTTGAAGGGGGTGGGTTTTCTTTCATCCGTTTGTCCTTTGTTATATTGTTGGTTTCTAAATTGAATTTATAATTTCTATCCTTTGTGTGAATTAGTTTTTATTCACACTTTTGTCCACCACTCTAAAATCTTTTGATGAAGGGCAATTAAGCGGCCACACCGGTTTCTTTTGTTTTCTTAATAAGTTGGCAACTCTGAAAGGAGCTGGTTGCCATCAAGCCCCCTGAGTAGGGTCTGTTTTGTTTTGTTCTTTTGCTCATGAGCAATTATAGACTTGTTGCATCGTTGTGTTTAGTAGGAGATTCTTTAAATCCTTGATTTTTTTTAGATAAAAAAGCCACTAGAGTGTTAAGCAGTATTCAAGTTGCTGAAATAAATAAAATTAATTTCTTAAATCTTAATTTTAAATTAGCATTTTGATGCTGGTGTTGTCCACACATAATTTCAGAACTGCTTAAAAGGTAGCGTTCTTTGCATCTTCAATTATGTACCCTACAGTTGCAAGCATCTCTTGCCAGAAGTAAAGTTCATGGAGTTCTGTGGGACTAACTCTCAAGGGTGTGTGGAACTGTAGCCCGTAGGTAATACAGGAGCTCTTTGATCCAGTCTTTCCATTGCCAAATCCTATCCACAATTAATTCATTGGGGTTTAGTTTTGAGGAGGCATGTATGCACTATGTGTCTCATTCTTTACATAAGAGGAACAGTAGGAAAAAGAGATTAGATCAGGGCAGCAGTAATAGGGAGGGCTTTTGCTGTTGTTAGATTACACTGTGCTTTTAATTTGTAGTTGTGAGTCACCTTGGGCCTCATGTAGGGCTGAAAGTTGCACACAAATTGTTTCATAAATAAATAATAATATTCATAACTTTACCTGACACCATTCTTCTAATGGACCTGCACACCCCTCTAAAAGTTTCTATTAGCCCTGCAGTGAAGCAAATGCAAGTAACTGTCTTCTGCTTCTTTTTTCCCCAGCAAAAGAAACCGCAGTGTGGGGAAAGAATATCAGTTGATATCATACAGGGTGGAGAAAAAGGCTAACAGCCAATCTTGCTGCCACAATCTAACCTACCTCCCCTGCACCTATATTCATCTTGGTATAGTCTGGGTACAAGAGTCTGTTAGTCAATCTTATTAATTAATAAGTGGTAGGAATTAGATAATATTTGGGATATTGAAGGGAAGAGACAGGCTGCAGCAGTTCCCCTGAACTGTGCCAAACACGGAAATTCCTGGGTTTCTGGAACTGAACTGGGAAACTCCTGGCCTATGCAAACAAGCCTGGCTGGGCTGGTTGAATGTAAGCCATCATGAAACATTGGCCAGGTATCTATCTACACATCAAAGAAGGTGTTTGGGTCTGTGCGAAACAAGGGTTGCCAAGCTGACGGGGAGGGGATGCCATACAGGAAAATTTGCCCTTTTTACTCAAGGCTTAGAAAAGTGGGGCTGAGCAGACCGAAGGAGAGGTGTTGTCTTTGGCTAGGTGTTCTGGGAAAGAGAAGGTGAAGAAAGAGAGAGAGAACACCATGCAGCAGTCATTAGAGCTGGCTGGGGAGCAGGAACAAATGGATGGTGTTTAGGATGACTGCAATGCTGGGCTACTATGAAGAACAAGCTGCTCTTGAGATGACAGTGGTATAATATCTGCACCCCCTTCATCTAAACTCAGGTGTAAATATGTGTAATTAAACCATATTTCTTAAAGACACTACAGCCCTTGCCATGTCTTGATTCTCAATGGAAACACAACCCTGGGTGAGTGCCTGGAACCACCGGGGTTCTCATGCACAGCTTAGCAGTGGTTGGAGTGGAGAGGGGGCGCAACTTCATAACAATATAATAAAGTTTTTTAAAAAAGATATCTGGATTTGAGTAATAGCATAGAGCTCCCATTTTACATTGAGGGCTGGCCTGAGAATTTCGTTCAGTCCACATTTGTAAGCAATTTGCAATTCAAGATTTGAAAACAGTTTCTCTTCAGATTGCACAGGTGGTTTTTTAAAAATTGCAATGCAATTCTCAGCTCAAAAATCCACATTTTAGGGGGCTATGTGTACAAAAAGTGCATTTTAGAGGGAACTGTGTACAAAAATGCATATTTTGGAGGAAATCTATATAATTTAAATGTGAACCTTTGCGCAGCTTTTGAAAAAATCAGAAAATGGGATGGAAATAATTTATGGCTAAACTTGGCTTGAATCTAAAATTAACTGATCCATCCCTCATAGTTTGAACTCTAGGAAGTTGATAATGCAGTGGTTTCCCATATCAGTTTGTCTGGTTCATTTTGGAAAATACATGCTCAAGGCAGGTCTTGCAAACTGATTATTCAAGGAGATGGAAACTGATTTCCTTCACTTGCTCACATTCTATCAAGAAGCTGATCAAAATTCAGAAAGTCCTGTTGCATTGAAATTCTTATTCTTTTGCAGGATGAATGAACAGCACTGAGACAGCTAGCTCTGTTTCTAAAGTTTTGAGTTTTTAAATCTCATTGCTACTGTTTTCATCTCAGTCCCCTCTCAAAGATACTTCTTTCTATAGAATCAGGCATCTTCCCAACTTTACTATCTGTGTGAGATATCAGCAATGTCTTCCTAGAATGGTGGGAAACTTGTTGCCTTGGAGGACAATAGAGACCTCATCCTTGTCTGAAGTCTAGCAGAAACTGTGACAGGTCTGGGGGAAGGGATACATCTGGTATATCAGATCAATACATCTCCCACCACCAGTGTGACAAGTGAATCTTCCCTCACTCAGTTTTAATCCATTGGTCTTCCCAAACACTATTGTGAATCAATCTGTTTTGCTTTCCATTTTGTTTATTATATATTTTCTTCACCTACTGCTATCCAGTAACTTTCAGGAAAAGTTAAAGTCCTCACCTCCAGCACCCTTTTTCTTTTACCATTGATGCAGCTTGTTCCCTAAATGCTAGGTGTTTGCTGAGTGATGAGCAAGTAAAATATTTATGCAGGATTCTATGTACAAGCATCCTGTACATTGGCAGCAAATAGTGTATAGGCTAGCTGGAGCCTCCATTGAAACTAAAATGGGTCTGTGATATGTTCCCATTAATGCTGGAATATTTGCTGTAAAGAGCCTAACACATTAATATTTAAAGTACTCACCACTCATCACATACCTGTAGTACTGCCATACTTCCTGAGACTTCAAGAAGACCGCTGATAATGGTGGAAAGGATCAATCTAATGTGGATGTACACTAAATGCTACCACAGCAAATATTGCTTAATATTCTTATGGCATTTGTCTAGACGCTTCTTTCCGCAAGAGACTGTTTCCCTATATATTTATTTCATTAATATTACACCATCAAATAAAGTAATATCTTGAACCTAAAGGCAAATCATCCTTGGGAACATGTGGAAAAGAACTGCACGTACACTCTAGGTTTTCTGCAGCACTTTCATGCAACACACACACACACGTGTCCTGGTAGCAGCTCTCAGCTGTCTCATATTCACAGGATGAAAAGCAGACAAAATATAAGTAAGCCAGCTGGGAGCTGCCGGTGAAGAAAACGACCAGAAGCCCCAGGTGTAATCAGACTGGATCACTTCAGTGTGTGTTTGTGGCATCATAATCGTTCATGCTAAACTGAGAAACCACACTGGAGTGGTGGGCTGTTGTTGTTTTTTAACAGATGTACGCATATCCATGCAGTAGCATGTCTCTGCTACTCCAGGATGTTAGATCTTTCAATTTGCCTTCCGTCACTCCACAGCATTCCACATCACATATTACTAAACTTAAAATTAGCTGGCAACTTGGCCACAGCAGAGGGAAAGAGGAGACAGCATAGACCACTTTTCAACTCAGCTGGGACCTACTGCCATTTGCTTCTTCATCTCCCAGAACTTTCTCCCTCAGTGGCCATTCCATCTGATCACTAAATATTCATGTAACCATGAAGTACAGGTGCTTGGGTGTGCTTCTTTTGCTATTCTGTCCTCCAGTCCTTTTGCTATTAGACCATAAGCCTAGCAAATTGTGTTTATTTTTAACCTCTGTAATAGTGCCTAGAAAACTCTAGGTTCTTTACAAATGATGAATATGATGTTATAATTACGCAATTGACCTAATTTGCTTAATGGTGGTATCTTATTGTGCCCACTGATTTTCTGCCCATTTGTTCCACAGAGAGAATGGAATTAAGCAGATCATTTCTTTTAAAAAAGAAAAAGGAAAAAAATCTTTACCTATTGCCATACTATCTGTTAAAAGGGAAATTGTACATAGGTATTAGGACAGCTTGCTGTTTCCTGGCAGTAATTTTGTTTTTATTTTGAAAATATGAGATGAAAAAGTTATTGCAGTAAAAAAAGTAATAGCAGTGTGCCACATTTGTGATCATACTTAATAATCTGTTTTGTGACTTTGACTACTATCATGGTTACTACCTAGAGGGGATTTTGCAAGTACAGTGGTACCTCTAGTTATGGATTTAGTTATGGATTTGCATGCGCGAGCAGCAAAACCCGGAAGTATACACTTCCAGGTTTGCCATGGCCGTAACCCGAAGATTCCGTAACTTGGAGGTTACACAGCACGAGGTACCACTGTATGATGGTTTTTTAAAAGGGACTCGGGTCTAGTCCTGTTTCATGTTGGCTATGAAAATCATTAGCAAGGCACAGCGGGTCTTGCCACTGGCCCCACTCCTAACATCACACCTGCCTGGCTCTGTCCCCTTGAGTTTCATACAGTCTACAATGGTCCAGAGAAGGAACCAGTTGTATCCATGCTAGGGTTTCCATATTTCAAAAAGTGAAATCTGGACATTTCAGATGATTTCCGAAAATTCTGCCTGGATGCCATTTTTGACAGAAAAATCCTGGCTATGTCTTGAAAATTCCAGACATATGGCAGCCCTAATTCATGCAGACTTCTTCATGTAGTTGGTAGCCTAATCTCACAGGGCTCTCAATCACGTGGAAGGCCTGCATGAGTACAGCTGGCTTACTTTTCATATCCTTGCCCAATCTTTATTAAATTTGTTTACATTTCTACAATATTTCCTTAGGTATTTTATGCCCTCAGTGTAAAATGAATAATTTGTGAATGGTATGAGGAGGAAATGTTTAGCTTAGAAAAGAACATTTCTCCTACGATGAAAGCAGCAACAGGCAGCATTAGCATCATCAAAATTTTGGAATTCCATAATGGCAAAACAAAACTTGCTAAAAATGCATGTCCAAGCTTGAGATGCCTAAACTTTCTGAAGCTGCACTTAATCTGGCCTTTATAAGTATCAGAATCCATTGGCACCAGCCAGCATGGCTAATCTTCAGGGGCAATAATAATAATAATTTATTTTATTTATATCCCGCCCATCTGGCTGGGTTTCCCCAGACACTTTGGGAGGTTATAACATCTGGAGGGTACAAATTCTCCAAGTATCTCTTAGGAGGATCTCCCACAGGAACATAGTAACTGCCAGTGCTATTAGGACAACAGGGCCTGAGTAACTTTGAGAAACAATTATTTCATTACATATGAACTGAAAAATAAAAATTTAACTCAAAACTCCTCACTGGTTCTTCCTGCGCTAGCTTTGTGCAATGGAGGTAGCAGGACTGTGCTAGGTTAAATACAAACATGCCAGCTTAAGTGATCTGTGGATCACAACTTCAGCCTACACTGCTTACTAGTAGAAGCAATTTGGAAGGAAATGACAGAGTGCTTTTTTTCTGATACAGTTCAAGCAATTCCTCCCCCACCCCACCCCCACTCCTGAATGCAGAATATATCTCAGACTTTGTTTTGCTTCAGGAGATTGTATTGTTGGAGGTGTGCAGAATTTGAATGAATATATATTGAGGGAGCTGTTTGGATTGAAGAGAGGTGACTACAGGCATGCCACGAGGGTACTACAGCCAATTTTGTCCAATTGATATAGTATCGAGAGGGACGCTGATGAAATTTGCTGATGGCACAATATACAAAATGGGGTATGGGAAGGGTCAGTCAACATAAAAAGAGGATACAATACAATTTAGAAAGCCTTGGAAAGTGTATGAGCAAGGGCAGGTAACCAGTTTATGCAATTTGGTGCTGAGAATGTAAGGTAATAAGCTCAGTGACAATAACTAAATAAATAATGGAAATATGAAAGGGGAATATATTGTACCCTCAACAGTAATGTGTTCCAAAGCACTAATCAAAAGAAGGTTCCCGGGCAACAGTGTATACATTTTTAAAACCTTTCAGAATACAAGTCTTGAGAAATGGGAATGTACACCAAGTTTTGGAGTGCATCAGTGAATGTATCACATACAAAGCAGTAGAAAACTCCACTGCAGTTCTGAACTGAAATGGAGAGGGTACGTTTGTAACATTGTGTGCAGGTTTAGTAAACTATACTGAGCAGCTTGTTACACTGAGAAAAATGTGAATTAGGATTCAAGAATTAATCACCATAATAGGGAGAGTCAATGATTTTCCACAAATGAAAGGAATGGAACCTGGATAAAACACCAGTTTTAATGCATTCATTTCCTTCAGGAACTGCATGGTTGAAGGGTAATAGATTGTGGTGAATAATTCTGGAGTTCTGGTAATCTATGAACTCTCCACATAGCTATTGGTCAATTTATATAGCAGAAACTGTTTCAGCATATTCTTGTGATGTATGCACATGTCCTATAAGTTGCCTCAGGAACTCTATGAGCTGATTGAAACATTCAGTCATTTTGCTGATATGATTATCACTCACACAGCTATAACATCTCAATTTCCATGTGTGTTTGGGGGTCTTCTTCTTCAAAAGCCACTCCGCATGAAAATTACACCCCACACCAAAATTTACTAGGACTTTTACACAGGGAATAACTTTTATGTGGAAGGGGATACATTCAACTACTTAACCCCATATAATGCTCACGTATTACCTAATTGAAAGCGAGTAATGTGCAACAATGTCCACCCACTTGTGCTGTGGGGATCTACCGGTACTTGCACAATGAAATTTCCAGGTTATCTTCATCCACTTCAGTCTCCCAATCCTATTTTTGGCCATACTAAGAATAGTCCATTCCTCACAGAAATGTTATATAACATGGGATTTCTGACTTCCATAAGTTCTCATAGTTCTTTCCCACACTACTCTGGTAAGTTGCCACATGTACTTTGGAACTTGCCTTCTGGAATACCTCGCTTACTTTTTCAGTTCCTTCTTCAAAACCTACCTCATCCAGGAAGCCTTTGGCTCAACACCCTGGTTCCTATGCCCTATTGTAAGCAAGACTGTAACCAAGGCTTGGATAGCTCAAGTTGGTAAAGCCTGAGACTCTTAATCTCAAGGTCATGAGCTTGAGCCCCATGTTGGGCAAAAGATTCCTGCATTGTAGGGGATTGGACTACATGACCCTCATGGTTCCTTCCAACTCAATGATTCTATTAATAAAACAAAATATTATTTATTCAATTTATATCTCACCCTTTCTCCTAAAGGAGGCCTAAGGCCTGTTCTCTTGTATACTGTAAAGCACAATGCATACTGATGGAATAATAATAATAATAATAATTTAGTATCCAATGGTCAATGGTGACTTGCACTAGGGAAAAGGCAGGGTGCCCCAATTTTTCCTGATAACCTTGTCCAGTGTGCCCCCTTTGTGCCTCCCCAAAGCTGTTCTGAGGACTGGGAGACAAAACTGAACAGCATGAGATGTGACATGAAGTATCGAAGGTGTAGATTAGTGTAAAGTGAATGACATGCTTTGTGTGAACAGAAGGACTCCCTGCTAGCACAAAACCACAATTGGAAACACCATTGTTATCATGTGAGAGAGTAACAGCATGACACTTGTTAGCCAAGAGGCAGTAAAACAATATTAACATTTCTCCCATAACATAATTACATGGTTTTTTTATGGTTTCTAGAATTAAATGGAAGAGATGGATTGTGATTCAGATTGTCATTAGTACAGGAGGTGGGGGTGGATTCCTGAATGATTTGGTGTGTATTTCACACACAAAACATTTTCTGAGACACTCACTGCAATCATCACTCTATATCTGATACATTTATACAGTTCCAAAACTTACTTGGATCATCAGGCAGTGTGAGATATCATAATTAGCTTTATCAAATAGCTAATTTATTCATACAAAGCTCCTTGATGCTCTGAAGCACTATTTCTCCTCTATAGGGCTGATCTGTCAAATTTGATTCGTACTTCATTCATATGTTAATTAGGCTATTTCTGGGTGTTTGTGTCTATCCATACCAATGTAAAAAGCATAGAGAAAACTTACAGGTACGAAATAAACATATTCACTTTAAATAAATCAATTCACTAATCCTAAAATGCTTTGGACTCAACTCACCAGTGCCTTGCCCCTATTTTCCTCAATTACTCCATCGCTAAGTGTGTGCAAACTGGATGAAAAGTGTTATCTAATCAGAACAGTAGGATTTTGCAACCACATTAGAGAAGTATAAAGGATCTTAGTAGGAGTGAGGCAGTGAACAATCAACCTTCCTACTTGTAAAATTAACTCTAGATGATTTACACAGCATATAAACTCCCACCAAATATCTAAAAATTGCAACTCATTAAAACAAACTTTCTTTAACCTTTTCTGTTCCTCCAGAGAGCTTCATATTTATTGGAAATATGGATTTTATCACACAATGTCTTTCCTCCCACAGAACACAGGTTACTAGTGCCTGTATCCCAGTGAAACAACACTAATGCAATATTGTCAATATTGTACTTTTCTTTTGTGGAAATTCAGATTTAGTAAGTTGGGGCCTATAGAAGAGGAAAGTAGCATTAACTGGGGCCTAGGATTAGAAAGAAATATTACTTTAAAAATAACGTGCAGTTATTTTCACAGGTATATGAACTGGAAAAATTATTTTCCATATTCATGGGAGGGATATCAGCGTTGTTTATCTTTGGATCTCTTTTAATCTTAAAATTCCTTATTATCAAAGAAAAGGCATAGGGAACATAAATTTCATTCATTCTTCCCGTTTATGTGTGTCTAGTATCCTGACATCTTTTGAAAACATTGATGCTAAGCTCCAGTTTCTAACAATCCAACCATAGTTGTAAATCAGAAGCCTCTGAAATTAATGTGAATGAGCCTTCTTATGAATAACAATAATTCGTTTGCACTAAGCAGTAGGGCTGCATTTGGTTTATATTGTGGGCAGTGTTTGAAACTGAGATATGAAAGCTAGGAGCTAAATGCCACCTTAAAACTAGGTTATGGGCACAACAACGGAAAGTCTAGGCACGTTTTTTTAATAACAAGAATAAAGTAAAGGTAAAGGGACCCCTGACAGTTAAGTCCAGTCACGAACGACTCAGGTTGCGGCGCTCATCTCGCTTTATTGGCCGAGGGAGCCGGCATACAGCTTCTGGGTCATATGGCAAGCATGACTAAGCCACTTCTGGCGAACCAGAGCAGCGGACGAAACGCCGTTTACCTTCCCGCCGGAGCGGTACCTATTTATCTACTTGCACTTTGAGGTGCTTTCGAACTGCTAGGTTGGCAGGAGCAGGGACCAAGCAACGGGAGCTCATCCCGTTGCGGCGATCCGAACCGCCGACCTTCTGATCAGCAAGTCCTAGGCTCTGTGGTTTAACCCACAGCGCCATCCGCGTCCCTTATAACAAGAATACAAAGGTGAAAATGAATCAACTGCAGCTAAAATATCATGTTCATTTTTCACATGGTCTAATCTTTCCCCTGCCCACCCGCCTAATATTCTTAAGATGGTCTCTTCTCCAGAGAGGAGCTAGAAGCGGGGAGGCAGAAAAAGGTCTTCCTTTCCTACCACTCTGCAGTTTTAATCTGAAAGCTTAGGCGCAGTACTGCGCCAGAGCTCAGAAACTGCTTCCTATAATGAAATTCCCTGTCACAAAATATGCCTAGAACAATGGGAGTTTCAGACACTGATTATGGACATCACATTGTCCTCAAGCCCAGTTTACATTAATAGGTGGATATTTTAATGATAAAAACTTCAGCCTGACAAAACCTAGCTAAGGCAGTAGACAATTCAACTTTTGTGGTTAAAGAAGGCAGCATTACAATCAGCAGGCTGTGAATAGGAAGCATTAAGCAACATTAACTATCATCAGAGTTGATGTTGAGTTGTAGTTGACTTTGTATGCTAAGCATATCACCACATTCCTAACCACATGAAGATCCAATAGATGCAACAAATACAACAAAACCATGGTCTTTACAGAGAACTCTCACTCCCAACATTGCTGATTCCATTGACAATTTTGAGTTAAGTACACCATATAAAAGCATGTGTTTTTGTTTCCTTATTAGCATTCAGCAGAGTAGGGTGGCAGGAGTTTAAAAACAAGGCATTTTTTGCACTCAAAATAGCTAACAGCAGTGGAGGGAAGCTGGGCTCATTGACAAAGTTGCGTACTGAATGCAGATGCTTTTGTTCTTAAAAAGTTTTTCATTAGAGTGAAAGTAATCCTTTGAAGCAAGAAGTCCAGCTTGCCCTGAAGAAACAACATTGCTGTGGTTCCACGCAAATTGCCATTAATACAGTATTTTGCTTGCTCCCTTTCCACCAAGTAGTAAACTACACTTTTATCCTTTCCATCATCTTAGGTTTATTTAATTGTTACATTCTCTCCTTGAATTAGTGGGAAACTATTCGCTCATAGCAAAAAGATTTTTTTAAAAATTCATCAGAACTTTGACTATTACCAGAACCACATTAATGTAGTGCAAAGGTGGGGAATCTGTCTCCGTAGATGTTGCTGAATGCAAACTCCCATCAGTCCCAGTCAGCATGGCAAACTATCAAGAATTATGGGCATTGGAGTCCAGCAACATCTGGAGGGTCACGTTTCCCATCCTTGGCCAACAGTGTTGAAGTTGACTTTGGAATACCCAGGACAAATTGCTGGCTATAATGCAAGTCACTATCTTAGCATAACATACCTTACTAGGTTTTTAGGACACTAAAATGTATGCCTCTTCAAGTTGCTTGGTGGAAAGGTGGAATATAAATGAGCAGTATCCCAGGCTACTGAGTCATATACCTGACTCTGAAGTATGCCACTATGTTTTTCTTCTTCTTCTTCTTCTTCTTCTTCTTCTTCTTCTTCTTCTTCTTCTTCTTCTTCCTCTTCTTCTTCTTCTTCTTCTTCTTCTTCTTCTTCTTCTTCTTCTTCTTCAGTGATTCTATTGTTTCATTGGATATTGTAGGCTTTTAATTTAATTTATGACTGTCTATCTAGCTATCTTCCTGCCAACCTAGCAGTTTGAAAGCATATTAAAGTACAAATAGATAAATAGGTACCACTCTGGTGGAAAGGTAAACAGTGTTTCCGTGCGCTGCTCTGGTTCGCCAGAAGCAGCTTAGTCATGCTGACCACATGACCCAGAAGCTGTACGCTGGCTCCCTTGGTCAATAAAGCAAGATGAGCACCACAACCCCAGAGTCAGCCACGACTGGACCTAATGGTCAGGGGTCCCTTTACCTTTACCTTTATCTAGCTATCTAGCTATCTAGCTACATCTAAATACTGTTACAGATCTGGGGTAACTAACAGGGATTTGAGGTACAAGGGCACCCATAACTGCTAGTGAAGTATAAAAATCAATTCAGGGGTAGAATTTAGCTGATTTGGGGAGTATGAAGAGAAGATGCAAGGCCAGTGAAAGTATAATGAAACTACAGAATTTGAGATTTGAAACTATAGCTGCCATGGTACCAAAAATATCATAAACTTTCATCAAAGTTATACAGAACAATAACTCCAATCTTTGTTTTAAATACTTTTATATAAGAATGAAGTGATACTTGCAGAAGAATATTGATTTCAAACAATGCCATCTAATTTATTCATCTAAGCATTTTACATCTAATTTACACTTCCTGCATTCTTACATCCCACTCTTCGAAATTATTTGACATTAGCTCTCACTGTGTTAGTTTCCCAGTAATTGCTATAAAGATGTATTATCAGTGAGATTATATATTGGGGCAAACTAAGATGTAGTTTAAGATGTACAAAACTTTTAAAACTACTCTTAAACTACTTTAATTATCTAATTATTTATTACTGTTGATCCAATAAAATAGTTGAGCAGTTCCATTGTCCCTTTTTTCAAGGCTAACAGCGGGACTGACACTTGGAAATAATTGCAAGTAACTTATCTATTTATTAATAGCATATTGACTACTAGGTTCCTAGGGTCTAACCCCACCTACCACCAGAAGTAATCTAATGACAATTATAAGCAGTTCACTTTCCAGCAAAGTTATCAACATGGACTAAAATGATAATATCTTACAACAGGTGTGGGGAACATTTGGTCCTTCAAATGATGATGAACTACAGTATCCATCATCCCTGGCTATTGACAATGCTTCCTGCGGGTAATCTGGAGCACCAAAGGTTTCCCACATCTACCCTACAGCAAGAGGCCAGAGGGCCTCATTACTTTGTACACAACCCATCTGGGGGCTGCATTCCAGTGGTGGCTATGGCCAGAGGGAAACATGGGTAGAGCAACTGGTGTAACTCAGCTTTTTGCAGGTTTGTTGTTGTTTAGTCATTTAGTTGTGCCCGACTCTTCGTGACCCCATGGACCAGAGCACACCAGGCACTCCTGTCTTCCATTGCCTCCTGCAGTTTGGTCAAACTCATGTTGGTAGCTTCGAGAACACTGTCCAACCATCTCGTCCTCTGTCGTCCCCTTCTCCTTGTGCCCTCCACCTTTCCCAACATCAGGGTCTTTTCCAGGGCGTCTTCTCTTCTCATGAGGTGGCCAAAGTATTGGAGCCTCAGCTTCAGGATCTGTCCTTCCAGTGAGCACTCAGGGTTGATTTCCTTAAGAATGGATAGGTTTGATCTTCTTGCAGTCCATGGGACTCTCAAGAGTCTCCTCCAGCACCATAATTCAAAAGCATCAATTCAATCAGCCTTCTTTATGGTCCAGCTCTCACATCCATACATCACTATTGTGCAGGTTACATTTCAGCCAAACAAAAGTCAGAGGGCTCTATAGACACATGTACAGGCATCCCCCCACATGCGCAATTGACCCACATGTGGTCAGGTATATGCATGACACCAGGAAATAAATAAATAAACTGATTCAAATCAGGAAATGGTGGGAGAGAGCTGGAGAGTCCTCGTGGCTTGCAAGGAGACCCTCCCTGGAGCCCAAAGAGGACATCAGTGAGGGCGGAGGAAGCCCTGAAGAGACACAGCAGACTTTGTTTAGGCTGCTCAGCCTCCCCGCCTAACAGCTGGTGAACACAATAGCACAGCAGTAGCAGTGCTTTCTTAAATGGATCACAGTTTCTGCCCAAACTGGGAGACTCTATCCCTGGAGAAGTTATTTCCATCCCTCTCTGTTGATGCTTGGGTAGTATACAGAGGTTGTGCTTTTTCAAAGGATCTTTGAAGGAATGCTTCACTTTTATTGATTTATGTTACCTAATAATGAGCTCTTGCTTTTTTCCCCTTTTCTTTTGGTGTGGTACTTTCTCCTTCTTCTTTTACTATGTGCTGGGATTGTTAATTTATGAGAGTCCTTTTCTTGTTCAAATGGCACAACTAAAAATAAATAAATACAAGTGATGATAGAATAGCATGGCTGATTATAATGTAGAAATCTTAAAGGAAAATAGGTCTGGCATTCTTTAGCATCACAATGCTACTGGACACTGTTTTGTGTATTTCAATGCCGTCTGAGACACATAGAAGTACAGAGCTCAGAATTCCATTGCAAAGCATGTATTATTGACAAGTTATCCACATTACGTACCAGCTGAACTTGTGTGAGGCTGAGTAAAAGAAGATATTCCAATGTCTTTGTTCTACTCAAATTACCTTTCTCTTAATAAACAGCTATTGTGAAGATTTATCATTATTTAATTAACCTACTTCACTCTCTTTGAAATGCGAGAACTATTACTTCATGAGGCAGATCAGACTTGGCCAGGACAGGAAACAAGATTGAGAAAGCACTACTTATGGCGGCAAGCAGCTATGTATACGATACACTGACTTATGTTTCTTACATATAACTACAAAAGGGCATGTAGGCTTGCTATCATTGTTTGTTTTTTTGTCTTTATCACAACTGGGGGGGGGGGGAAGGGACAGGCCAGAAACACAGTCTCTGAACACAATCTGAATTGTACCATAAATAAAAGGATTTCAGAAAGAAAAGGCTGGCTAATGATCAAAAGAGTCACTGTCAGCTTTCTCATGGCTGGCTGGAAGCCTTCTGCATTAAAGCTTTGTGAGATCCGAATGCAAACCCTAACACTTGCTTTTCTGGATTAGAGGTTATGTATTGCAAACCAGCAAGCACTGAACAAAATTACTGTAGATTAAGATTCCATACATTCTTGCATTTTACATTGCAAACAAGTAATTATTATTAGGATTGTGCCTTGCAACTAGTGTTTGGGTAGAGGAATATTTGGGAAGGGGAGGAGAACACCATCTAGGCTGACCTATGCTGGTTTCCCGATTACTTAATTTACAGTTCATTCAAAATAGCACTATTAATTGGTGAAATGAATTTAATGAAAATTTAGTGTGTTTGTTTCCATCAGCATCAAGTATCTTAGGCATAGGATAAGCACAAACTTGTTGCTTGTTTATTTCACAAGGATGGAAGTTGTTATTTTAATGCTGCTGCTTAAAAGCAGCTTTCTTTGTTACAGATGTAGCAGGAAGGATTTCTGTCACCTTCTAAATAAATATAAAGTATGGTTTTATTAAAAGCAAGAGAAAGTGTTTCTTCCGCTTCTTGGCATAGGAGGAAGAACAGAAATTATACCCACAGAAGTTATTGCCATGATGATTAATAATATGCTAATGTAATAAGCAATATACATATGACAAATAAATGTGAAAAAGATATAAACCACCACTGTGGGAGAATGAATGTGCAGAGGGCTCAGGCCAGGATCATGCCCAAGGCCCTGCTCCTATTTATTATTTTCTTTCCAAAGGCAATTGTACAGCCACTCGGGGGCGGGGAGCATTAGACATGATGGTTGGAAACATCCCCTTTTGGCAGGGGCGTAGGAAGGGGGGCGGTGGAGGTGGTCCACCCCGGGTGTCATCCATGAGGGAGGTGACAAAAAGGCACACCGCGGGGGGCTTGCTCCACCAACCCTGTGCGCGGCAGATCGCTTCATGGCCTCCCCCCCCCCCAGGGTGCATGGCATGGCCGCTGCTCTGGGCGCCCACGCCACTAACTCTGCGACTGCCTTTTGGGGCAAGGTACTAGACAGAGTTGTGGAGATACAGCTGCATGATTTCTGGAGGAAACTGAGTATCTAGACCCATTTTAATCTGATTTTGGACCCAGGTTTGGAACTGAAGCTGTCTTGGTCACCCTGACGGATGACCTCTATTGAGCCATCACTGGAAAGATAGCTTCCATGAGATGTGATTCTCCCCACACAAACAGGTAATTAGCTGGTCCTGTACACTGATTGTCAGAGGACCTTTCTTTAAACACTACACACACCAAAATAAGAGCCAAAACTCTCATAGCTGGCAACCAACCTTGTGTGAACACTGCTGGGTGGATGTAGACTGGTTGGCGTCCTACTGCTAGTCAGCATGTCACAGTGTTTCTATTTGTGTATTTGTGTTTGTTTGTATGTATATCCATATTAATGGTCTGTGTTTGCATGTAGCCTATTTATGTTCACATTTTGCAGGTGCAAAGCTGTGCCCAATGGAAGGGTTCACAGTCCTATTATTAATATGAGAAGGGCTGCTCTACTCCTACAGACATTCTGTAGGTATGGACTGTATGATCTGCATTGCCCTGACTCTGTGATACACATGCAATTTTACATTTGAATCATAGAATTGTAGAATTGGAAGAGACCCTGAGGGTATATCTAGTCTAACCCCCTGAAATGCAGGAATCTCAACTAAAGCACCCATGACAGATTCGACCTCTGCTTAAAAATCTCTAAGGAAGAAAAGTCCACCACCTTCTGAGGGAGTCTGTTCTAGTTTTGAACAGCTCTTACCATTAGAAAGTTATTCCTGATGGGGGGCGCCAGGGGTGCATTGGAAGATGGCCGACAATACCATCTCCCCGGCTCACACGAGGTAATTAAGAGGCTGATATGGGAGTATGCAGCCTCCCTTGTTGCCCCAAGGAAATGGGGATCACTGCCTTGCCTGCTGTGGCCATAAATCACCCCCGGATTCAAAAGAAGGGGGTGAGGGCACTAGGCACAAAGCCCTTGTGTGGGTCCGGCTCTCCCGGACGCTGTCTCTGATCGCACACTGGTTGCAGCAGCTCGAAATAAACAATTAGAAAGAAGCAAATGCACATATTTCAAGTGAAGAACGGGAGTGAAGACTGCTAATTCAAGTGACCTCTGTGAAAGTAGTGTGACGGGTTGGATTTAACAGGAATATATATCATGAAGAAGATACATCAAAGGTTTGGTATGTCAGAGCAGGATTGGATGGGGGGGCACTTTTTTTCTTTTCTTCTATGTGATTAACCAATAACCCCTCCCCAAGAAAGAACCGTTGCATAACTGACCTAAGCAGGATGATTAAAAACTGTGTGGAAATGAATTACTAACCAAAAGTTTGGTTTATGGAGATCGAGAAAAGAACAAGGGCTTTTGGAATGACACAGCAATAAAAAGAGAGTCGCCATGTTGGCAGGTTCTGTCGAAATATTGATGATCAGGAGGAAGAAGCTATGGAGGAAGCTATGGATTTGTTTTCATATTGGATCCCTGGCAAAACCTCCTCAGAGGACTGAGAAAGGGAGTGACAGACCTGTGAAGATTAACGAGTAGACGGTAAGAGTGTTTTTCGTTATGGAAGTGATGAAATGTGGTAGCCGTCTGAATATGACTCTTGGACGAACGGAAAAACCCACACAGGATTACAATTTGTTTCAACCCGCTTGTGGAGACTATCAGAGGTCACAAAGAGAAAGGAAAAATACATGAAAATAACAAGATGAGATGTGGAAAACAACAAGAAAGGATTGGATAGAATTGTGAACATTATTTGGACAGATTTGAGGACATTAAAGCAGCAGCAACAAGATGATTGGATCCCTTTCAGAACTTGAAATATGGGTACCCCAACAAAAAATTTAAAATTCGGCTCTGTAATTTGGAATTTATGTGATTTGATTTGATTGGTCTGTTAATAAAAATTATTAAAAAAAAAAAAGAAATTTATTCCTGATGTTTAGTCAGAATCTCCTTTCTTGATACTTGAAGCCATTGGTTTTGGTCCTAGCCTCTGGAGCAGGAAAAAACAAGTTGCTTCATCTTCCATGTGACTTTTCTTTAGATATTTGAAGATGGCTATCATACCTCCTTTCAGTTTCTTCTTATCCAGCCAACACATACCCAACTCCCTCAACTGTTCCTCATGCAGTTTGGTTTCCACACCATTCATCATCTTAGTCACCCTCCTCTGCACATGTTTCAGTGTGTCAATTTCTTGTCCTTCTTAAATTGTGGTGCCCAGAACTGGGCAAAGTATTTCCAGTGTGGTCTGACCAAGGCAGAATAGAATCAAATTAGCTTTCTTTTGCTGCAGCATCACCATTGACTCATGTTAATATTCTGGTCTATTAAGACCACTAGATCCTTTTCACATGTACTACTGCAAAGCCATGTGCCTCCCATCTTCTATTTGTGCAGGCGGTGATTCCTGTCTAAGTGCAGAATATTGCATTTACTGCTATTGAAACATATTAGCAATGTTTGGTGAGGCTAAACCAGTGTAGTTGCACTGATGCATTTGTGGTGCCCTGAGTTGTTTTCCCAACAATATAACCTGTGTGCTTTGCTGCATGTGTGAAATACCATGGCTATTTACACCATTTTACCATTTAACAGCCCTGTACCCTAATCCTATGCATGTTTACCTACAGAGGTTCCACTGATTTCACTCTGGGCTCACTTATAGGTAAAGATGCCTAGGATTGCTGCCGTAATAACTGATTCTGTCTACCTACCAGAGAGTTGTTGGTCTCCATTAACCTTGAACTTGAGGAAGTGCACCTTACTCCTTCTCAGCTCTTATGCCAAACTTTTCATACAAAACTACTTTTCCTGATTCTATTTACATTCCAGAGCTGTGGCAGGTGAACGCATTGGTCACTGGGCCAAGGATAAATGACAGTTTTCTTCCTGTAGTCAAGTTAAAATTTATTTTTAATGGAACACTGGGATGAGTGCATGTTTACCAAGCAGCAAAAGAAAAGTCAAGGGGACATGACATGGATGTCACTCACATGGGAAGCAAGGAATGACCAGAGAGAGAGAGAGAGAGAAACTTGCTGTATTCTTGGTCCCAGATACATAAACGAAAGAGATTCTCCTATTCTCAATATAATGATGCCAAATGCATCACACCAAGTGATGTGCACCTTCTACAACTATAAATAGCCATGGCACTCTGCTCCATTTCCCTTGGACCATGGACTACGTGGCTAACACTGTTCTCCCCTACCCTGGATCTGACACATAAATGCTTCTGAGGCTGTTATTCTTATTCAGGGTGAATCTTCCATTGTTACCAATAGATGCTTCATTTCCAGGATGAACAGCAAGCTTGAGGATGCAATATTTATCAGAAACATGAGGGTTCAAGTGGGAGGAAGCAGCTGGTTTCTCTTCCCCACATGCCATGGTTTTGGAGAACCACCACCACCTTGGCACACACACAGTGACTATTAACAGTTAGAAAAACATTCACTTACTTAGCATCAAGTGTAGTTTGGCCCTTAGCGCAAGATGGCAAAGATTAAGAAGATCCTGAGAAGGTTTGGAAGACTGAAGTAAAAATGAAGTTGATAATAATAATAATAATAATAATAATAATAATAATAATAATAATTGCATTCGTCCCCTCCTTCCTATTTCTTGTTCTTATTCTCTATCCTTATCAATTTGTGATCTTTTATCCCATTCCTTATCTTCCTAGTAATCTGTTTTTTAAAGAAATCTAGATTTTTGGAGGGCAAGGGGGATTCTGCAGAAGCCAAATAGTAACACAATTTAATCATTAGACATCTCTTTACCACACGATAGTGGTGTTACTTCATTTTGTGAAGCCCATGGATTTTACATGGATTTTACTGTATGACAGGTTCACAGCCTATTGATTAAGCACTTTATAAGATGCACTTTAATGCATGACTTTAATTGTTTGTGTGCATGCATGTGAGAAAGCAGGGGGAGAGTAAGTTTTCATCTAAACAAAAGTCTTTGGTGCCCTTAATGCATGAACTAAATAAAATCAAAAGTCATGGCCAATGTAGAATGGTTCAGACAAGGCCAAGGCCAATAACAATGGTTTACCTGTATTGTACACACAGGAGGAGTCTTGTATTATCAGGTGATTATTTGAAGGCAAACACTTGTCAATGTCCAAGATACATACACTGGCATCAATAATTAACAGAAGATGTGACCTATCCAATGTACCTCACACCTACTACTTAGTGCTAATTGCTGCACTATTTCAGTAAGGTAGAAAAGAAGGCTGCCACATATCAGGACTTAGACCATAAAAAAAATCAAGCTACAATATAGCTACAATATGCTGAGATTATTGAGCAGAGAATATTAAAAATAAGCCTGCCAGGGAATGTATGGGCATTTTGAAAAGAATCATCTGTGAGGATCCACAACTACCTTTAGCAAGAAGATGACTTTCAAGAATTACTGGCCTGAGGCTTACTAAAATGAAATTATGCTAGTGAGACAAAGAATGAAGTCTATTTAAAAAGCTACATTAATTCAACTCCAGAAATGGTTGTAGAACTTAAATCAACAAAGCATGCCATTCAGAAGGCAACTAGATAATGAGCAAGCCAAACTGCATCTTACACAGAGAATCCAATAGGATAAAACAAAAAAATAAAGTGGTTCATGTTGTGAACAGAATGATAAAGTGAGTTGTATATTTTTGAGACTCTCAGAAAGCAGTCAATGAACTGCTAGATTTGCATGCAATAAATGTGTTCAGTATGGAGCATCCTGAACAGTGATGCACCAAAGACTGCTTTGCAAATGGCAAAGCACCTGGAAAGGATGCTATTCAAGCTGAACAGTAGGTGTGGAAAAGTCACCATGTTATTAAACATCTTTGACCTCTATCCATATTGCTACATAGAAAAAGTAGAACAGGATATACTAGGTGCCATTACTAAAATAAGAACAAATAAATATATA
Source organism: Podarcis raffonei (assembly GCF_027172205.1). Lineage (NCBI taxonomy): Eukaryota > Metazoa > Chordata > Lepidosauria > Squamata > Lacertidae > Podarcis > Podarcis raffonei. The sequence continues at coordinate 44,469,251 of NC_070605.1, read as the reverse complement.
GAGGATTCTAATGTTATAGAATGGAATTCTCTTGTCAGCAGCATAGGCAGAGTATTATTTACAGAGAGATCCCCCTTACATTGGGCTTGCAGGGAGAGCATTGGAATGAGAGGTGTTAAGGGTGCCATGGACTCAAAAAGCTCGAAAACCCCTGCTATAATGTATTGTGTTCATATGTCTTGAAATATGTTACAACTTTGTGCTGATTCTCATGTTAGATTGTACTCAAATATCATTGGCATCCATTTATCTCAAGACAATGAAGGAGTGCACCTTTGGGTGAGGTCAAGCTGTTGGAGGTTACAGTGCCGGCTGGGTCTGTAGAAACTGATACAGGAAGACATGTTTTGTGGCAGCTGGGGCAGATGAAGGCATCCAGTTGTGCTGCTGGTGCACTATGGCATTCCTTCACTCTGTGCTCCTCCCGGTGGTCATTGCTACACTTGTCACAGCTTTGGATGCACCTGATTGTCTCTAGGCAATGTTTCTGGCAGAGCATGTCCTTGAGAATTTTGCCATTTTCCATTCTGTGGGCATGACAAAGCCAGCATAGACATCACTGAGACTGGAGACAGGAGACAGGAGAGAGATGTTGGCTTGGGTGAGAACATCTTTGTTTGAGACTCTGTTCTCCCATGTGATGCTCAAAATCTTCCTGACACTGTGCATCCAGACATGCACCCGCAGTGACAATGAAAATGTGCTTATAGGTGCATATCTCTTGTGCAGATTGTGTTGCTTGTGTTTCTACTGTCAAACTATTCTGTATCCACTTCAGATACATCATGTTAATTTGCACTCTGCCATTCCATTATGGACAGCCATAGCTATCTGATATACTGGGATTCCAATATCATTGATGTTCATCTCTGAGCATTAAAATGGCAGGAAAGTGCAGTAGCAGACAATAAGATCCCCACACTACAGTATCAATACCATTTTCAGTGTCCCAAGAAATCTCACAGCAACTATGACCATGAGGAAGAATAATGTTGAGAAGAAGGTTTAAGCTCCAAAACAATTATTTTGTGTGTGGGAACATTCCCTAAATGTCAGTATAATATGTGCAATTGGCTTCATATATCCACTTGGGACGGACAACACACTCCATGGTTGTTGCTTTTTTTGTATTTGTCAGTGAATGTTTATTTTATTGGTGAATTAGGCACCTATTTTTACATTTGGATTGCTATTTTTAGTTTACTGTCAGTTGTCTTGAACACCAAGATACAAATTTAATAAATTTATGCAGTATTTAGAGATTCTTCTGATTAAGCAGAATGAAGAAAGAAAATGAATACAAAAGGATTTCTATGAAATCAACAGTGCCCAGTGATACTGGTAGGAGATAGTGAAGCCCACTGTAGATGGAGCCAGGTTCAATAATAGGCAACAGCAAAGCATGACACGTGGAGCCTAGTTTTGTCCCTGGCCTGCTGAGTTATACAAGAGCAAACGTGAGACGAAGGAGGAGCTGAAATCCAGGGCCCCCTCCTGAGCTGCGTGTAAATCAGAAGGGAGGCAGGTGGGAGCAGACAGAGGCCAACCTGAAGTTGGGGGGGGGGCGTCCTCCATTTGTCCCAGTGGACCAGACTGCACCTCTTTAAATCCTTCACGCCAGTGTAAATCCAAATTATGACTCCACAGTCAAGTTCCGGAGGAGTAGCAAGAGCATCGCAGAAATGTAACTTTAAATTGGCAGCAAGTCCACGCCTTCATACCTACAGGGGCGTGAGAAGCGGTATGGGGGATACAGGCGAAGTTAGCACGCGAGGAAAGGATCAGCAGCGCGGCGTGAGAAGGAGAGGATCGGCGGAGCGCAGGTGCTGTGCTTTCTTCCGGAGTCCGTCCCTGCGCAGTTTATGTCCGTTCCTGGCATTTCTGCTGCTCTCCCTGGTTCTTCCACACGTGCCTCTTATTGTTTGGCAATCTGTCATCCACTGCCCCGCCCCGCACCTCCCCAGAGCTGATTGGATCACGTCTGCCGATCAGCAGTGCCCGTAGTCTTCTGCCCGTCCCTCTCTTTAGCTACGCACATAGCGAATTATCCTTGTAAGAATCGGCTGCCGCTGCCGCTGCTGGCTGCCTGAGTTGTGACCCATTTTCCCAAGCGCTCTCTCGCACGCACGCTCTCGCCGCCGCCGCTGCTTTCAAGCGGGCGCCGTCTTCAGCCCGCCGGGTGCTCGCAAGTCGAGAGAAGCGGCCACTTTCAGAACTACCTTTGGACAGCGACTTCCCTCTTTCCACCTCCCCACACCTTTTTATTCTTTCCCCCAAACCGCTCATTGGCTGGCAAGGAAACATCCCGCTTGCAATCCTCATAGGCTCAGGCAAATGCCAGTCCAAAGTTGAGACAAAGAGGGCGGGCACTGCAAAGCAATAAGTCCCCTTCACACGCGGACACCCCCCTCCCCCCCTCCGTCCCCAGAACTCACTCATCAGCTTTCCTCTTGCATTGGTGCTGCCCGCTGACAGGTTAGCAGCGCAGGATAGACCCTCTCCTATTGGAGAGCCGCAGCTGCCTGTCAGGCTCTGGCTGCGAAAGGGGGAGGACGCTAAAGAGAGCGTGGCTGTGCAAAAAATAAAAAAATGTGCCGGGGGGTAGGTCCAAAGCCCAGCGAGGGGGCGTGGCCCGGCAAGTTAGAGGCGTGGCTATTCAGAGAGAGAGAAACGTGCCGGGGAAGGGGGCGGAGTCCTGTAGGAGAAAGGAGGGGTCATTGTGGCGGGGGGGGGGGAGGAGGAGGAGGTGCGCGCGCTGAGATTGCCCTTGTGTCTAGAGCTGGGAAAGCGGCTGGTGTAGCGGAGCAGTCTCCCTGCGAGCTGAGGTGAGAGGCAGCGTGCGAAGCAGCAGGAAGGCGAGCGCCGCAGCTGCCCGCCCGTCTCTCCTCAGCACCCGGACCGGCCGGAGAAGGGGCGGCCGAAGAAGGGAGCTTTGGCCGGTGTTTCCAGAAAGGGGCAACCGACTCCTGGCGAGGAAGGAGCGAGGGAGGAAGTGTGCAGCCGCGTGCCCCCCACCGAGGGAAGGACGGGCTTGGGGGGCGAACTGAGGAGGAGGGCGAAGCCTGCCGCCGCTTCTGCCGCCGTCGCCGCTCGCCCCCATTGCACCCCCGCGCGACCCTGGTCCTCCTCTTCACCCCGCTGGATAGGCTGAGGGAGACACTGCGGCGGCGGAGGCGGCGGCGGAGGCGGCTCCTGCTGGGGGGAGGACGAGCCCGGCGAGAGGAGGAGGAGGAGGAGGAAGAGGAGAAGAAGAAGAAGAGGAAGAAGAGAGAGGGAACAGCGGTCGCAGCAGCAGCAGCTGCTGCGGGATTCTCTGCCTCGCGCCCAACCAGCCCGAGGGAAACCCCCAGGATGCGGCTGAAACCGAGCGTCGTCTTGCGCTTATACAGCCTCTGCGGGATCCTCATACAAGGTACCACCCCCGCCCGTGCCCACTTCGCCGCCGCCGCCGTCGCCTCTCGGCCCCCCGCTCGCGCCCAACTTCTGGCTGCGACGTGCGTGCCAAGGCTGAGGTGGGGTCGTCGTGGGGCGGAGGGGCACCCTGTGCTCTTTCCTCGCCGCCTTGGAAAGACTCCTCGCTCGACCTCATTCCCTCCTCCTGTCGCCTCCTCCCCCCCCACTCTCTGGAGACTTGCCCCCAGCCTGCCCCTCATTTGTCTTCGCGTCTCTCGGCTTCCCCTCCCCCCCTTGCCCGCCCGCAAGCTCCTTTCCCTCCCGTCTGGGTTCTCTAATCCTGGGCTTCCTTCCCCCTTTATCTCTTCCCTTCGCTTCCTCCTGGTTTCCCATCCCTCCTCTCCCGTGCGCCCCCCTCCCCCGCCGTCTTTCGTCTATCCATCACCCTTCGGCGCTCTCTCTCGCTCTCTCCTCCTCCTCCTCCTCCTCTTCTTCCACCAGCACCTCCTAGCCTCCAGCCCCGCCACTTGTACAGAGCCTGCCATCCTTAAAGTGCTGCACAAACATTAATCCTTCCCTGCCCGCTCCTGAAAGTCCTTCCCTCCCGTCCCCTGAGAGTCTTGCAGCACCCCCCCACCTCGGTTTCAACTCCTCGTACCCTTTCCCTCCAGTCACTCTTTTTCACCCCATCGCCTATGTCTATAAAAGTGAGAAGGGCGATGCAGCGAGAGGAACAACGTGGGCACTGCAACACCATCCCGTGGGGGGGGGGAGGAAGAGAGAGTAAAATGCTTGAAAGCTGAGCGCTGGTAAAGAGGAGGCTCGAAGAAGGCTGTACATGCGTGGCTTACTGGAGACTTAAAGATGTGCAGAGCTAGGTCTCCTAAACCTTTATTCTCTATCTCCCCCCCCCCCCCCGCGCACCCCACCTCGGCATAACCTCCAATATGGAATGCATCCTCACAGTCCCCTTTGAGGCTGGATTATATTTGTCCCCTTGTTCCTTATGCCTGCACCAATGGCTCCAATCCTATGCCTCACAAGTGAAATGTAACAATTGTAGTGGCGCGCGGAGGGGGGGGGGAGATGTACAAGCGACTGTCGTTATGCAAATGGATGGTTGTGGAAATATGTGGATGTAAAGTAGGTGGTGGTTTATTTCCAGCTCCCATCACCATCTCCCTCACCACCCACCACCTTGAAAATCAAATTAAATCAGCAATGTGTGTTAGGGAGCCAGCCTAGAGATTCCGTTGTTCCTGATGCTGTTAAGAGAATGTGGTCATGGTGCTGGAATGTGCAATGAGGGTAATGGATGTGCGTGCCTGTGTGTGTGTGTGTGTGAGTGAGTGTGTATGTGTGCCTTTATGGCTGCAGTGTTTGAGTATTGGAGGGGGGGGGGAGAGATGCTATTGCTACCCCCTTCCCTTTCCCACGGGCAGGGGAGGATGGGGTAGCTAGATGCCCAAATGTGTCAGGACGAAGGACTCCAGAGTCTTAAGAATCATCTAGACAGCTTTTGGAGGCTGTAAATGAGGTCAGCAAGCACCAGCAACTTCCCCATGTTTTTCTCAGGATGGTTGGCTTCCCCACCCCATCAGGATGGCCGGGGGCAAAGAATTGTCTCAATCGTTCTGTGTATAGGGAATTCAGAAAGAGCCAAGTATGACCTTGTGGCATTACCCCCACCGTCTTCTTCAGTAGCAGTGTTATAAAGTTTATTGTATTTCATGCCTCTGTGCACTTGCAGTAGCATGAGATGAGGTCTCAGAACAGGCAGGGGAAGCTTTTTCTTCCTACCCACCCCACCTCCGAAAGGAGAGGTAACCTTTTAAGTGAGTCTGTGACTGTTGTATTTTGAAGCCTGCAACCCCTGCTTCATCTTCTGAGCGAGCAGGATTTTTAAAAAGCAGTGCTGAAAGGAGGTGGAATGATTTCATTTGGTGGCTGCAATGATTTTATACGGTTGGCTATTTGCTTTCCTTACCGATCTGTGTGAGCTGCTGGGACTGGCATAGTACAAGGAGCTGCTGTGGTGCTACTGTGTGGGATTATTTATTGGGGAATCTGGCAGGTGGCACATGTAGAGGGTTGCCTCTCTTACTGTTAAATTTCCATGTGAATTGTTGATTCTCTTTGCTGCAAAATGGGGAAGCTCCCTTTATTGATTTTTCTTATCAGTATGATTATGGTTGCTACTGTTGAAGGAAAACTTGATATTTTTAGGATGCTGTCCGCTGCATTCAGTGCATCATGTGTTTAATAATAAACAGTCAGTGTAAAATCTTATTTTTCTGCCTAGATTTGTCCATTTTTTAAAATAACAGAGCAGTTCAGTGGTTGTGCCAGGAAAAAGATTGCACCACTGCAGGCAGCATCAGGTAACAGAAAAATGCCATGCATTTTTGGTTGTGTGCACGAAGGTAACCAAGCTGGGCCTTTTCATATAGGATAGAGAATGTCATATTTCTTGTTACATCACCTACATGGTACTTTCCCTATATTTAAAAAATGTGGGGTGTTCTCATTTTTGGGTAAACCTTCCCTTTTTTATTTTCAGCAACAGCTGGCAAGAAGAACAGCAGCTCAAACATTCAGTCTTACAAACTGTAGCTGAGAAGGCTGCTTTTAAAAACACTTTGCCTGGCCTTCCTCTTTATGGAACTGAATATTTCTGCATATGTAAGGGACTGAGTAGTGTGCCCTGTTTTGAGCCCTCCTTTGTAGGATTGAAGTCAAACAATGATGGCACAGGAAATAAATGCACATTGATAAGGACAGTATAGTACATCCAGTAGGTACATTTTTAGACACTTCCTATTATGCTGAAAACTCCATAGTCTGTCTCCCCCACAACTAGTTTGACATTAATATCAGGTTTGGCGAATGTACTGTGGACGCTATTATTCTTGTATAGAAAATATAGCTAATTCTGCCAGATTAATTTGCTTTCTAAACTTTCCATTTTATCAGTTGAAAGTTCCATTGGCCTTTCCTTCGTGCGTTTTGTCACCCCACTATAGTAGCTGTTCTGGAGGATGTGTTTTCTATATAAAGAGTGAAACAACTCAAATCCACCCCAAATCTAATTTTGCTAGTAGATGCCTACTAAAACAGTTCACCCCCCACCTGAAATCCAAATCTTTTGAAATGTAAATCTGTATTATTATTATTATTATTATTATTATTATTATACTTTTAGAAATGTGTAGTGTACTGGTGTAATCTTGATTTTGATTTGGGGCTGCATAATCAAGGTGGTCAATGTGGAAATCTGGCTTTATTAGAACCACCTCTCTTAACCATGAGGCCAGCTATGACAATCAGTCAACACTACGAGGAGATAATGGGTGCTCAGCTTCTGGAAAGACTGACAAAGCCTTTTAAGTGACAGGTAGCATTTGTAGAAAGTATAAAATACGTACTTAAGTAACTTCATCACATCAGTTAATGATATTGGTATGGATATAAAAAAATGACAGTATGGTTTTTGTTAGTGAAGCTGGGGGAAGCATTCTTTCTTTCCTAGATTTTAATATGAGTGTGTAGATAGTTTCTTCCCCATAATTGCAGTGAATATTCATGATTATGTGAGTGTAGCCCCACCCACATATCTCAAGCTAACCATTCTACAGCCTAAGTTTTATTTCCCCCATGGTGACACTTAAGCTTAACATATATTATTTTGGTTTTATAAATTTGCAAAGCAAAATCATTGGAATTGCTAGATATTTTACCAACTGTATAAAATCAACCATAAGTTTACTTGCATAAACTAAAAGCAGTCGTTAGGTAAGTAGCATATTTCCATAAGCTGTGTATTGCATAATATATACTATGAAATTGCAGCAGTAAATATATTTTACTGTACTTCATGTGTACAGAAGTGCTAGAATTGTAGCTGCTGTAGCCCCCTGCTGTGTGATAATGCAAATGGCATCTAATGCTTTAATGTGCTGTGCTTTTGTGAGAACTGGATAGCACTGTATTAGATGCAGAAGCTGTTACACTCAATACTTCACTGGCACTGAGTAAATATTTCAGAGCAATTCCTACAGTTCCTTGAGAAAATGTGTGATTGAAGTGAATTTTTCACTGAATGATTGTCAGTAGATGACTAGCTAATAATCGTGTTTGAGGTTGATCGTGATATGTCTTTTCAAAACATCTTGCTGATGAGTCTGTAAAATCAGAAACATATTTTTTCTTCTGCTTAAAAATAAGCAGGAACAATGAATTGGCTTTAATGCACTCTGTACACAATATTGTGCCTTAAAATAACTGTGTTGTGGTCTTCACAAAATCCTGAAGTAGGCAATATTTAAACTTATTTGATCTGTTTCTAGTACTTTTGTATGAAGCAAAATTTGCCAAATACATGGCAGCATATTTTAATGTGATGTTAGAGCTAAATATCCCCTTCCCTGCATGAATTCCATTTTGTTTCTTTATAAATAGAAGGTGTAAAATAACATCAGCTGTCCTTTAGCATTAATTGTATATGTTACATTTGTTGGTTTTTATATTCCATAAATAAACAAACAAACAAAATCCTTTTTTGTATTCTATATATGGAAAAGGTACAGTTTTTCCTGTTAACCAATGCATGCATTTAATATCAATGAAAAATAAAAGTATTTGAAATTTAAAGCAGCAACTCTGGATTTGTAAAATTTTTGAAAAAATGGAAGGAACATCTTATACAGTATTGCATGTTTACTTGAAAGTTAGCTCAGATTTCAAGGGGTACTTCCAAGTAAGAGGATATATTTAAGGTAGTGTACAGACATACAAGAGAACAATTATTAACTTGAAGAATATTTATTAGAATAAAATATATGTACAGAGAACAATCATTACAGCACTACCAGTGACGTAAATTAGCAAGAGTACACTCTCATGTCATGAGCGAAAACACTTATTTTCTTTTACAGATTTGTTAGAACTAATATAACTAGCCATTAAATATGTCTCTTTTGGGTATTTTTCTTCAGTTGTTATTTCTTTTCATAGTGTTTGCAGTTTATATTTTTGAACTCCTGCTTTGCTTACCCTTTTTTCAACCCTGACCTTTCAGGTGAAATTTTATTAGCCAAAGTAAGTTCCATTCAGTTCACTAAAGCTGCATCTCCTTGTTGAAATGTGACTCTTATCGTTGTTGCATCTACACATTACCATTACCAGCTCTGGGTTTGGGGTTACTTTTCATCTCTCAAATGCAAGACATCCCAGCAATAATCTCACTCCTTTTGAAAATTTTAGCAAGTGATTTAGAAAAAAGAAAAAGCATTTATTATCACATTGATTTGAATAGTATAATGATAACTTGGAATTTTGCTGCATAACTTATGTTGTTGAAGTTTTTGCAGAATAAAAAGTTCCTAAATATATTGTCCTTTTGATGGTAAATGCAACAGAATAAGTTCTGAATCATTAACATTGAACACTGTGAAAATTAAACTCTAAATACATTTGTGTTGTTATTAAATCCCGAAGTAGTTTGTCAGAAAAATGTGAGAAATGTGTCTTGCTTGTATGTTAACTTTTGTTCTTATGACCACCTCCTTTTTATATCCCATTGCTATAATATGAGGGATGAATTCTTAGGATTAGTTGACATGCTGGAAGAGATCGGTTATCCTGCTGAGATACCTAGAGTTTTCCTCATTTGCAGTGATAACTTCTTTTTGAAAAGGGAGCATTAAGAACAACATAGTTCATGGCTTTGAAAATGTATCCCCCAAGGACTTCTGGGCTGCTGGTTACAATGTTGAATTCTAAAGGTTATGGCTACACTATGGTCATACCTTGGGCACTATGCTTATTCTATATTTTCATTTGCAAGTTGAAAATTTGGTCTCGGCTAATGTCAGAATATAGGCTATCTGTTACTTTCCTCCCTGAAGGAAGTAAAGTGTGAAAGGAAGTTGATTCAACTTCTGCCTCTTTGATTATTAGCTCCCTGAAATATCCATAAAGACTTTTAATAAATGAGATTGTAGCCAGTGAAGGCAACAATTGTAGGTTTATTGTTAGGTTTTTATAATGTTGCATCCCTTTGAGGACATGCAGATGCTGTCTTTGCCATGATAAGAGCTGAGTTGCTGGTTATCATTTTGGCTGGGGCAGAAGTGTCAATTTTTGGTTGGTTTCCATGGGGTGAGCTGTAGGAGAGGACCATGTCTCTATTATATAGAGCACTGAGGTGTTCCTATATTAAACTATCAAGTGCAGTACCCCCAAAATAACTCCTTCTTGTACATATATAGTCTCTGTACTGTATTATTCTTGTTCATGAATGACACACACTGAGTGCTGCTTATTCGTCCACATTCAAAGTGTCACCTCTTTGGTACCCTCTCTCTATGAGCAGCACTTGGACTTGAGACAGAACAGAGCAGTGCATTTAGATAGGGTAAAATGAAGTTACTATTTGTGTTTGGTGCCTTCATCTTCCTTGGAAAACATTGTTGAGCCAAATGGGATTCTCTGGTCACTACAGAATGGAGATACTGGACAAAAAGCATCATTGGTCTTAATCAGGGATCAGGAAACTTTGGCCCTCCAGATGTTGCTGAACTACAGCTCCCATCATCCTAGCCATGTTTGCTGGGGCTGATGAGAGTTGTAGTACAGCAACACCTGGAGACTAAAGATTCCCCACCCCTGGCCTAAATTAATAGGAGCTGTGAATCAACAGTAAGGGGATAAGTATATTTTACAGTACATGCTACTTTCTTTTTATATGTATGTATCTGAATGGAAAAGGTTTATGCAGATATATACAAAAAGCTTCCTGAACTGATTTCTTTTTCCAACTTCAGAGAACCTAGCCAACGTTCAGAGGCACTTTTGAGCTGTAAGACCAAGGTTGCTCTTCAACCCCTTAGATTATCTGGGAACTTCATGGAAGTTTCACAGGAGAGCTTGCACTTCACCTTGAATAACTGGAAACCACGCTATGGTAGTCCTGCCCTCAGCCATCTATGTAGTCATACAGAAAGTATATCAAACCACCTACAGTGGTACCTCGGGTTACATACGCTTCAGGTTACATACCCTTCAGGTTACAGACTCCGCTAACCCATAAATATTACCTTGGGTTAAGAACTTTGCTTTAGGTTGAGAACAGAAATTGTGCAGTGGCAGCGCAGCGGAAGCAGGAGGCCCCATTAGCTAAAGTGGTGCTTCAGGTTAAGAACAGTTTCAGGTTACGAACAGACCTCCAGAATGAATTAAGTTCTTAACCCAAGGTACCACTGTACATGTTTCAGTTAGCAGAAACTGCTGAGTACACCTCGTATCATATCGGCCAGAAAATTCCTAGGGGACATTGGGAAGCCATCTGTGTCCATATGCCTTTGGATTTTAAGCCGCTCTGAGGGTGAGGAAGGGGCTTTGGGCAGAAAAAAAATACCCTAGAAATCAAACTATCAAATAAATGAGTCTCCTTAAATTCACTTTAGCCTGATTTAATGCATTAAACTGTCCCCATGGTGCTTTAAAACCAATCTTCAGTAGTCTTTTGTAGACTTCTATTTTTAGGACATAGGTGAGAAATAGATTTTTTGTGTGCACAGATGAAAGAAAACAAAATAAGTTTATTGAGATTTTTTTGTTAAAAAACAACATGACCTTAAACTAAGAAGGTTGTTTTGACTTGCTTCTGAAATAATAGCTGTGAATATTATAAGAGTCTAACACAGCAGTATTAGTTATGATAGCATTGCTACTGTTTTTGGATTACTAATCAACCACAGTGGCGTAGCATGGGTTGTCAGCACCCGGGGCAAGGCAAGTAATTTGCACCCCCTAACCCGTGGATTTGCGCCCCCTAACCCGTGGATTTGCCCTAACCCCCAGATGTTGCGGCCGGGCCCCCTGCACCCCCCACGCTACGCCACTGATCAACCATAAATGTTAGGATTTAATATTGTAAAAAAGTATTTTAAAATATTACATATGCCAGAAAATTTTGAGGTATTTGATCAAAACTGGGAATCTGCCAAGTGTGTTCTGTATCATGGTAGGAAGACCTTTTTGCATCATAACATTTAAATCCCTTTGCTGCTTATTTGCCTCATATTTCTGTGTCTTCTGCATCAAGGGAAAGGAACTGACTTTGAAAATACATGCAGAGGAAATCAAGAAACAAGGAAGTAAAAGGGGTTGAAACTTCTTTCAATTGATGTAAACCTTCAGTTTTTTGAAGTACATGAAACCCAAAGTGAAAGTTCATGAGTATGAAGCTATAGTTCTTGCCAGCATGGATTTAGAAAATTACCTTGAATTATGGTATTATTTTCAATGCTATATTTACTGGAGTAGAGCAAGGATATAAATAAAATTGAGACAGATGATACATTTGTCTATAGTTACTAAGGTTGCTATCTTATACATATTTATCTAGTAAATTGTATTGAATTCAGTCGGAATGATTTTTAGTAGACATGGATAGCATTGCACTGTAAAATATTTGTTGGGTAGAATGAATGAATGACATTGAATAATGTTATATATATATATATATATATATATATATATATATATATATATATATCTGAACTTATTACCATAATTTAATTACGTTACAGGAATGAATAATTCTAAGTTAGTATGCCAAAAATAGTATATTCTGTTACTATATGATAGCACCAAGATGTACAAAAAATTCTAAGAGCAGATAATAAGTATTTCCTTAATGTGGCTAGTTTGTATTTTAAACCTTTATATTTAAAACTTTTATATTTCCCCCTATTTTCCCAAATGGAAAACCAAAATATCCTTGAGTACATTAGAGTGCCATAGTTTATATACTGTGCATATTGGGCAATGGAAAAGTTTCTGTAACTTCTAATTCAAACATAAAGGTGGTATATTTGATGTTCCCACTCATTAATAGTTTTAATTATTTTTTTATTACCCCATCCCATTTTAAAATAGTTCTTTCTATCGACAAAGTGCTTTCAGGCCATGATTTATCCCAAGAATATATTGTTTTATGAAACAATATTTTGTGAGCCTGAAGTCTACTTCTACTTAGCAAAGCTCTGTGTCCCAGAGCTTAAAAATGTCTGACAGCTCTGAGAATTTTTAAGGACAAATTACCTCACAGTGTCAGTTGCAGTAGATGCTTAGGGATAAATATCTGAACAAATGGAAAATACCAAACTGACCTACATCTGCTGGATTATCAGTGTGTTAGTGGACCTGTTTCTATTCTTGCCACACAATATGGCAAGAGACTGCTATGATTATTTCCTAACTAGGAAAAGACCAGACTAATTAGTTGGGAACATAAGAAATGAGTTTCTGAATTAGATGTAATTTATCTGAATATTCATCTGCTGCACCAAAAACCTTTTTGTTCATTGTATTAAGTTTTTGTTATTTTATGACAGCTAAAAGTCTAACCAATAAGTTTTCTTCTATTGTAATAGCCATTGTGATCCAGTTATTACAAGCTGTGGGAGTAAAGTCAGTCTAACGGGGGGGGGGCACTTTACAAATGGTAATCATTCCCTCTAATAACAAATTGTCATTGTAACCAAAACAAGGCTACTGAAAAACAAGAGAAAGGTACCAGCATGCTCAAGGGAATCCTACAGTTTACAGAAATAAATAAATAATAATAATAAAAATACTCCTCGCCACCCCACCCCTGACAAAGAAAGAACCGAGAGCAGTAAGAACTGGAGCTGTTCACTAGCCAGGGAATGTTGTGTTGGTTGAAAAATAAAAATGGAAAACGAAGCAGGGAGAAGAGGGAATGTCTGGCTAGAACCCTGAACATGAGCTTGGATGCTAGGACAGAAGTATACACAGCAAAATTTTATTGCAGATTCCACTTATACTAAATGGAAGGATTAGTATCATCCAGAATGCAGAGGACTGCCAGGGAATCTTGATTGGTTGCAGCTGGGCATCCTACATTCCGGGACTCTCTGTGGCAACAACAGTGAAGAGCAGAAGAGATTATAGCCTGTCAGCCTGGCCTTAATCCCTGTAAGTTTCAATGAATCGTCACCACTCTCTTTTCCCTCAGTGCAGCTGGCCCTTTTATGGGGAAGTTGGGCAGTTGTTCTTCCCCACATTGCAGCATCCCAACCTCACTCATTTAATGTTAGCCTGGTCTTGCTTTGCTCAAAATAGCATGGTCCATGAGTGATTTATACCTGGGATTCTCTGATGGCCTTGGGGAGTGGTGAATGGTCCTTGTGCTTTCAGTCTACTGCATTGTATGTGAGCTTGAAAAGGGAGGCTGTGAGTGGGACTAAAGGCAGCAGTGTCCATAGTAAGAAGTAGGCAGGAGTGCTGCTTTTCTCTCTTTCCCTCTTTCCCCCATTGAGAATGGGACAGCTCAGCTGCCCCTTATCAGAGGTCTAAACTGATCACAGGCAGAGAGGTTTTGAAATTTGTCAAAGGGTCACATGCAGTTAGGACTAGACGCAGCTCTTGGAACACAAGTTGTCTGCACCTGCTATATGCACTGTAAAGCTTAAAAGAAACACCTGAGAGCTATTTGCGGTTGTTGCTTGTAATGTACTACTTAAGTGAAATCCTGTTGAACTTTGCATAGTTTCACGTGAAAATGACCATATCATGCATTTATATTTGTGGTGTGTTGTATTGCTAGCTATTGTACTACTGTAGCATAATAATAGTTCAAATGTGTTTTCCTCTTTACGATGAAACAAATCTCAAAGCCGTCATAAAAGCCATGTTGTTCTTCCCATTTTTAATACCACATACTTTGGTTGTATTTACTAGACTCAAGAAAAACGTATACCTACTAGTAACAACATAAATGTGAGATTACTTTTAATGGTACTACAGCTGAATGTCACTAAAAAAAATAAAAATAGAAGGCTAAAGGCATTGCATGGCATTCTTTATTTGCTGCTTAAGGAACAACAGTTTATATTCTTATGTGCAAAGTTAACAGCAGTATGTAATGGCACTAATGACTATGAAAACATAACTATATATTAGTAGTATAACTGAGAAATTATCAAACTAATAACAAAAACAAAACAGTGACCAAAATATTGCTGGAAAATGGAACAGCTTCTGTGAATTATGAAGTTGTTAAGGCAACATTGAAGGGGAAATAAACTTTAGCCTTGTGAGTGAGAAAAATGTTATGTGTTCTAAGCAATTATTGTGAAATAAAAGCAGTAGTGGAATTAACAGGACAGTTGCTCAATTTAATGGAAACTATACTTTTCTGGTTCGAATGTGAGAAAGTGCTAGAAATGGCTGCTTAAGATATAGTCTGATATGTTGCCTCCATTATTCCCTCCCGGGAGAGGGATTCTTAAATCTGCTGAGGGATAAACATATACATGGACTATCAATTTGGATTGTCCAGTAATGGCAGTAAGATGTAGGTTTGCTTTAGTTGTCATTGATATGCTCTCTGAAAACTAAAATGGTTTCCCCCCCCCGACCTATATTTAAGTAAAAAATCCTGCTGTTTTAAAATGGCTTTCAGTGATCAGTGGAAGAGAGAGAGCTAATTATTCTGTTGTGGTGGTATTATTGCTGTTTGAATGACTTTGAGTCTACTGTTTTGGATTCTAATGATTTATATTTGATGGGGAATCTTATTGTGTGCTCTATTGAGAGTTCAATGGAGGGTGAAAACTGAATTATTCATATTTGAATGAATGAACAGACTGCAGGGTTTGCCAGTGCAGTAGCTCCAGGCACCATTGTGTCCACTACTACCTCCTATTGCACATAAAACAGGTCTCAGTAATGTAAGAAAAACACTGGGGCCTAATTTGAATAGTAGAGTGCTTGGTATCTGGTGGGCAGGGCTTCTGTGTTTTGCTCCGGAATCTGCCTCTCCCTACAGTGTGTGTGTTTAGTTAAGAATGTCAGTTAAGAGGGACCAACTGCCTCTTCTTGCGTCAGACTTGCCTCATGTTACTGTATTTAGTTTCTCTCATTAAGTTATTTTGTTACAGTTTTCTTTATTATTAAAACTTAGTTACATCCTAAACTTGGGTGGGTGAGGGTATATTCCCAGTCTGCCAGGAACATTTTGTTTTGTTTTGTTTTGTTAACCCCCCCCCCCCACCACATCCACATCAATAAATATCCCCTCAAAGATCCACAATTCATTAGAGCTGCTTGTACTGGCTAGGCCTCTCATACACTGACCCCCAGAATGTCACACCCCCGTGACAGATATTTTGTGACTGTCAGTAGATGTTCCCATTGGCCTAAAAAGTTTGTCAACTTCAGTACTAGATCCTCTGTATGAGTACAAAATGCTACAGGATTCAGGAATTCATATGTCTTTGCCACAGTCCACCTCTCACAAGAAAATATTTAGGTGCACACACATTGTTTTATTTGGGACCTATGTGAGCATAAGGGGACGACTCCACAAAAATCTGTACAAGCTGAAGACTTTCACTCTGGAATAAGTTTTAATTATAAGGGCACAACATTATGATAGTGCAAATTTGGGCTCTAAGTCAAAGGGCATACCTAAGTACATTTCAAAAATGCATAAAACAATCATGTTCTTCTTTATATACTTTGGATATTTTCAGTATTCTTAGAAGATTTGTGAGGCTCTGAAAAGCTGTTTTGCATCTGCTTGTTTTCAAAATGTCTGCATTGGAGAAAGCATTGGTTTTATAAGGTACAGTATAGGTTTTTTGAGAAGCATTTTCCCCTTTTAAACATGCATATTGAAAGCCTAATTTACAGAAAAAGGGAAATATAGTAACCTTGCCTTATGCACACACAAAGATGAATTTGTAGCTAAAGGTTGTGCCTCATTTCATTTTAACAGTATTTTCTGGATCTGTTTTATATACACTATTTGCTAAAGAGTGGCAAGCTTGCTATTGGATGTTACAGTATATTATTTAGACATAAAACAAGCAATAATATCTAGGCTCTTGAAACTAGTTTGCAGAAGTAAAAGCCTGTCACTGTAATATATTTGGAAACTTTTAGGTAGGGAACTAGGTGGTGCTGTTCTTTCATCTTTGTATCTTAGCTGAATTCTTCTGGCTTATTTCTGAACATCACTTTCTTTTCCAACAAAGAATTTGGCTACATTGTCTTTTTTGTTGTTGTTTGGCATAAGTAATTGCTATCTTTTAACAATAGTTTTCTTTCAGCTTTCTGCCTTTTACATACACTACATGTAAATAACAGCTGGCATGGTGAGGGGGAATGCAGTTGAGGTTGGAAAGAACACTGTGTATTTTACACCTTGAAATTAGTTATGCCTAGTTGTATAATTATGAGGGATGTCACTTCACTGAAATGTACACATTTACCTGGGAGTAAGCCACATTAAACTCAGCAGGGCTTCTGAGTAGACATGCATGAGATTGCACTGTTAATCAATTAAATTTCCATATTCATTAATCCAAGATTGATTAACATTTAAAAAAATAAGTAAACATAGTATATTAACAACAAGACACAACAGAGTTACCCTGGCTTAAGATTTCAACTGGGATCATGGAAAATAGCAGAGACAAGGATTTGCAGGTGTAAATTGATTCTTTCTGTTCATGTTCTGTGGCACCATCTTGATTGGCTAAGGATCAATAGTTTACAGTCTACTTTCCTCATGTAGGAATGTGGCAAGAGGCATAGATTTATTTGATTGAAGCCCCTTCTCATGGCCATAACAACCTCATTCCTTACTGTCCTGTCAAAGCTCCTTTCCTATGCATTTGTCCCTATTGCTATTGGAAGAAGTGAAACATGATTCCTTTTTAATCCAACTGGTGCTTCTGTTACTCTTGGCAGGTGGTACCAAGCCCCATAAATTGCTGGCCTGCTCTCCTGGGCCATATTCCTGCCCCCTGCCTCCACCACACTTTTTTCGGAGCCCTGCCAGTCCTTGACTTGAGAAATGATTGATGTTTAGTCCGGAAAAGAGGAGACTAAGAGGAGATATCTTTACCATCTTCAAATATGTAAAAGGCTGTCACACAGAAGATGTAGCAAGCTTGTTTCTCCTGTTCCAGAGGGTCAGACCTGAACCAGTTGCTTTAGGTTAGAATAAAGGGGATTCTGACTAAACACCAGAATAACTTTCTTATGGTAACAGCTGTTTGACAGTGGAATGGACTAGTGCTATTTTTCTAGAAAAAGAGGTGCTGGAATGCACCATGAACACCTCCCTATTTCTCTTAAAATGGCAATGGAGAGGTGCTGGAACCCACCTGAGAGGTGCTGGAACTGAGTTCTGGTGAGTTCTGGCTGAAAAGAAGCCCTGGTATGGACTTACCTTCACTGTGCATTTTTCAGTAGAGGTTGGATGGCCATCTTTCATGTATGATTATTTGAAATTCTTGCACTGCAATAGGGGACGCGGGTGGCGCTGTGGTGTAAACCACTGAGTCTTGGGCTTGCCGATCGGAAGGTCGGCAGTTCAAATCCCTGTGATGGGGTGAGCTCCTGTTGTTCGGTGCCAGCTCCTGCCAACCTACCAGTTCGAAAGCATGTCAGGTGCAAGTAGATAAATAGGTACTGCTCCAGCGGGAAGGTAAACGGCATTTTTGTGTGCTGCTCTGGTTTCACCAGAAGCGGCTTAGTCATGCTGGCCACATGACCCAGCAAAACTGTCTGTGGACAAATGTGGGCTCCCTTGGCCAGTAAAGTGAGATGAGCGCCGCAACCCCAGAGTCGTTCACGACTGGACTTAACTGTCAGGGGTCCTTTTCCTTTTTTACTTTCCACTGCAGGGCGTTGGATGCGATGAGCGACAGGGTCTCTTCCAATTCTACAATTCAATGAGTTTATGATTCTAAACTAGTGGTGGCAACAAGCAGTATTTCTTACTTTAAAAGTGAGTTTCACGTTCATTGATTGTGCTCTAGAAATATCTGTGTGACAATTCTATAAGTATCTTAACTAATAAAAAATCTTAAGGAGGAAAGGGACACAACCATGATGTCTGCTAGTTATGTTTGCATGCAGAAGCCCAGGCAATGCAGATGTACAGCCCCGTCTAGTTGTTATTGCTTTTTAAAAGTAGTACTCAAGTTGTGCTGTCACATTTGTACCCAAAACTGCAATTTTTACTCATATTTTAAAACACTTGCAGTTCAGTCTATGGATTTCATTCAGCTGCCTACTAAAACTGTGGTATCCTTTTGGTAATAGTCCAAGGGTGCATGCTAGGATCTTTACTTCATAAGAAACAGAAAATTTGGCTGTTTGAATGTAGTGCAAAAGTTGTGGAATTTCCAAACCTGCAAATGTTACAAGTGGCTGCAGGGGTTAGCTAGGGTGATGACTGTCTCTATACTACCCTCTGATATTTATCTATTGAGAAAAAGTGATGAAACAGGTGCCAGTTTGTAGAAATAATCTTCCAGTATCATGAAATGTGAACTACATTACAGAATATGCTTAGACTCATAGCAATTTACTATGGTCATTTATAAATTTGTTCACTGAGGTAATTGCATGTACCAAAGTTGAGTATTCCACACTGACACATTTTGTTGTAGCTCTCACTTATCTGACCCTTCCTAATTTCTATTGAAGTTTTCCTTTGCATTATTTGGGGGAAAGCAATAAGTTTAAGATTTTGAATCTGGTTTTAAATCAGGAATATCTAAAATTGTTCAGAACCAGGCTTGGTGGTGGCACTGGTAGGGGACATAGAAGCCAGGATGGCTTTCAAAATTCTGGGCCTGTCCCTGGAAAATAGGAGACATGGAGGGTTTGGCATTGCATATTCCCAACAAGTGGTTTTGATTTTTACCATAATGGTTGGATCTGACTACTGAATAAGTAAATCACATATTCACTTGGACTTATAAGAGCCACAGGTCAGTGGCAGAGCACATCCTTTGCAAAGAAGAAGTTGCTATTTCAATCCCTCCAGCTAGAGCTGTGAAGGAATCCTGTCTGAAACTGTGGAAAAGTTAGGTTATTGTTGATTACTTCTTCTCTTTAGATGAGTTTCATTGTTGGCTTTTCAAGTTTAATGCAATGCCGTATTTCAGCACTTCTTTCGGTTGTATTGATTTTTGTGTGTCTCTGGGTATTTCCCCATTGATATATTTTCAGTAATTCAATAGATAAAACACTAAACAATGTTTTATTTTCCAGCAGCCTTTGATGTTCTGTATATAAATCAGTTCCTTTCATCTTTTTTTTTTAATTTCCCATGCATAGGGATATTTAATTTATTTTTTTACAAAATCATTTGCTTCTATGACCATCATGACTTCATGTTAGTACTTGCAAAAACAGACATTATATCTAACAAAGGCAAGTGGAAGATTAAACTAAATACTAGTAGAACTTGATAAGTGAGCTAAGTGGGCTATAATAGACCAGGGGGAAAAAATAGCTGTTCCAGAACATAAGTAGAGTCCTGCTGGATCAGGTGAAGGGCAGTAGCTCCATGGTATAGCATCCACTTTGCATGCCAAAGGTCCCAGCTTCATCCCCTGGCATCAGGTAGAGCTGGCCCCGGAGTGCTGCCTGAAGCCTCAGAGAACTGCTGCCAGTGCAATGGTCAGACTTGGTGCGGGGCAGCTTCTTATGACCAAATGCTCATATTGTCCAGGATTCTGTTCTTACAGCGGTCAAATGCCTGTGGGAAAGCCACAACCAGGACACGAGTGCAGTAGCACTCTTTTCTTTGTGATGCCCCAGCAACTTGCATTTAGAGTTATGGCGCCTCTGATGCTGAAGGGTGCAAACACATTCTGCAGTACAGGAAATATACAGCACTATGCTACCTACAGTATGTTTATTAGGAAGTCACATTTATTGCAGTGTGGCAACAAACCCCTCTCTTCAACCCTCTATCATAATGTAGGAATCATGCTGGCCTAGCTTGCAGGATTGTTATTGGTAATATGTGTGCAGTTCTTTAAAAAGATGGCTGTTACAGTGGCAGGAGGAATAATGGTTCAAAACCTAAACTACTGTGATGGGGGGAAGTATGTGAGTAGCTTATATGGGATCAGTAATGAATGTATGGCTGTTTTGTGTTTATAAACTTTAAAAAATAATCCAGGAATTTTCTTAATCATAAATGTCTATATTTTGAAATAATTGTATTACTGATTTCAGAAACTGTTTTTAAAACTTGTTTTTTCTGCTCTCTCGCTCTCTGTGTATAATACTTTTTGAATTTCTACCTCTCCCCCAACAGACCTTCATGATACTTTCTAGTGCACAGAATCATATTTTTATTATAACAACAACACAAAATGTGTAGCTAAATAATTTATTGAGATTTTTTCTCTCTCTCTCTCCAAATAATCTGATGGGGAAGTTGAGGTAAAGACCAGCTTTCTGTCATGTACATCAGGACCAAAATAGTCAGATGGAAAAGGTTTTGCATGGATTTGTATACAGTACATAGTTTTGTACTTAAATGGCAAAAGTAATACAAGAACTGTCACCTGTAGAATGTAAAATATCCAGCTGTGTTCAGTAGTGTACATTAGTGCCAAAGAGCACAGGAATCATTTTTATAGCATAGTCATCAGAATTGAATAGTAAATCTTTTTCTTGAACTCTGACTTCAGGCTGCCATTTGAGGGTAGTCTTATGACAGTAGTGGTGGTAGGTGCTGCTGCTGCTTATAAGTGTTTAGACTTTTTGTCCTAGACATCTATTTTCCATTTCACATTATTATTATTTTTTGTGCAATAGAAAATTGTATACAGCTCTTCTTCTCCATCTTGAAATGGTACAGACCAGGATAGGTTTTACTTCTTGATTTTCCTGATTTGTATAAATTTCTCCATATAGGACATACCCATAGCAAGGCCCTTACAATGAATTACTATGGCCATTGGAGTAGCTTGAATTCCTGTTTGTTACAACTGAAAGGTCCATTGGTCACAGTGGTTTCTGTACTTAAACCTAGCTGTAGAAGTTGGTGAAAGTTTTTCTTTTTTCTCTGTAGGGATATTATTTTGTCCTATGTTGTTAAGATGTGATTCCTTTAGATTCTGTGTGCCAACGTTTGTTTTCCTTCACAAGGAAATATATTCAGTCCTTGCTGAAGAAGTACAGTAGCATTTCATGCATAATTGGCATTCAGTCTCTGAGGAGTTTTAAGGGGGGGGATTGATAGCGCTATAGCTTTTATCCCTAGAGTGGGTTTTATTCTCTTGAGAGCAGTTGCCATCTTTTGACAGATGACAGAAATAGGCATCAGTATTGCATATTTTACACAGTGGCAGAATGTATTCAGGTTTATATGGTTATTATTAGGACAATGATTTATTCTAACAAAAGATAAAAATACAAAAATTATACCATGGAGTAAGGCTGCTACAATTAATTATAGTAGCAGCTGCTGATATGGCCAATCTTGGTCCTCCTTTGACTCTGAAAGAGAACATGAAATAATATTTCATAACATTTCTATCTTTATTGATGAATTGGCGATCACCCTTTCTTTGAGTTAATTAGTGGTGCTTTCTGAGCAACAGATGATCCAAGTGTTTAAATTATAAAACGGTACTGTGATGAGTCGTATGGCAAGTCATCCACGGTACCTTGGCAACAGATACTGCTACATTCAGTTATAACCAGCTTTGCCTATTAAATCTAATCATGGCTTTATATCCTGGATAGTCCCCACCACAGTTTCACAGCTTGGAAGTAATGGGGAGACTGTGGTTTAACGAACACCAAAATATTTTGCATTACAGTGTGTAAGGGAAGAGAAGCAGAAGAGCACGTGTTTAGACCCAAAGCTCAGTCTCAGTCTAATAAACCATAATGTCCTAAACTGTTATGTCTGACCTGGAACATAAGAGGAAATACATTTTTCTTTAAACTGTCCAGTAACTATCACATTTATTTGTAAATTTTAACCATATAATTCAGGTGGCCTCAATAACGTGGAGTCCCTTCCATCAGCTTTGGCTGGTGACTCAGCTGCACCCCTGTCTGGATAGGGATAGCCTAACTACTGCTATGCTCTGGTAACCTCTAGGCTAAACATATTATACATAACTCTGCCTTTGAAGACAGTTTGGAAACTTCAGATGGTGCAGAATTTGGTGGCCAGATTGCTCACTGGGGCAAGATGATTTGAGCATATTACACCAATCCTGGCCCAACTGCACTGGCTGCTTTTTAGTTTTCGGGAGCGTTTCAAAGTGCTGGGTTTGACCTATAAAGCCTTAAACAGCTCAGGATTGCAATACCTCAAAGACTGACTGACTGTGTCCATATGAACCAACCCAGACTCTGCAATCACAATCTGAGAACCTTCTTCTTGTGCCTTCTCCACAAGGAATCTGAAGTGTGACAACCCAAGAATGGTCCTTTTTTGTAATGGCTCCCCATTTGTGGAATATCCCAGGAGTATTAGGCTGGTGCCTTCATTAGGTACCTTTAGGCACCAGGCAGAAATGTTCCTCTTCAACCAGGCCCTTGGCTGATTAACACCCTATACCGTGATCAATGTTTTGTAGGGGGGGGGGTGGCAGGAGAGAGGTATTGGTTTGTGCTTTGTTGTTGTTGCTCCTATTTTTATTTCTGGGGCTACATATGGACTTGCTTCTCTCCCTCCTTTTTCTTCTCCCTTCTCATTCTGCAGACTTCTGGGAGGTGGACAGATTGCCATTGTCAGAGATCTGAGCTGCACACTTGCAGGACTTTGGAAATTAGACAGAGCCAACATAAAATTAGGCTGGGAGCTGCCACTTTCACTCCTGTGCAGTAATGCAATTAACCCTTTTTAAGTTATGATAATAGGAACACTGTCAACTGTTTCATCCCCACAAATGCAGTGTTTGCCCTTAGTAATTGTATAATGATCATCTGAAGCTTTTGAAAGCAATGTATGCAAATGCAGCAGATAAATAAGTCAGATAAATAAGCTTCAGGCTTTGGCATGCATTCATCACACAGAAGTATGGAAGGAAATTTGAAGCAACTGCTGCTGTAAAATTGCTTTGAATATCAGATTTTGAAATCTTAGTTTCTGTGCAGCATTCCCTACACAGGCATGAAGGTGGGAGAGGGTAGTACTGCCCTTGCCCCTATCATCCATACAGTGTGTCTGCGAGTGATTTGTAAAGGACAGCTTGCTGTATAATTGGGAGTGATGCATGATTAGTGTTCCCAGTCTCCGGGGGCGTCCAAACTCGTGCAGCAGACCCTATCCTTTAGAGATGCAAAGTTTGGACAGAGGAGGAACAGGTATGCAATTGTGCAAACAGGAATTTTAGCCCTGTTCTCTCTCCCTGACAGTCCAATGGATGCAACTTGCAAATAATGCTTGAGTATTTGCTTAATCACATGCTGTGTGCTTAATTGTATTGGGATAATTCATTGTAACACATTATTTCATAGTGCATTCTTTTGAGTCTGTTAGGTTTTGTTCTGATAATCTGAAGAGTGTCTGACAGAGTAGAAACTGTTTACAAACAAAAGTGATAAAATAAGGAAAGATAAAAATTGTCTTGTTCTTGAACATTTAATTTATGTAATGTCACCATTTCACTACTTAACACATGTTTTAATTAGGTTGAACTTGCAAAATGTATGTTAAGTGTATTCAGTAATGTCTTTTATATTACAAAACCATATAATTACATTTTTCCAGACATGAAAAATGAATTTGTGCTGCATTATAAATGGTGAAAATTTTTCCTGCTTGTTTTCAGATGTACTGAATAGCATAAGCAGTTTTTCTCAACTCTGCCTGAAAAAGAAAGAAAAGGACAAACAAATTTAGCAGTGAACCCAGACTACTTAATATCAAGAAACAAAAAAATGCTGAATATTAAATTGAGTCCTTTATTTATTGACAGCAAATCCATGATTAATCATGGCTTTGCTGAAGTGGTAAATTTTGAGAGGAGCCTTATACTGAAGCTTTATTTATTAATAAATGAGATTGAGGTTTGCGATAGTGCCAAACTATTGTGAAGGTCTGTTTTCATACTGAAGGAAGAATGCATATAAGTGGAGAATATGAACTTGAGCATATATTCAATGATTTCATGAGCACCTTTATTTTCTTTTTAACAAAAACAAAAGTCAAATGTATTTTGTTAAAAATAAATGAAAATCCAAGACTGGTGAAGCACAAGTAGGCCCAATAGTAACCAAAATAACATATTGCTGACCATGCAATTATTGAATGGGAATATTTTGTTTTTTATTTAATCCCCAGGCATGCTTCAACATAAAAATACTATTTAATCAAAACAATCAAATAACTGCCTTAATATTAGAAGAAAGATTCTTGCATAGGTTCTGGGCATTTCTCAATTTCATCTCAAACTCTTTCTTAGTCCAGCTAAATTTCAGCCCAGATATTTATGCCTCCTGTGGTGCATTGGGTCAGTGCACCTGGCAGCTAACCAGAAGGTTTGTGGTTCAATCCTGCCCAAGGACAGCTGTGGGCAGGATTCCTGCACTGCAAGGGGTTGGACTAGATAGCCCTTGGGTCCCTTCCAACTTTACAATTCTATGATTCCCAATGCTGACAACCAGCTGTGTCAAGATTTGGTTAGACTAGGAACTGGGAGACCACGGTTCAAATCCCCCATTCATCCATTGACTAAGGGTCAGTCACTGCCTCTCAGTCTAACCTAGCTCACATAATTGTTGTGGGAGTTAAATGTGGAAGGAGAGAACCATGGACACCACCCTTTGCTCCTTGGAGAGTAAGGTGAGATATAGGTAAATACAGTCAATAAAATAAAATAATAAATGCTTGCTTTTCCTGTAATCAGAGTTTTGTTTATGAAGAGTGCAAGACAATCCTAATGCCAGCAAAATGGCAACACCTGGACCACTCCATTAGTTAAAACATGGTGCTGATAATGCCAAGTTTGCACCCTTGATCCCTGTATGGGACAGCTGCATTTTCCTGCATTGCAGGCTGTTGGACTAGATCAGTGATGGCCAAATGTGGCCCTGCAGCTGTTTTGGGACTACAACTCCCATTATCCCTAGCTAACAGGACCAGTCAGGGATGATGGGAATTGTAGTCCCAAAACAGCTGGAGGTCCAAGTTTGGCCATCACTGGACTAGATGATCCCCAGGGTCCTTTCCAACTCTTAAAATTCTATGGTTCTAAGAAGATGTAGAAATGAGGGAATATCCCAGCAACCTAGGTCTTCAAATTATACCAATGAACAGGATTCTGCTAAACTCTGTGTGTGGCAGAAGCTCATGCAATGCAACCTTTTATGGGTAACAGGAAATTTAGTATACAGTTTGGAGAGAATATTTCCAGAGAGTGATCTCTTTGTAGATTGTATGTTTTACCAGCTGTGATTTGACATGCAACCAGATTTCCTGAGAAGATGTATGCTTCTTCACTGCCTATGTCATAGCTTATAATTTCAAGCATTATGTAATAAAAAGATGAATCTGCAGTAAGTATTGAAAATCTATTATTTTCCACCCTCCGTTATCTTGAAAAGAATGGCAAATTGTATGTACTTCCTACCCACTAGCAAATGACAAAATGAATCATTTTGTTTGGTCCCTTCATTGAAGTTTTTACTGTTCAATTTATAGGGTAAAAATAAATGTTAAATTTATACTGTAAAATAAAAACACATACCCCTTCTCCAATAGTGGAATGCCATACAACCTTACAGCTTCAAATGTCCACACAAACACACATGTCCCCAATTTGCATGGTTTTTTTGTAACTAATAGTCAACAACAACAACAAAAACAATTTATGTAGAAGTGCAAAATTAGGTTCATTGGGTAAATCAGGTTATAAATGTATCTAGAAACTTAGTTAGGATTGAAATGTTTCCTTGAAAAAGTTTGATAATCACCCATAGAAATATCTGTTAGCTAGATTCTTTGACTGTGCAACTACTTGTGATAGCTTTGTTTTATGCGGCTACCATCCTAGGCATTCTTCTCTGGTAGTCCACTGTGCTTTGATTTGACTTCTAAATATACATGATTACAAAGCCGACTCTGCCATTAGGCACATTGAGGCAGCTGCCTCAGGCAGCAGGAGCCCCATGGGTGCCCCATCATCTCTGTTGCTGGTGCAGAAATGGCACCAGTATCAGCTGGAATTGTGTGAGATCTTGTGAATGTGCAATATCTTGTGTTTTTTGTGTGTGATGTAGCCCAAAGTTAAAGTCACCATTTTTCAGAACTGGGTAGGCTATTAAACCAACTTCAAACAATGGTTTAATATCCGGGCTTTTGGGGGCGGGCGTGTTGCTAAACATAGTTTCTGGGTTCTGATGAAATGGGAAACCGTGATTAGTGAGAAACTGCCTAGGTCAATGGCTTGAACCAGAGATATTGCATGTAGGCTCAAAAGGTTTTCCATATCTTGGCATATATATATATGTGTGTGTGTGTGTGTGTGTGTATGTGTATATATATATATATATATATATATATAATTGTCCAATAGTACCTTACAGACCAACTATTTTATATATATATATTTCTACTGCGTCCGACCAACACGGCTACCTACCTGAATCTTGGCTTATTAAGTCAATATGTGATCACTTGAACAGTCACTAATAAGCTTAGCAAAATTTAATGTATCTATGCTGATATTTGGTCCACATGTACTGCAAGACATTCCAGTTACCAGAGAAGTTTAGAAATTGGATACTTCTGAATTGGGATACTTTTAAATTGAATCATTGAAACATGTGGTGGAAATCTGCTAAATAAATAAATGTAATTAAAAAATGTATGCATGTGGAACTGAAAGAAATTTGACTTGCCATTCCTGCAGCCTGTACAAAGTATTTGGCCTGGTCTGAACTCAAACGCCAATGAGAAGGAGTCTGTTTTGGGTTGTTGTGGTAGTGGCAAAAGGGGTAGGCAGTGAGGATGGTGAAAAGTTACAATGACAGGATAGTTTTCTCAAATCAGTGACAAGACACTGTAGTCTGCCCAACTACCAAGAAAAGTCCTGCTCTGCTAATTGGCCTCTCTCTCTCTCTCTCTCTCTCTCTCTCTCTCTCTCTCTCTCTCTTTTCCTGAGCCCTCTGACGACCAGTGCAGGAACCTCAGAGTGCCCACCTGCCTGCTCCAGCTTTCAGAGCAGGAAATAAGAGCAGCAGGAAAAATATGGCAGTGGACAGCAATAGACTTGCATCCCACAAAACGTATAGAATACATCACAGATTGGAAATATCTGTACTCCTTTATGTGGGCTTTGAACTCGTACCATATCCACGTATCAAAATTTTATCTTCCAGATTTGATAGCCAGAAATGATGGTTTGGTCAAGTATGCTATTGTAGTTTGAGGACATGAACAGGGTGTTTGGAGGAGTGCAGCCTACTACTTGCTTGCTTCAGCCTTGCTTTTTCTTCCTCATAACATTAAGCACGAATTGGCTGATGGATGAGTCCAGGAAGTCATAAATGCTTCTGTGGAAAATTACAGTCCGAGGTAAAATGTGGTTAAAATATATTGCTAATATAAAAGTAACAGTGTGTTTTGAAAGATAATGCAATGCTAACAGTTACAGGTGAAAAGTTCAGCTTTACCTGAAGCCTAACTGATACTCTGTATACTAAATTTGCTGCAGATGGGCTACAGCTGCTATTTGCTGTAAGAGAGCTGTTATAAGCTGTTGTAAGTTTACAGTCTAGCCAGTCAGTTTATTTATTGGACAGGAGGATTCAAAAGGCTAGGTTTTGATAGGCCATTTATGAACATTCTGTTGGGTGTCATTGATCCAATTGTCTGATAGGAAGACAGAGAAGGAAGTGTGTCTTATGGAATTTGCTCCCACAGTATGTGTTCTGAATACCAGTTGCCGGAAACTGCAGGAGGGGAGAATGGTGTTGCACCCAGTTCTTACTTGTGTGCTTACACAGGCATCTCGTTGTCTGCTGTGAGAACAAGATGCAGGGCTAGATATCCTTTGGCCTGATCCAGTGAATTCTTTATATGTTCTCATATGTAGTTGGTTCTCCTGAGGGAAACAAGGAGAAACATTCTTAGTTCTGAGGGATGTGGGACCTGAAAAATCATCACATGGTAACAGAAGTTGGTGTGACTGTAGGTCATTAATCAGAGGGTACTGACTTAAACTGTATTATAACATTGTTTAAGGGGAAAGTGAAGCATGGTTTGGTGGTTCAAATCAGCAAAAGAAGAGACTAAGATTGAGAAACCAAACTGAGATTGCAGAAGCTGTGAGAGCCAGCAAGGAAAGAGACTTTGGAGACAGTTTCTCAGGATACCTTTTAGCCACAGTCACATAACTAGGCAGTTGGCATCAGGAAACAAGAAGGTTTCAGAGGAGGCCACTGTGGTATTTTCTTGGCTGCCTTCTGGTACTCAAATACCTGACTAGAAACAAGTCTACTAGGAAAAGAGTATCAGTCTCTAAACTATCTCCAGCTGTATGTTCTTGATCGACTGCTCTATCCTGAGTCATTCTAATAAGTTCCTGATCTGAGGGAGAATTCCATCTTTTTCCTTTGTATCATTCTAGGAGAGTTAGCAGGGATGAAGTTTAGGGTTAGGCAGCACCAAGGCATAATTACTGAATTGCTGCAGTGCATTGTGTGTATACTGGGCTGTTTTGAAGACTGTTGGGAAACTGCAGTACTGTTGAGAAATCAACTGTACTAGAAGGAATAGGATGCAGTGGAGGTTTCCATCCAGTTGGCTTCATTCAGTTCTCCTGGGCTGTGTCAGTGGGTGGTCTCTGCCACTGTGGAGATCTCCGCTGGGTGTACCACAAGCATGGTTGGTGGAAGTTAGAACTGGTAGTGGCTGGAACTTTGAAGTGGGGTGTTTCTGAGGCAGGAACAGAGCTCGACTAGCCAAGGATTCACTGTGTCCTAAGTTGGGCCAGCTACTGATAATGGAGCTGATCTGGGCCTCTCTGCAACACTAGCCTGAACCTGGGGCTGGTGCAGGAACTTTCGCTGACCACCACCTGTCCTGGCCAGGATGAGTTGAAAGGCTTTAGACGTGTCAGTGTTTCCAAACCTCTTTCTGCTCCCAGCCAGAAGTTAGGATTGCAGCCTAAACTGCCAAGGATAAATAGATCAGAATTGTCATAAAAATAATTGGTATGTTAATTTAGCAGAGAATCATATAGAATCATAGCTGGCAATCAGATACGTTGTTGCTGCTGCTGCTGCTGTTGTTGGATAAATCAACAGGAAGAAGTCAATAGCAAAGGTGAGTTTTCAATGGATGCAAATCTACCAGCTATTCACTTTCATTCCACAACACAGTGGAAAATGCAGGAGGGCTAATAAACTAAAGTAAGCAGGGGCAAAGAGAAAATATGAAAGTGAGCTTGATCTGATTCTTCGCTGCCCACTCCGTTGTATCCATAAACAAGCCTGGAATTGGGTGGACTTCTTGCTACTTAATTACATAATGATCATACTAGAACTCTCGTATATTTGCAGTGAATAAGATTATGATAATGGCAGTGGCCAGTGAATCGCTCCTTGAGGTCCGTTCGGTTCTAAATAGCTCTTGTTAGTTAAAATTACACCTTTTTCTAAACCTCTTGCTGTTCAAAGAAATAAGATGCTGGAACAAGATATATATTTCTGCTCATTTGTTTTTCTTCCACATGCATTCAACCTTTTTACCTGGGTATGTGCTGCCTCAAGATAATTTATAGCAATTGTTAGCATTCACTGACTAGCATTCAGTTACCAGCATGAAGCAGAATTCAAATAACACTTTTGTGGTTACTATTTTCTAAACCAAACATTTTTGCTTTTTTCATCTTACAAATTTAAACATTGAAACTTTTGAAAGAAAAGCCATTTTTATCTTAAACACCACACTTTATTGTCCCCGGTCACTGTCATCTCACATTTTATTCTTCAGTTGTAGGAATGCCACTGTATGGCAATTCCTCTACTGTATTGCTGATCAAAATTAATGAAGAAAGAGATAAAAGATGGAACATATAATCTCTTGAAATGTTATATTTTAAATAACAGTCTTTTTTCAACCCAAGCACTAGTAATAGCTTTCTTCCTACTCACATTTTTTTAAATAAGTCTGTTTGGTTCAAAGAATAAATCAAACCCAAAACAGTGAATGTTTGAGAACATGAGAGCACTTATTTAAGCCATAATCCAGCAGGTACTTCAGCAATAATTTAGTAACTGTCTGCATATTGACTTTTCTTTAAAAGCACTTTTATTTATTTTTTAAATTGGAATCATATCACACAATTCAAAAGATTCCCAGGATTGCTTATCAAAAGTTTAAATTACAGTAAAACTGATACCTGCACCTTTTAGTGGTTAGGTAGAGAAGGTACAGTTTCTCATGAAAGGGAAAGAAAGGCGTTCCAGAAATGCTGGAATTTCCTCTTTAAATTGTCTATTAAATGAGCAGTAGCTGTTTCATTCTTTATACCAATTATGCTTGTCATTGCAAATCAGTCAGCATCATTAGAACTTTAATAACAATTTGGAGGAACCTAAAAATAATTGTGATTTGTAAGTGGATTGTGTAATTTGTGAGTTTAAGGGCTATGGACAGACACAAATCAACTGATTTTCTAGATCCATTTCAATCAGGGTTTAGGCCCAGTTTTGCACAGAAACAGATTTAGTCACCCTGTATGATGACCCCTGTTGGGAAAGAGACATGAAAAACACATTTGTATTATTTCTCCTTGATCTCTCAGTGGTTTTTGGTACCATTGACCATGGTATCCTTCTGGAGTGACTGTTCGAGTTAGGGGTGGGTGGTACTGCTTTGAGTTGCTTCCTGTTCTACTTGGATGGATGTTTCCAGAGGGTGATACTTAGGGAGAGCTCTCCGGCCCTGTGGAGCCTTCAATGTTGGGTTCCTCAGGGTTTGATTTTATCCCCTATGCTGTTTAACATCTACATGAAACTGCTGAGTGAGGTCACCTGGAGTTTTGGAGTAAGTTTGCAAGCAATATGCTGATGACACAGAGCTCTACTTCACCTTTACATCTACAAGTGTGGCAGTGGATAGTTTGGACTGCTTATTGGATGAGATCCAATAAACTGAAGCTCAGTCCAGTTAATTGATTTTAATTCTAGCCCATCCTTAGGCATATGAAGAAGAAGAAGAGTTTGGATTTGATATCCCGCCTTTCACTCCCTTTAAGGAGTCTCAAAGCGGCTAACATTCTCCTTTCCCTTCCTCCCCCACAACAAACACTCTGTGAGGTGAGTGGGGCTGAGAGACTTCAAAGAAGTGTGACTGGCCCAAGGTCACCCAGCAGCTGCATGTGGAGGAGCAGAGACGCGAACCCGGTTCCCCAGATTACGAGACTACCGCTCTTACCACTACACCACACTGGCTCTCCATATGTGGGTACTTATATGTGGGTACTTATATGTGGGTACATATATGGATACTTCAGAGGCTCCCCCCCCATATATTATCCCCATGTTACTACCTGGTTCATTTACAGAACAATTTAATAGATTTCTCTCAGAATAGACCCTATTGAATTCAGTGGGATTTGACTTCTGAGTAGACATTCACAGGATTTATCTGCAAGGCTGAATTTTTATGGATGCTTTCTTGAGAGTAAGCCACATTGACATGGTGATACCTCTGAGTAAATCTGCCTCAGATTACAGTGCAATTCTGACAATTTGAAATTGACTTTCTGAAGTACTACTCGGGTCATTGTATCTCCAAACTGTACATTTATGTAGTGTAGGAAAGCTTCATCAACATTTAATCAGAATTTTTCTGTAAATGAATTGTTCCTTTGTATTGTGATTTTTTCTTAATGTCATATAAATCAGGATTTTATGTTCAGTGTTTGTTGCAGTAACAAATGCCAACTTAGTGGGTAAAGTACAGAAAGGTCATTGGACAAATAGATTAGTAAGCGATTAGAGAAGTGGTCAATTCTGGTTTTTCCCAATTTTAAGAAAATATTGAAAGTGCTTAGAGTTGTCCTTGCAGTACATGAATTTAGGAATGCCAGATGGCTCAGGGGATTGCTAATGAGATACAAGGCTTTTTACCTCTTGATCACAAGTCGGAGTCTGCAGGAGACTGGTAATGATTGAAGGTTGTGACCATCTGTTCCATTGCCTACATGAAATAAGCCAGTAGTCTCAGTCCACTTCCTAACTCATCATTCAAGCTCTTTAACAATTATCCTTCACTAACAGTGCCCACAAAGATAGCAGTGAAGATTAAATCCAGGTAGCAAGTCTGTTGGTTTATTACAAAAGAATCTAAAAGGACAATGAAATAATACCTTAACTGAGATAAATTATTCACAAGTGGGGCCTGCAGCAAAACATTGTAATGTGCAGTGCTTCTGCTCAGTGTGCCAGCCAGCAGTGGCAGCTGGTGGTCAGTGGACCTGGCAGGGTTGATAGAAGGTCATGGAGGCATGGCCTCATTGTTCTGGCTTTCTCCCCATCTTCCTTCTTTGCAAATCTACTCTGGAGACGTTAGCATTGCATTTGTACAAACACTTAGCACCTAACTAAACAGAAAAGTGTTTCTGGTTCAGAAGTGGTCACTGCTGTTACACTTGCTTCTCTGCTGCGAGAAAGGTTGTGGGGCACCCTCTTTTCTAGTTTTCTGCCTACCCTCATTTGCAAAGAAACAGTGGACACTTAAATGCTGCCGTTGTATAAACACTAAGTGCCTAAATGTTTTACCTTGGTTCAGAATTGCTGTCTCAAATTCTAGTGTGAGTTAATTACTCAGAAGTAAGCCCTAATTCCATGGTGACTGCTCACTTATAAGTATGTACAGGATTTTGGCGTGAATTCATTAGTCTTAAAGGAGCCTGCAGAACTCCTAGTTAAATGCTATTTCTTACATTATTTTTAAAAACACCTGCAGAGAGATGGCAGGGACCTCCTGACCATAACAGTTCTTTAAGATTGGGGTTGGCTGTGTGAGGCAGACAGCAGATTGCTGGAGAATGGGAGATGGACAGAAATATCTCCAGGAAGATTTTAAGTTCAAATAGCAGGATATGATTGTGGGGTGGTGGTGTAAAAGTGTATGGATTTGAGATATTATGGAAAGATTTTTTTAAAAAATAAAAATGCTTGAAATTTCACTTGGTAGGGGAGTGCCCAGTAGTCATAATGGACCTACTGCCAGCCAGCCAGCCATACCCTTCTCCGTGATACTCCATTTCATTCTCCCCACTGTCTACTTTTCTGATTTTTGCCCAACAACCACTCAGCTTCCCATGGACGCTGAACATTCTCAGTCCTCATTCAGCTGTTTGGAGGTTCCTCTTAAGCTTTTTACATGGTTTCTCTTGACACTTCTGTAAAGCTTGAGTTTTAACCAAGCCTCCTGATACCTTTGTCTTTTGAATGGACGATGTTTCTTTGGCTACATAAGCAAACACACTCACCCCTGAACAACAGAAATAGAGAGAATGGTGCAGCACAGTAGAACCTCAGGTTGTGGATGTAATCCGTGATGGAGGCATGTCCGCAACCTGCAGCGTTCGTAACCTGCAGCACCGCATCTGCGCATGCACGTGACGCGATTTGGCACTTCTGCGCATGCACAAAGCATGATTTAGTGCTTCTGCACATGCACAATCGACGAAACCTGGAAGTAACCCTTTCTGGTACTTCCGGGTTTCCCGTGGTCCGCAACCTGAAGACATGTAACCCGAAGCATTTGTAATCTGAGGTACCACTGTATATAGGACACTAAAATGCACAGCTTTCTTCTTTCAGATAGATGTCCCAGAAAAAAATGTAAAGAGGAAAATAAGTCCAAGTGAAGGCATAATGCTACACAATCCAGATAGAATTAGATGCACTCAAATCCACTTACTTAAATCAGCTTAAGCACACTTAACTGTGTTGGATATAACCCTTCAATACAGGTTGTTTCTTCCTTAAGATAACAGTGAAGTAGAATCTTATGCATGTATATGAGAAGTAAATCTTAATGGGGCTTAATGGGACCCCAAGGGTCATCTAGTCCAATTCCCTGCAATGCATCCATGACAGAGGGCCACCCAACTTCTGCTTCAAAACCTCCAAGGAAGGAGAACCCACCACCTCCCTTGGAAATCTGTTCCACTGTCAAACAGCTTTTACTGTCAGAAAATTTTCTTCCTGCTGTTTAGTTGGAATCTCCTTTCTTGTAATTTGAATCCATTGATATGGGTCCTACCCTCCAGAGCAGGAGAAAACAAGCTTGCTCCATCTTCCATGTGACAGCCCTTGAGATGTCTTTCTCTTCCCTCTTTGGCAATCACGTGTAGCTGAGTAAGATTGTCTTCCAAGAATATGGTCTTAACGGTGTGTCCATAGATGGAAAATTATTTAGCCCTTTAGATATTTGAAGATGGCTATCATATCGCCTCTCAATCCCTTCAATTCCTTCATCCAAGTCATTTATAAGGATGTTAAACAACAATGGGACCCCACTTGCCACTTTTCCCCAGGATGACCAGGAACCATTAGTGAGCGGTCTGTGGGTTCAGTCAATCAACCAGCTACATATCCACCTAACAGTTACCTCACCCACCCCACATTTTACCAAATTTTCCACAAGAATATCATGGGTGACTTTGTCAAAGACCTTACTAAAATCCAGATACACTATGCCTACTGCATTCTTCTGATCCACCAAGCCTGTAAATCTATCAAAAAGGGAAATGAGATTTGTGTGGCATGACTTTTGTTGAATATACTGAACCCGTGTTTGCTTGTGCACTGTGTCCTGTTAAGATAATTTATTATGGGTATAGAAGTGCCCTCATAACGTACTTGGGGCGCAAGTCAGAGCTTTTCAGAAATAAACTTTTTATTGAGAAAAAATATATAACAAGGTAGGAATTAAATGGTTAAACAGAGGCTTCTGAGAAAAAGAGGGAGCGAGGGAGGAGGAGTGTCCTGAATATCACACTGAATGGCTGCAGCTCATGGCTTCAGAGGATGGTAAATTTGCAGCATGACTTTAAAAAAGAATGAACATTTTTTAAAGAAAAGGAAAGAAGCAGTTCTTCCATTTGGGTTCTGTCAGAGAACAAGTTGGGGAGCCAGGAATGCTAGGAGTAATGGTAGACGCTATAGTAGTGGGAAAAGAGACACTAGGAACAAACTCCAGGAAGAACTCATGGTACGACAGGTTGGAATTCAGAAAAACTGGTGCTAGTGGAGTTGTTGAGGCCTTTTATCTCAGGCTGCAAAATGTACACCAGGCTACTTCAGGAGTACGAATTTGAAGACCAGGATTGATGATGCTGGCAGTTATATTAGCACCAACAATTTCAGGCTATGAGGCAAATCAAAGGGACCAAATAATGTTTTGGGGTTGTGCTGGGCCAGTTGCTTGTGTCGACAGAGATCATGAAGACATACAGTGGTTAATGTGGGTGTGAGACTCAATCTGAGTAGGGGTAAGCTTCAGGCTCCTGCAGTAGAAAGTGAAATGGGATTAGCCTTTCCCCTTCTCTCTCTCTCTCTCTCTCTCTCTCTCTCACACACACACACACAGACACCACATGCCTGCAGACCCATGACTAATTCAGTGCTAACTTCAATACTATTAGGCTGTCTTCAGGGCTCCCCCTTCTGCGGTAGAATGCTGCTTTAATACATATTTGCAAGAGCTTTCTGGTGCCCCTTTTCCAGCAAGGAGGGAGTCCCATTAGAGAAGCAGGCACTTTGAGAGCATAGCTGACACCTGACCCAATTATGACCTAGTCCAATGAGCATTAGTAGACACCTGCTGCAGACCCATTGTCACTCAACACATGGATGATTGGGGAATGGGAGGATGAGACACGTGAGGATGTGGGTGATGGGGTTAGCATGTTTGCCCCTGCCCTTGTCCACCCTTTGGATGTTTAAGTGTTATGGTCGATTTCTGAACCCGCCTTAAGCCAATGATTAAATTCCTAACACAGTATCTGAAATATACTCTACATAACAGTATCTTTAAAATCCTGCTGCAAAATAAATAGTCTTGGCTGTGATGAGCTCAAGGGCAACCAGGTAGGTGATCTGATGTATGCTTACTCAGAAGTAAGTTCCAGTGAAAGTTATTTCCATGAATAAGATTGCAGTCTTAGTTTGTGGAACAGCTGGTATATTTTCTCCCTTCTCTTTTATATAATCTTTTAAAAAATAAATTCTGAGAGCAATAAATGATGGGTCATTGAGGCTAAAATTCTCGTTCCACCATGAATCCCAAATAACAAATAAATCCCAAATCCCTGTGTTTGAGAAATAGGTCTTGCTTATGAAGACTCATGCTACAAATGTTATTAGTTGAAGGTGCTGCAGGATTCCTGCTTCTCAAAAGCCCAATCACTTTTGCAGTAAACTCAAAAAGGGAAGTATGGAAATTGGCTGGTGAGTTGTGCCTTTCATTTCCAAACAAGCATCTAAATGGCCCAAGTCCAGACTTCCCCCACCTTTTGGGTCTACCAGCAAATATAAATATGTATAATCATGGAGCGTTTAATAAATATATGCAAAAGGAAGAAAAAATATCAGCCTCAAAGTTTGAAAACAAACAGCCAAAAGCTATAAAATTAAACTCTAATTATATCTGTAGCTATATCTATATCTATATCTATACCGTTTATCTATATCTATATCGCCTGAATTACAAATGAATAGCTTCAGTCAGAGTGAATCTTACTTTAAATATGCATAGGATATCTCTTCTTAAAATGCAAATAATACAATATAATATTATTGTAGTATTGTACTGCTTGACTACAAAGGCTAGTCAGAGGCTGTGAACCTCTGTGTCAGATCCTAATCAAAGCACAATTTTCTTCTGATTATACCTATAGTTTTGTGCCCGCAGACCTTGATGTGCTATCCCTGGTATTTGATTTTTACCTGTTTTGAACAATGCTCCCTCTCTCCCCGGATGACAGCAGCTCCTCTGGTTATTGGTTCCCAACACTCTCGAGTAGACTGATGTTACCATAGGTCTCCATTTGTGGGACTTCATGTTTTTGAGCTAAAGCATTATTTTGGAATTTAGCAAAATATTTTAGCCCATAGGTAAGATAATGGCAATTTGAATCGGTAGCAGAAGGTTTAAAAAGC
Organism: Podarcis raffonei; assembly: GCF_027172205.1. Taxonomy (NCBI): domain Eukaryota; kingdom Metazoa; phylum Chordata; class Lepidosauria; order Squamata; family Lacertidae; genus Podarcis; species Podarcis raffonei. The sequence continues at coordinate 44,431,853 of NC_070605.1, read as the reverse complement.
CAAGTAAGATTAGTGGTCCTAAGCAAATAGAGATGGCAGTGATTGTAATTTTGGGTCAACTTTTTGTATTGACATTGGAGTTATTAAACAAACCACTTATATGAAATCTCCCTTTTCACACATTTTATCCCTTTAAAAAAATCTGTGGCCTTGTGTGTACTCCTGCCTTTGACATTATCTGGTATTTTGTGCTGATCTAGGATTTTGCATAGGTTGCAGTTCTCCTTGAAGTTGCTTTAGGTGAGTTCTGTGTTGTTAGCTTGCAAAGCATGTAAACTGGTGAAGATGGTTTTCCTGTGTCAGCAGTCTTCAAATACTTTTTTTCTGGTTTGAATTCATCTCTTTGAAAAGTGTGATCAAAAGGAGTTTAAAACATATTTAATGTTTTTTGGCTCCTAAGAAACAGGCAATACAGGGTACATTGGTATAAATTAAATGAGTATATTTAACATGCTTCATAAAATACTGGGTTTTTTTACAAGTACCAATATTTTTAAGAATGGTGCTGTAGGTTTGTCCATGTGGCATCTGCATAATTGGATGACTACACTGTTCAACTTACAGGCTTGGACTTTTCTTCATGCCTTCAGCACTTTTACTGCTTTCTAAAGGTCATGAAAAGTTTCCTCCAAATTTTGCTATATTGTCACAATATATGGAACAGATTAATGTAGTTAATGTGGTGCAATGGTACTTGAGTGGAGACCAAAAGTGAGAAGCTGGTTAAGATTGGTGGCATTTTTTGAAAAGTCATTGTTCTGAAGAATGTTCTTAACAATCATCCTGGCACTACTTTAAGAACATATTACAGCTGGATAAGCATCTCTTTCAAAACTCCCTATTATTTTATCTGCCTGGCTATGGTAAAAAGCACTTCTGTCAGCTACTCTGTAAACCTCTCCCATCACCCAAACTGAATGGATCACCAAGGTACTGAAGTCTCCACAGGCAATGTCAAGTAGGTGATGGCTGCAGTATGGCAAAACTACAAAACTATCACCTATTCATTGAGCAATGTGACACTGCTTAGCTTTCTGCAGATGAATGGGAAATTGGTCAAAAACTCATCTGACTTAACAATGATTTTATGATTCTATAGTAAATTTATATCTGTAGATCTCAGGGCAGCTCACTATACACACACAAACATCACAAAATACATAATAAAAATAAAAATGAAAAACAAACCAATTATCCTCTCTCCCACAAAACATTTAAAAGGGCATTGGATGTCAGTCACCTAAAGGCCTGTGAGAAGAGGAACATTTTCATCTGGTGCCTAAAGATATGTAATGAAGGTGCCAGCCGAACCTCACTGGGGAGAGCACTCCACAAATGGGGAGCCACTGCCACCCTCCAGACATCTTGTGGAGATGTCACATAAATAAGGGCCATGGCAGATTATCTCAGGTCTGGGTAGGTTCATATGGAGACAGGCGGTCCCTGAGGTATAGCAGTCCTCAGCCATTTAAGGCTTTATTGGTCAAAACTAGTGCTTTGAATTTTAGCTAACTAACTGAAATTCATTTTTCTCAGGACTAATCAAGTGAAGGAGACAGGAGAACATAGAAGAAGCATTATAGGCAATGCAGAAGCTACATTTCATTATTTTACCCTGGCATTTGCTTAGATAGAATGACTGTGAGGTCCAGTAGATCCTCCCTAATGAGTGGCATGGTTGGCCTACCAGTCTTTGTGACACTGATGAACTACGTAACATCCAGCTGGTCTTGCAGCTTCGTATTCCATAGCTTCCAAACCCTTATTGTCCTCAATGTATTACTTTAAATTCTTCCAGTTCAAGAAAGGTGCTTCCCTAGATATTCAAGCAACTGCTGATTAGTAATAGTCCAGGAAAACTGCTTATTATAATGCTCTCATTAGTAAATGGTCTTCATGAAGCTTGTCATCTCTGGTATTCCAGAAATAGGAGTTCATAAATGATTTTAAGTAGGGTTTTTTAAAATTAGTAACTTTGCTATCGACTTAGATTTTATAAATACAAATGGTCATATGGGTGTGCCCTTTCCAAAACAGGGGTGAAAATGATGAACCTTTTGCCTTAATGAGCAATCTTTCTTTTTTAAAAAAGAAAAACCAAACTTGTGAATGTGAATTTTTATTTGCCATATAAAATAAGTAGTCTCATAAGGAGAGTATTTGAAATGTTGAAGACATAATTGCCCTATTTCTATGATTAGCAGATGTTATGAAGCACAGCTGGTTTTCTCTACACTGCTGATCTGCATTTCTTAAACTGCAGCTTCCATTAACTCTTTAGTTGGAATAAAGCTTGCTTTGTTGACAGGCACATGATTTTTTTATTTACTTAAAAAACCCTTTCTTGTAAAAAGTCTGAATTGGACAGTATTTAATGGACATTTTCAAATTTATGCTCTCTTAATTCATTCATGAGCGTATTTAAATTGTTGGATATTAAAGATGAATGGAGATGATTGCTGCCGTAAAACACATTTTCATTTTTAAATACATTTTGTCTACATACTGTGGATTCTATGATGTATTAAATTGACTTAATTTTTTAACAGAACCAGAAATATGAGAATTTTCAAAAGATTTTTTTTAAGCTTGTACATCAGTTCAGCAGCTGTTCTTTATTTGGTAGCTAACATTTTCATATATAAAGGAATTATACCTTTTTAAGAGTATTTATGTGGCATGTGCCTATATACAAACATTTTCGTGTGAGCTGAAGGTTTGTTCATGATTCTTCAAATTGGTGTCTTTTGGATTGCTGTGTGCAATCTGGGTATGTTTCTTTTTTACTGTCCAAGAGGATGCTTGGGCCAAATGAGATATTGTGATCCCGACAAACAATATTGTTTTTCATGGAATCAGCTCTATGCAAGGTCCGGGAAATAGGAAATTTGTTTCTATTACAGATAAACTGGGTTTGCTTGATTCTATTCCAAAGCCACTGACCTTTAGGAACATGTGGTTTCTGGTGTAGACTTTCCTTGTGACTAGGCAAATCCATATGGCAAGGTAGTTCCGATGTAACATGTATTGAATATTGAGCAATGTATATCCCCCTATGCTGTTTCCAGCCACAAACAGAGTAACAATATAATTGTTGCACCCCCCACCCCAGGATTTGGAATAGTAGGCCACAAGACTTGGCACTATAATTGCTTCTAGACAAATGGTGAAGATTTCATTTAGCTTTTTCAAAATATAATTTCTGATTCCTATACTCTTGTTAGATGTATTGGTTGGTTGCTCAAGAGCAATCAGGGCAATATGCCTCAATAGTCTGTTCTAAAGCTTTCTTATTGGTGGTAAAAACCTTTAGAATGCAGAGTGCCTCTATTCCGTGTCTTGCTCATTCAGTGGCAGAATCTGAGAGTGGGCAGTGCTTAAATCTTCCTCAGCAGAGTAGTTTCTTGACCCCCAGTCTGCGCCTCCCCTCTCTGCGCGGAAGCCTACTGCACATGGACGGCTTGGGTAAAGGAAGACCTCCTTTCTTGCTGCTTTGCTCAGGCAAGGTGTCCTGGCACCGCCTTGCCTCCTCCGAGCCCTCCATCTCCTCTCCACTAGAGGCGTGGCTTCCTTCCTCCGCTGAGGAAGTGCTGCTTCCCACAATCTTTGGGGGCTCTCTGTAATCCATCCGGCCTTTCCCCTATTGCCCATAGCCGATGGCAGTTCCCTGACAACTCTAAACAATGCTTTTACGAATATTGAGGGAAGAACTCCAGACTATTAGCAAGCAGATGCAGTAAAAAATCACTCAGAACAAGAATACACTAGCACTAAAAAAAAAAAAAGGTAACTTAACATCCTCCACCAAAGAAATAACCTCAGAATTTGCTGGATTTTATGGCCATCTATACTGTACACCTCCCACAATCCACCTAAACAGGAAATCAGAAGATTCCTAACAGGGCTGACCATGCCAATCTTAACTGAGGAGGAACAAGAATTCAGGGACAACTCTATCACCGCAGAAGAAATAGAGACGGTACTCAGAAACCTGAAACCACACAAGGCCCCAGGACTGGGTGACTTTACAGCAGAATTCTACAAGAAATTCAAAGAACCCCTGATGCCTTACATGACCCACATATTTAATGACATCATAAAATGGGGCCCCTCCCAAAAACCTGGACCTCTTCCAAAATAGTCTCTATCCCAAAGCCACTCAAAGATAGTCTCAAAATAGAAACATACCACCAAATCTTATTGATAAACCAAGACTACAAGATATTCACATCAATCCTGGCTAACCGCCTAAAAATCTTCCTACACAAACTAATCACCCTGGACCAGGCAGGCTTTGTCCCTGGTCGCAACATAACAGAGCCCATTAGGAAACTACCGAATCAGATAAAACACAGCAAAACAACCAAACTCCCACCTACTCTCAGCAGCCAGAAGCCTCATAGCCAGACATTGGAGGGATCCGTCAGGAGTAAACATGGACCAGTGGTATCAAATTGTATGGGAAATGGCCTTACTAGAAAAGCTAACTAATAAACTGAAACTGACACAGGGACAAATAGAAGAGGATGCCTTCACCCAGTATGGCTCCCCTTTATCACATACCCAGCCGAACAAGACAAGAATCCACCAAGAGCATACAAATCTATCTGCTTTACCAGATGCAACAAGCCCTCTCCCTCCCTCACAAATGCAAACAAACCCCATAGTAGCCAACTACAGACAGCCAACCACACCCTGCCCCCCAATACCTCTCACTACCAAGGAAATGTAATAATAAAAAAAGAGAATCTATCCAGTTGACGCTGACACAAATCCCTACACGTTCACTATATAAAAGAATATAAGCCTCAACCCCCCACCCCTCCCCCCACCTTATACTGTACTCAAAACTAATGTCTAACCTTTCTAATCATCTAATCAACCTTTCTACAACAAAAGTAACTGATTTGTAAGAAAGACTGTACAACCTGAAAAAAGAGAAAAGACATGTAGTTTTGTAAACCAAGAAAATTTTTAATATTTTTTTTAAAGAATATCATTTCTGATGAGGTTGTGACTGCTGATGTTTTTAAGCATCATAATAAGCTTTGTTTTAAAGTTATTTAATTGTCTTATTGCTTAATTTGTAAGCTGCCTTGATGATGATGATTAGAAAGGTTAGAATAAAGTGTTAGAAAAACTGTCTTGAATATGAGGGTTTCGATGTAAGGTGCCTTGGAAGAACTTTGTCCTGAAAGGTAGCATCTACATTTTTGAAATGAAATTAATAAATACCCCACAAAATCTAATCATCCTGAACTTTAACCATTTCCTAACCTGGTTGTAAGATTTCATGAGCAGCACATTGTGTAGAGGTACAGGAAAAGTATGTTTCCAAAATGTCTAACTGTATCAAAGCAGCAGCACAACTTTGTTTGACTGGCTTTTCCTGAGAGAACAATTAACTTTGGAGTTGATACTTATATGCCATTGAAGTAGACAATTTATTATTAAATGCATGGTAACCTCCCTGTTAACACAATACAGAACTTATTTTTCATCACACCTCCCTGTTAACACAACACAGAACTTATTTTTATGCAGATCTTAGAATAATATCAGATGCTCTGATGACTTGTGTAGCAAGTTCTTAATATTCACAAACTACTAAAATGTCTATGATTAACCTTTGATTTATTAAAAATAATAGAATATGTATTTTTTTTCTGAGCCAGTTTCACAATATTAACTCAGATGTTCATCATTAAGTTGTAGATAAAGAGATAAAGGCTCAAATTTACCAACAGTGCTGCAGCTTTGAAGCAAAGTTTATTTAGAAAGCCATTTTTCAAAATGTATGTATGTATGTGGATTTAAAGCCATATGCTTAGGCTTTGGGCCTAGAGCTGGCAAGTCCTTTTCTGCCTTATTGAAAGAAAATGCTTACTACTACCAAGGCTCAAATTTTCAATTTGATATGAAAAATAAATTGTAAATAAATTATGCTTTAAGAAAACCAATGTGTTGTAATACCTAGGCAAGAGATAATCTGCTTACAGCATAGTGAAGGGTAGCAGACATCCAGTGCTTCTTAAATTAAAAACCAAGTAAAGTTTATGCACATCCTTGACAGAGCACTAGGCTCATTCCTTCCCAGTCTATCTGGTCCCAGGACACCTTATGCAGACCAAATAAAGCTTTCCTGACAGCCCTTACTGCCCTATTCTTTGCATCACTGTCAAACATGCCAATTACTACTATTCTCTGGGTAGTCCTATTCAGTTTAATTTGACCCACCGTGATCAGGGTCAGCAGAGCTCCAAACCCTCTGTCTCCTCCAAAAGCTACTGTGCATATTTTAGCTGCTGTACAAAGTCATATTATTTATAAGGCCCATATAAGCAGCCATTTGTTATTTTTAAATTGAATTTTATGTTTTAATTTGGCCTTTTTTACTTTGTTTGTCATCTTTTATTAAGTGATTCATAAAAGAAGCACTATTCTTATTATAACTTCTAGTCTTCTTATTTTGGTATGTGTTTTGGGAACCTGTAACTTGGCAATATTCTTGCATGGGTACTTCGCTATGAATTTTCTACTGAGGCACATCTTTCTGATACTACTTTTGCATTATTACAGAGGCTTATGTTTTGTTTCATTTTGTTTGTGTGGAACTCTGAAATAAATGTCCACATGTTATTTAACTTAACAGAAAACACTGCAAATCCATCTAGCATTATCAAAGACAAGCATGTGTTTCTCTAACCACATCAAATTGAGGGACGAGATAAAAGAATTTATATGAGAAAAAACACAGGTGCACAACACAATCCTTTCAAACTTCTGATTAACCTAATTCCTATATAAGCAGAAGACCATTAAGCCACATTTTTTTGTGTGGAGATCAGGTGGGTCCTTAGACTCACAGGAGCATGTCACTTCAGAAAATGGGACAATGTGGGAACAAACCAAACTGTGCTCGAATTATAGATCATGTGTTGGAGTGTGTTCATTTGATTTCAATAGTCACCTGATATTCTGTTTTCCCCTTAACTACTCAAATATCTAATCAACAGAAGTTCTAAATGATTCCATATCGCTCCATTTTATGTGTGTTCCTTTGCTGGAAGGACAGCAACTAACATAAAAATGTATTAGCACCACCAGGAAATGGCTATGTGGAAGGGCTTTTGAGAGAGAAAAAGGAAGAAAAACTACACACAAAATGAGAAACTTAATTTCTTAGGCTCTGGTGGATTATGTAGAATTTATGCAGTTAATCTCATAATGATAGTTTCTCTTTGAACTGTACTTAAATTATCATTAATCACCCAGTCGATTGGCTAGGTTTTCTGAGAAAATGCATGGCTTTGGGGAAGAGAGAAGGCAACATCCAAAGCTTCAGGAACAAGATTTCTTAGCTATCTGTCTACTAAACCCTTGATGACCCTAATGTAATGTAATATATCTGCTGCTGTTGCTGCCACAGTGGTGGCTGTGGAAGCTCAGGTTCAATAACCTGGATCTGCACTAAAAGACAGCCAATATGGTCTCTGGCCTCTTCAGAAGCTCATTTTTTTTGTAGTTGGAGTCAAGTCAGGGACCCATCTACCCTCCCAGGCTAGGTGGGAAAATGGCCTGCAAGGCAGTGAGCTGGTCTTCCTGGACTCACAGTCATGATCAGGGGTCAGCAACCTTTTTCAGCTGTGGGGCGGTCCACTGTCCCTCAGACCATGTGGTGGGCCGGACTATATTTTGAAAACAACAAACAAACCCACAAACGAATTCCTATGCCCCACAAATAACCCAGAGGTGCATGTTAAATAAAAGTCCACATTCTACTCATGTAAAAACACCAGGCAGGCCCCACAAATAACCCAGAGATGTGTTTTAAATAAAAGGACACATTCTACTCATGTAAAAACACCCTGATTCCCGGACCATCCACGGGCCGGATTGAGAAGGCGAATGGGCCGCATCCGGCCCCCAGGCCTTAGGTCTCCTACCCTTGGTCAAGATTGTCTAATTCCTTGGGAAGACACTCCCATCAGATATTTAGGATGTTCAAGAACATGAGGAAATGGTTGTATCTAATCATATTAAATTAACGTGAGAAAAAAGATCAGGTAAACTGGGAAAATCTGAAATCCAATGCATGAACATGGTGTCACAGATTTTATTTATGTTGTTAAACATACCACTGAAAATAAGCAAGTTTCTACTTAAAAATGGCAAGATTTATTTATTTATTTAGTATGACAAGAGGAATTTTGAAATCATTTGGTCAAGTTAAACATACTCCAAATAACCCTTGATTGGCCTTTGTCCAACAGCAAAATCCCACAGAGCAGCACCCCCGCAGGTGCCCTGTCTCTGGGGTTGCATGGTGGCAGGTTCAGTGAGACCTCATGCAACTCTTGCAAGAGCTCCAAAATATTTCACTGGAAGCTGCTGCTGTGAGGCTATGGAGGCGGGGCAGGGCAGGGTGACAGGTTCCTGTTAGGAAGGGCTACCCCTGCATCTAAAGTACCTCCAAACCCAGTTTCACCTAACTAAGCATAGTGTTGCCATATGTCCTCTTTTTCCAGGACACGTTCTCTTTTTCATGGGTATCTAAAATGAGAGTCATCATTGTGATGCATTATGTGTCCTCTTTTTTGCTCTTCAAAATATGGCAACCCCATAATATACAATCTTTTGGGTAACTCAGCTGGTCAAGGGGAACAAGATATTAAAATTTATTTACACCTCTGCAACTGTAGGAAATAATAAACTCAAAATTTACCAAGTTTGTTCTAGCAAGTGCATGCACCATCTAGGGATGGTGGGTTTCCACTATTCATAAATAGGTGATTAAAACAGGAAAATATGTGAATATCTCAATTTCATGGACTTTATTGAGGGCTTATTGCTCAAAGCATTAATTTGCAGCAATGAGTTATGGGGACTTAAATGATGCAAGCCGTTAAATTTTTGGCTTGGTTTTAATGGACATAGATTTCTAAGGCATTTCTCCGTAATTCAAAGGGGGACATTTCACATGTCCGGGCCTGCTTAGTTATAATAGAGTGGAAAAGAAAGAGTGATTTGGTTTACACAAAGGAGTAGCAAATCAACAGAGAATAAAAAGCAACAACAACCCAGTTGTACTGACATTGACAGAGTAAAGATATTGCCAGTGGGGGGTAACTATTTTGCCAGTTTAATAAATGGGTATACTTAAATAATTACAGTTTGTGACAGATTTAATGCCAAGTCAGCCAGGGTTGGAAGAAATCTGCATCCTGAGAAGTGAAATATGTCAGCCTGTGAAATGACAAGGGGAAGGAGTGACTGGAAAGTGAAACAGACAGTTTGTCTAAATATGGCTAATATTAAATACAGGTGATCATAATACAAATAAGATGCAAATCGGTTATTTTTAAATTGTTCGGTCTCCTCAGCTGCAGATTTTCCCAGGTGCTAAAAAAAGCAGTAACATCAATATCCCCAGCATTTAAGAATATCCTACATCTGCGTCTGTTTGTGTCATTCTACAAAAGGAATGCTGTTAATCCCAGTTGGAAACAAATGCCACCTTCTGCTGCTTGATTTAATTCAGAGTCCACAAATGTTCACTTCAAAGATGTTAGAACTTCTGAAAGGAAATAGTTGAGTATATAATATATGTATGAGTTCCTCAATTTTCAGTGTGTGTGTGCATGCATGCACGCATGTGCACGCACACACACACACTCAGAGAGAGTTCAATATGTCAAATTATCAATTATGAATATAGAAAAGAATAATATTTTTTCCATTTGTGGGGAGTTGGGAAGTCTGAACCCATAATGCTACTTATGTAACATCTGCATGTTTATAAAGGTCTTCCTGCTGGGATTGTGAGGATACTCACCACTGTAGTCCTTTGTTGTTTTTCTCATTTGTTCTGTTCATTCCATTCTGCTGCTTTCCCACTGAACTACAATCCTTCATATTATGTTTAATTGATTCCGCTAATAGGTATAGCATTGTTAATATTTCACACCCCTACATGCATAAAAATCTTACAAGTTGCCTTATACTAAGCAAGACTACCCATATCAGCATCGTTTACCTTGATGGTAGATCTTCATGGTTTCAGGCAGAGGGCTTTCCCAGCAACTGAAATATTATAATTCGAGGATTCTTATCTGGTGGTATATATATCCCTGGTAGTTCATGGAGAGTCTTGAAGGGATCCACTAAATAGGTGCAAAAAAGGATTCACACACCCCCAATGCAATAAAATAATTTTGTGTGTATCCATTTATATCAGGCATAGGCAACCTCAGCCCTCCAGGTGTTTTGGGACTGCAATTCCCATCATCCCTGACCACTGGTCCTGTTAGCTAGGGATGATGGGAGTTGTAGTCCCAAAACATCTGGAGGGCTGAGGTTGCCTATGCCTGATTTATATCAATTTTTTCAGGTGGGGGTCCATAGCTTTCAGCAGATTCTCAAAGAGGTCTATGATCCAAACAAGGTTAAGAGCCACTGCTATAACTGAAGAGTCCCAAGTTTTGTATCTGGGACCTTTGAACAACAATGCACATGTTCGTCCACTGAGTTTACATTGAGATTTGTTTGTACAGTGGTACCTCAGGTTACATACGCTTCAGGTTACAGACTCTGCTAACCCAGAAATGATACTTCAGGTTAAGAACTTTGCTTCAGGATGAGAACAGAAATTGTGCTCCGGTGGCGTGGTGGCAGCGGGAGGCCCCATTAGCTAAAGTGGTGTCTCAGGTTAAGAACAGTTTCAGGTTAAGAACAGACCTCCAGAACGAATTAAGTTCTTAACCCAAGGTGCCACTCTATACCGAAATGTGGTACATTATGTTCTTGATACTTTATTCAGTACTTAAATTTATTGTCAGGGGCTCAGGAGCAGAAGCACAGGGGAGAGAGGAAATGGAGAGCGAAGGGGAGGGATCCGAGGGGAGCGTAGGGGAGTATGACAGTGACCCGAGAGATTCCATGAGCTTCTCCAGCGAATCAGAAGATTCCCAGAAGGGGACGCCGATGGTGAGGGCAAGGGGGATGCCAGGGGGGACGCACCAGAAGCGGGGGGCCAGCGGGGACTCCCAAGGCAGCAGCGGGGGATCAGGACCAGCTCCCCCACCAGAGCGCAGTGGGGGGGAAGAGTCACATGTGTCAGGGCCAGCCTCTCCTCCAGCAGGGAGAGAAGATGAGTCAGGGCTGACCACGCCCCAATCGGAAAGTGGGGAAACGGAGGGGAGGTCAGTTCCAGCTAGCCTCCCCGAAGGAGGGAGTAGTGACAGCAGTGTAACGGTCAGAAGGAAAGTGGGAGGCTCGGCGCGCGCGCCAAGTTCAAATGTACAGGCGCGCGGGACAGCAAGAAACCCGGATTGGGAGCCAGGTCCTAAAGCCCGACGGAGGGAGGGGGAAGAGTCAGGGGACTCAGCGTCAGAGGAGTCTAGGAAGGGAGAGACCCCGACGGGCAGGCGGACCCAGAGGAGAAAAGAACAAAGGAGGAGGTGGAGCAAGGCTAGAATCTTAAGCTGGTGTCAGGGGGGAGGAGATTCAGATGGAGCTTCGGCGGTCTAAGGTTAGAGACGTAGCGTTGCACGCTGCGCCTGTGGAAGTGAAACTGAACTTCAATAAAGACTTTTATACTAAACAACGAAGCAGCGTTGGTCTTCTGTGAGCTGGGACCTCGAGCAGTGCTGACATTTATGCTATTTGTTTTCTGAGTAGTTATAGATTGCTTCTAGTGAATTCATTGTGTTTGAAAAAAAGAAATTTCACACCAGAATAACCTTTCTGGAAAATCAAAATATAAAAATACTCATAATTGGTTTGTAAGTTACTGTGTTCAGTGAAAAATACTCAGTATTGACACATGGGCTACCAGGTGTGACAAGTAGTCTTGTGCCTAAACTCTTTCTTCTGCTCATCTACCTGTATTTGCAGAGTTTGTCTTATGCTCTAGAAAATTTTGAAGAGAAGTTTGATCATACTTTTCGGCAGTCTTTTTGTTGAGAAATATTTAATAGATTTCTGTCTAATTGTAGTCTCATATTCAGTAGTAAAATTGAATGTTTAGGCTATGTATCTGATCATAATGGGAAACAAGGGTGAAGAGAAATTCTTGTATCCATTGGTATAGTCACCCAGCAATAGGCTTGTGTCTCAGTGACTCCTACTCAAAGGCAATTGTTTGTTTTGAAGGGGAGCTGTGATTCTTGCTAAACTGATTCTAGTCATTTGTGTCACCAAAGGATGACTGCAGTTATCAGGGACAGGTTATGATGTTTTACATTTTATTACATGTAAGCTTCTGAAATGTTTACTTTGTATCTCAGACATTATGATTCAATATTTCCATTAATGTAGCCCTCTTGCAAACATGCCTGATGAAAATATCTTGTTTCCATAGATACCAAAGCCATAAAGTTCTCTTAATTGCTCTTTCTGCTTGGTAAGAGATGACAGTCTGGGACTTACAATGCCCAAAGATAGCATTTTTCATAATTTAGAGGATGTCTAGGTTTTTATAACTAAACGTTTAGGCTGCAATCCTATACAGGGGTACTTGGGATTTATTCCCCCTGAACTTGGTAGGATTTTCTTCAGAGTTGACACAATAAACTCTTTTTCAGTTGCACCTTGAAACCTGAATAAAAATACATTAAGTATTGTACAGTTTTGATTGTATGTTGATACATAAGGACACATAAGTGGCTGTTCTTGTTATAGGTCAGTGCCCTTTGAGCTGTATTAATCTTGGTAATAAAAACTTGGATCTTTTATCCACTTGAAGGTTATTAAACTTGTTTCTTACTCTGTATGTCTAGCTGCTAGCTCTGTGGCAGCAATTGATACATAGTAAAACTATAGATCCATGCTTTGCCATATAAACCAAAATGTTTGGATACCTTAGGGGAAAGTACTAATAATAATCTTTTTCTTTTGGTTTCCTCAGGTGAGTAACTGAACATTAAAATCAGATTTGTCGATATGCTTTATGGTATCCTGTAGTCAGTGGTTGGTAAGTAAATAGAAAAAGAAAAACTACTGCATGTTTTCTATTTAAAAAACCCTACTTATTTTAGAACAGATACTTAACTATTTATTTGATTTCTTACCTGCCCTTCATCATAATGTCCTATGGCAGGTTACATCAGTTTTAAAATATACTAAAGAAAGACTGTTGTTCTGAAATATAGCTAGTTGAACATGTTTTTAAAATGAGCCATTTATTATCTGTAGCTATCTTTACATTTACACTGTAACTTTAAGGCTGCAATTCTGTATGCACTTAACAGGGAGTAATGGGAATTACTTCTGAGTTAACATTCAGATGATTGACAGGATCTGGATCCCTTGTGAAGTGGTTACACAACTAACTTATACCTCCATGGTCAATACAGGTTGATAAATGGTTAGCATAATGGGGGAAATTAGCTCCCATTATGCACCTCTTGTTCCATTGACCAATTGAGTAGAGTAGCAACAGTAGAGTCATGATATACAGGGGCATATGCAACGTGTCACACAGCGGTAAATTAATCAGCAGAGTCTTCTTCATAAACAACATAAAACTTTACTGAAGAAAATAAACTTGTTCAGCAACAGCATAGTTAAAGAACATACACAGAGTTCTCATAACAGCTATCTGACTCATCACAGAGGCACAGTCTTAGTGATTTACTAGAGTCCTGGAGCCACTCTGTCTGCAACAACACAACACACACACTGGCTGAGACACACACTGGCTGGCTACTTTTATAGTGAGAATGAGTCATCACTCAAGATGAGTCACAAGTCACAGTGACTTAGCAGTTTGCTGTTAACAGTTAGCAGTTACCATCTTGAATGATTGTGTATCCCTTGTAGGCCTTACTGCTTCTGCTCTCAAGAACCTTTGTCTCATGACCCCATGAACTGCAATGTTGTGTGCATTGTGCGTACTTATATGTGGCCCATTTATTATATGTTCAAAAGAGCTCAATCATTTGACCTGTTTTAATGATAGCTTTAAATTTTCATATACTATTTGAGTAAACCATTATATCAATTTGAACCATTGTATTAATTTACTAGTGTTGTGTGCCTACTGTTCAAAGAAAGAGGTTTTACAAAGTCCTGCCAGAAATGTGCAAATGAAATTATTTGGATCCAAATTGTTGATACAGTGGTACCTCGGGTTAAGTACTTAATTTGTTCCGGAGGTCAAATGAGACACCACTTTAGCTAATGGGGGCCTCCCACTGCCGTCGCGCCACCGGAGCACGATTTCTGTTCTCATCCTGAAGCAAAGTTCTTAACCCGAGGTACTATTTCTGGGTTAGCGGAGTCTGTAACCTGAAGCGTATGTAACCTGAGGTACCACTGTACTATAATTGACGTTTTCCCTATTATTTGATGTTGTCAAGCTACATGGCCAACAATTCAGCAGTAATATTTAACTTCTTTAAAAATTCCAGTTTCTAACATTTCAATGTCCTTATGCTTGTCTGGGTGTGACATAAGACTTGCCTTGCTGAGTCAAGAAAGATCCATCTTCGTTCTTGCAATCTGTCTTCTACAAATTCTATACAAATTTCCACAGAAGCTCAGAACTACATATTGAAAATACTAGTTCTCCCTCACCTCTTGTGTGTACCAAATATTCAGAACTTGGATGTATGTTATGCCTAAATATCTGCTGTAATGCATGCCAATGGATATCATCACATTTTGCAGCAGTGACTTCCATAACTGAATTATGTGTTGTGTGGAAGAAAAATATGGTGTACTATAGACTATTTAAAAACAAATAATTAACACATCCTGGTGCTGTGTATGTTTACTTATAGTCAGACCCAGTGTGTTTAATTGAACTTGCTTCTAAGCATGCATAAAAGGAGTTATAATTCTTCTTCCCAAAAGCAATTACCTGTTATTTCTAAAAGCTGAGCAGATAGGCAGGTTGAATGCCCTTTGAGATGTATCCTCAGGAGATGAAGGAATTCCTTCTCTAGGGAAAACTCAGCTTTTGTATCATAGCCTGCCTTAGGTGTATCCTTAGGTATAGATTGCTAGGACCATGCATACCTTTGCTTTCTGCCAGCAAAATGGATTGCATAAAGGCGTCTGCTGCTTTGCTGTCAAAACGAGTTCTATCCACTGTTAGTATTGTGTTTATTGTTGCAAGTACAATGTAAATTGATTAGGAAAAAACCCTTTCTAATAATAATAATACCTTCCACACAATCTTCTCATGGCAATTACAGTAAAACAGGAAAAAGGGGTTGAAAATTTAGACAAAAGCAGATACATTCAAAACAATACAAAAGAGGCACTCATGGGAAAGACCAATTTATCCATCTGGAATTCTTTTTTTGAGGGGGGGGGCGGAATAAATGCTTATCTATCCTGATGTTGGAATACTATTCCACAGAACAGTGGCAACAATATTGAAAGTGCTGCTCTAAGCTATTATGGAGCTGGATTCTGAGATCTCTGGAACTTGCAGGAGAATCTTTCAAACAGCAGTGATTTACTAGAGATATGAGGTATAATGCAGTCTCTCAAATAATTGACCCTGTGTCACAACCAACACCTTGAACTTGACCCAGTAGCAGACTTGCAGCCCTTGAAAGCAAGATCTTATATTTCCAAGTAGTTTGCCCCCACAAACAATTTAGCCACTGTGTTCTGTGCCATCTGCAGCCTCTTGATCGTGATTGCTACATAGACTAACATTTATAGTTTTGTAACTTTTGTGCAATACAGTAATACTCTTTCTGTTAGAAAGACTTGTTTCTGTTTTTAATAAGTTTGATGAAGTACGAGTATCTTGAACAACACAAACTTTTTTGTTCAAAAAGATAGATTTCTCTACTATTAGAAAGCCATCGGCGAGCCTGTTATTTAATTCAGTTTAAAATAATAATAGTAAAGGGTACTAGACTTGATAACTAGATATTTGTTTGTTTGTTTGTTTGTTTGTTTGTTTGTTTGTTTGTTTTGGTCATGGAGACCCCTTGGGAGGGTAAGATTTGTACTTAAATGGATCTGAGATTCGCTAGAAATACATGGAACTTTTTATGCAATGAAAGTTAGCATGCAACTATTCCCTGGAAGTAAGTCCCTTTGGAAACATTGGGGCCTGCTTCTGATTATACATGTTTAGGATTGCATTGTAAAGTAATATAATAATGTACAGCTTCTTTGTATAAGCATGTATTTATTTTCTGGAATCAGTATAGCTTTAGCTCTCAGCACCTCTAGCTTCGTGCCTTAACGTTGTTGTTTACAACAGCCACTATGATGGCATGGACTACATTTGCTAAAATAAAAAGTTTGGTGGGTCTCTGTTACCACTGTGAGTGCAGTGGAGGGCTGAGAATGTTCAACAAGCTGGTTATAGGCGCACTGTAGCTCTAGCTGCACTTCGAGGGGTGAGATAAGGGTTGTCACATGGAAGATATAGAAATAGCTCCCCCCCCCATGTCCAGCTCTGGAGGGTAGGACCTGAACCAATAGATTCAAGGTACAAGAAAGGAGATTTTGACTAAACATCAGGAAAAACTTTCTGTCTGTAAAAGCTGCTCAACTGTGAAAAGGGACTTTCCAAACGGTAGTGGATTCTCCTTCATTGGAGGTTTTAAAGCAGAGGTTGGATGGCCCTCTGTCCGGATGCTTTAGATGAGATTCCTGCATTGTATGGCTTTGAGGTAGATGACTTTCGGGGTCCTTTTCAACTCTACAATTCTATGAGATGTTTTGGGATCATCTGAAAAACTGGAGTTTGTAAGCTATCTAAAATACACTTTAAAAGCCCCCCCTTTCTGCTTGTACTATAGGTTTGTAATCGACTGTTTATATACTCCTGGAATCTAGAAATTTGTTTTATGACACTGTTGCTGTCATAACGCACATGTGCTGTATTAATTGTATATTGAGGGTTCCCCCTTTTACTTGTGTTCTTATATGCTTGATCTACGGTGCCTAGGGTTTGTAGGTTTTTTAAAATTCTTGTTGTATTTCTGTATTGCATGCAAGAATCTCTCCACTCCAGTTTTGGCAGTTCGTTACTAGCATTTTAATTCCTAGTTATATAAGGTGGTTTTTAAAATCTGCAGCAAATTGCATTCCTAATAATTAGTCTCTTTTTATTACTCCATGGCATGATATACATTTTTTCAGGTCTGCCATGCAAATCCTCCTTCTTCTTCTTCTTCTTCTTCTTCTTCTTCTTCTTCTTCTTCTTCTTCTTCTTCTTCTTCTTCTTCTCCTCCTCCTCCTCCTCCTCCTCCTCCTCCTCCTCCTCCTCCTCCCCCCTCCTCCTCACCTCTACTCCTAAAAAATGTGACCCAAAGCAACTAATATTTGCTGTCTTACAAATTCCAAAATTGTCTATACAGTGATTGGATATAGGAAAAGATATATTCTTAAAGCTCCAAGGTGAAATTGACTTTCCACCATAGTCTTTAAATATTTGTGTGTATTTTCCTGGGAATTTAATGCAAGGTCAGATGTACAGTCTCGGAGCTCAACTTCACCTGTTTGACTGTCAAGCAAGAGACAGCATCAAACTCCACTCCCTTCCTATTTTCATTGCACTGCTTAGAGATTTCTCCCACTGCCTGTTCATTTCTGATATCAGATCCAGCCCCTAAGGGGTGGTATTAAAGCAGCAGATCACTGCCCAGGAAAATTAGAAAGGATGGGGCAGATTTTACTTCCACCCCTGCACTTTAGTTATACAAATAACTATCAACCCTCCACTTTATACTGAAACCAGGTCACACATATTTAGGAATTACACACATGCATCTGGTTTGGCCCTGAGTCTATTAATCTGTTAACTAGGACTATTTTTAACAACTTCAGCTATTTAGTAAAACGTATTGTTTGATGTGAAGTGAAATAAAGTTTTTAGAATTGGATCTGGGGTGGCTCATACACATAAATCACCACTTTAGAAAGTCCTTGGCTCAATCCAGCAGAGCTCATTTAGTCCAGCACTCTGTTCTCACAGTAGCCAAACAGATACCTATGGGAAGCCTACAAACAGGACCTTAGTGCAACAGCTAGCAGTTCCCAGCTACTGGTACTCAGAGGCACGTCTCTTTACCCTGGCCTTTGATATGTGTGCTTTCAGGACCTACCCTAGTCCTTTTAACTATTTTTAATTCTGAACTTTCTGGTGAAGGGTGGGTGGTAATGATAACTGTGGTAATAATAAACAATGATATAAATAAATTGCGGATCATGAACAGCCACAGGCTGTTGCAAGGGCATCACAGGCCTGTTATTGCTCAGTTTTGGGTGGCTGAATGTCAGTATTACTCAATTTAAAATGAAGCTTTCGGCAACAGAAAGTGCATGCTATTTATGTGAAGGAAGGCAGTTTGATATGAAATGCAATGAGAAAAAAACTTGGGGCAGCAGGAAAGCTTGGAGACTGCTGTACTCCAAAGAATTTTGAAAAAGTAAGTTTCACCCCTTGATGACTTAGTCATCCCAAACTTTGGCTGCACGCCTCCTGTGTTGTATAAGTTGTGTTCGACATATAAAAATTGATGCCCAGAGTAGAAATTTGTTTCTTGTAGCACACAAGAGTACAATGGATGCCTTGATCAAGTATGATTAAAGAAACAACATATTCTCACCAAAGCTAAAAGACATGCCTTAAAGTAATAGCAAGACTGCCAATGGGGCAGGAGACGACAGGGGCGTTAATTGGATTGCTTATGTGTTTGACATAAGGCATTAAAGAAGTCTTATTTTAGAGAGGAAGTTGGAAGATGTAAGATGATTGTATTGTGAATTTCTAATGGAAATGCTGACATGTTTTTACTTCTTTAAATAAATAATATCTTTTGATTTTTAAGGATGAACAAGAGGCTCTCTGACTCACTGAAAGGAGAACTGGCTTTAAATATTATGTGCACATATTAATCTTTCAAAAGCATACTATCAATACATCTCAATTTGTTAGCTAGGTTCATATTTTCATGTACTATGCAAGTTATAAATAGAAAATTGTAAGCAAATAAGTCTAGCTGGGTTGTTGCCATCTAGCTATGATTTCTTATTCATAGTCTGCTCCAAGAGGCAATAAGTTAAAGAACTGTACTTAATTGCTCACCCTATTAGCTGAGTTTTTTAAACTATACTCATCAAGGTGAAAATTAATCATTTGGAGAATACAAGGCCCAAGTGTTCCTCAGTATTTTAGTCAGTTACAAACTATGTTTTATTGAACATTTGGAGTGGAATGATGTAGTCCTATACCTACATACCTGGGAACAAGCTGAATTGAAATGAATGGGGCTTGCTTCTGAGTATATATGTTTTGGATCTACTATTAAAAGTTTTAATAAGTTGTTGGGTGCTACTTAAGTCCATTGATATCAATGGGTCCAGGGTGATTATAACTAACATTGGTTCTAATGCTATCAGTTATTAGTGAACACAAAACAAAAGTGTCTTGAGGGTTTCTTTTATTTGACACTTTGAAAATGTATTTTTCATTTATACTAGATACATTATTTCTGTGTTAAAGAAAGGCTTAAAAGAATAGTAACACTAAGTGCTGAGTTGAATAAGCAATGAAAATGACAGCTTATATAAATCCATCAGAGAATCTTGTGATAGCCATGGTAACATTATTTATACTTTAACCAAGTTCTTATTGAAATCATGACCTGCCAATGGCAATATAAGTAGGATCTATAGGAGACAGTGGGAAGCTGAATACTGAGCAAGAGAAATGGGTAAGGTTAAATAGAGCGTGGTGACATAGATGACCACAGATGAGTCCTTACTTCATTATGACTGAAAAGAAGAGAAGAGAATAATCTCCAGAAAATTACTAAAATGACACTCAGGTTTCTAGAAGTGGCCCAGTATATCCAATACATAGTACATAAAAACCTCATTCTCTTTCCCTATCCCCAATTCAGGTATAAGCTTATGGAACATAATCTTCCATCGATAGAACAATTGACCGTTTCACTTTTCCATTGGGGTCAACAGTACCCCAAGAAATCCAGAAAAATAAGATACCTAGTAGCAGTTATCAGTCATGACACCATTTGCAAGGTGGGGAAAGTGAATCTTGATCATGCCTTTTATTGTGTGCATGTTTTCTTGGTCATTTTGATAGCATTGAATTGACCACCAATGCTATAAAACCAGTAATTTTTTTACTACATTGAGAAACTATGAAACAACACATGGCTTTCACACCTTTTCATGGTTGTGGATGGCCTAGTATGTAGAGTTGCAGAAGACTGATGCAAATAATAACAATAATAATAATAATAATAATAATAATAATAATAATAATATCTCAATAATGTTGGGGTATGTTTGACCTCATATATATACAACCTGCTCCTGCCAACCTAGCAGTTTGAAAGCACGTCAAAGTATAAGTAGATAAATAGGTACCACTCTGGTGGGAAGGTAAACGGCGTTTCCGTGCACTGCTCTGGTTCTCCATGGCCCCATGACCTGAAAGCTGTACATCGGCTCCCTCAGCCAGTAAAGCGAGATGAGTGCCGCAACCCCAGAGTCGTCCGTGACTGGACCTAATGGTCAGGGGTCCCTTTACCTTTTTATATACAACCCAGCCAGATGGGTGGGGTTTAATCATCATCATCATCCTATTTACTATTAATGTCTGTTAATTATTTGCTTTGGTGATCTAATTTGATTGTCAACTTGTAGTAAACCCATCTAAGCCAAGATAAAATTCAATATTGCCACAAAATGACATTATCTATTATTAATGTGATTTATTAGTACTGTTTCGTTTTATTGAATACAGCTTTTCCTAATCCTTGCTGCCTAAATTGCTACAAAATATATAAAAGAAATAAGAGAACATTATTTTGAATGCAGGGAGAAGATATTCATGATTTGCAGTTCAGGACGTTTAACAATTTAGTTGAGCTATCACTTAATCCTTCAGAGTCTACAAATAGAATAGGCAGTTTTTATATTATATTGACTCAGGCTGCAATCTCACACATTGGTTCCTTAAGTCTCAATGCTGACAGTGGGATTTAAGCAGCCTATCTGTGCACAGGTTCTGTATTAATGAAGAGCTTATTCCTCAAATGTCTGGAGACTGAAGTTGTTTAAGTCACCCAGGGAGATCTCTAATGTATTGAGCTTTCATAATGGTTTGTGTAGATGACATCGTGAAGATGACATCATCAGGTTCCATGGGTGTCAGTCAGTGTTGAACCATCAAGCAAGGTCTCATTAAATATCTCTTAATTCATATAGAAAGATATGAGTATGAATGGGACAGGGGAAAATGTGGCTTTGAAATTGTAGGGAAACATTCCTTTCAAATTTGCCTTAATGGACCAGTGACCCCAAATTGCTCAGTGAAGGCTCTAATCCGAGGATGGATGGTTGGCAAGCTCTGAAAGGAAAATGGCTCTAAGCTCCAGGGGAAGCAGCCTTATATAGGATTCCCCCTCCCCTTTGAAGCAAGGTTCATGGGACATGAGCCCCATGCCCAGTATTTTGCTGCAATCTATGGGCCACAGCGTCACTGGGCAAATAGGGCATGGAACAGGGGTAATATTACTTTCAAAAGAGCTTATATTATATAAAATTCTATCTCCTTGATTTTGAATATGATGGGTGCATTTTTTTTAGCGTTGCTGTATATTGTTTATATATTCAGAGAGGGTCACCTGGTGTTGTGATCTTTTTAGCATCAGCTGAATATACTTTTATTTTATTTTTCCAGATTTTTCAGTCTTAACATACTTTAGTACTTTTTAGTTCCTTCTGACTTTTGAAGCTTTAAAATTTGTGAAAGTTGTTGGTGCTTCTGCGAATCTTTGGAACTTCATGTTAAATGTCACACATTACATTTAATTGCAGCACTCCCCCCCCTTGCTTCTGCAGAGTTTTATTAAAATGGCATAGCTGGCTGTATTGTGTAAGTTAAATGCAATTGCACATGATGTGTTATAACTGTGTCTTGTTTATACTCATAGAGGTTTGGCAGCTATGTGTATTTGCATAGAACTTAATTTTGAACATAAATGTGATGCAGAGTTCAATAGTTCATATTATTCACCTGCTGCATTGTGATGTTTTTTACGTAAGTTTTAATAGTATTGTGACTGGTTGCATTATACTGTAAACTGCCCTGAGCTTCTTTGGGAGAAAGGATGGTGAAGAAATACTGGTGATGGGGATGATGCAAGTAGTAATTCTAAGGCATGCACAACACCTAGTTCCAAAGGCGAGTATAGTCCCTCCTGAAATTATTTGCTAATTTAGTCTCCCTTATAGCTGAGATTTTCGGTTTGAACTTCCCAGTTAGATGCCTTCCATCTCTCTGCTGTTACACTCCAGAAGCTTTAGTTTCCCCTGCAGTGTCCAGTTAGCAACATTTGCTTTCTGTGTTGTTCCGCCCCCACCCCCTTCACTTTTCTAACAGATTGTCTAGGACTTCCTGCAGTTGACAACTTGAAGAAAAGAAGAGGAGGAATAAATTCCTCATTTCAGTAGAGACAAGGCAAACTTCCTGATCATCAGGATCTGAAGAAGCATGACAAAAAGTTTTTGTGCGTCCCCCCCTGCCGCCCCATCCCCAGGCAGATTTTTAAAGACTTTGGGAAGAATGATGTGTATAATAGATATACGTATAAAGTGTTGAAAGATTCCTCCTGGTGTTAATGACTTCTGTTCTTATGATATGGTAACTTGCAGGGCAGAATTATGCTTGCACAAAAGCGAGCTTTTGTTAAAACTTTTACAAAGCCCTCTTTCTTCCTTTCTACAACAGCAAAACATATTTCATCAAAGAGACTCTCAAAATTCTCAAACTTGACTCTTCTTAGAAGTTATCTCACCTTATTTCCACTGTTTTGTTGCTTTGGAAATATAATTCCTAGCATAGGTCAATATTATAGATTTTTTTTCATATGGTAAGATCAAGCTTCACTCCTTTTCTGAGGATGGGCAAGGCATGATAGAGGAAGGAGGAGAGAGCTCAGTGCACCGTGATTGTTGCAGTAATAACATATATTTTCAAGGAAACTAAGAACCTATAACATAAAAAAATCAAGTTTCTGAACAGTTGGATGAAATATGTTTGAGGTTTTGGCTTGTTTCAAAATGTTGCTATCTGAAAGAAAAACAAAATAGTTTGGAACAGACCTGCTTCATTGCTGTAAAGCTATTCTTCAAAATATTGATTCAGAGGATAGGAACTGTAATCACTATGTTTTCATTAAAAGCATATTTATTTTCTATAATTTCCTGAAAGTAATGTAGCATTTGTGTTGCTTAAAAACATTGAATCATATTTCAACTTTACATTTGACTCATAATCATTATGGTTTATCATAGGCACCATGAAACTATATGAAAAACTATGTGGTAGAGACTGTCTTCTCCCTATATCACAGGGCTCTCAGATGTGAAGGAATACTATATTTAAAGGACTGTCTGTTCAAAGTCTGGTTTAAAGATAAAGATTCATAAAAAGGAAAGCGGGAGCCCTTAAGTTGCCTACTGACACTTCACACCTGGACAGCAGGCTGAGCTGTCTTGTCCACAGTTCTCCGTTCACAGTTTTTCTGCTATTCAGACTTGATCCCTTTCAGACTTGATCTGAAAGGGATCTTACTTTCACTTGACCAAAGCTATTCTTCTTTGGTTATATGGGATACTTTTTCTACAGACGCTATAGGAGCTCTCTTGGGCCTAATATTGTGGGAATGATACATATGCTGAAGGTAATACAGAACAAATGCAAATGAGTTAACAAAATGAAGGATGAATTTTTTGTGTTAAAACGAAGTTTGCTCCTGACTCCATCATTTTGTCATTCATATTATCAACAGATAGATAAGCCACATCGTTCCGTAGTGAAGGCAGTGAAGTGTAGAACCACATGCCCCTGTCAAATTGATAGAGTGAAGATATGGAATGAAATAATGGAAACTTCCTATTTGGTGAGAACTGGAATAAAAACATAATATTTTAGTCATTTATCAGCATTGATTGCCTTTGTGCTTGAGGCTTAGATCAGAATTTATACTGAATAGAGGAGGTCAAATAATAAAATGTTAGCACTTGGTGCGCAAAGTAATCACTAAAATATTCATTGAACTAATGTAGGTCATCATGATGGTACCAGTACAAATACGGATTCTATATCTAGGGGCTGCCTCATGTGGCAAATGTGTTTGCGGCATGTACACCAATCTTTGGGTTGCAAACAAATGTGAATTTTCCTTATATAAATTATACCTTTGTGTTACAGCAGTATTCTCCCCAATGAATTTGTGTATTGGAAGCTCAGTGTACATTACTCTAAGTAGGTTTTCAGAAAACAGTGCTAACCTGCGCTTAGCCTAACTCCTTGCATGAGTTGACAGTGGTGGTCTCATGCTATACTGTCCTGAGGATTTTCAATTCACAAACAGGCTAGCTTGTCTGGTGCATCCAAATGATTTGTGCTCCATGATGACAATGGAACTATTCTAGTTGAAATCTGATCTAACATATTGTGCAAGGCATCTTCGAGTTTTAGCTAGGGTAGATATAGGGTGATACATGTGTATGCATCTGTAATTGCTCTGATGTCATGGAAAGAGCACTACCAGCGGCATATAATCTTCCTCCTCCAGTGCAGATAAGAAGTAAAAGGTAAAGGACTCCTGGACGGTTAAGTCCAGTCAAAGGCAACTATGGGGTGCAACACTCGTCTTGCTTCAAGCTGAGGGAGCTGGCATTTGCCGACATAAGCTTTCAGGGTCATGTGACCAATATGACTAAACCACTTCTGGTGCAACGGAACACTGTGGCGGAAGCCAGAGCCAGCTGCGGAGCAAGCTGATCAGGCGCCTGGGGTGGGGCCTGCACCCAGGGGCGAGGCCACTTGCCCATGGGGCAGGGAGAGCCAGGGCAGAATGCTCCGCGGGGCCTCCGAGGAGTCTGCCTGCCTCTTCCCACTCAGCCGCCCTACAGATTGGGGGGGGGGAGGTAGCGGGTGGACCATTTAGGGGCAGTGGAGAGCCTGCGGGCACCCAAGCCACCGCGTCATTCCCAGGAGAGACGCGTGGCTCGGGCGCACCGCAGGCCCCGTGGTGAGTGCCACCCAGCATTTTGTCACCCCCCTCAGTGGTGACATCCGGGACGGCCCACTCCCACCGCACCTCTCTTCCTCCATCCTTGGCCAGAGCACAAATTAAGCAGCCATTCTAGTTTAAAAGTGTTAAAACTGCAAAATATTAATAAAACATAATAAGAATAGCTGTGATAATAAGAAAATGACATGAGAATAATGTTAGGGATCATCTGTCCCAGAACTCAAAAGGATCAAAATAGTTTCCAGATATTTCTTGACACTTTCATGCTGATACATCCAGTGCTCTTGTGATGCTCTGTTTGACCTTTAGAATGGGTAAATAGCAGGGGCTGTAAACATGATTTTTAAGAGCCCTTTCCTAAATCACAAAGCCTAACTAGGTTTTTTTGGCTTTCTGAGGAGCTCGGGGTAATAGCTAGAACACAGGTGGCAAAGACTTGAGATGAATCTGACTAAACATAGTCCAGAGTCTATCTTAAAGCCTGCTCTGTAGTGGTGAAGAAATCTTCGTTCTTCTCTACCACTGTATTTACAAATTGTTGACCAACAGAGCGATTTCTGTTAGAGTGAGATCTATTTTATTCTGTCCATCAGAAAAAGCTGGTGGAACAAGTAGCCCACTGTGATCAATTTGTGAAATATTTTGCAGAGAAAATCACTCAGATTCATTCCAACTTTGGCTCTCCATCCCAGCTTCCACACTAGAAGTGAACTACTATGGCACCATCTGGTTGTGCTGTAATGGAAACCTTTCAGCTTGTTTTCGCTGAGGAAAAAACCAGTCTACATGGACATTTGAGGCCTATGATTAGTGTACTTCTTTCTTTTCAGTGATGGTACATAGTTTATGGTCTCATTATGTTTGTTCAGATGTTCAGATGTTGGCTGAATACTTTATTTCAGAAAACTTCTGCTGTTTGATTTTAGTCTTACAATTTGTATTTTCTGGTTTGTCTGATTTTAATGTGTTGTGGTTATCCAGAAATGTGCATTTATTTTATTATCTATTTCATTTTTCCTTAGCAGGATTTTCATGTAGTTAAAATGGAGATTGGATGGGCTGTAGTAGAATAACTCCAGCATATTCTTGATTATTATTTGTGCAGTACTGAAAATCTAAGTAGGTGCTTCTTCAAATAACATAAACCTGCTCATAGTGTCTTTGTGTTAGGCAAACATATTTATGAACTTCAGTTTGTGTTGGATAAATCCATCCAGATGAGCAAGTGTCTTGGGTGGTCTGAGACATGTTTTAAAAGCGACATGTTTAAAATGCTCCATGTATTCTCAACTGCACAGAGATATTTACAAATTCAGTCTTTCTCCTCGCAGCATTCCCTACAGTTCCCATGTGACCAATGCAACATTGTGTTAAATTTCACTTGCTTTCTTTAACTGTAAAACTAAAAAGAAAGCCTTGCAAAACTGTATTACACATACAAGTTTGAAGTCTGGTGGCACATCTTAAACTACAGTGGTATCCCAGGTTAAGAACTTAATTCGTTCTGGAGGTCCGTTCTTAACCTGAAACTGTTCTTAACCTGAGACACCACTTTACCTAATGGGGCCTCCCACTGTCACCGCGCCGCTGCCGTGCGATTATATTCTCATCTTGAAGCAAAGTTCTTAACCCGAGGTACTATTTCTGGGTTAGCTGAGTCTGTAACCTGAAGTGTCTGTATCCTGAAGCATCTGTAACCCAAGGTACCACTGTATCTATGTAACATTGCTATGTTGTAGGAATGTTGGAAGTTCTGTGAAGAGAGACTGTGCAGATAAAGAGCTCTGTGCCACTGTGAGAGTATGTATCCAATCTCTTTAGTGCATAAGGCAAGAACCAAATTGAACTACCCAATTCACCCTGAGAATACTCACAGAGTTCTCATCCTCTCTGCAAAAGAGATAGGAAAGCAATTTTTGTAGGGATCAAAAATATAAGGGGGAGGAGTTGACACAGCACTAGCTGGAACAGAGATGGGTTCATGGTACTGCATGACTGTAGACCAGGAGTTGCTGGTTTTGAGGAGGACTGTAGGCACATTTTAAATTTTGAGAGTTTCATGGGCTCCGTGCTGTTTGGTTACTTCTTCCTTTCATCGTCCAGGTCATTGTCTTCTCCCAGAGAAAGTGTATACTGCAAACACACACTACACACTACAGACAGGCAGCTTTTCTAATGGGTCTGGGTAATAAAAATAGATCTTGAATTTGCATGATTTAGAGTTGCATCCAGCATCATCATCATCATCATCATCATCATCATCATAATTACTGTATACCCCACTCATTTGGCTGGGTTTCCTATAAAAATGCACTTCTTTACTCTTGCGTTTGACAGTTAAGGTATTTTGTGGGATGACTTATAACTGCCTGCATGGTTCTCTTCAATTCAACAGTTGGGGCTGCAAGCAAATTAAAATCCAAGTGATTGGTGGGGGAAGGAATATGAAGGTTTTGACAACCAAACACCCAATCAGTTTCTTAGCTTTTAAAATGGCTCTGTGGGAGTAGCTCTGTCTGCTCCATATGCCATCCATTTGATTGGTATGATAAGAGCATAAAGGAATATAAAAAGGTGTGCATATCTTCAGTGTTGATTAGCATATCCTGCCAGTGTGTTAGGTACTGGTAAAGCAAAGAGTTGCAACTGGATAAAAAAAGCACATTCAAAGCAACTCCATTCATTTGATTTTGCTGCATGTTACTTTTACATATTTTAAAAATTGAAATATCTAATAACAAGTGTGTGACCCTGGACTTTCCTCAAATGAGAAACAGTGGTAATGAAATGAGGTTTGATGAAAAGGATTCGAAGGCTATTTACCAAGGCAGAAATGCATATCTGTGATGGCATCAGAATCTCAGCAATAATTCATAACACCTCATAAATCTCCATGGAAAGGTTTACAGACTCCCTTGCATAACAAAACTCATCGCTCCCCCTTCCAAACGCAAGATGATCAGCAAAAGGAAGGAAATGAAGTATAAGACTGCTGAAATAAGGTGGTATTTAATGGGAAGCAGTGAAGTTGGACTGAAGCAGATAGGAAGATACTGCCAAGACACAAAGGGGAAATATCATGTTTTGTTTGCAACAGAAGGATGGATTGATAAAACACCAATTTACATCAGTTTTGTTCTTCTTGGTACTTTAGATTAAAAGATTTGCACTTTAACAAATTCCTAAAGCAAAGTGCATACAAATTATATGGACAGAATAACCAATTACATTCTGAAGTTTTTATTATAAACTAAATGGAACTCACAGCATAGTACCAAAAATTGGGAATGGATTGGGAAGTGAAGTGGTTTAAGCGACGATCTCTATGGCTGCTATAGTAGATAGAAATACCACTCAGTGGATGTATTTCATAGTCTTATGGACACCTCATTCCAAATGCCTGCATGGCAAAAAGCAGGTGCCAAAATGCCCTGCCCCATTCTGCCCATAGGTCCCCCTTTATTTGCAGAGTGGGCTTGTAACTTACCAGAAAGCAGTGCTCCTGCCTCAGAAATGCTTCCTTTACCCAACCTTAGATTTTGACATGGGTGGAAAAGAGCTCATTTCCTTGCTGTCCTGGGCCCCTTTGGGAGGAAGGCTGGCATATAAGTTAAATAAACGAACAAAATATTTAAGAGGTTGGAAGCCCAACTCCTCCCCGCCCCCCCACAATTTATATAAGGTGAGAGCAACACAATTGCCACTTGAGGTCATATGCCCCACACCTTTCACAACAGATGCTATTATGTAATGCTAGCCAAGGTAGCTGTGTATTCAGGGACCGTGTGCAAAAACTATGAAAAGACCTGTTCCCTTCTTTCCCGTTGGCACTAAATGATGAGATAAACACAGGTTGTGACATATGCACTCATTTGTTTTATAAACACAGTGTCAGAAGCAAACATTCTTCAGGGGCAAGAGGATTGTCATGAATTGCCATGCCTTTGCCAGACAATTTAATTTTAATGGCTGGTTTATGCTCCTTAGAGATCAGTGATTATGAAAAGAGGGTTTGCCAGCACACCAGGAAGAGTCAAGACAACCAAATGTGGATAAATAGGTTATATTTGTTAAATATAACAACTTGATCTGCTACAACAATTAACCAGTCAGATTCAACCAATGCAACCAAATCAGCTAAACTCTGGGCAGGTGTTTATGGGGGTAATATCCTCCCCACCCCACCCAGCGCTTCACACCCTTGCAGAGAACAATGGGCAGCCAGGAGGAAAAGGGAGGAAAAGCCCCACATGTACACTTATCCAGCTCCCCCTCCACTCCAGGCCTTGAAATCACTTAAAAGCCCTTCTCTTCCATGGAATTTGACTCAAGGGAACAATTTGCAGTCTGCAGCTTAAGCTGGTTGTCTCTGCTTAAATTAACAAAAAACAAGCAAACCCAAATATTACAGAAAAACCACCCAACAACCCCATACATCACCAGTGATACCACGACTAGTGGTATCTCTTCTTTTTCTTGTTGCTGTTGTTTTGCTGCCCTCACAGTATTTTATTATTTTATTTAAACCAGGCATTTTTAGATGTTAGTATTCATTACTATAATTCTTTTGTGCAACTAAATAAGCATGTCACTTTATTCCTGACCTTAAATGCATCTTTGGTGCCCTTGCAGTATAGAATAGGGAACCATATATAAGATAATGTTTGTCTAGATAAATTATATTTTATGATAATTTTTGGTTTTTAATTGAGTATTGTTTGTTATATCATTGGGTTTACATGCTAAAAACTGCCTTGAGCTGCGGTAGCTGTAATGTATGTGTGGAGACTGATAATGAAGCTTTTGTGTGTAAAAAGTGAAATGAACTCTTTTTCAAATGCACTGTGCAAAGCAGCTACTGTCTAACAGAACTGCATCATGACTTTTACAATATATAATCAGCCAGTGGTGGAGGAACCCTCTCCGGCACCCGGGGCGGCACAGCCCTTATGGACTGTGTAGCCTGTATGGGCTTTGCATGTGTGGCATCCCATACAGACTGCACATGTGCGACATCCCGCACGTGCGCACTCCGTACGGAATGTCCACATGTGCAGTCCGTATGGGCTGCCGTGTGAACGACATGCCGTACAGACTGCGCATGTGCGGTGACTCTCAGCCATGCTACAGCTGGGGGGAGGCAGGGGCCATCTTGTCACCCTTCCCAGAGTGGCACCCGGGGTGGACTGCCCCTTCCTATGCCACCGTAATCAGCAGAACTGAAAAAATTGAAATGGCTGCTCCCACCCAAAGAGCACTTTAAGAAACATGTACATACAGAAACTGCTTGTTAATGTTAAGATCCAGTAAATGTATTTTGTATAGAATTTATACTTTAACTAAAAATGTTGCCCGAACTCTTGGCAACATTTTTTAACCTGGTGCATTCATCTGAAATAAAAAGCAAGTGTGGTTCAGTGGCTGTTTAAAATCATCACAGTAAGGGAATATTTCACTTTTTAAGAACCTTTCATCTGGGTTCTGTGCATGGTTGCACCTAAAGAAATGCCAGTTAGTGTAATGGGATATATTCTATCTGAAGTAAATGTGCACGGAATTTCCCCCAATAATATTTCAGTTACACCCGGATAGTAAATGTGAGACAGTTAATACAGTGTTTTTTTCTGGGGGGATGCAGGGGGATGCATATGCATACCCCTAAACATTTTGTGAATCTAAGTTTGGCCACATTCAGGGGCACTATTTCAATATGAGTAGGAAAATGAGAGTACCCCTAAACATTTTTTTTTAGAAAAAAAAGCACTGAGTTAATGTATATATAAGACATAATGGCCAGAATCTATATGAATCAATCTTTTCCAGCCTTCTTTTCTATTGCAGTCAGGTCAGTGAAATGTGGTATGTTGCATCCATACACTGTTTTATACAGTGGTACCTCTGGTTACAAACTTAATTCGTTTCGGAGGTCCATTCTTAACTTGAAACCATTCTTAACCTGAGGTACCACTTTAGCGAATGGGGCCCACTGCGCCGCCACCGCACGATTTCTGTTCTCATCCTGAGGTAAAGTTCTTAACCCGAGGTACTACTTCCGGGTTAGTGGAGTCTGTAACCCGAAGTGTTTGTAACCTGAGGTACCACTGTATTGCATCCAGCCAGCACCCCTGGCAGCATAACGAGCAAAGCATTGCTACTTGACTCTTGGGACACTTAGTGAAATGCTGGAGGTTTCCTGCTACACTAGATTTTTGATCTGCCACCTAGTGTTCATATGATTTTTATATAAATATAATTAATTATATTTTTCTTAACAACTTACAGGGAATACCCATCACTGCAGAGTAAATTTTTGAACTGTTGTTTCACTTTAAAAGGAAAATTTGTGATCTGATTTTGTAGATGATTTATCTTGTTGTGTTACCCATTTCACACCTCTTATTTCCCTACCTACTCTCTGCTCTGTCAGTTTTTGTGAAATTTTAATCACTTGGCTTCTCCTTTCCCATCCTGTACTTGCTAGTTTTATTGTTTACCTTTTTGCCCCTGCAGTCTCTTCTTGTTTTAGCCTCTGTTGTCCTTTCCCTCTCCTCTCCTAAGCTCATCCTGCCCTGTTGTCCTTTCCCTCTCCTCTACTAAGCTCATCCTGCCTCTCTATTTCACATCTCTTTGCATCTCTTTCCTTCCCACAAACCCTCATTCCCTTCCACCTCCTTATTCCTTATCTTAGCACTCTAAGCTAGGAGCTTCCACAGTTATGCCCTTCTTTTCGTGGATGTCCCCCCCCCCCCGCCCCACATGGACCAGGATGAGCCTAGTTGTGTTTTAGCCTCTCTTTTTTATGGATTTTTTTTGGGGGGGGAGGGTTTACTAAATGTTTTATGCCTGTCTCCTTCTTGTGCATGGGAAACTGAAGATTAATGCTATCACTCCAGCTGTGCCGGTGCAACTGTTGGGGTGAGAGATACTTTGAAATGGATTTTTATTTTATGATTTGGGAAGAAATATAAGAAGCTACCTTTTACTGAGGAAGACTGATAGTCCATCAAGTTGAGAGCTCAATGAAACTAGCTAAAAAGTATCAATTTCTGTTTTGGCACCAAGAAATATCAGCCATATATAAATATAAATAAGAATAAAACATGGTGACTTAAAATGAAGCATTGGGGGGGGGGAGTGGTAGATATATTTGGTGTGTAACAAAACGTTTGCTATTCCTTTCCTAGTCATCAAAAATTAACTCAAATTGACTTGGATGGGAACATTGTTACATGGATTACAATCTGGCTAAAGGAACATAAACAGAGGGTGTCTAGAGGGATAGCACAGGGATTGCTGTTACAGCCACTTTTGTTTAACATCTTTATTAATGATTTGGAAAGGGAAATTAGCATCATGCTAATAAAATTTGCATATGATTCTAAAATGTGTGGCAATGTTTATTCCAAAAAAATAAGAAGAGAGGATAGTGGAGAAACTGGGGGCAAAGAATCCATAGGCCATTTATAATACATATGTATACATAAGGATTTCTCATTTAAGGAAGAAAAAACTTGCAGTTTTATGACCACAGTTTCCCCCTGTTGTTCTAGTTCATAATATAACAGACTCCATGATGTGTGTGCATTCTTTCTTTCAAAAAAGTTGTTTTCCAATTTCCCCTTTGGCATGCCTGGTTGTGCTATAGCTTGCATATAAAATGTGTACAGCCCCGAACAATTCTGATGTTGTTATGACAGTTATCTAGTGTCTGTGGAAAGGCTAAAAAGAGCATACTGAATCTGGCAATATTTTTCACCACTGGGAGGGAATCCCTTCCCATTAGAGGTAAAATTAACAAGGAGTTTGGAAATTCCTTGTCAATTTCACCTTTTCAGTGAAGTTGTTTGAAGTTACCTGTTAAGTGTGAACGTGCTGTGAATTTGAGAATGATTTAAAGTGGCTCTGCTCATTTGTATACATGGATATCTTGTAATCCACAGAGGAGTCTTGGTTAGAAAAGCACAGGATTTTGATCAACTATGGACTGCTGCCCATGTAATAGTGATGCTTTTGTATGTATCCAATAATCTTTTCTACAGTAGATACCTGCAGTTGGAAGTTCATGTTATTTCCTTCCCATGTCCAATAACTTTGGTACACATTGGTATAAAGTTATCTGAAATCTAGCATTAGGCTATTATTTATGAATGTCACAATTTATTTTTTATTGGCAAATATCACCCATCTTTTATAAGCCCCTTTGTGTGTTTCATAACCCTTTTTGTTTCATTTGCATTTCTTGTAGGTTTTACTAAATAAATTAGTGTACAGATTATGAAAACAACATGACCTCATACATATTCCATGAGATGGGCTGCATTCTCTCTTCGTTGAAAGAAATCCATCCAAAAATCAGTTTTCTAATATAAGTTGTGCTAAATATAAGCCTTTGATCAGGCAGTACATGAATAAAGAATGATGTGTCTTTCAGGAATAAGGGAAATGAAGCCTAGGGCAGAAAACTACCAGGCTGAGAAATGTTAAATAAAACATAATGTAGATAAACTTTTTTTATTATTATTTTCAAGGACACAAATACACAGCAATTCCAATGTCATGTAACTATACAAGCAAGGAGTTGAACTATATGATATCATGTAGTATAGCACTAAAGCTGCGATCCTTAAAGAGGGGGGCGCTCTAGGAGAGAGAGGTAGGCAGGCGAAGAGAATCTCAGAGCCTGCTCCTTTTAGATCTATCACCAACTGACTTGTTTCTAGTTATCCCTGTTCTTACTCTTCTAACTATGGACTCTTGAACTTCACCAACAGTGATAATGAGGACAGCAGTAACAACTAATAAATTTGAACTACCTGTTTTGTAGGCTTCT
This sequence comes from Podarcis raffonei, assembly GCF_027172205.1. Classification (NCBI taxonomy): domain Eukaryota; kingdom Metazoa; phylum Chordata; class Lepidosauria; order Squamata; family Lacertidae; genus Podarcis; species Podarcis raffonei. The sequence continues at coordinate 44,397,968 of NC_070605.1, read as the reverse complement.
CCTCTTCCTTGTACAGTGGTACCTTGGGTTAAGTACTTAATTCATTCTGGAGGTCTGTTCTTAACCTGAAACGGTTCTTAACCTGAAGCACCACTTTAGCTAATGGGGCCTCCTGCTGCCGCCGCGCCGCCAGAGCATGATTTCTGTTCTCATCCTGAAGCAAAATTCTTAACCCGAGGTACTATTTCTGGGTTAGCTGTAGCATATGTAACCTGAGGTACCACTGTAGTTTAGTATTTTCTGATTAGAATTTGTTTTTGGAAGCTTTCTCCTTTACACTAAAGTTATGGGGTCTTCTTTTCAACTTGGAGTCTCTTGCTTTTCAGTCACTGGATGCCGTTCAGTGGGCTAGAGGAGTAACAAGAGTGGGGGAACAAATTAAACATCAGACTCATGGGTTTGAGCCCCACGTTTGGCAAAAGATTCCTGCATTGCAGGGGGCTGGACTAGATGACCCTCATGGTTCCTTCCAACTTTACAATTCTGTGCTTCTGGGTGAAGGATGTGGTTATATGTGCTATATAAAAAACAATATGATAAAATCCTATCATTTTAGAATGATAGAATATAAATTCTGTATTGATAGGTTGGAAAAAACAGCAGGAGTGTGAGGCCAGAAGTAGGTCCCAAAAGTCAGAAAGACCCCTAAGTCATGGAGGAACCATCTTCTTTAAAAAAATATTTCTGACTCACCACCCCACCCTAAAAATGAAATGAAATGAAATCCAAGAGTGCACTGAACACTGGGGAAATGGTTTTGCTGGCTGCAATGTATCTGAAGTTGACTTTCTGCTCTGTCACAAAATACATGGAAGGAGCAGGGAGAGGGGTAAGCTGAGCAATAAAGGCAGCTGAATGAACTTTCTGCTCAGCCAACCCTGTAAAATGATTAGATGGGGATGTAGAAAAGAGAGCTAAGAATAGATGCTGAGCTAAGCTATGGAAATCAGGAATGAAATACCTTTAAATGCTGCAATACTTTAATGAGAAAAATAACCTTTTTTCCCTTGGAAACCACTTTGGTAAGATAGGAAGTAAGAGGGAAATGGGCACCACCCAGACTATATAACCCCCCCAATAATGTTATTTTGGTGTCAGGTTGTGGGGCTGGGAAACATCATAATTCAAGCAACTGTTGTTGTTGTTTTTTAAAAAAAAAAATATGGACACTAAACATTTGCACTAAAGATACAGGATAAATGGTGAAATTTCATCAGGCCCTGGAGAAGGTACAACAAAAATGGTAAAATAAGCTAGCAAGGAAACAAGCAGGCAAAGATGCCCCTCTCTACCTTGCACCCTGAACAGCAGATGCCAACAGGGGTTAGGAAGTGGCAAGGGCTCTCTTTCCCCAATCTTCCCTGACCCCAGTATGGATTGCTCTGAAATTGGTTGAACTAGCTTACACTATAGTTAAAAATATACATTGGCTGCCTACACCGTGTCCTGGTAATTTTAAATATAGCAAATACATTTTTGCTTCTATATCACAATGATGACATTTCTGCACATTACAATCAAATAAACCAGAAGAGTGGTCCCAAAGTGGGTATCGGGTATCTTTTTAACAGAAAAGTTTGGATTTTGACATGCTCAGAGCTAAAACACTCTTCATCTGGAGGACATTAAGAGCAGCAGATGAATACAATTTTAATTATCTCAAGGCCTGAATTCTCTAGTGAATAGGATATGTATGTCTGTGTTTAACTCCTGGACTTTTAAAGTAAGAGAGTCAGCCCATATTAGAGCATATTTTGTTTCTTAAAGATTGCTTTTATTTCTTATCACAGCACATTATAACTAAATGCTGTTTCAGTGAAATAAGAGCTGTTATAATTTATTGATAGATATCTTTCTGTGTTTTCCACCCTTTCTCTGTTGACTTGAATTTGTCACCTTGTATAACAGCAGAATGCAATGTTTTATTCTACAGTATAAGTAAGGAACATGCTTCTTGGCCAGGGAAACAAATAGGCAACTAGATGACTGTTTAAATTAGCACTTACATGGGACTAGCCAAGAGAATGTGTGTGTGTGTGTGCCTGTGTGTGTCAGCTCTATGAAATCCTGCTTTTTGTGAACTTGGCTTTGCAATAAACTAAAATGCAAACCTCACAAATATCTTCCTACAGGGATTACACAGTCAGTAGTTTTCTACATATATCATGGCATAATTGAAAGGCAGCTTCAGATGAAGTTTTCTCCTAATTATGCTATGTTACTGCTTATGTTTCATATAAAACCATACATTTAGAAGAGGAAGTCTGTGCTGGCTGAATTCTTGAATCCTTGAGAAATAAGAAAAATCCCCATTCCTCCTCTCAAAACACTGAGCATGGAATTCACGACCTTTTGTAGCAGGATATTTTTTGGTTTAGTCCAATGTCTTAAAACAACAACAACAATATAAAAACCACATGCTGGGCAATGCAAGACAGGTTTACTCAGGAGTAGGCCCTACTGTGTTGAGTGGGGATTGCTCACAGGTGTGTGTAATTGGCGTTGCAGAAAACAATTGTAGCCCCTAGATCTGCTGACTGGAGGTGGTTAGGGATGAGCAGAAATGACTCCCTGTTGGTAGAGAACAGCTTCATCCATGGAGAAGTATCCATGGAGGCTCCAAATTATATGCATGGATATGGAACTACAGTGGTACCTCAGGTTAAGTACTTAATTCGTTCCAGAGGTCCATTCTTAACCTGAAACTGTTCTTAACCTGAAGCACCACTTTAGCTAATGGGGCCTCCCGCTGCTGCCGTGCGGCCGGAGGACGATTTCTGTTCTTATCCTGAAGCAAAGTTCTTAACCCGAGGTACTATTTCTGGGTTAGCAAAGTCTGTAACCTGAAGCATATGTAACCTGAAGCGTATGTAACCCGAGGTGCCACTGTATAGAAATAGAGCCACTGCTGGCAGTTCTTTCTCAGTATTTGCCCATTCCATGCCCTGTCTGGTGTGGGTCAGCAGGGCTTTCAATGTGGCAGATGATCAGCCACTTCACACCTTCACAGACCCACTTATGGTTGTTTTTATCCACTCAGGATAAAATTTTACAGTGGCTTGTTGCAAACTCAGGGAGTCCAGTGGACATATGGCACTCTATGAATTAGATGTTGCTTCTTTCATTTCAGTGGATGTTGCAGTTGCACACGTTCAAAAATTGAAAAGCATTTAAAGTGAGTAAGGCATCTTACATGCAGAGGATTTCATAGCACTCACAATTTTGAATAGCAAAATTTTAAATTGCAAATCTTTTGTTTTTATGTTTGTTTCTCGTAACATGTGCAGCAGAAATGTAGATGTAAATAAGAAGGTATTCTGAGGGTTAAGGATGTTCTGTCCCTTCTGCAATTCTAGGAGCAGGTGCTCCTTCAGATTTCCAAGTCCAGATCTCTTTGGGGTTTTATCAAAACAAGCACCTTAAATTGTGCCTGGAAACATGGGAGTTGGAGAACCATGTGTACCACCTTGAGCTCCTTGAAGGAAAATGTGGTTTACGGAAGGTAATAAATACATAAGAATAAACACTGAGAGGTGGAACAAAGGTTTCATTCTCTCTTACCACAATTTAAATATATCAGCAAAATTTAACTGTCGTTCCTCTGTATTCTGAATTAAAGTTTTTGAAAAGTATTAAAGGCCAATCCTGCATAACCTGGGTAGCTCAGTTTGTTAGAATAGGTGCTGGTAATACCAAGGTGTTGTATGGGATGGTAGCATATCTCTGTGTTGCAGGGAGTTGAACTAGATCAGCCATGTCCAACTTGAAGTTGACTGTGATCCACAATCCATTATAAAAACTGGCAGTGATCTACCACCCAGGGATGGGTGCATGGGCGCTGGCTGCTTCCCCGACGCTGGCTGCTTCCCCTGACAGGGCAGCTGTGGGAGCAGGGTGGGCATGCAGCCCCTTCCACAAGAGGAGCTCAGGGAGAGGCAGTGGCTGCTCAGGCACATCTCCAGTGGAAGGCGGGTGGAGATCGACCAGAATTCATGCCAGGATCTACTGGTCAATCACGGCCGACGTATTGTACATGTCTGAACTAGATGATCCTCCGAATCCATTCAAACCCTACAATTCTATGATTCTAATAATATGGAGGATGGGTGGGGAGGTTCTCAGTTCCCAGTCTCCTGTAATACGTTAACTTATACTTTAGCTTTATCTGCCAGTTCTTCCTTGTCAGATTTCTACTACTTTGCTGAATTTTTTCATAACATTCCGCCCCCCAACCATTCAAGGGAGTGCTAGAAGAAAGCAGATATTGCTTTGAAAAGACTGGAGGTGGTGTAAATTAAGACCTGGTGGGGTAGGGAAGTGTTTCATTCACCTTTTTAGCTTCACAAGGTGCCAGGGTTTTTTTCTTTAAGTCTGAAAGCATTTAGGGTGAGTCCTGTGTTCACTTGCAGCCTTTGCAGGCAGCTTCTAGCAGGGCAACTCTTTAGGGATTTGCATTGATTCTTTAGTATTTGTTACACCAGCTGCAAAAAAACCCCCAAAGTATCATCTTTAAAATAGTAATGCACACATTTACCTACAATCAGAATTACTTTCTTTATGGATTTCCACCACCTCCCACACATTTTCTCCCTATATTGCATCCCAGGCAGGTTACAATTCCTTGGAGATCAATTAATTCAGTTGCACTTATAATAAACTATTATAAACATAATGTGAAACTGAAATTAATAGGGAACTTCTTGAAGCACTATTGCACTTAGCTTCTTCTGCCCTTATTACTTTTCTCCAATTGGCACTAGCTGGTCTATTGATTGTGTGTGTACCCTGCTAAATAATAGCTATTCATTATCAGGACTTCTCTGCCTGATGATGATTCAGATAATGATCAGTGATGCATGCTGGACATTAGTTCTCTTTTTAGTAAGAGTAGCATTATTCAGTATACCATTCCTGCATAACAGATTGCTACAATAATACGTTTAAAGTATGGACTAATTAAAAATCCAAATATTGGTGTGATAAAGTGCAGTCAATAGAGGAAACAAAGCTAATAAATAATCTTCACTAAAAACATTTATCAAATGATATAGAAAAACTAGAGTTTTTTAGGATGCTATCCCTTTAAACAAATAATGAATAAAGGTTACAGACTCTTAGTAGGTAAAAATACCATAAATACTATATTTTCCTATATTTTTTTCCTATATTTTCATAAATATTGAAAATCCCCCTCCCCGGTAGTAGCAGCATTATCTATTTAAAGCAGATGATAGTAGCATTTTGGCTGCAACTTTTTTCTTCTAATAAACTTTTCTGGTCGCAGAGGTTCAGGGAAAGTAACTGTATTTGTGCAGCTTGTATGACTCATATAGAATCATTTATTAACTAACTTATAATCATAGGTTACAGTCTCTTTCTTCATATGCAAAACTTTTGCAGCTGTGAAAGCACAAGCCAAGGTTGCAATGACGAAAAATGTTTACTCTCAAAAATCCTCATTTGTAAAGGGATAGCAACCTATGTTACAAATTATGTAATGATAAACAGTTCACACAAGATTTATAATTGGGGGAATTGATGGACACATGGCCCATCAGTTGGGCACTTTATTATACAATTAGCTATTTGTAGGAATACCTGTTGAGGTCATTCCCAAATTTAAAGAAAACTTAAAGTGATTAGTGGCACCATTTCTTTATTTCTGTTTTGTAAGATTGGCTTGTTTTCTGAAATGTGCTCCTGTTTAGCTAACTTTGCCTTTAAATGTCTTAGCAAGTTCTCTACGTAGCATACTTGAAATTTAGGTGTAATAGACTCAGATGTGGTAGTTTATATTATTTGGTCCTATAAATATACTGCTGGTATTGATAAAAATATAGCAAAGAGATCACCTAGGTATGGTTGCATTGTGCTGTTTTTATTGACTGCTGTGGTCTAAACCACTGAGCCTAGGGCTTGCCAATCGGAAGGTCGGCAGTTTGAATCCCCGTGACGGGTGAGCTCCCATTGCTCCCATGAGCTCCCATTGCTTTGCCAACCTAGCAGTTCGAAAGCACATCAAAGTGCAAGTAGATAAATAGGTACCGCTCTGGCTGGAAGGTAAACGGCATTTCCGTGCACTGCTCTGGTTTCACCAGAAGTGGCTAGTCATGCTGGCCACATGACTTGGAAAAACTGTCTGGGGTCAAACATTGGCTCTCTCAGCCAGTAAAGCAAGATGAGCGCTGCAACTCCAGAGTTGTTCGCGACTGGACTTAACTTTCAGGGGTCCTTTACCTTTACCTTTTTTACCTTTCCCAGGGGAATGTTAAGCTTGTTGAAGAGGCAGTGTACCAAGCAAAACTTCATTACATTACTTGCAAATACTATTGAATATTTATTTAATAACAATACTAAGTGCTTTAGACAATGGTGATTACATGCCTCATTTGTTTGGCTATTATCTAAAACTGCTGAACATTATTATAACAATTTCAGTTTTGATTCTAGGCAGACAATTTTGGGACAGTTACAAATGCCAAATATCCATATCATTCATGTCTAAACACTGCTTTAGCAGCCAGAAAATCTATTAAAGCACCTTACTGACATTGTATTATTGCTTACATGTGTTTCTCTGTTATGTAACAAAGAATCTCTATATGCATTTAGACTTCAAAGTAGTATTTACTTAAGAAGATTAGGTCATCTTCCATTATTCATGCAAAGGCTTATGGAAGTTAGACATTGCCACACCACCTTTCCTTTCCCATTCTTTTTTAATTTCTCCTGTGCAAAGCACTTTGCAAGCATTGACAACCAAGTGATTCTCAGTCTGTGGTTGGAGCAATCAGCTGATTGTTGTAGCTTGAATAGCTCGATGTGTGGAGCTTTGTATGCCCCAACAATCATGGGGGGGATGGGTCACAGGACAGCATTGTGATATCATATGATTGATGGGTGAGTGACCATGCCCATCAGGCCTGTGGTGAGAGGGGCAGTATGGATCCCGACCATCAGCCACTGCTGGTTTAGCCATACTGTCCTTCATGCATTGTAGACATTATAAGGAGCACTACACTTTATTTATTCATTTGTTTTATTAAATATTTATTAGCATTTTCAAGAATTAAACAAGAACAAAAAATAAACAAAAAAATACATAACAAAATTAAACAACAAAAAAGAAAAAATAGAAAAGAAACACATAAAATTATTCATACTTATTGTTCTTAACCTTATTTCTCAGACCTCCTCACACCTCCCCTTCTTGTATTCCAATTTAAATTATCAGTTCAGCAAGTCCTTAACTTATTTCTTTACCTTAATTTATACATTTATTCTAACATACCATTATTTTACTTTGCCTCTTTTTTCCATTTCCTCCGTTTATTTTTTACAATCTTATTTTCAATTAATTTAAAAAAGAAGAAACCAATTTTACCTTATTAAAAACACACATCAATATTTATACCTCATTAATTGTTCTTAAACCTTTTTCCTAAAGTCGACCAAAATTTCCCTTCCACGATTTACCCAATTTCCTTACCACTAATTAAAAATGAAAAGAAAAACAAATTATCCTTATGTACCCTTTGGATTCCCAACCTCCACCCGCCCTTTTTCCCGGTTCCAGTCCCCAACCAATGTCCATCAGTCTTTATGTTATTTATTTAGCCTGGAGACCTCACGTCCGAGGCCCTTTTATCTCTCTCAGTTCCTTTCTGCCGGTCTCTTTGATAGTCCTTAATGTTAAACCCCAAGTCTCGGAGGGGCTCCGGCCCAGCAGAATCCTTGTTGCTTCCAGCCAGTCTTCCATACTTGAACGCAAAGCCTATGGGGGGCTCCAACTCTTGTTTCAAATTTCTTACAGATCCAGATGTCCCCAAGGCTCCAGCTTTCACCTTCCGCAGATTTATAATCTCCCATTCAGACCAGGCTTTCCACATCCAATTTTTATTGTCCTTTTTTATCATCATGTCAGGCCTCATATTGTAACTCTCCTTTAACTCCTGCACATCTCCTGCTTCTCCTTCATTTTCTTCAAAGACAGCACCTTGCTCCATCATTTCTGCACTTTCAGTTTCATTTACTTGTTCAGTTAAGTAGGCTTCCTGTTTCAAGTCCTTATCAGGCTCAAAACTGTTGTTCACTGTCCAGTGTAGTAGTGATATCTTTGTAGACATAACATTGTATTCATCTTTCAAGTTTCCCAAGAGAGCGAGTGTTCTATCCAGTTCTGCTTGAAATTTACGTGCTCCGGCCATTTTTGTAATGTAGTATCCCTATTACCCCTCTAGGGGGATTTTAGTTCCTTAATATTCCTTTCAGCTCAAAACCAAAAGTCCAGTTAATTTGTATCAGCCCTCGTTATTTTCAAATAAAACAACAAAAACAGCAGAAACAATGTTCTCTTTTTCCAGCTGGCAACTAGCTGACTCGCAGCTCTCTTGACAGCTGTCAAAATCTTCCATGCAACAGACTTTCTCTTAGGACGTTCCCGGGTCTGGGGGGGGGGTGAAATTTCAGTCCCCAAATTCTTTTTATCCTCCAGTAAATCCTTATAGTGTCAAAACCGTGAAATCAAGATCTTTTCACTAAAAAACAGGTTCTCTCGACCTTAGTTGCCCAGTCCTTTGCTTTAAATTGTTTACAAAGAGGGGGGGGGTGACTTCCTTTTTAGCCCCTTCCCGCTCGTTCCAAATCCAGAATTAAGTTTTTTAACGTTCCAATCTCCGTATTACTCACGGTTTATATTTTAGAGTCCAGTCGGTCTTGGAAGAAGTTGGCGCTCTCTGTCCATGGCTTGCGGCTTCACTCCGTAGGCGAGGGAGTACTCTCAGCACCACGCCTCACCCTGCCTCCGCTCCGAAGCCTTTAAAAAGGCTCCGTCGCGGATTGGGGGGGCGCAAATGGTGCCCGCCGAGTCTCTGTGTTCACAGGCATCCGCGCCTGTGATTTTAAGGGTCCCCGCTTCGCCGCAGCGGCCAGACCCAGACGCTACGGAGCCGATTCCCTCCGGAGCTCGGAGGGAATCCGCCATTAAACAATGGCGCCAACCCGGAAGTCTTATTTATTCATTTGTTATTGATACATAAGGCATTATATAGCAGTTTTAATTGCTAACATCAATAAATGTGAATAACTTCATAATTGTCTTACATATAGAAAGTGGCAACGGGAAAACTGCTGCACTAGGCTAACATGTTTCTTGGTTACTTTCCTTTCATTTCTAATATTTGTGCTTCATTTCTCTCCTTCATGGTACACCAGTAATGCTGATGATGCAGCCCATGACAGTCATTTCTGTAATAGTTTCAGGTTTGGAATGGCTGATTTGTTCTCATGGTTGTGGATAATTGTTGTGAGCATCATTCCCCAGGCATATGCACCTCAGAGATCCCTAGCATAAAAAGGCTGGAAGTTTTCTTCCAAAAGCAAATGTGCCCTCCACCTTGTCATCCACATACATATTATATTGTTTTTGTATCATATTCTGCTTATGGTTATTGTGCAGACATTTTTCCAAACTATATAATCAGGGGTGACCAACTCCCAAGAGACTGTAGTCTACTCACAAAATTAAAAACTGGCAGTGATCTACCCCTGTTTTGGGGGGAGGTTCAGATCAAGGCTGTTGACCTTTTAGGGGGTTCAGGTCAAAGTTGAGATTTTTTTAGGCAGAAGGAATGCCCTGTTTATGTTGCACTGAATTGCTTTCATTGCTTGAGGGTGTCTCATTGCTTGAAGGATTTCTTGTTTCTTTAGGTTTCTGTTGCTTTTAGTAATATCACAATGTTGTCTTTTTTAAACTTTTTGTTTGTCACCTTCAGCTTTTAAAGCAAAGGTGAGCTATTATTATTTTAAATAATAAAAACGTTCTTTTTAAGCTTATACACAGACATATGCCAAACTCACAGTTTAGTATGTTTTCAAACATCAAATTATTTTGTAATTCAAATATATATATATATACACACAAAACAATTTCAAAACAAGATACAGTTAAGACAACCAAACAACAGGTGAAAGAGACTGAGGTAGTCATTCCTCCTTACACTCCCCCCCCCTCAGGTCCTCCAAAGACTGCATTTTGTAATGCAAATAGGTCTGATTTATTTCCTTATTCTTTGTGGTAGACAAGCAGCCTTGCAGACATTTAGTTCAAGCTGTATGGAGTTATAAGAGACTTGGACCAAAAATTTAGCTCCAAGACAAATTTATAATTTACTAATAAAATTATGATTTTCCTTAGATTTATCTCCTGTAAGGGATCTTATGAGGTTTGAGAGCAATATCTGAATAAAAGAACCTGGAGAGTTCAGTTTAAGGCTTCTGCAATGCTATGCATGTTAAATTATACTGAGCTAGATAGATCTTTGATATGAATCACTAGAATATCTTTTGATCCTTAGCAAAACTCTTTGCATGAGAGCTAAGCTACATATTTATCAAAATAACATGACAACGTATTTCTTTGATTGCACCACTTCAGACTGAGGGTTGGGGCAGTACCAATTCCAGGATTTGAGGAGCACTTCTGGCTGCTGTGGTCCTTTCCTAAGAGGCATACACTACTTCGTCACCAATTGCCACAGTCTCTGAGCTTAATCATCACCAGAGATGACAAGATGTGTGAGAGTTATTGTTCTTCTTTGTTCTGTATTTCCTCACTTATAAAAAATGAACTGGTACCACTAATGAGGAGGAGCGACAGCAGAATTCAGCGCATTGATGATGTCTGCTCTACTAGCGAATTGGCTTCGACAGATGCCTGACAATGCAAACCCCCAATTCTATCCCCAAGTGGAGTAGAGGAAATCATTATAATTTGAAAATTGGTTCATGGGTTGGGGGTTGGGGCAGGGATTCTATCCTGTCCTATTCCCAAAGTTCTGGTTTTCTACAAATATCTACAAGGGGAAACCTTCAAAGATGCAATCCTTTGACTGTAACCTGACACAATAAAGTCCTAGGTCTATGACAAAGTATTCTGCTGAATGTACCAGGGTTTTTCACCCTGACATTGTGGCAAATGTAATCATTGGACGGACACTAGCATTTTATTTATTCAGTTTATTTATTTAATATACCACCCTTCATCCGAGGGTTTTACAGTGGTTTACAATATAAAAATACAAAAATATATAACATGGAACAAACAAAACCTACACCCACTGTGGCGTTCATACAGAGCCCCCAGTTGTTTCACGGACTATTAACCTGTACACCACTACTTATTCTTCCGCTGCCACCAATTTTGTGGAGAAAACCCAGGGTTCCCCTGTGAAGTGTTGAGTCTCAGTCAGGTAGAGTTAGCAATGAAGATTAAAGTTTATTTCAAATACAAACAAGTTTTAAAATATATTTGAAACACTGTCACTCTATTCCCTCTCAGTCTTGTCCCTCTCAGTCTTGTCCTGTCTCTAACTCACTCTGACTCCTCTATCTCCTCCACAAAAGAACCAACTGAACTAACTGTCAAAACCTCTGGGCTGGGCCTCAAAATCAGGTAGGCTCCACCCCTGGGCTTTCTTATTGGTCAACCTGTTAACCCTTTCTCTCCCCCAATACAAACATATCCCCAAAGAATGGGCAAACGCCACACACCCCCTCACAGTTTAAAAGGCTATACAAGGCCTGAGAGCAGAAATATGCTTTGGCCTGGTGCCTAAAGATATGTAACGAAGGCGCCAGGTGAGCCTCCCTGAGGAGAGCGTTCTACAAACGGAGCCTCCGAAGAAAAGGCCCGTTCTTGTGTTGCAGCTTCCAAATCTCTCATGGGCGAAGTATACAAAGAAATGTCTCAGATGATAATAACGGAGTCATAGAATTGGAAAGGACCCCAGGAGTCATCTGGTCCAAACCTCTGCAGTGCAGGAATCCTGCCCATAGCTGGAACTACCAACTTTCTGCCCGTAGCTGGAACTACCAACCTTCCAATTAACAGCCAGGTTCACTGTCCCACTACACCACAGGAATCCAGGCTCCAGGTTGGGAAGATATGGCCTTTGATATATTTTCCATTTTTATCTTCTTTAAACTGTAAAACTGTAATCTCTTAATTTTTCTAATATAGCTTTTATAGGCAGATTATAAATTCAAGATTCCTTTCAGTAGATTGTAAAATAAAATGTGAAGCTTATGTGAAAGAAATCAAAATGATTCACAAATGAGTGATGTCCTTGTAGGTTTTAATCAGAATCAAGGCATTGTTATTGACATCATTCTCTTGGGGAAAACAAGGCTGAATGTGGAGCTTGAATTCTAATCTGTTTATCTAAAAAAAGGGGGATGTTTACACAAAATTAAACAATGCACAATGAATGTACACATTTCTACAATTAGCATACAATGTGTTTCAAGAGAGGTTGCAAAAATTTGACACAATCATTCATATGCACATTGAGAGGCGGGTTGTGTGTTTGTCACTTGCTTGCAATATTATTTTTGGTAATATTTCTGAAGTTTGAGGGAAAACAATATGACATTTTCACTTTATTGATTTAATTTCTTGTTTTAAATACCTAGTATATAAACAATAAAATGTGCAGCACTATCAGAGGTATCCTGTTTCCATAGTGATCATAGTGATTTTATTTATTACAAATTATGTATACTATGAGTGCTTCCCCATGAGTGTTTGCTGTGGGATTAGTAGGCATTTTGCATTCAGATTTTTCAGCGTCATCATGATGTTATTGACATCAGAATGCTAGGCTATATTCTGCCAGAGCCTGTCTACACATGCAGGGTATAGACAAGTCCTTAAGTCACCTCACTGACCAAGAGTTTGAGACCCATCAGCTACCCTTACCTTGTTTAGCTAGCCAGTTGAAGCCACTTCCCTTGGCTGTGGCCACTGTCAGCTTCTAGGAGCCACAAGTGAGATGAGTGCAAGTTGGAGACCAAAGGTGTACAAGCTACTCCTGAAGTAGGCCTGGGCAATATATCAATATATTGCCCAGGACTGGTATGAGCAGCAGACTGCGATGTCAGTTTCACTCGGTAGTATATTGCTGGTGAAAGCACCACTGTTCCTGAGTCCCTCTGCTAGCAGCATCCACTGGAGGGAGTCAAGAGTTCCTTCCTCCAGCAGGTGCTGCTAGTAGAGGGACTCAGGAGCAGTGGTGGTTTCACCAGCAATATATCACTGAGTAAAACCACCATCCCACTCTGCCATCATATGAATGCAGAGGGAGAAACAAGTTGTATCAGTGAGGCACCAATACACCCTGTTCCTCCCTCTGCATCTTTAAACTGCTCAGCTGAGGAGTGTTCAGCTGCCCTTGCCTCAGTCGAACAGTTCAAGGAGCCCCTGGCCTGGTGCTGGCCCGGTGCTGGCTCCTGCAAGCCAGCTGCAGGGTGGGGGCTCTGTGAAACTGCTCAGCTGAGGGGAGCACAATTGCTGCTCCCCGCAGTGAGCAGTTAAAGGAGCCCCAATGCTCTGCCTGTGAGCATCAGGGATGTCTCAGCTGGGGGCAGGGAAACGTTTATATTTACTTTCCCTCTGAGATTTTGTACTGCCTCACTTTAAAGTCTACTTTCTTCTACTGCTGCTTCTTGATTGCTGCTGACTCTCCTAGCTGCTGTTGAGGCAGGATGGGAAAAGGCAGGCCAGTAGTCAATACCAAGGACAGCTCCAGGTGAGAGCCTCAATCTAATGAAGTATTAAGAGTAAAGTGAAGGCTTTTGTGCTCCCAGAGCCAGATCGTCCCTCCCACGTTCTGCCTCTTCCTTGAGGTCAGCAGAAAGAGGGCAGGGCTTGGATTCAGACCATTTATTTTCCCCATATGTCTACTGACCATCTTGTTGCCTGCCTGCAGACACATAATTTTATTTCTAAATAATTTACACTGAAAATTTTTCATAATTTGGCATTTATAGTTTATGGTCTCTCAAAGAAGTAAATGGTTCCTCAAAATGGCTTCCAGTGGTAGCAAAATGTGCACTATAGCCAAACAGCAGATGGCTTAGTTTCTGCACAGGCCTTATTATATGTGTGTGAAATGCACATGCATTGAGTACACAGAGAGGTAAGCAATACAGTACATAGTAATTCTCTTGCAATAGTTCCTGCTTTTCAGACACACTTTCTGTAGTTCATCATAACGATGGGCTTTTTGCTATTTCATAATGAACACTTGACTATGACTGATGTTAAGTGCTGGTTTGAGATTACAGCAACTCTTTTATCTTCTTTTTTGATCCAGGTCAATTTTTCAATGTGTTTCAAGCAAAAGGTCTCTGGAAAGTTTAGTACATGTGTCATGAGGCAAATACAAAGATTGCTTCTCTCTTTTTTGGAATGTATGTCTGAGAAAACAACTTTTCAAATACAATTGTTAGTATCTTGTATCTGTACTTTAGAGAATAAAATGGTTGATGGAAATATTGAAACTAAAATTCCTTGAAATATGATAAATGAGAAATAAGAGTATTTGCAGCAGCAGTGCCAAGTTTAGTATTTTTGTTTCTGAAGTCTTTGAAGTCTGACTTTGCAGAACAGATTGTGAATCTCTGGCCCATTACACACCTGCTGAGATTTTGGTGTTTTATTTCTCTTGGGTACAGAATCGGAAGCTCAAACCATGTTAATCACTGTCAGTATCACTTGTACAAAATGCCAAAAATGCAGTGAACTGCATGTTTTATGTAATAAATATGACAATACAGTTTAGAGTGTTTGTTAGGGTAGCAATTTGTTATAATTTATTACATATAACGTTTAGGGGAAGAGATTTAAAATTTTAAGCAGTGCCTCACAAATAACGAAGTAATAATTTTAATTTTGCGATTTTAATTTACCAGTTGAGATGGAGGGAAAAGGCAATGTTTTGCAAATGAAATCTGTCATAGTACATGGACAATAAAGTGGCTTTAGGGGTGCTGAGAATACTCCTACTAGTTTTGATTTCTGAATGCTGGCTTAGTTAACACGCCTATTTTTCTCCTTGCCTTTCTCAATGTTGGATAAGGATATGTGCTTGCAGACCTCATTAGTAGCTCACCTTAACCTGGCATTTAGGAAGATCATCCCTGTCCTTTCATGAACACAGATTCAATGAGGCCAACTTCTTATAAAGCAGATATTCAGGAGGTTGCCATGCATACCACTTAAAAAATGAAACCTTCCATATACCATGGATAGCTATATAAAGAATACAGTGGACCTGAAGGTAATGTAACTTTCGGGTTGTGAACACGGCAAACCTGGAAGTATACTCTTCCGGGTTTCGCCATCCGCATGCGCAGAAGCACTCTATCACGCCATGCGCATGTGCAGAAGTGGTGCCTCTACTTGCTGATTTTTCGGGGTACATACAGACTCCTGGAATGAATTACATTCGTATCCAGAGGGTCCACTGTACTGTTTATTAAAAGAGTGCTGCCTTTTTAAAAAGAAGAAGAAAAAAAGAGCATACTTAACATATTGCTTTCTAAGACAATTCAATTACATATGCATAGTTTTGGCATGAACATGATGTGATTCCCATGACAGGCAAAGCCTCCCTTGGTTTAATAAGACTGTGTGAATGTGCTGTCTCTTGGAGAAGAACTCACAACTACTTTGCCCCTTACCTTTCTCTTTTATTGTACTGTCACACTGAACTATGCAAAGGTTGGGCTTGGTGTGTTGTCTGAAGTGGGAGTCATGTTTATGCTCTCTTTGCACTATGAGATTGGCAACAACTTGTTCTTGGTGGTTTAGCTTGGTACAGTGTGGCAGTAAAAAGGACTGGGGAGAAGCAAAGTAGTTCTGTCTTGGAGAAACCACACAATTGAACAATCTCATAAAACCAGTTTGTGAACCAGGCCTATATGTAAAGTAAATGGACACATGGAAAAAGAGTCACGAAGGAGTCTCAGCTTGGAAATCTGAAGTAGTTAGGTGGATTTCTCTAAAATAAATTACTGCTAGCACAAACCATTAACTATGTTCAATGGGCTCCTGGATTCATAAAATACAATAAAACTGCAATCCTATGCACAATTACTTAGTAGTAAGTCTCATTGGACTTGGGGTGAGGTATTTGTTTCTTATTATGCCTGCACAAGTTGTTGAACTGAAAAATCCAAACAATAAAGATAATGGCTTAGAAACAGAACACAACATTGATTCAAACCAATGGCAGGAAGTGTTGCATTTAATTCATATAATAAAATATTCTGTGTAAAAACAAGTAGAGCTCTAAACGGTGCAAGATGATATGATGCAGAGCAGGTTGTGCTACCAGCTTGCAAAATAGTGTCTGGGTAGGTACACCATATGTGGCAAAACTACTCTTAATTGTGTACAGGTTATGTCAAATAAATGTACTGACCTCAGCAGATTTCTCTCAGCCAGTTAACCCTGAAGCATAAAATGATGAAACTGACTTCACTTGGCAGTTAGGTTAGTATACTGAAGCCAGATGTCCCACAATCGTTGTTTACTGGGAAGAATTAAAATAAATATAATGTTTTCAAGCCATTTGTTAATTTTAATCTAGTTTACAAATCTTAAGTATGGTTAATAGGTATGGCTATAGGGACCCATTTTCTGCTATTCATATTAAGAAAAGAAAAAGAGTTAAGTTTCTTGTTGATGACAGTTCTTGTGGAAATACAGAGTTGCATTTCATTGTTTTGTTTCTAAATGTTCCTACATAAATGTAACTGAATAATGTGTGTTCACTAAAAGGAGGAGGAGGAGGAGGAGGAGGAGGAGGAGGAGGAGGAGAAGGAGAAGGAGGAGGAGGAGAAGAAGAAGAAGAAGAAGAAGAAGAAGAAGAAGAAGAAGAAACAGCATCTCAAGCATCACTGTTATCATCTTGTGTTATATACCATAACTTTATATGAAGCCACACTCATACGGAGCAGCCCACATGGCAGAAACTAAATCTCTGGTAGCTATACCAGAGTGCACATACCCTCAGTTTTTAATACAGTATGAGAATACTATCCAATATGGGCATAAGAAATTGATCAACTCTATAGTTTTTGCATTGACTTTTACAAGATTGTGTCCTTAAAAACTTGAATTATGTCTCAGTGTACTAAAATGCCTGTAATAGTTTGGCTAGGCAGATATCTTGGATATTTGCATCCTTTTAAAGTTGATAGTGTCTAGTCAAGCTTCAGCTTTTTAGAAAATAAATTTGTTCTGCAAACACAAAACGGCAGCAGCAGCAGTATGTGAAACCTACGGTATCCCAAGTTGCTCCTACTAATGAGCAAGGTATTTGTTTAAGGAAGAAAGCATCTTGTATTTTCAGATCTACATGTTTGTATGACCTTCCTTTGGTAATAAATGTTAATATTTATTGTTTTTCTTGTTCAGATTTTGTTTGATGTTCTATGACAAACAAGAGTATGATTAGTGCAGCTGTAAAGTTCTTGTGGTGACTGCCTGTGTTCCCTAGATAGCAGCATTAGTGTCTGCAAAAGCAGTTAATGCTGTTTATCATTAGTGGCAGAGACTGGAAAGGACCTTTATGTAACTTTTATATTTCACCTTGCCGACAGAAGTTGATGAGCTCTGATTTAAATTCATGGGTAATACCAGAACATTTATATTGGTTTCACATAGAAACATACTCAGGTAAACTGATCTAGTTAAATGAAATTAAGTGAACTATTGTTGTGTTGTGGGAAAGGCAACAGAGGAATTTTATTTTTATCAGTAGACTTTATATGAGCATTTCCTTCAGGATGTTCTTCAGTAGAGACTTGTGTTATATAGGTTTTGTACAGAATACTTCTTACCAATGAAATCTATGCATGCAGATTAGCAGGAAGAATTTTAATTGCGTCACCAGCTGCTTCTGAAACAGTCAGCAAGATTTAGAAATCTGGATGTAAGTAAACCTAGGTTCGACAAGTTACTGCCAGTGGCTGCTTTACTGTCAGTTGTGCACATTGCAGAGATATGGCAATTTAACCATGGGCAGTGAGTGATAACGTATCAGCAGCTTAGTGGCCTCATCAATCAGGGATCAATGTCTTCTTTCTGTCTTTTAAATTTCACAGTTTAGCTTGTTCTTATATTTTTTTTTCAGTGGCTTGAAAATGTACTTATTAGGATTTGTTGTAAACAGAACATAGCTCAAGACTGCATGCGGTATTTAAATAAGAGTTGTTTTTTATTTGTTTTTAAGTTTAGGTATTTGAAGGCGACTTCTGAAATATGCACATAACTGACAGATAAAATTTATAAAATAATTTTTCCATGCTGTGTAGGGTTGAGGTAAACTTAGCAAAACAAAGGAAGAGTTCCTAAAACCTATTAATCCCCCCCAAAAAAACCTTAACCTTGAGTTGTACAGGCCAGTGAAAAAGTCATCCAATGTTTCCAAAAGTGAGCAGGCCTAGACATTTTATCCTATGTATGTTTGTCCTATATACATAGTTGCTTATTGGTGTTAAACTGTCTCGTTGTTTAGTGTCATGAAAATGTAAGAATCTTGCTATATGAGTTGAAAGGCCCATCTAATCCAGCATTCTGTTTCCCACAGTGGCCAATCAGATACCTATGGGAAGCCCACAAGCAGGACATGTGGGCAATAGTCTTTTCCTGCTGTTTGCCCCTGAAGCTTGTGTTCAGCAGCCTACTGCCCCTGTTCCTTTAGGTAACACACTGATGCTGGAGCAGATATATGGGCGCTATGACTGGCAACCATTGATAGCCTTTTCCTCCATTAATTCACACAATGATTTTGGTGGATATCACATCTTGTGGAGGCAAATTTAAAGATTAACTATGTGCTATGTGAAGAAGTACTTCCTTTTGTCTCATCTGGAAAATCCTACCATTCAGTATGATTGGATGGCCCTGGGTTCTGGTATTAAAAGAGAACAAGAAAACCTTCTCTGAACCCACCATCTCCACTCAATGCATGCTTTTATATCCCTGTATCATTTCCTCCCTTACTTATGTTTTTCTGAGATAAGAAGTCCCACAAATTACAACATTTCTTCATAGGGGAATCCCCTCACCCTGTTTGTTTTATTTCTGATGATAATAAATGAACAGGGCATAATTTTTGTTGTAGACCACTTTTTATGTAGCCCAACCCTGGTATAGCTCTGCTTTCTGTTCATCAGAATTTACTAGCCTCATAATCTCTCTGACAGTATAAAAAGAAAAGAAAAGAAATTTGTTTAAACAAGATGATTGTCAACTAAAGGGCACTTGTGTCTTAGCTTATGAAGCTATGTTTTGTATCCCTGCTCTTCAGGCTGTCAAATCTGAAAGCTGAGGTTTATTAGATATAGCTTGAACTGGGATTTGCCCAGCTGGTTCCTGAACTGTCTACTGTCACTGATAGCTCACACTATGAAATGCCCTGTCTATACCAGGCATCTTCTAGTAGGGTCCTCAGCTGAGCTGAATAAATAAGCAAATTACTGCTAGAAACCTACTTTTCAAAAAAATAATAATCTAGGAATATCTTCAGATCTTTTTCATAAACTTCTATTTCACAATTCTGTCTTAAGAAAATATTTGCATCAGACTGGTAATACCTTTGAAAGTTAAGTTAAAAGTGGTGCTCATGTAATTCATAAGCTAGTGATACGCATTCATTATAATATACTGTACAGCAAAAATAGAAAATAACTTAGAAAATAAAATATTATAGGAAATGCAGTTATAAATTAATAAAGGTATGAATTATAGATTTTCTAGCCATGTAGAAACCAAATTAGAGGTACTGTATGAGAATCCTGTCTGGAAAAGGCAAATCATGATGCATAATAGACAATATCAATAATTGCATAAAAATTCAAGTAGATTTTTATATAATAAAAGTGAGACAGAAATACACTCAAATACAGAGATTTGCTTTGTAGCACTGAGAATTGTTAAGACATCTGGTATACATGAAAATGCATGCATCTGTAACATCTACACAGTAAAATGACAGTCGGGACAGATGACAGGATATCAGGAAAGATGTGAGATTAAAGAGTCCTGAAACATATGGCTACAGCATTTCCCAGTAGAAGAAAGTTTCTTCTCCTTGCAAAACCTTAGAAATGTAGGAAGTGTTTGAATGTTGTTGTTGTTTTAAACCCATTGTGTTACTAATAGAAAAATATTAATATACATGATCACAATCCATTGGTGTTTGGTAAATATCTGTCTATTGTTCATGTTACCTTTGCCAGCCTCAGTGGTTATTCTCATTTGGTTTTGCTAATGGAAGCTTTAATATATTTGCATAATATATGATGGAACTGATCCATCATATTCTTCTGTGTTTGGTTTTTGCTTTTCCTATTCTCAAAATGTCTGCTTGTGTTCTTTCAGTTGTTGCTTCCATATTTTGTTTATGTTTTCCTGTTCACATCTTGGACATAAGAAGGAAATGTACAAAAGCTCCAAAGCAGGGGTTTTTTTAATCTACAGGGGGGAATTTAGAGAAGTGTTCAAGCATGGAAAGAAAGGAGAACTGATCAAGATCTGGAAACTTGTCTGTTTGTTTGTTACCTTTCTCTCTCACCCTTCCTCCTCCCAAAGGAGCCAAAGGCTGCAAATAGTGAAGAAGTAAAACAATAAAACTTAAAATAAAACAAAAATGTTAAATCATTCAAAAACAAATTAGGACTACTTTAATACGGTCCTTTCCCCATCCCAGGCAATAATTTCAAGGGACAGTTTATTTCAGCCATCAGATGCCTTGGTGAGCAGAAATGTTTTTAGATTTGCCTTGAATATTAATAATGAGGAAAACAGGCACATCTTGCAAGGGATTGCATTCCACAAACAGGGAACTGCCACCAAGAAGGTCCTGTTGGCAAGGTACAGCCATAGATGGAGTCCTCTGTAAGTCATCCCATAAGCCTGTAATTGCAAATTACCTTTAAAGTCTTGAACAGTTTGGGTGTAGGATGCTTTAGAGTTCACCTCCATCCATGCTTTTGTGTTTTCTTCCTAAGGCAAGAAAGATATATTCCTCTCTGTGTCCTACCTAGAGTGGAGAATGGCTGATGGCAGCAAGAGATAGAGCCATCTAATAGCTACAACAATATTTTGGGACATCTTGTTTTGTGAAGTGTGGGTTTTCCTCTCTCTGGCTTTTTGCCATTTGGTAAATAGATTTTTATTCTGGTGCGCCTTTTCTGCTGTTTTATTTAAAGACATTGCTTTATCTCTGGTCTTTACTTGGTGTTGTTATTCCTGTAATGTTAAAATGTATTGTTATGTTTTACATAAGACTGTGAATTGAAATTGTAACCCTGAGAAATCCATAGATATAAGAAGGGCATGATAGAAATTTCTGTATAAATAAATAAAATATGCATACAGAAGCACTCCCTGAAAGTGTATAAAGTGTGTTGGCATGCTTTTCTTGGAGACAGTTGTTCCTAACACATGTCTGAACCTATTTTCCATTTTCAGGGAGTGAGCTGCTCTGTGAATCATTTTTTGGCTGAAGAACAGGGTAAAAATGCATTAAATAAATAAACAAATATCTCTTCAGATCAAGGGCACTGCCATGGGCACTCACATAGCTTCACAGTATGCCACAGTATTCTAGAATACTCTGACTTAGAACAATCCTTTATCATCTCCTGTCTCCCAAAGCCTCTCTCTTCTTTTATCATTTGGTGTAATAGACCATCATTCTGAGACCAGCCCAAGCAAAAGGTTCAGCTTCTGAAAACAGCTTCATCATTGAACAATGGGTATGTAAGCTTCTGACTGGCAATATACATACTTACATGCTTCTAGCTTCCAACTAGAACTCAAATCCATTATCTACAGCCAAGATCTATGATACAGTTGCATCTGTTTACATATTGGACCAAAAAAAAAAAATACATCAGGCATGGCTTAGACTAGCATACCCACTCAATGAAGTTAAAAACCGAATCAACTAGACCGGGCTGATTGTGAGGAGTAATATTCTACAGAACAAATCTTGAAAACAAAAATTGCAGAAGACCACTTGTTGTCACTTACAGTTTCCAGCTGAAACCAATCACACATATCATCAGTAACCATCATGGGCAAGAACACTGCCATTGTTTACTTGTATTTTTAAGCAGCAAAAAGAAAAAGAAAAAAACGAATGCTATTCTAGGCTGCATCAACAGAAGTATAGTGTCCAGATCAAGGAAAGTAAAAGTACTGCTCTTTTCTGCCTTGGTCAGACTGCATCTGGAGTACTGTGTCCAGATCTGAGCACCATAATTTAAGAAGGATATTGACAAGTTGGAACATGTGCAAAGAAGAGTGACCAAGATGATCAAGGGTCTGGAAACCAAGCCTTATGAGGAATGTTTGAGGTTGTATGTTTAGCCTGGTAAAAAGGAGACTGAGAGGAGATTGTTGGGAAAATGCCCTGGGGCTGCCTGCAAGCCCCCGAAACTCTGAGCGTCCTCTGGTACACGCAGCTGTGGAAAAGGCATCTCCCTTCTCTTCCAGTGCACTTCCTAGCAACATATACCAGCACACTAATCTTCTGGCATAACACAGCAAGAAGAGTGAGACATCGTAGAACTAATCTACTATTTATTTACACACTATGTACAGACAAAAGCATAATGGTGTCCGTTCTCTCCAGCTCTGAGAGAACAAACAGAATGAAATAAAAACGAAAGTACAGTGTAATAGTACCAGCAGCGGAAGAGATAAGACTCTCTCCCTTTCCCAGACTCGTCGCAGACAGGCATGTGATTTACAACAATCTCATCTGCAGCATCAGAGGGGTGAAATTCAAATATCTAAAGGGCTGTGACATGGAGGATGGAACAAGCTTGTTATCTCCTGCTCTGGAGGGTAGGACCCAAACCAATTGCTATACATCCACCTATACATCAGGAAGAACTTTCTGATGGTAAGAGCTGTTCAACAGCAGAATGGATTCCTTCAGAGGGTGGTGGACTTTCTTTCATTGGAGGTTTTTAAGCAGATGGGTGGCCATCTGTCATGGATGCTTTAGTTGAGATTCCTCCATTGCAGGGGGTTGGGCTAGATCATCCTCAGGCTTCCCTTGCAACTCTACTATTCTATTATTTGTTTACAGACAGCCTGCCAACCTGAAACAGCTATTTATTAGTAGCAACAAGCCATACAACAGATACCAGGTCCTGTTTGCAGGTGCAGATGCCAACTCTGTCACCATATCAACTCTGGCAGCTCTTTTACAGTCATCTGCAATATCAGGGCTTCATTTGCTTGCCCATGTTTTAATGTGGTATATCATCTGCCAGCAATGCCATTTTGCATCCCACATAGGACAAACCGCCTAGTCTCTTTGCATTATTATTATTAATAATAATAATAATAATAATAATAATAATAATAATTGGATGTACATCTCACATCACAAATAGCAGTAGGTGAAAAGTCTAACTGACCTTCAGGTGGGCATCTTTGAACAAAGGGACATCAAAAGGAAAGTGAAATGTGAAATTGAGGAATTACAATTCATCAAAAGGTTCAGTTGTATCACATGGGGTTTCAAATGGCAAAGTTGTGTGAGTTTGGTTTTTTTAATCACACCAATGTGTTGATCAGCTTTCAAATGCAAGGATGTCTCTGTTATCAACTTCAATTCTTTTGTGAATAGCCACTGCCAGTGGTGGAGCTTCATGATCTGGCACCAGGGGGTGGAGAGCAGGCGGGCGTGGTGGGCGTCCTGAGGGCATGGTGCGCCACCTGCAGGAGCGTGGTGCCCAGCGCAGGTGGGGGGGCCAGCTACGATGGCACCCAACCAGGATCGCGCTGCTGCGGGCGGTGCGCTCCCCCCCACTCCTCTTACTCCGCCATTGGCCGCTGCTAGTAGTGTAATTATCACTGTCTTAACCTTCTCTATTTTCTCTCTTTCTCTGGCTTCACTATTTATGATTGCACCCACATCCACACCCCAGCTCTGTTCATACATGCATCATATTACAAGTACCACCTGCCATTTGTGTTAGACATCTTGAAGATATCTCTTTTTGCTCAAGTGTTTTCTTATCATTAAAACTGAACCTTATTCCTTGGTATCCTATGATGCAGTATTTTTAGTTGAATTTCATGTTAATTTTTGGTAGTTTTGGCGTGATGGTTTTCTTGTATATTTGAGTCATTTGTATATCAGGGTTGTTTGTTTTTAATAAACTTTCTAGAGATGTCCTTATATAACCCCCCTCTTTCTTTCTCTCTCTCTCTCTCACACACACAAACAACAAGATAATACTTCATGCATCTGATTCAGTGGATCATAGTCCACAATAGTTTATACTATAATCAGTTTAGTGTTTAATGTGGCACAAGACTCCTTATTGTTTTAATAATGTAGAAATCAGTTTTTGTTAGGAGGAGGAATAATATTTAACGTTCCATTAGAACTATGATACATCGGTAATATGCACAACAAATGATAGTATATAATGCAGAGCTGCAGAGTAGGATTTTTTCCAACATCCTTTCCCTGCACCACCACCACCTCTGATCAGTAAGCACTGTGTTCAATTTTTTTTGGGAGGGGAGCATGACCTCATTCTGCTCTTCAGCATGTGATCATATAGGTAGGAGAGCTGCTCTTATTTGTCCCATGGTACATGTTTCTTGTAGAATTGTTGCATCTTAAATATCAAAAGACTTTGGTTAGATAAAATGTTTTAAATCAAATGGACATGCAAAAAAAACAAAACAAAAACACAATGTATTTAATAGACACAAATAAAACAATGAAATATATTTCTAAAGAAATAACACGTGTGTCCTGTACAAAATGATTTTTCTCCTGTAAATATTTCATAGATATTTCATAACTTGTGAAGCTTATTTCAGGTTTATCATTCATTCATATACAGCTCTAAGAAAGCAACTGCTATTATTTTGGGTTTTTAATTTATGCATTCATTTACATATCATGCTAGGTATTATTCAGTGTCTGTTTATTTGTGGGCTACACTATAATACTTTTTCTCAATAAAATCCTGACGTGTCTAATGTAAAAAAATATCTATCAGCTTGTTATTAAATGTATGAAATGGAAAGACAGGCTGAGGCAATGAAATAAAATGTCAGAACAAATTGTGACTTTACAGTTTGAGCTTGGTAGCTCACCAGAGGTCTTCCTCAGGACCAATTCATCTTAAAATGTGCACTGGCTTTGAAGTAATACCACAGGACGCCTGTGCCTGTACCAGCAGCTCTGATCAAAAACGGTAAATCTTTTTGTCACTGTGTATTGTGTGAAGCAATCAATCTCAATCCCTCAGGACATGAACTTTGTGAAGGGGGGGATTGTTTTCCCCCTTAGCAAAAGAGTAGCAAAATGAATCCAAACTGATATTTTTGTCTGGGGTGAGGAAAAGAATTTGGCATGTAAAATACATCCATTTTGAAAAATGTTCTGAATAATATAATGATTTGCTAGGAGGAATATTTTCAGGATCATTAATATTTTGCAAGAGCTGTATCTGGTCTAAAGATAGAGACTGACAATATACTGGTACACATACGGGATGCAGTGCAATTTATCTCCTTAGACATTCTAGATATTCTTTATTGATTTAGTAATTTTATTCCTACCTTATTATCTCTATGATGCTTTCTCCACCCATTTCACATCAGTGCTTTAATGTATTATTGACCTCAAAATGCATCTTGAAAGAATCACAATCTTTTTAGTGATTATTAATGTCACTTTGTGCAGGTCATAGCTAACATGGGCAAAAGGTTTGAATGGGTTCCTCCTAATTGTGCTTCATTTACCAGAGTCCTTCAGCAAGTCACCTAAATGTAGCAAATGTTGAATAAAGCAGCCTTACCAAGAAGTTTAAAGGGAAATGTAACTTGAAATGGATACATGTACAAATTTTTAATCCTTACAGATTATAAAACAGTCACATAATTGTTGCATTTGGGTTTAATCTCTCCTTTACATCTTCTTGCTATATATTTACATCCCAGTCAAACAGGAGGAATCTGTTTATCCACCTGAATATACACATCAAGATATTCCACCTGTTTCATGATGGATACGCTTCTACTATTCATCTACTAGAATAATCCAACAAATGGAATTCTTACATTGAAATGTGATGGGCATTTATATAGTCCACTACCATTTTAAAGTTTTGTTGGTTGGTTGGTTGGTTGGTTTTGCTTTTACGTACATACCTGTACATATTTTTAAAAGATAACGAAACAACCATAAGCCCTTTCTAGACAGCAGAAGGCCATACTGGTTCCAGTATGGAACCCAGTGGACCCAAAGTCCTCTGTTTCTTGCACCAGCCAGGGTGGAAGGTGGATGGACATTTTTTGTTCTGCTGCAGCAACTCTAGAGGAAGCTGAATATTACACTAGACCTCTTAGGGCAGGCATAGGCACACTTGGCCCTCCAGATGTTTTGGGACTGCAACTCCCATGATCCCTAGCTAACAGGACCAGTGGTCAGAGATGATGGGAATTGCAGTCCCAAAACAGCTGGAGGGCCAAGTTTGCCTATGCCTGCCTTAGGGGGGTCTCTGGAGTTTTCCCACAGGCTACCAGTAGTGGTACCTTCCCACCACACTGGGCACAGGGGCTGACCTCCATAGAGACAGGAGGTCACCTCTGCTTTATCCCAACTCACTAGCAGCATGGATCAGGCTTTGAGATTGAGTGGCAAATCCAGTGGGATCTGAGTACTATGATTCATTAAAAAGAAATTGCCTCATTGCCTCCCAATGTCTGCTTGTCTTGAAGCTTTTTGTTGTTGCTTGTATCCATTTTTTTCAATGTGTGCCATGTATCACTTGTATGGTTATATTATATTTGGGGTCCTCAGATATTTGGACTTCTGCCCTGCCCTAATACTTGGCTTATGTTACTGTAGAATTCTGGTTTTTTGAATGAAGGTGAATCACATGTAAATGGGGGAATAGCCCAAGTTGGAAGATATTTTAATTGTTTTGATGAAGCTCAATGCTGACAAAGGCACTGTGAGAAAAGAATTCTAGCTACAAACTTTGAGTTGATTCACATATAACATCAAACCATAATGTAGCAATCCTTAGATTTACATACTGCTTCCCCAATCAGATTTCAACATAATATATCTTAGGGATTGCCTTCTCCTTCCTTTCTCCTGCCTATCTCTTAGATTGCATAATGTATTTGCATTTAATTTCTCAAAGTATTTGCATTGTAGGTATGTTTGTACTCCCTCCTTCAGACAAAACTAGCCTATTCTTGGCTGGAGGGTTGGAGGGTCTTTGGAATAACCACTCTTTGGGTCCTTTTGTAGTGGGGCTAATTATTTTCAGAACAGTAAAAATTGCAAAGAGTGAAATATGGGAGGACATGATATTGTTTCCCCCCTCTTTATTGGCTATCTATTCTGTGGCATTTCATCAACAGTAGTGCCACTGATTTCTTGCTTAGTTCAGGTCAAGATCACAGTAATAGCCAGAGGAAACTACCAGGTGGGTCCTTTTTGGACTGTGTATATCTTGAATGACTAACAAGTCAGCAACCAGGACATGCTGTCCATTCTACATTCTTTGTGAGTGTAGTCCCCAATCTATTTTGCTTGTGGCATGCTGTGGTGAGACAATATTTTCATCCCTGTGTACTCCCTTTTCTCAGCAGAGGCTGCCCTGCCTCGATCACAAAGGAACCATGTCACTGCATCCACTCAGGCAATATAGCATTGTTATATTATCCTACTGTGTTCATTCAGTGCTTGGCTGAGACTAAATGTCAGTCACAAGCTATAAGACTCTTTCCCGTTTTATTTACTCTGCCTGATTCCAAAAGTAGATTGATAGTGAGCACCATTACTTAGCAGACTTTCCTTTGCTCTACCTCTGTTAATATTGGGCACACCTTTGTCCATATGGGCATGCTTGTGCTTTAAGAGGTTCAGGATCAAGCAATTTGTGATATAAAATATGTGGAACGTATTTAAGATGGAAGATGTTGCCTCCAGAGGCATTTCCTCCCTTCCATCTATGCCACCGGTGCCATATTTAGGGCAGTGCAAGCAGTTCCTCTACACTGGGTGCAGTGCCAAGGGAGCATAAACAACAACAACAATGTTTATACATGTACCTACTCAAAGTTGGGTCCCAGTCACACAGGTGATTGAGTTGCTGCAGCTATGACATAGTGCACTGGAGAGCTTGCATAGAATGGGGGCCGGGGAGAGTGCCATATTACCAAAGTCCCCCCTCGAGTCCCCCCTACTAGCATCCTGTTGAAATAGTAAATGTTGCTGAACTTGATTTACATCTATTGTATAATAAAAATATCTAGGGCTTTACTTGGGTTGCTTTTAGATAGTTTTCAGATGTTTCGTTTTCTCCTGTGTGTGTTTGTGTCATGTTATGGCTGGATACAGAGGAGTGGTGGAAGGCACTATCTGGGGAAGCCCCAAGGGAAGAAGGCTCAGGGCCAGGGGACTGATGGTGGAACCACAATGAGTGGTCAGAGGAATACTAGGGAGCAAACTGGGAGGAGCAGGTGTCAGTAGCAAAAGAGGAACAGGGTTCAGCGAGCAGGCAGAGCATGTGGCAGAGAGCACTTGAGAATCAGAATCAGAGGCTGAAGTGGAGGGGAGCCAGGAAGCATAGATGAGGCTGGCTGCTGAAGAAGCCAGGGAGTCTCCCACTCCTGCTGCGACCAGCTCACACACACACACACCCACACACACCCACACCCACACACACACACCGCTTGTCTCCCAGAACACAAAGAGGTATTAAGACGGTGGAACAAAGACGGACAAGGTGAAAAAATCTTAGGTTGCTTGAGAGGGACCTGGGGGAAGAAGAGACTTAGACAGCTGTGGGAAGGTGGGGATCTTCAGTCCTCAGAACTGCCTCATTGGGACAAGAGCTTCTGGGAAACTCTGAAGAGTTACTGTGCTCAACTAGGCATGAGCTGTTTTGTTTCTTTGAATAAAGAGTTAACTTCTTTGACACCCTGTAAATTATTGCTGACCTGCTCCCAACTCCTGCCTTGATAGATTGTCACTCTGGGCTCCTTTGGGAGGAAGGGCAGGATGTCATTTATTATTAAAAATAATATAATATTTGAGCATTCTTTTTATTTCATAAGACAATGTAACATGGCTTTCAGTTTACTCACACATTCTATTTTAGATATCAATAGAGGACAGACTATTACATAATATAATATGATGAATATAATGCACAAGAAGCAAGGAAGAAGACAAAATGGAAGGTATGAGAATAGGGTACTTAGTGTGAGAAAAGGGTTGCCACTGTTACAGTAAATCACTTCTCTTTTCAGCTGTCCAATGTTGGAGGATATGGCAATATTCTCAGATGAATTTGAAGTCCCTGGAATTCATTCTCATGCAATGTGCATAATAATTGCAGAGCACAAATAAAACTGAGAACCCATTGGGGATTGTAATAGTAATTTGATTATTTTAGCCATTTATTTATTTAACAAAATGTATAGACTGCTTCATAAACATATATACAGTATAGATAGATAGATAGATGGTAGATAGATAGATGATAGATAGATAGATAGATAGATAGATAGATAGATAGATGATAGATAGATAGATAGATAGATGATAGATAGATGATAGATAGATAGATAGATAGATAGATAGATAGATAGATAGATAGATAGATGATGGATAGAGTGGTTTACAAAAATCAGATAAAGTAGTATTTATTTTAAAAAGTTAAATAGACAACTGAGTTATCAAAAATAGAGATGGGTAGAATTTGAAAACATGCATACATGATAAAATTACATGACAAAACAAACGAAAAGTAGGTGTTGAAATAGTGCAAAGAAGGTGCCTAGTGCCCACCATATTTTAATAGGCACAGTGTTCCAGAGCAATGATTACTCCTAAGTGTAAAATGGACATTACACATCGGATGGTTTGTTTGTTTTTGCATAGGTTTATACAGAGTTGTGTTAGCATTGTGTAAAATCTAACACTGAAACTCTGATAATGCAAACAAGAAATCTACATATTGTACATGATTCAAAATATAACCCGTAAGGTATTCACCCACATTTTTTTCTGTTCAGAACTCATCCCCACCAAGTCTCCAGACTGCTCCATAAAATTATCTAAATTAAAAAAACTGGGGATTAGGCATGGGAGCATTTTAAAGCAAAGGACACAGCCACTATTGGAAATCCAGTACCATGCAAGGAATTCCCTTTAAACTGCTTTTGTACAAATCTGCAAACTGTGTTGATACATACACACTAGAAATAATGTTTACATTCTTCAGTATGCAGTACTAGTGGAAGGGACTTTTCATGGGGGTGCTTCTCAGCAGTCATCTACCACACAACATCTAACTTCCTGCTGATGGTTTTGGTTAAAGGATGCAGTAGGTAATCATCTGATTGCCTAAGTGCATCTTGTCATTATTACAAACTGCTTCCTCTTGCCTAGACTTCTAGTACTTTGTCCTTCAAAATGAAGACCAGAATAAAAATAATTTGAATATATTGCTAAGAAAGCTCCAGTGTTCACATCTCTTTCACCTTTTCTAAGTGCCACTCAAGCCTTTTTTTTAAAAAAAACTTCTAGTTTGTTTACTTAGTTTCTGTTTCAAATGAAACAATTTTTTTTCATTGGCCCACTGCACTTACCAGAGCATGTCCAAATCTATTTATGGCTGCACATAGCAAGAGTAGATGGATGCTGAGGGACAAGCTGTGTTTTAGGCAACTTCCCTGCCAGTGCTGATTTGTCACTGACCTCCCCACCACCAGCAGTGTTAGATATTTGTAGTGAATATTAGGGATGCATGAACATCTCTGTCCTTGCCCCCAAAAGGCTCTAATCCTTTCTCCATGCTCCAAGTAAGCAGAACACAAAGGAATGATGTCTTGGATGCAGTCTAAAATATCATTTACAAAACACAAGCACCTGTTGCCTTCACTGCTCTTCTGCTGCCTTTCCAAGGGTATACTAAGCTTACAGGAAAAGGGGGAGGCAGCAATATTATTTGTATTGGTGTGTAAAGGTAAAAAAGGTAAAGGATCCATGGATGGTTAAGTCCACTCAAAGGCGACTATGGGGTGTGGCACTCATCTTGCTTCAGGCCAAGGGAGCTGGTGTTTGTCCACAGACAGCTTTCTGGGTCATGTGGCCAGCATAACTAAACTGCTACTGGCACAATGGAACACCGTGATGGAAGCCAGAGTGCATGGAACTGCTGTTTACCTTCCTGCCACAGCAATACCTATTTATCTACTTGCACTAGTGTGCTTTCGAACTGCTAGGTTGGCAGGAGCTGGGACAGAGCAATGGGAGCTCACCCCATTGCACAGATTCGAACTGCCGACCTGAGACTCAGTGGTTTAGACCACAGCGCCACCTGCGTCCCTTTTTACCTTTTACCTATTGGTATGCATTACATTTATATCCTGCCATTCTTCTCAAGGTAGCCCAGGGTCTATATTAAGATCATGCGATTTTTAAAAATGAAATAAAAACATGTTTAAAACAAGCAATCAAAGCATCTAAAATCAACCACATACCCTCACAGTCACTAATTTCAAGGCTGACATGACTAGGGGGGCATTCCACAAACAAGGAACCACCATGGAAAGCATGGTGCTGATAATGCCAAGGTTTGGTAAAACTAGCAAAAAGAAAGAATATGAGGTGGCCATATTTGGTTTCAGGTTTTTTTCAGTGATTAGCCTCAATATATGAAAACCCTAGATACTAGGAGTGAAGTTACTTCGAGTGCAGGGTGGAAAAGACTGAAAAAATGCTGGCCAATACAGAAAATTTCACTCCTGCCTAAGGTCAGATATGCAGCTGAATAGTCAAGACTATTTCCTTTTCCTCTTTCTCATTTTCTCCTCCTACCAGCTGCTACTAGGCACAACACTACATAAAATTGTAGTGTTGTTCCCATTGGGCCATTTTGTGAGAAACAGAAATGCTACTAGAGTGGTGATTGCAACTCTGCATTTGAAACAGTGGTCAAGCCATATATATATATATATATATATATATATATATATATATATATATATGAATGAAAGAAACAGAGAGAGAACCTTCAGTAGGACCTGCAAGACATTTGTTGCACATTTTATCCCTGGTGACTAGTGTTGCTTGAAAAAGTTTGTGTCAATTTCTGAAGCAGATATATTTTAAAATGCAGTGCCAAGGAGGGTAATGGTGCTCCTCTTTGGGGGGGATGATGCAATTGGGTGGGCAATGGTGGTATTTCTTAAAAATCTGTCTAAAGTGGCTTTAGAAAGATTGAAGCTAATTCAGAGTTGATAGCAGTTTCACCATACATTAGCCATTACGGATCTAGAGGCATTGCACTTCAGATATGCTAGTGATAAACAGGAAAGGATACTGTTTTCACACTTTGCTTGTAAACTTCCCAGGGCCTTGGAACTGGAAACTGTTGCCAAAACAATTCTTTTTTAGATAGCCCCTTTGTCTGATTTGGCAGGACTTCTCTTAACCTGCAACCGGGTCTGGAGGAGCAGCTGATATGGCTGAGGAAGGTGGTTTGGGTTTAGCAGGGTTTTCCTGTCTGATCTACCATATTCTGCTGCTAACTTACACGTTCAAGGCTTCCCATGTTGTATGGTTTCATATCAAGAGACAGGCATAGATCTTCAGTTTCTACACCATCTGATTTGGGAACGGGGGGAGTAGAACACAGATGTTGCAACCCTCATACTGTGAATATTTATCATTATATGAATGAAACATTTATTATATAGAATATCCTTACTTAACACATCTACCTACAAATTATGCCCTTTGTGTCCTTTTAGCTGTTGTGTCCTTTTAGCTTCCAGCCCTAGTCTTCATAGTATTTCGCTAGGCAATAAAATCTTCTGCATAATGATTATAAGATATGTGTTAGGTGTTAGAAATAGGTTTGTGAAGCTGCTAAGAATAGCTGAGTTTTGGAATTTATGTGTTTAATGTATTCTGGAAACATATGGAAGATTTACAACCAAATGGTGTCTGACCTTAAACTTACTTTACACCAGTCATTTAATGTACAAATGCTGCACTTTGCAGAAAGAGAAAAAGAAATAGGAGGCATGCTAGACAATATGGAACAACTTGAGATTCTTGGAAATGTGTATAATAAAGCATAAAATTCCCACTTGAATACAGCTCTAAAAATTGCTAGATTTCTTTTAAGAAAGCTAGTCCCCAAAGCCCTGTTTATTTTATTTCCTTTGGAATCCTAAACCCTGGAGGGATACAGGTTTCCAACTCTTGTGTTCAAGCATGCTTCTGGGAGGGAATCCCTTATAAGGCAGGAGTTCCAAAGAATCCAACCTTTTAGTAACTACTAGCAACTGGAAGGTGGGTTGTGTGTGAAAGTGGAGTAAGATCTTAGATTTTCCTCCCACCTCACCTCCAGTTATTGCCAGCTAATCTGTGGTCCTAACTAGAGGTAGAATAAAGAGGGAGATCAGGATTTGTTTGGTGTGTTTTTTTAGTGGTGAAATGTGTATGTTTGTGTGTTTATTCTATCTTCCTATATACCTATCTGGAGGGGGGAAGTATGACTGGTTCATGCAACCATCTGACACCAGGTTAGAACTTGCATTCTGAGCTGTATCCAACCTTTTGTGTTTTGCATTTAAGGGGGAAAACAGGTTATGTTTCTAAGTGTTAGGCAATATTTAAAAAAATATTTACCATATATGTAATAAGAACATAAGAATAGACTGCTGGATCAGGCCAATGGCCCATCTAGTCCAGCATCCTGTTCTCACAGTAGCCAACCAGATGTCTGTGAGAAACCAGGGAGCAGAACATGAGCACAAAAGCACTTTCCCCTCCCGTGGTTTCCAGCAACTGGTATTTGGAAGCATAGCTGCCCCCAGCTGTGGATTTGTCTAATCGTCTTTTAAAGCCATCCTTTCCTTGTGGCTCTTAATACCTCCTGCAGGAGGGAGTTCCATAGTTTGACTATGCACCGCATGGAGAAGTACTGTACCTGAAGTATCTATCCTAAATCTTTCAACATTCAGCTTCATTGGATGCCCATGAGTTCTAGTATTATGAGAGAGGGAGAAAAACTTTTCTTTATCAATTTTCACTGTGACACAATTATTTTATAAACTTTATCATGTCACCTCTTACTCACCTTTTCTCTAAACTAAAAAGACCCAAACTCTGCATCTTTCTTCATGGAGGAGTCGCTCCACACCTTGTTCATTTTGGTTGCCCTTCTCTTTTACAACTTAATAATAATAATAATAACCACCACCACCTAATAGGCTGTTTCAGGCATTTAATGCAAGCTGTCTCTGGCAAGAAAAGGAAGGGAAAGAAGCATACATCATATCACTGCTTTGACTTCTACCTCTCTCTTTCTTTCCCCTTTGGCCAGAGGAAAGATTGTATAATATGACTAAGGTGAAAGTAGTCAAAAATAAATATAGTTTAAGAAGATTATACTCCCAAGCTGACACCTCTGCACCTGACTATATCACTGACTGAAATTTGCCTCAAACTAATAAATTTTGTGTTTCTGTGTCTTTGAAATGCTAATGAACTTGCCACCTAGCATAGCCTGACCTGCTTTTTCTCTTGCCCAGATTTCTGAATATTTGCATTTGCCAATCCTTCTCTTCCCTAGCTACTCTGTGTCTCATTAAATTTTCAAGAGATGTGAAATAGGGCCCTGTGGGAACAAGGTCTCTTGGATCACAGCCCAAATTCTTATGTCTAATTGTATTCCTTATTTAAGTCTGGAAGTACCTTTATCTACTTCACTTATTAAAAATAGTTCTTAAAGTCAGCTCCAGGCAAGCTAATCTCAGGGTCAAATTAGATGGTTCATGGGAGATGGGGAAATGCTCTCCTGAAATTTTTTTTTTTTAAAAAAAGAAGCAGAAGCTGGGAAGTACCATTGGAGACTGCCAATTCAGTGAAGAGAAGAAACTGCTTATCCATATTCGCTAGTAGAGGGATGGGGAATCTTAGCCCCAGAAACTGAATGTGGCCCCTGACACACTCTTTCTGGTCAATGGGACTCTCCTCAGGTTACCCCACTCACTGGCCTTCTTTACCCTCTCTTCAAGCACTTTTGCCTGTCTGGTATGTCTTCCTCAACTGTGATAATATCTCTTTCTTGCATGGATGGGGAGAAGTATGTTTGTTTGTTTGTTTGTATGTAGAGACCTATGACTATTGCATGGAATATTGCCTACTGTACACAGGTAAGAGCGACACCCATTGTTCTATCCACCTTTTGCCTTTGGCTCTGCCCCCGAATTGCCTTGGGCTCCACCCACTACTGGCATTTGGCTCCAAGAAGGTTGCTCACCCCTGCCATGGTGTCATGTGTCTGTTCAAAATTGCCCTCTGCAAGCTGCTTTTCTGCCTACAAAGTGAAAGAACCTGTATATTCTTCCTGATGAGATGAGAAAGCAATTGATTTTGAGCTGTAAAATGGCAGCAAGAGGATTAAAATAGGATGAAGCAACACCTCTTTCTCTCCTTCCAATCAACATTGTTTTTCAGTAAAAACATCAACAAAGCCTAGAGAAGTCTGTTTATGCATCATGTGGTAACAGGCACCAGATTTCACTTGGGCAAATGGCTAGCTTCTGTACATAGGAACCACCTACCCACAGAGCCTCTATATTCATAGGATCCAAGCTCAGTTTATTGTCC
Organism: Podarcis raffonei; assembly: GCF_027172205.1. NCBI lineage: Eukaryota > Metazoa > Chordata > Lepidosauria > Squamata > Lacertidae > Podarcis > Podarcis raffonei. Next base: position 44,362,416 of record NC_070605.1, on the reverse strand, counting down.
GTCATCCAAACCACCATTGCCTGAAGGCACTGGTCCAGGGCTTACATACCCTCTCATGATGTTATGGAGAAAAAGAGCTGTGTGTCATCAGTGTACTGATAGCACCATGCTCCAAAACTCTTAATTACCATTACCATTCTCATGATGGCCATCTGGGTTGGAACAGTTTAGGTATCCTAATGGAATGGCTGCCATTTGATGACAGCTTAGTGCAGGCCAAAAGCAGTTGGTCTCTTGGCAGAAGTGATGCAAAAGCCCTGTGGGGTAGGGGACATTGTTCTGTTGGGCAAGGAGAAATCTACATAATGCTACATTGAGTATAACCTACTCTGCACACATTCAGCATCTCTCAAATCAAGGTGTTAAGTTAGGTGATTGTTATGAAGCTGCTTTTCTATGGCTTTTCCACAAGCAGGATAGATCCAATTAAATACTAAGGATTTATGAGCTTGGCCTCACTGGTATGGTAGCATGCCCTTAAATGCTATAGCGATATTTTGAGATGATCCCATAGAAGAACAGTTCTCTCACCATTATCATAATATCTAAAAGGTACATGATTCTTTTTATTCAGTGCAGCCAGTGAAAGAAAATATAGTTTGATTCCTCTGTTGTTGTTGTTGCTTTTTTAAAAAAATCATTTAATGCATTTTCCTCTCTATGTCATTAGTATTATATAGCAAGGCTGCTTCAGAGTGTGGGATCTAGAGTGCTTCTGTATGGGTGTTGATTGTGTGATCAATTCTTCTCATGCAATGATGGTGGTGTTTTTTTGCAGTGTCCACATGACATCTTTGGCATCAAAATGCCAACCCATATATTCTCCTCATTAAATTCACATTTACGGTACTCTTTCCAGGGAAAATCCAGTAAGTAAAACAACTGTTGATGGTGACCAGTTTGTACTTTCCAAAGGACAGAGTTGAAGGGAGACATCAAGTAGAAGTGTTCTTTGTGTTTATTAAATACATGTTTAGCATTTCATTTTACAAGAGGTAGGATGAACATGTATACACACTTATCCGGAAGTAAGCCAGTGGGACTAACTTTGGGAATATACATGTATAGGATTGTACTATTAATATTTCCATTTAAATTAATACCCCTACACCATTAGGATGGAACGCAGGTTGCGCTGTGCTCTAAACCACAGAGCCTAGGGCTTGCCGATCAGAAGGTCGACAGTTTGAATCCTTATGACAGGGTGAGCTCCCATTGCTCGGTCCCTGCTCCTGCCAACCTAGCACATCAAAGTGCAAGTAGATAAATAGGTACCGCTCCGGCAGGAAGGTAAACGGCATTTCCGTGTGCTGCTCTGGTTTGCCAGAAGTGGTTTAGTCATGCTGGCCACATGACCCGGAAGCTGTCTGCGGACAAACGCCAGCTCCCTTGGCCAGTAAAGCGAGATGAGCACCGCAACCTCTGGGTCATCCGCGACTGGACCTAACAGTCAGCGGTACCTTTACCTTTTACACCATTAGGAGCATAATTCCATTTTCGCCATAAAAGACAAAGATTTGCTAATGAATATAAGAAATCTTAAACACCTGCATTTGCTTTTCATTGTAATAACTTACCATGCCTTATTTAGGGGAAAAATATTTTGGAAAGAAGAATTAAGTGCCATAGAAGTGCTTTCTGTCTGTATTTATGTGTATCATGATAACAGCTGAACAGCTTTCTATCTGCTTTTAATTTTACTTCAGAAAGTGAAATCTCCTAGGACAAAGTATAATTAAATTTAAAATAAGTTTAAAAAATAATGGTGCTTCTTTGAACGCTATAAAATGGTCAAACTCTTGAGCTGAATTTACTATACTGTATCACTACAGAGAGCTTATAATCAAGTTAGTTAGAAGTATGGATGCTCACAAGATGTCATTTTCTAACTAATATGTAGCATAAATATGTGTTAAAAACTCAATATATCTTAGGAATTGTGTATATATATACAGCACTGCAAGTTTTTATTTTGAAAATACTTTTGCCAAAAGCAATATACCGTGACACATAAGAATTAGAAAGAAGAAATGATGCCATAATTATTATTTATAGCCATGTGTCTGTTATTTGCACAAATAAAGTATTAGTTTTTTGTAACCTGAAGAGTTGTTAGGAGGCAAATAAATGTAAAAATAGCAGGTTATGGAAATGTTTTTGCAGATTACTCATATAAATTCAAATGTATCCTGATTTTATTTACATAAATATTACATTCAACAGTATTGGGAAATTATTCAGAAGCATTAAAATGTGGCAATAGCTTTACAAGTGAGAATACTAATGAATCCACCTTAAACAAAGAGGTATAGTGGTCAGATACTAAGGCTTACTGTATCAGCAAATAACAACACAATCCCATGAAACTTACTCCCAAGTACATATGGCCCTAGGATAAACAGATCTCTGGGCAAGGGGTGCCTTCAGCACACCTTCAGCACACCTTCCCCTGCAGGGCCACCCAAAGGGTTTATGGGGCTTCATGCAGATGTGGTGTCGGGGTCTATGCTTCTGCCTACTACAGTGACTTGTGCATGTTTGTATGGGAGCCACCGGTGAGAATTCTTGCTTTCAGCTCTTCTTTGCCCTGTTACCAAGCACAATGAGATGAGTGTTTCCCTTTTTCTTACATAGGGGTAAGGGACCAGGGATCAGGTTGCCTTTATCCTGAGTACCTCCTCCAGATTCTAAATCCCTTCCGGCCAAGCTTCTTTCAGCTTCCTGTGGCTGTCTCACAGGTCAGGTGGTGGCCTGCTGCTAAGCTTCTCCACTACTCACTCAAGAAGACCTCACAGCATTGTAGGCCTTGGAGCTGGCCTCCTTCAAGTCCACAGCTCAAGTGGCAGAAGCCTAAGAGCCTGCACTCCACCCGCCCCATTGCTTCTGCCACTGCAGCTGAATAGAGAAAAGGCAAGGGCAACTCAATATTCATCTTACCATCTTTTGGTTTGCAAAAATCCCAAAGCATTTTATTGCAGACCTAATGCAGGCAACACCTGCAAAGAACATAAGTACTGATTCATATAAAGCGAATGCCTTTATGACAACAGGTGCCTGTGTTGCACACCATCAGGTGGGCACTAGCAATGGTTATATTATCTTTGTAGTCCAATCCTAAACACGTTTGGCAGAACCGAGCAAAAGTTAATTGTAGCTAAACTGTAATAAAATCAGTTTATTTAAATGGCATTTTATTTAAGTTTTCACAATTGGTTAAACAATAATTATAGTGTTTATTGAGGTAGGTAGCCGTGTTGGTCTGACACAGTCGAAATAAATAAAAAAATAAAAAAATTGTCCAGTAGCACCTTAGAGACCAGCTAAGTTTGCTCAGGGTATAAGCTTTTGTGCGCATGCACGCTTCTTCAGATACCAGTGAAGAAGTGTGCATGCACATGAAAGCTTATATCCAGAACAAACTTTGTTGGTCTCTAAGGTGCTACTGGACAATTTTTTAATTAATATATTTATTTATAGTGTTTATTGTTTATAAAGTGCTAATAATAGCTGCACACTGTACTTTTTAAGATACTTTGTCTGCAGGTTTATAATTGGGATAAAGATAGGATTTATTAAAAAGTGGAGTTGAATGGGGAAAGGAGGGTCAGTCAGAGAAAGTGATGCATCTTAAGGTGGTAATAAAATGGTGGTAAATCTTAAGATGGTTATTTACCTTGGTAATAGGTAAGCAGAGCAAATAAGATGAGATCCTAAATGATAGTTATTCTGTTTTTCCAACAACCTAAATATATCACATTATTAAGTCATAGAAATCACAATTATCTCATTCTGGTTCATATTAGTTGTCCCTGATTCTGCTTCATATTTCCACTCATGGTACTTTTTTAATGAAAAAAACAAGAACTATCCCGCCTTCCAGGTATAGTAGATTAAATATTCTACCCGTTTCAGGTGTAAGTAGTCATGGATTCCAGATCAACTCTTCTTCATATCCTTAGCAATTAGGATGTAAGAATTTAGAACCAAACATTTTAGCCACAATTTCATGCACATTTACTTGATAACAATATGTTTATAAGGTGTGCTTACTGACATGATGAATATGTTAAAGTATATATAGCAAGTCTCTGTGCATGACTTCTATGAACATGTACCATAAGTTTTCTAGTCATCAAAAGTGACTTCATCCACTGCTATATAATGCATGTATGTTATATAATGGAGCTTCTTACTTTATTACCCTTCAAATTGGAAAACTTTTAAAATAATGAATAAATGACTAAATATAGCAAATGGTACAGGCAGTTTAAACAATGTGATAAAGTAGAAGAGCAATTCTACACATCTCTACTAAAAATCAAGCCCCATAGAGTTCAATGTGTACTTTAAAGAAGCAGGGTATAGGATTGCAGCTTCAGTAGTTGTCTACATTGTTAACTCTAGTTTACACACTGAATTACTTTTAATTCTTCCTTAAAAATAATTGTACCAAATGTTTGCTCCTATAGCCTTTAATTAAAATAAGCTCAGCAGCAACAGAGTGGTGGTATAATAACCAATTCATGATATAGAGGGTAATTGGATCCCACTGGGGAATAAAGTAATTTTCTGGTGCTATTCTACTGAAACACATATTGCAAGAGCTCTGAAGAAGTTTGTAGGTAGCAAATAAGCAGTAAGAGCAATTTTTTTCTAAACAAAAATTCTAAAGACTATTGCCCATTGTCCAAACTATGTTGGAAGAGATTGGAAACTTAGACATTTTTTTAAACGAAATAATAGAATTTGTGAAAATGGACACAGCCATTGAAATATGCCTGCCATATTTCAAACAAATTTCTCCCTCCTCCCTACCTCCCTCTGTGTGTGTTAGGCAGTGTGTTTTTTTCTAAAAAAATGTCTAGGGGTACTGTCATTTTCCTACTCATATTGAAATACTACCCCTCTATGAAGCCAAGCTTAGATTCACAAAATGTTTAGGGGTATGCATACCCCTGCGTACCCCCAGAAGAAAAGCACTGGTGCTAGGCATATGTGTGTGCTAGGCATATTTAAAGTTGGAACACTTAAAAAGTTTTCAGTTCCTTGCCACCTAGTTTTTTGAACCACATATTTTTGTACGAAATTAGGAGGTATTATTGAGTAAGAATCCTACAGAAATTTACATGGATAAGTGCAGGGCTTCAGGAGTTATCCATTATCCATCAAAAACAGCCACTGAAGTTTCTTTTAATAAATATATTTATGTACTATTAGCATAAAGGCACAGCAGCCTGCTCTAAGTCACCATTCCTTCATTCTGGTGGTTTCCTTGTAAAAAAAATAAGCCAACTCTTAGTTGTGATGAGCTGTGTTTGTGAGTCTTTATCCCAGGCTGTGTATGTACTAGAACTGCATGAGAGGTGCATTTTGAGGTCTTTATTAGCACTCACAAATATTGTCAAGTAAGAAAAAATGGCCAAAAGTAATCAGTTAAATAGTAAAATGATAGCATCATATTCAATCCTTGATTGGCCGTAATCACACAGTTAAAAAGAAAGAACCCTAAAGCTTGTATATAATCAATTAGAGCTGCAAAAACGGTGTGTGTGTGTGTGTGTGTGTGTGTGTGTCGTGTGTATGTGTGTGTGTGTAGTTGTGTGTGTTTGTGCATAAATGAGCACATACACATGGGAAACTGATTACTAATCTTTTCCCCACTTCTTGAAATTCAACTTTTCACTTCAAAAGTGTGAAAATGATAATCAATGCTATAAATAAATATAACCATTTGTTCTGTTATTATTCTTAATAAATAGTAGGACTATACTGGCTACTTTCAGATGGACGTGAAGCATGGCAGAAGGACATGGGTGTGACAGCTTTCATGAAGACTATGCTTACTTTCTTTTCCCTTTACTTCATATTTGAACTGCCTTGTTTCAAAGCCAATTTCTTTGTTCCCATTGCATGGCGTCCAAGAGAATGCCAGTCTACATTCTGAACTGGCTTTGTAATAACTTTATATAGCTGGGACAAGTGGTTTCTACCTGCACTCAGTCACGAGGAGGATGGCTGAAGACTTCATCCAATCTTAGAAAGGCAGGTCCTCTTCCACAGCACCCAAATCAGAAAAAGGTTGGGTTCCATTTTAGCTCAGGTCTAATTTGCAGTTGTCAAAAAAATGGAGAGTTCCACCCACCCCCATCCCCCATTTATAGATCTTAGACAGTTTTCTCCAATAACAGAGAAACAGATACACTCATTAGCATTTTAAAGCAGTTGCATTGAAGGGATTGGTGTGTGCTTCCTAAAAGCTATGTAACTTTTGAAGTATTTAACATACAATTTTCATGCTGCTAAGCTTCTTTTAGATAAACTTTTTTTTCCTCCCTCACTCCCCGTAAAGAAGTTATATAATGATTAATCATGGATAAGCATCAGAGGCAACCCTCAGTTTCCGTTTTCATAACAAATCTAAGTGCCTAATGATTATATTTGCAAGAGACATTAATTCTGTGATGAGTATAAGGTATTGAAATCAAAGCTTCACATTTATGATTGCATTAGTTAGTTTTTATAGGCTAATTAAACTATTTTTGTATTCCAACTAGTAATTGTAGGAGTTTTAATAGTACACTACTGATTGGAGTTTAAAGTTCATAAGACCATGTGGTGTAATTATTTTTGGTATCCTATTATATTAGATCTTTTTTTCTCTTTTCCTCTGAGATCATGTTATTTCTCTCTATTGAGTTATGTGATAGACAAAATGTCAGGCATAATTAAAGAGAATTATAGTGTAAAAAGCAGTAAGAATTCTACAAACCTAGTACAGAAAACTGTACCTGGAGACTGAGAACTAAGTGCTTTTGACTTAAATTCTGAACAGGCAGTTTGACAGGGCTGTGCTGGTTTAGCACCCTGATTTATTGGTTTCTGGTGAAGAGGTCAAGTGCTTAGCTTCTCACTGGGAAGCCTCTTATAGTTCCCTGCATACAGTGGTTTTGCTGATAAAATATTGTGACCATTTTAGAATCCATCATACTGAACTTCCGTTCGTACAATAGTCTCTAAGGCTGAAATCCTGTACATGTTTATTTGGTAGTAATTCCCATTTAACTCAATGGGACTTACTTCTGAATAGACATACATAGGGCTGTACAGTAAGTTACTTTGACAATAAGATGCAAATTATTATAAATAGTGCTTTTAGTCATGTCTAAGGCTCTGACTGAATATGCTGAAGTGTACTGGATTACTTCTGTTGCTTTGAAAGGAAGATCTACTAATAAAACTCAAATCTGTTTATAAATTGAGAGATGGGTAGGACTAGTTCAACCTAAAATAGGAATGGCTAACGGTCAGCAAGTGAGCTGCAAGCAGCCCACAAAACCATTTAAACTAATCCAGGCATGGCCAAACTTGGCCTTCCAGCTGTTTTGGGACTACAATTCCCATCATCACTGACCATCGGTCCTGTTAGCTAGGGATGATGGGAGTTGTAGTCTAACTAAATTTAAGGCGCTTTCCTTATAAAAGTTTTAACTTCATTTGTAAATGTTTTTGCACGTATTAACACAACACACACAAAAACACAAACATAGGATAGATAAAGTTCTTTCTTGGTTTTCGGGGTGTGTGTGAATGCATGCATTCAGTGTTCTAGTGGTACCGTAATGGTGAATCCCTTTTTTACTAAGAGGCACCAGCTCTATTATAGAGGTTGGGCTTCTTCAGCAGGATACACTTCCAAATCCTATACTGCTATCCTATACTATTATCCTATAAATCCTATACTGCTATACTGAATAATATGAGCACTTGCTATGTTGGATTAGAACATGAGTTCTAGAGAGAGGAAGCACATTCAGAGGAAAGGTTGAAAGGCATACTATTCTTTTTTCATTTCATTTAATGATAGGGCAGGGGCAAGACAGACTTTTGATCTATTATAGCTAATTAGCCATTAAAATAACATGGTTAAAAGGGTTATCACATTAAAAACTGAGAAAGGCAAGGAATGACAATCTAGAGCCTGCTCTAGAGTAGCTACATTATGAACACCAGAATTCATATGACTTTAAAACTGCAGTACAAGGAAGATTGAGCATTACAATGTCAATTAACTTGTTAACCCCCCCCCCCTAAATTCACGCTACAGATGTGGGGTGGCGATCCTTGCTGATTCCCAAACAATGTTGAAAGAGTCTCAGATGAAAACTATGGAAAAAATTGCTACTATGCACTAATTTTCAAATATGGGTCAATTAAGGATTTGTATATGTCACTGTGATTATTGCCATGATCCAGTAACCTAGAGTCTGCTCCCACCTGAAGTTATTGATAGTTGTTTTAACAAATGAAAAGTCTCCATTGATGCAATTGATTCGAGACCAACAAGGAAAATAAAAATAGGCTTCTACACTGGTCATTGACTTAGATGGAGAAAAGTGAAAGGTACAAACAATTACACTCTGAACAGGCCATATTAAGTCAGCCTGAGGGTTCATTTCATCATAAGCATTTTAGAGAACAAAAGATATTTTGATAGCAGATAACTTAATTATCTGCCACTATCAGTTTGGAATGGCTATTAAACATGTCCAAAATGTCTACCAAATTTTTCAGTAAGAGTGACAGCAAAATTTTTGGTAAGGATAAAAATGCAGCAGTCTTTCTGGAATAAAACTCTTGACAGAGTATGATAAATTACCTTATTATAGTTGTTCGCATGACAAATGTACTTGATCAGGGCTTCTTCTTGGGAATACTTGAGCTTATCCAGGGGCAAAGCTAGAAAAGAAATGAAAGTTAACTACTAATCAGGGTAATAGATCAACACTTCTACAGACATAGCATTTAGAACCTAACCAATTGTTGTGTCAAAAGCAAAGCACTTGTGTACATGTACTGCAAAATGCTTGTGAGCATTTAATTTGATTTTTATGTTCTTTCCATCACAATTTTTTTCAACAGTTGAAGCCTACTTGGTGACATAATGCAAAAAAGACATGGTACAGTTAACAGTCATTACTCTTTAGAAGAAATTATAGAAATGTAACTATTCCCTTGCCCTCATGGCAACTACTACAAGAAAGGATAGTTGTAAACATTTATATGGGTAAATTACAGTGAAGGCTTGTGAATGTCATCGAGAATAGAATTTTGCCCAGAGAGGTCATAAGGTATCAATAACTGGGCTTCTAACATGCCTGGCACCCACCATAAGGCATAGGCAAAGCTTTTGAAAGCTGGTCGAAAAGAGGACCATTTATATTAATAGCATGCCAGAAACTTTGCTCAGAAAATTTGCAGAAATAGTAATTTAATCTAAGACAACAGGGATGATTTTTTTTCTGAAGGTTGATTTTAGGAAGGAAAACAATATAATGAAAAGCATTATTTTTAACCTTGCTAAATGAGAAATGAAATGCTTGTTTTCCAGTTGGGCCAGGCAGCAACAATATATTTTGGATTCTCCAGGGTTCAAGCTTTGCTGGGTAATTGGGCGAAAAGCTGGTAGGGGTTGTTCCAAGTGACTGGTCACTGAACAGCAGGTGAACATTGGTTGATCGATGGCTTTCACTGTTTAGCCTTTCTGTGCAAATGGAATAGAGTAACAATGAAAATGCACTGCCCACACAATTGATGTCCAGTGGACCGTTTTATCACATGGTTAAAACATCAAGCTTAAACAGTTGGTCATGTTTAAAGAAAACATTATAATCAATCTTCAGTTGTGGAGAAATCTCCTTTAAATTGCATTGTATTTATGCTTTCATCTTGGACATTTAGTCTGATCAGTTACCTATGATGATAAAGAGATATCAAATGTGTATAGAAGTTTGTCAGCTGAATGTAATAGGTGGCATTGCATGCTGGAGTGCTGGAAGTGTAAATAATTTTCCTTTCCTATTCTTTTCTTGAAAAAGTTCCTTCATATGCTTATTAAATTCAGAAAACTAAAGAAGTATCTAGCCCTAAAAGAAAAGTGCGAGCAAATCTGAACAAGCTAATGAGTACATTTGGGTCCAGTACTTCAGCTATCAGTTGCTTCTTTGTTCTGCTTAATTTAGTGGCTGTTCCATTTATAAACTTCAAAGTCGACTCTAAGTCATGCTCACAGAAAGAATATTCATGTCATGCAAACAGGTCTGACCAGTTCAAGTGATGTGACCAAATTTGACATTTCTGCTGCATGAAACACTAGTTCCTTCCATTTGTTCCAGGGCCTCAGACATAGCAATCAGGCAAGAAGGTGCTGGAATCGGGTGATCATTTACTATACTTATAATAGCTGAGATGCAGAATTCTGAAAGCTTAGTTAGAAACCAGTTTAAGAAGACTACCAATTTAAGAAGAATATTGACAAACTAGAACATGTGTAGAGGGGGGAGACCATGATGATAAAGGGTCTGGAAACCAAGCCTTATGAAGAACAGTTGAAAGAGTTGAGTATGTTTAGCCTGGAAAAGAGAAGACTAATTGATGATAGGTGATATGATACCCAACTTCAGCTATCTAAAGGGCTGTCATATGGAAGATGGAGCAAGCTTGTTTTCTGCTGCTCCAAAAGGTGGGATTGAAACTAATGAATTTAAATTACAGGAAAGCAGATTCTGACTAAATATAAGGAAGAACTTTCTGAGGGTAAGAGTTGTTCAGCAGTGGAATGGACTACCTTGGAGGGTAGTGGACTCTCTTTTGTTGGAGGTTTTTTAACAGAGGTTGGATGACCAGGGATGAACTGCGATCCCTGAATTTGCAGACAGTTGGACTAGAGGTCCCTTGGGATCCCTTCAAACTCTACAGATCTACTATTTATTATGATATTGCATTATTTTTTATCTTAATAAAACATGCAAGATTGATGCATAATAGAAATTATATTGATCCTGTCTGTGCTACAAAGAAGTTACAGAGAGCCACTTGAATCTGATGAGAAGCAAAGGCCAAGCACTAATTGTGAGTCTGAGACCTCCTGTTGTAGCCTTGAATTGGCAGCCATCCTTTCTACCAAGAAGATGGTTGGATAACTTGGCACTGAGTCTTAAATGTGTTGGGAGAATAGGTCTTTGCTGCTGTCACAGACTTATTTGTCTTTCAAGTGCTTTTTTGAGAAGCTACCACTGCAAAGTAAGTCCAACTGTACTCATTTAGATTTATTTGAAGTAAGCAAACTGCAGCCTTATTGTATTTATCCTATACTTTTCCTATACTTTTCTTTCTTTCTTTTTCTTTTTCTTTTAAATGATGTAAAGTACGCCACAGAACACATCTAGGATTTCATTATACATATCAGGATGCTAGTAATGAATAACATGGAAATACAAAACAAACCCCTGCAGACCTCTCTCAAACAGAATGGTACAGAGTTTGCTTATAGAAAAACTGAATATTGGAATAGGTGTAATCATCATTACTGCAACTCAAAAAACAGTAATACTCCAAATCTGCTGGCACTCTTTCTCAATCTCTCTCTCCCTCCCCCCATCTCTCGCTCTGTGTGTGTGTGTGTGTGTGTGTGTGAGAGAGAGAGAGAGAGAGAGAGAGATCCTAGCAATGATATTTAAGGATATTTATTTTAATTAATGTGATGTTGAATATTGATACTGAATGATTTGTATGATTTTTTAAGTTGACCAACCATGAATGACTAATACAGGAAAAGCATGTGATGCAGTGCTTCCATTTACAGAAGAGACAATTCAGCATAGTGTGAGCTCTTCAGTAATCGGCTTTGAAATAAAATAAGGAGCATGCATTGAATTTCTATTATGCATAAGTAGTACTTTGTAGCTTTCTTTGTACTTGATACTCCTTTAGAAAATATCCTGGCAGAGGGAAAAGGATGCAGACAAATCAGCCAAACACATGAAGACACATTCTTAATTTATCTAAGCATACTGTTAGTTGACCTTGTTTCTCATTTGAAGGAGTGTGTGTGTGTGTGTTCTTCAGTAATAATTAATACATGCAATTTTGTCTACATTACATATTGGAAAGGTCTCTAATTAATCCAGTTGTATGTTGGTGCTTTCTATAAAACTGGTAAACCGTAGTGGCAACACTTTCATTTATCTTGTAGCTTAAAAAAAACCAATATTTTGACCTGGCTATTCTCAAAATGTGTTAAATGTTAGGAAATGGAGCCTAACATGGAGTTTGAAAGAGCTGTGGATCTTCCACCATATAGCAGCTCACAAGCTATAACTTTATTATATACTTGGTGGTGGTGAAGGGTGAATTTTATGGTTTTGAAATGAAATTATAGTCCATGAAAACTAAAGAAGTCTTGTACAGGGTTATACTAATGATCCATTGAACTAGATAAGGAGGGAGCCAGGGTCCAAATCCTCACTCATCCATGAAGCTCTCTGAGTTACTTTTGGGCAAGGTAGTGCCTCTCAGCCTAGTCTACCTCAAAGGGTTGTTGTGATTATAACAGGAGTAGAAGGAGAACCATATACACGTCATGGAGTTCCTTGGAAGAAAGTGGGCTATAAATGTGACAACAAATAAACAATATCAGTATTTATTTCACTTGATGTTGCTGCAACAGTGAGAAAATCTCACAATAATATCCTAGCATTCCTATCCATCCCAGTTAACCCCCTGTGTCAGCTCCTACCTTCTAATGTCCCAGGAATCCTCAGAACTCCTTACTCCAAGAGTCTTGTTACCCCCTTTCATCAGTGTACACCACTCCTTTTGTTTGTTTAATTTAGTGTTTCTGGACATTTCAATCTCTCACTTTCCTTTCCACACAGTGTCTGCATCTATCTGTCCTTCCTACCCTTTATCTCGCACTGATTTGCCGCTTGGATTATGACCCTCCCAAGGTCCCTTCCCACCCCCACCCCAATGCTATTTTTGGAGCAGCCCTGGTTCCATTCATAGTCTGCCCTATTGCCCCGTACCTTCTCCTTCATCTTCCCTCATCTCTCTTTCTTCACTCTCACTTTTCCCTTGTCTCCTCTGTGTTCCTTTGCTGGTGTTTCCTTCCTCCTGCTGCTTGGACTGAGAAAGAATGCTCTCTGTTTCTGCCCTTTAATCTGCTGCTGGGATGCTCTCAGCATCATCACCCCACTCAGTGTTCTCGCCCGCATTCCTCTCCCAGCTCCAGTGTGTGTTCTGGGTCGGATCCCTTTACACCCAGTTCCTGAAACTAATTTCTACGTGCCATGTGTGCTTATTCTTCACTAACATTTTTGTCAAGTGGTTGATGATTGTGACAAAATACAAAGTCATATATGAGTAAGAAAAGAGTATACAAGGACAATGTGTACAATGGAAAACTGACATATACAATTAAATGACTGGCAAAATGGAATGTGGCTGAATTCAAACATTCTGTTTTGTAAACTGAGTAGCTCATGAATTCTTCCATGAGTAGAAGCTCTTTCCTTTCAAAGAACAGAATGCTTAATTCAACCCCATGATTTCCAGGCATTTTTAAAAAGGGAAACCACCACATGGAGGATAGCTCTATCAGTAGCTACAAATAGTAGAAATGACAGGTTTCATGTTTAGAGATGACATACTTCTGAGATCTTTCTTGGACCAAGGAATATCTACTGGAGTTCTGATGCCTTCCCCACTGACTACCATGGGTTGAGGAATAGGTATCAGCAGCAAATAACAGAGAATAAGCAAAACCCTTTAGTGCTTGGATTAATTATTTCTAGTTTTTTAAAAAAACTGCTTGCATCCAGACCATTTTTTTTCTTTTAAAAGTGCCATGTAACCTACTGAATTTAACAAAACTCCTTTCTCTGTTTCTTTTTAGGTAAGCTAATAAAAGATTCTTCTATATAATTAGACTCAAACAAGGTAAACCGATTTCAGGTACTGTATATTGTCTATTTAATGTTATTGTGCATGACAGCAATGTAAATACTAGATAGAAAAACTGAATTACACAGGTTGTTGAGCATTAGTACTACCAAAACAATGAGGGAAATGGTTCAAAATATTGTTGAATCCAGTGGCATGAAGTTAGTAGTAATCAATTTCTTTGCAAAGATGTGTCATGAGCTGTTGCCAGTTAGTACAATTAGCAAAATACCAAGCAAAAGAAAGTAATGTAGAATTATTAGTAAATTAGTGTGCCATGCAGAAATAAGTTCAGAGGACATGGTACAAAGACTCAGCAGTGCAGATGGGTACCAGAATTTGGATGGATGTCCTCTACCAATGCATACCAGATACTGAAAACACAAACTGGAAATGTATTTTAGGGGGGGAAACCAAGAATCTATTGATGGGAAGATTCTTAGAGTGAATCATGGAGTGACAATATCACGTGTCTGTAAACCAGTTTCAAATGTGAATCATTCTGGAAATGTCAAACTATGAAATTTATTTTCTTATACACAAGCATTGTTTTAACTGAATTGTAGTGGAAATACATAATATAATAAGAAAACAATAATGTGATATTGTTCTGTTTCATTCAGCAGTCCCTGATGGTGGAGGCGGTCTAGCCAAATTTAAACATTTTCTTTTAAATATTGGGAATAAATATTTTTGTAAGTTACTGGCTGCATTCAGTAATGTAACTCTGAATACTCTAGTCTGTGCAGAATATTTTTTTAAAAAAACCAATTACGTCATTGTCTAAACCAGATTTTCTCTAGTTTTCTTTTTATTTTGAATTTGTGTTTTTCTCAGCATTTATTGCAGTGACTGATAAAAGTCATCCTCATTTATTTGGTTAACTGGGGTCAGGTTATGCATTTTGTCATCAAAGCAGTGTTTGTCATGTTTATAAAAATGACAGTTGGAATAATTATTGAATCAATTTATAAACTGATGCTTTTTCCTGTTTTAAGAAATCAATTTGATGTTGTTTCTGATGTTGATGATTATATTTTGCCACCTGTTTGTGAGATTATGTTGGCTGCATAAAAATAAGACTGAAAAACTGAGTTATAGCAGTATTATGACATTCTGTACTTTCTGCATTTCTACTTATTCAAGTGGTGTAATCTGAAGTTTAGGGTTAATACACACATGCAAACATGTCAGTCACAGTCTCATTTGATTACCCGACACCTGATTGATTGTGTAGAACATGTGAATTGCTTCCATTAAAACATTCTGTAGATAAAATGATGTGGAAAGCTTTCTATGTGGCACTTGATTTGAGATGGATGCTTCACACATTCCATTTATTGTTTGCTGTTGTTATCATTCAATTATAAACATATACGTTTGAGTTGACCCTAAGCTGATAGGCTGAACAATATAATCAGCAATAAATAAATCTGCCAAAGTAGTGGCAAAATAGGGGTGCTTGTGTGTTAAAATTGTGAATTTCTGTGAAATTGGATGAATGTTGAACCCTCCCCCTCCGGCAGGGCCTTTTCAGTGACAGTTCCCAGTCTGTGGAATGCCTTCCCTGGTCAGGTACATCTGACTCCCTCATTATTGACTTTCACAATACATTTCAAGAAATTTCTGTTTACGCATGAATTTTATGGTTAAATAAATAAATAAACATTACTGCTTTTGCCATATTCAGAATATTTCAGCGTTGGACATTCTCTATGTTGCTTGATAGCATTTTGGTTGCATCCATATGACAGATGACTCTGTAGCTGAATCTATAGTGCTAAACCAGATGCAGAAAGGGACACATGCTTAGTTTAATTATGTGAAATCCTTGTTTTGTGTTAATCTTTGATTCTTCTGTAGCCTAGTCTACCCATGCAGATTATCATAATTATTTTATGACTTCTGGGTGTCAAATTCCTGTACAATCTCAAAGTAGACTGGTTTGGAATTAAATTCAGAAGCATCTTTGTCCATAATAGACAGCTGTTTTGTCATTTGCATTCACTGGTTTCTTTTTTATACCTTGATTTGATGTACTGATGCATCTTAAGAGTGAAAAATGCTCAAGTTGAACTACATAATGGCTTGCATCAAAAGATGTCATTTTTGCAAAACATTGGATGATACTGCAGCCTTACCCTGCACCACATGCCATGCTGCTGCAGAGAGCCCTCACTGCTCAGAAATAAATTCATGAATATTACAGAGGACTGTAGAGGGATGTGGGAAAGCTTGCTCTTGTATGGAAAGAATGGATGTTAGGAACCCAGCTATTTAACTTTTGATGAATAGCTGTGGAGCTTTGTATTGTAATGAATACATAAAGCTGCAAAATTTTCTGGAAAATTGCTGTTTTCTTCCCAAGCATTGGAGAGGCTAACTGGTAATCCAGACTTCAAAAATAAAATTATGAGCTATGAAAAGAATTAAAGTAGATATTTAATGCCGAATTGACATTGCATGTGAAAAATTGTGGGTGAAACTATCAGGAATGTTCTGGTTGAGAAATGTATACCTTTAGTTCTTTTTTTCTCTTTTAGCTCCTTTGACCTAAAGAGAATCAATCTTTCCAAATTGGTAATTACAGTGTATTCTTTTCCAGTGTCATTGAACAATACCTAATTTTCTTTCATTTAGTTAATGATGAATGTGTTCAACTTGTTTTCATTTTTAAAAGCTTTTTTTCTGATTTGCAAGTATAGAATATCATGCTATCATATTTAAGAATTCAGAAGGGAATTTCAGCACCATGGATAGCAAACTGCATATTTTTATATTCATGCTCGCCACACACTTTAAATATAAATTCTGATGAAACTCCTATTTGGAAGGTCAAAGCTTCTGTAAATAAGGAACAATAGTTTTTTTTTTCTGTTTGCCACATATTTGTATATTATAACACTTACAGATTTCCCCCATCACCATCATTTCTACCAGATGAAATAATCCAGATGAAAATAAAAGCATTAATTCTTTAGAGTTGAAATATTTTTATCAGTCAGATGTTTCGAAAGTGAATACGACCCACCCCCCTGGAATCCAGTACAGTCTCTAAATGTTTACAGAATCAAAATAGTTTCCTTTTGAGTGTGATTTTTCATTCTCTGTCGTACTTGCTATGGCTGTTCAATGGGCACATTATTCAATTTGTATCGGTAGCATTTGAAAGCAGCCCAGGCTGTTTAGAACTGTTCTGTGTCGTTTTAATTTGATTTGTTATTCAGGTGCATATGTGATCTGTTAACTGTAGTGGACTGTGTGGTGGGGTGCCACCGCTCACTTGACCTCTGGCCAGTTGCATCCTTGCTGCTTACCAGGTGGTATAAACACACCACCAGGAGAACCAGATTAGCTCCATCCAACTTGCCTCAGCCTTGCCTCACCTCCCTCAATTTCCTAGTTATAGAATAATAATAATAATAATAATAATAATAATAATAATAATAATAATAATTTATTATTTATACCCCGCCCATCTGGCTGGGCCTCCCCAGCCACTCTGGGCGGCTTCCATAGAAACCAAAAATACAGTAAAATATCACACATTAAAAACTTCCCTGAACAGGGCTGCCTTAAGATGTGTTCTGAATGTCAGGTAGTTGTTTATCGCTTTGACATCTGCTGGAAGGGCGTTCCACAGGGTGGGCGCCACTACCGAGAAGGCCCTCTGCCTGGTTCCCTGTAGCTTTGCTTCTCACAGTGAGGGAACCGCCAGAAGGCCCTCGGCGCTGGACCTCAGCATCCGGGCAGAACGATGGGGGTGGAGACGCTCCTTCAGGTATACTGGACCGAGGCCGTTTAGGGCTTTAAAGGTCAGCACCAACACTTTGAATTGTGCTCGGAAATGTACTGGGAATCATAGAATGATAAAGTTGAAGCTGGAAGGGACCCCAAGAGTCATCTAGTCAACCTCCTGCAATGCAGGAATCCCAACTGAAGCATTGATGATGTGACTAATTGGAGATCAGGTGAATGGCATTCCCCACCCCCCATGTATTCCACTAAAAAGGTAAAGGTAAAGGTACCCCTGCCCGTACGGGCCAGTCTTGACAGACTCTAGGGTTGTGTGCTCATCTCACTCAAGAGGCCGGGGGCCAGCGCTGTCCGGAGACACTTCTCGGTCACGTGGCCAGCGTGACATCGCTGCTCTGGCGAGCCAGAGCCGCACACGGAAATGCCGTTTACCTTCCCGCTAGTAAGCGGTCCCTATTTATCTACTTGCACCCGGGAGTGCTTTTGAACTGCTAGGTTGGCAGGCGCTGGGACCGAACAACGGGAGCGCACCCCGCCGCGGGGATTCGAACCACCGACCTTTCGATCAGCAAGCCCTAGGCGCTGAGGCTTTTACCCACAGCACCACCCACGTCCCATGTATTCCACTACTGTCTGCTAAATCCAAAGCTATTTCACCACCATTGGCTATAATGGAAATCTAGAATTGTTAAAACTTTTATTCCTTTTCATAGTAAGTGGATTATATTTGCAAGGAAATGAGCCCCTCAAAATCAGATTAAGCCTGACAAATTTTGGTCAGATCCATCCAGATATTTTGTATGCAAGGAATCACAAACAGTGGTGAAGCTTCATGCTCTGGCACCGGGGGTGGAGAGCAGGCAGGAGCAGGGCTGGTGCGCGTCCTGGGGGCATGGCGCGTTGCCCGTAGGGGTGAGGCTTGCGTCCTGTGGGTGTGGTGCACCACCTGCAGGGGCGTGGTGCATGTCCTGGGGTGTGGTGCGCTGCCTGCAGGGGCATTGCACCCAGCATGGGCAGGGGGGCAGCCGTGATGGCACCCCACTGTTATCACGCTGCCAGTGGCTGTGCGCTCCCCCTTCACTCCTCTTCCTCCACCAGTGGTCACTAATCAGGGGTGGGGAACCTTTAATATACTGAGGGCTACATTCCCATCTGGGCAGCCTTTACCATATATCAATGGTTTATGTGGCCAGACGCAAAAATGAACAAAGGGGGAATTCAAAGTTTGCCTTAGTATATCAGACTAGTCCTACATACCCTTGTCTATCCTCCTTTGGTGAAACAAACACATTATCAGACACATCTCAGTCAAGCAAGAACTTTCAAGGAGGGCACAAAGTATGGCTGGTGAAGGATGCAGCTAAGAATGGGGGCCTGCGGAAAGTCCGGGAGGCCAGATACAAAGGCATGGAGAGCTGGAGCTGGCCCCAACTTTTCCCACCAAATTAATTTTTTTTTTTTAGAAGAAGAAAGTTTCTAACTTCATTTATTTTCTGCCAGAACTCGATGCAAAGTACAGGTATGGTCTCTCCTGAGGGATTGAAGTCTGTCAGATTTCAGAAAGATGGGTGTAGCATTTCTCCTGCAAAGGTAGTCTTCACCTTTTGCGGGTTGGAAAATATATATCACATTGCCAGGACTCCAGACAGCTATCCGTTACTTTTTCCAGGACATCACACACATACACACACACACACACGAGAGAGAGAGAGAGAGAGAGAGAGAGAGAGAGAGAGAACATCCCATAGTCATTGAGCATGCTAACTTACATGCTAATCTCATACATTTTAATAAGTATTGTTACAGAACACCCCAATCTTGGAGTGGTACAAAATTCCAGGGGTTCATGTGCTTACCTAGTGTTCGTATTTCCTTTGTAAGTGAGGCACAGTGGGGACTATAGTGTCTTTATAATATTGGTTTATTTACACGTAAATGCAACCCAAGACTATGACGGATGATCTCTCAGCATTACACACCAATTGCTTCTCCCATGGCCACAGTCTTGGAAGGCAGCAGAAATCAGCTATGGACCTCTGTTCGTCTACTCCAGCTTGCTGCATTTAACAGACTGAAAACTCCTTTTCCCTAAAACATGCTAATTGAAATCCCAAAAACTCAAAACTCTTTGGTCTCTGCCCACCAACTCAGAATTCAGGTTTTGGTTTGGACCCCAAGATCTCCTGCAATGCTTTTGCCAAGTTTTTTGCAGATAAAATCGCTCAGATTCAGAAGGAGGTAGACTCCACCGTGGGAGCAGGGCCAGGGCGGGAGAGTGCTAGAGTTCTGTCTGGTCCTGTTACATGGGATCAATTCCAATCTGTTACCTCCGAGGATGTGGACAGGCTGCTTGGACAAGTGAAACCGACCACCTGTCTCCTTGATCCTTGCCCATCCTGGCTGATAAAAGCAAGCCGGGAAGGGCTGGGCGATGGGCTCTGCGGGGTGGTGAATGCTTCCCTCTGTGAGGGAGCCTTCCCAGACCCGCTGAAAGAGGCGGTCATTAAACCGCTTCTTAAAAAAACATCTTTAGACCCGGCCAATTTGGCCAACTATCGCCCAGTCTCAAATCTGCCATTCTTGGGCAAGGTGATTGAGCGGGTGGTTGCTGAACAACTCCAAGCACGCCTGGAGGAAACGGACCATTTGGATCCCTTCCAATCAGGATTCAGGCCTCACCATGGGACTGAAACTGCCTTGGTCGCGCTGGTTGATGATCTCCGGCGGGCTAGGGACAAAGGTGAGAGCTGTTTCCTAGTTCTGCTGGATCTCTCAGCGGCCTTTGACACCATCGACCATAACATCCTTCTGGACCGTCTAGAGGGGCTGGGAGCTGGGGGCACTGTCATACAGTGGTTCCGCTCCTTCCTCCTGGGCCGTGTCCAGAAAGTGGTGGTGGGGGATGAGTGTTCAGACCCCTGGGCTCTCACTTGTGGGGTGCCTCAGGGTTCTGTCCTCTCCCCCATGCTTTTTAATATCTATATGAAGCCGCTGGGAGAGATCATCAGGGGGTTTGGACTGGGTGTTCATCAGTATGCAGATGACACCCAGCTCTACCTCTCCTTTAAATCAGAACCAGTGAAGGCAGTGAAGGTCCTGTGTGAGTGCCTGGAGGCGGTTGGAGGATGGATGGCGGCTAACAGATTGAGGTTGAATCCTGACAAGACAGAAGTACTGTTTTTGGGGGACAGGGAGCGGGTTGGTGTGGGGGATTCCCTGGTCTTGAATGGGGTAACTGTGCCCCTGAAGGACCAGGTGCGCAGCCTGGGAGTCATTTTGGACTCACAGCTGTCCATGGAGGCGCAGGTTAACTCTGTGTCCAGGGCAGCTGTCTACCAGCTCCACCTGGTACGCAGGCTAAGACCCTACCTGCCCGCAAACTGTCTCGCCAGAGTGGTGCATGCTCTGGTTATCTCACGCTTGGACTACTGCAACGCGCTCTACGTGGGGCTACCTTTGAAGGTGACCCGGAAACTGCAATTAATCCAGAATGCGGCAGCTAGACTGGTGACTGGGAGTGGCCGCCGGGACCACATAACACCGGTTCTGAGAGATCTGCATTGGCTCCCAGTACGTTTCCGAGCACGATTCAAAGTGTTGGTGTTGACCTTTAAAGCCCTAAACGGCCTCGGTCCTGTATACCTGAAGGAGCGTCTCCACCCCCATCGTTCAGCCCGGACACTGAGATCCAGCGCCGAGGGCCTTCTGGCGGTTCCCTCATTGCGAGAAGTGAGGTTACAGGGAACCAGACAGAGGGCCTTCTCAGTAGTGGCGCCCGCCCTGTGGAACGCCCTCCCATCAGATGTCAAAGAGATAAATAATTACCTGACATTCAGAAGACATCTTAAGGCAGCCCTGTTCAGGGAAGTTTTTAATATGTAACGCTGTACTGTTTTTAACACTGATTGGGAGCCGCCCAGAGTGGCTGGGGAAACTCAGCCAGATGGGCGGGGTATAAATAATAAATTATTATTATTATTATTATTTGTGTCTGGCATAGAGCTCCCACTTTCTTATGGCTGATCATTTTGCCTTTGTTAAGTTAATGACTCATTCTTAGCTACCATTATTAGGCTGGCCAGATTAATCCAGCAATTGATTTGCTGCTGGATCCAGGGGACTTGATTAAATTCTAACAGCTATCAGGAATTATAGGGAATCTGGCAACCCCAAACCCTGGCACCTACAAGTCATAACAATATAACTCCAAGCATGACTAAGCCTGGATCCAACATTTATTAAAAATTAATATGATTTTACTCTTTTAGACACACTCAAACCCATCAGCATACATATTGCCCCTGGTGTCCTGAATGAAACATCAATAATTCTTTTTTAATTTAAATGTGTTTGTAATTGAATTGGCTAGTTAATGAACATATTTAATTATGGTACATTGTTACCTTTGCAAGACTGAAGTACTCCATTTTTAAGAAATAATCAAAATTTAAATTGCCTAGTGTGTGTACTAACCACAAGAATATTCAATAAGATTATATTTATGCTAGATCTTTTCCAAAAATGATGTAAAAATTAAGGCACAATAGGGAAATCAGTGTCACTTACTATAAATTAGCATAGCTCTTTAAGAAGTTCACAATAGCTGGAAGAAAAAAGCTCATTTGTTATTTATAACCAATTTGAGATCAAAACAAGTTTGACACATTGAACAAAGGATCTTATAGCACCTGAAATACTAAAACCATTGTGGCATAAGCTTTGTGAACTACAGCCTACATCAGGCTTCAGCCTTGTGGAATATATCACTTAAAAAACCGAAACAAATAATCTAGAGCACCAAAATCAGCCGGCAGGAGTTAGCCACAAGCAATGAAGAGTGGCTCATGGACCAAACCAACAGCAGGAGAGAGTGGAACCCAATAGGACACAAAAAATGCTCCCTATTATTTTCTAAATGAAAAATTCCTTCCAATACTATTTGCCTACTAGGAAAGACTTATGAGTACAGTCTTTGTAGATGCAAGCTTTCTCTGTGGTAGAACAACATCTTCTTCAGGGATTGTCTTGGGATGTGAAAGGCATTGGGGCAGGAAGGCATGATATAGTTGTGATCTGGATGGACTCCCCATGCCATACAGCTGCTCTTTGTCACAATTTAAAGACAGTCCCAACACAGGTTTCTGTTGCCTTGTCTCATTTTCAGCTAACATAGAATAATTATTTTGGAGATTTTACAGTATTTTTGAATAACATACTTATCTTGAATATTAGAATTCAAAAACTATCTATGCAATTTATTCATTAGAGTAAGTTGGTAATGTAGCTTATGATGCCCTCTAATTTGAAGTTTCTTTTCGTAGTTACATATTCAGTTATACTTAAAATGCAAATGACTTGTGATACTTTAATTTGATTAATGTCTTACTTTAGTTACATTTATAAAATGTCACCTGCCATTCAATCTCCACACTAATGATAACAAAACAATGAACATAACAAAGAGTAGAAGTAGACATGACAGGTTTCACTCAATAAATGTAAACATTGGTGTGTGTGATGAATATGCTGAAAATCAAAGGTACAAAAATAGGTAGTAAATATTTATTCCTCTGTCGTAGATCTGTTCGCCTAGACGATTTTTAATCAAGATGTCACATATTAGTCTAATTGTAGATTATCTTTCTTTTTTTTTGGAAACCTTAGATGCTCTTAAGATTCTTTCTAGGCAGAATTCAAAGTGTTAGTGATTACTGCAAAAGTCTTAAATCACTTCTTCCCATGCTATCCCATCCAATTCCTAAGATCACATTGAGGAGCACTTCTCTATTGCCCTCCAAGGGTGGGAGTCATTTGATAGAGCTGGGCGTTTCCAAGGACTGCATCAATGCTGTGAAATACCTTGCTGCATGATGACTAAATGACTATTCTGGTTGTCTTTCACCATCTGCTACAGACATTTTTTATTCTATAAGGCTTACCTGCTAAATATTATTTGTGAAGGTCATTTTATATCTATGATCTCTGTCGCTCTTGCCTTTTAAGTGTCTTTTTAATGTTTTGTACCTTATGCATTTTTATTGTTGTAATTGGGTAACAGACTTAAAACGATCCCTATTTGCCATCACCTTCACTTTCATTCCTTCATTCCTGCCATTTTTCTTCTCAGCAACTTTCATCTTTATCTGCCCTCGGCATATTTGGAAAACACACTTAAAGACTGTTAGCAACTCCTTCTTCTTCTCTTTTTAGACTTGGCATATTAACTTAGTCTGCTGGCCATTCTTTTTCTAGCCCAGTGTCCTTCAATGACCAGCCTACCATCCATTTGATAGAGGGAGACAAATAATAATCTAGTCTCTGCTAAGACCTGCTGAGACCAATTCTCTTTTATACTTTTTCTGTTATCCATCTTGCAGTTTTCTATGAAAAGGCAGGATATGAATTTTGTTTCATATTTCCTAGAGCAGTAGGAAATTTCATGGACAACCCTTTACGGGTTAGTTTATATGTGAGCTGAAAACACTAGAGGCTTATGGCATTTCTGTAATGCTGCTTATTTCGAAATATAAATGTTGAGCATGAGGATGCATCCAGGCAGACAGTGCTAGAGACTTTCAGCAGCTTAAATTTCCCAAAAGCAAACATTACATGCTTGGAGCTCCTCTTATATCACTGTCTACATTTTAGACTGCAAAACAAAAGCAAGGACACAATGCTCTTAAAAATAATTGTAACTTTAAAGAACAATAGTTGCATTAGTATTTGAGGGATTCTTTCCTTATATGCTTGTTACCAGCATGGAATTAATCCATATTTTTGTAATGACCTAATTTGTAATGACGTTGTATAGAAAAGAAGAAAGTATTGGCTTTGGTGATTGCAAATTTTGGGAATTTACAAACAACAAAAAATGCCTAATAAAACATGACATATCTGTCTAGCTAGGTTCATAGGTTTATTTGCAATGTGTATTGACTATGATATAACATTAAAGTGATGTTTATAAATAGATTTCTTCCTTGTAGTTATATAATATAACATTTACCAAACTTCATCTATGATTAAATTTACAAATAGCACATCAGAATAATTAAAATCAGTGGTCTTGCCTCAGCTTTATCAGCAATAAGATTTGATTTGTCTTCTTTTGATGCCTATTGTGAAAAATGTGAGTTATATCTGAAACAATTCCTAAGGTCTGGTCTTTTGATAATACTGACTTCTATTTTAAAATGGCAAAACTCGATAATTTTGCAGACAGTGCGGTTTTCTTGATAGGCTTTTCAATGGTGCTGCCTCTTTCTGCTTCCAAGGTCTTATGGTATGTGGACTGGCCAATGGCCTATGCCAGAAGGGGCTTAATACATGCCTTCCTCCAAGCCTTCCCCGCTCCCTCCCAACTACAGGGCAGAACAGGGCAGGTTTTGATCAGTGTATAGATTTATGTGAACATTTTGGTTAGCATTCTGTAAACGGAGTTATGGGGTAAATTCCTATGACTTCAATTTTATGTAATGGCATGTGGAAGGAGTGGCTTCTAGACCTTTAAGCATGGTGTTTTGGACTTCACTGGAGTTTTCACTGGAATTTTAAATCGATCCCTAGCCCAGGCTATTGTTCCATCCTGCCTAAAGTCCTCTATTATCGTTCCAATAGCAAAAAAAATCTAACCCAGAAGATCTGAATGACTTTCGTCCAGTAGCACTTACACCTATAATCATGAAGTGCTTTGAAAAGCTGGTACGAAATTATGTCATTGCCTGCCTACCAGAGGGACTGGACACATTCCAATTTGCTTATAAAATGAAAAGATCGACAGAGGACGCTGTGGCGATTGCCCTCCATGCCATCCTTGCACATTTGGAGCAGCGGGGGGGGGTTATGCCAGACTGCTTTTTTTAGATTTCAGCTCGGCATTTAATACCATTCTACCACAATGTCTGATGTCTAAACTGTAAGATCTGGGGCTTCCGTTATCACTTTGTGGGTGGATATTGGACTTTCTGTCAGACCGCCCCCAGAGGGTTTGGTTGGGCCCTTATACCTCTAATATGCTTAAGACTAACACAGGAACACCACAGGGATGCGTACTCAGTCCGCTCCTTTATATTCTCTACACGTACGATTGTGTCGCTGCTCACCCTAGTAATAGGATGGTCAAATTTGCAGATGACACAACCGTGATTGGGCTCATCTCTGAAAGGGAGGGTGAAACGGATTATAGAGATGAGGTGGAGCGGCTGACAGAGTGGTGCAGAGCTAACAACTTGCTCATAAATACAAGGAAGACAAAGGAGCTTGTGGTGGACTTCAGGAGACAGAAGAGCAATGTCCAGCCACTTTTGATTGATGGGGTCTGTGTGGAGAGGGTAACAACATTCAGATTTTTGGGCATTGAATTACAAGAGGATCTGTCCTGGAGTGTCAACACAAGGGAGCTTGTGAAGAAGGCGCAGCAGAGACTGTACTTTTTGAGAATTCTAAGGAAAAACCATCGTCCGCAGAAACTGCTGCTTGCCTTCTATCACTGTGCCATTGAGAGCGTGCTCACTTATGGCTTATGTGTGTGGTACGGAAGCTGTACTACCCAGGACAGGATGGGGTTGTGCAGAGTTGTTAAGGCAGCAGAGAGCATTGTTGGCTGCCCACTCTCCACCTTAGAGCAGATTTATGCCACAAGGTGCCATAGGAAGGCACTGGACATAGTAAAAGATCCATCGCATCCTGGTCACTGTCTCTTCGAGCTCCTGCCGTCGGGACGGAGATACAGGACGATGAAGAGAAGAATGAGCCGTCTTAAGAACAGCTTCTTCTCCAGAGCGATCTCGGCCCTGAATGGGAAGCCTGGACTTTGAAAGTCATCTAATCTTCCTTGCTGTACTATACTGTATTGTTTTAATTAGTGTTTTTACGGAGCAGTCAAGTAATTTCGTTGTCCCCGAGAGGGGGTAATGACAATAAAGATATTATTATTATTATTATTATTATTATTATTATTATTATTATTATTATTTTCTCACCTTAGAAGGCTATACTAAAGATGTATAAAACTTTATAAAACTGTCTCTCTCATGTATTCAAATATGATTTTTGAATAAAAGGCTTTTTCTTTAAACTGCAGTCATATGTCTGTGGATTTGAGGAACAGCTGTATTGTCTATGTATATAATACTACTAGAAAAACTGGTCACTCTCAGATTATTAGAGGTTTAATAGGAAAAATGAAAGATCCTTTAGGAGAGGTTCCTGTCAAAGAGAGTGGTGGTAGTTGGGGGATTTAAAAAACGAAACAAAACTGGACAGTGTAGAATTGGAATAGTTAAAAAATGTACTAAAACATGGGTGTTTTACTGTGCAGTTGAAATGTGTATATATTATCAATCCACATAAGATGTTACATGTAAAACATTATGTATACCTGTTACTTATTCAATTTCATAAATATTCTGAATATTTTATAAATATACTGGAAAACAGGAGAGACAGAAAATATTGTTACAAGACTGTGGCTGGAGTAGATTGACTCTCACAGCTCCCTCCAAACCATGTGATTCTGTAGTTGTAAGATTGGGACCTGGAAAAGACAAGGACTGTTAAACAGTCAAACCTTTCTTTTGTTAAGCCCTGGCCAGGCCCATTAAGTATCTACTTTGTTATGTAGGCCAAGGCAATATGTTGTTACAGAAACAGCTGGAGACTCTTCAGGAAGTTGACAAGACACTATGGCAGTTGACAGGAAGTTTCTCCTCCACCCCCAGCTGGAGGTGACATAGTCAATGTGTATGTAAAAAGAGAACAATATATCAGCAGTTTTTGGATTCACAGAGAGTGAAGGACAGGTTCCATTAGAGACTCTGGAAGCTAACAGATTTTTTTGGAGTGGGGAGGAAGCGGCTGGTTGTACTCCCTTGGAGAAGCAATGGACTTTGGAACATCCCTTGGTGTTAAATTTTGTCTGTACCTTTAATCACATGTATACAATTGTTAATAAAACCATATACCACAAATTCCACAAGCCCAAACTGACCTCATTCCAAGGAAACAGAACCTGGATGCATGCTACACCTCTGGAGTTTTTGTTAACTCCAGAGAGAGCACACTTTGGAATGCCAGCTGCTGTAAACCACAGAAGAGGAGAGTTGTGCTTAGATCCTAATTGTAGGCTTCTCATGGGCATCTAGTTGGCCACTGTGAAAGCAGGATGCTGGACTAGATCAGCTACTGGCCTGATCCAGCATGTTCTTCTTATTTTCTTAAATAACAATACATTACAGTACATATGTATTTCTAAATAAGAGAAACAAGCTTCTGCCATGCTGAGAGCACCGTCACATGATAGATGGAAATAGTATTGAGACACAGAGGGTTACAAGCATGGTGTGGAGATAATTAGTAGAGGAAAAAATAAGTTTTCTCTCACTAAAAACTAGCTTCAGGTCCATCCAAAGAAATTCAGTGGTGATTGGTTCACCTAAAGGGAAATCACTGGTAATAGTGATTTCCAAAACAAAAGAAATGACTTCTTATTCAAAGTGTAATGAACTTATGGAAAGCATGTTACAGGAGTTTGTGATGTCCGGAAGCATATATATTTTTATAAGTTTATTCGGGACACTCAAGGAGGCTAGATCTTAGCCATAATTCTTAAAATGAAACTTGTGTATTGAAAAGCAGTAAACCTATGTATGGCAGTCTCCATATTAATATTCCTTATGTAGAATATGGAGTAATAAAATGAGGGTTTTTTATACTTTACTCACTCTTTTGATCTGATATATTATGTAAATGAATGTGCTTCATGAACTTCCACCAAAGCACACACTTCTCATTGACCTGTGCTGTTTTCTCACCATCAAGAGCTCTTATGTATGGCATCCTTGATTCATTATAAGAAATTGAAAAACATTGTTTTATTACTTCTTTAACAGAGGAACAAAAACATGCCTGCATTCATTGTATTGTATTGACATTAGGTTGTAGCAATTTTGAACAGAAACATTTCTTTCTGCAACATCAGTGAAAAAAGGTTGGTCTTTTCAGACAGTTTTGAATTATCAAGCAATAAACAGTTTGTTATATTGTTATACAAATACTTTTGGAATATTTGCTTTTCTTTGTTCACGATGCAAATTGCTGTTTTTTCTATTCCAATCTTCTGTTGTCTAAACTATTATTTAGGTAACTAGATTTTCTTGAAGTCCTTAGGCTGTAGTCCTGTAGACTTGTGCCTCTTCTGCTCTAGACTTAATCTGGCCACCAGGGTGGGCCATACTCCAGCAGCACCCCCAAACCATCTCTTTGGCCTAAAATCAAATGCAACCTTCTAAGCCCAAGATCAAGAGCTTTTCTGGTAAAGGAGGTGGGATTTGGACAAAGGCAACAACCCTTTTGGCCACCCACACTGCAGTCTGGCCTGGTGCTGTACTGAGTACTTGGACAGGCATGTGTGATTTAGGTCAGTTCCACTCATACACTCATACATGCCAGGTCAACTCTTTCATTCACAATCAAATACAGGATCAGCATGGTCTTGTTCCAGACTGATCTGACATTAAGCAGCAGCACTATCAGACCAGGGGGTCAACTGAGAAGCTATTTAAAACATCTTCAGTAGTGGGGGGCTGAGCTGAGGGACAGAGACTGAACATTTGGGTCTATCCTGGATGGTAATTAGCAGCCAGTACTCAAACTATACTTTCTTACCAGCAAATAATGCAGTTCCTAGTTAAGATGAGGTGTGCTTTGGAGTGATAATTTGAATGACTGTCCATGGGTGTGGGGTGCTGCATCTTGACTGAAGAAATTAGAATTATCCCCTCCTCATTGCTCTTAAAGGATGCATGTTAAACCAAAATAGTTATGATCTCTTCAATCCTTTGCATTCATGCCTGCCTCTTAATTTTATTAATTCCACACCTGCTGTAGCTTTCCCAAATACTGCAGATATGCGAACTGCTCCCAGGTGCTAGATGATTCCCACTGAAGGTCAGATTCCTCCAGGCTTTTGTCAGCATTCCTCAGGCTTACAGCCAGGCCAGAACAGGACATTATTCAGTGTCTAGGGAAGGTGGTTAAATATTCAAGAAGGTGGGTGAAGGGGTTGCTCTTAGTTTGTTGAATTTATTTATGCACTGGTTTTTGCTGGTTATCCACATGCTCTAAAAATCAGAAAGTGTCCTGCTGAATGGAAACATGCATATCTGGAATTGCTTTTCATACAACAATATGATACATTATTATTTGTATTAGTTATAGGCTTTAGCTATTTCCAAAAAGTACAAAATACAGGGTACAAATGGCACAAGGTTCATCATATACAGTGTACAGAACGGAGTATTGAAATAACAAAATTGAAAACCGCAATAACTAAACATTTATGTTGTAATGAAAAGGGTTATGTTATAACCATAGAGGGTTTTTTCCCCTGTTTCTAAGAGCATAGCCTCTTCACCCTAATTCCAGCTGCTGCCAAAATAAGAGTGCTTGTCATTTAAAAAATCTAAAATACTTCTCCCCCCCCCATAGGAGTGAAGTGGGGGGATACATATGCCTTTCCAGATATGAATTTTGATATAATGCACATATTTAGTTGATTGCTTTTATAGACAAATTATTTTGTGCTATACCATTTTCTCCACGGGGAATCTTCTATTCTTGCCTATATATAACAAAGGAAGCAACAAACTCCATTATTCTGCTTGGTGTAACTGCATGACCCTCTTTTACTTTAGGATCACATTTCTTACCCAGAGTATGTTTGTCTAACCTTTCCTATATCATTGTAATACTCTCTTGCATTCAAAAAGAGATTTCTAATTTCAGCTTCTGGGAAGCCCCTTTGTATGAAGAAAGTTTTCATTTTCTCATGTGTCTGCTGACTTCCCAATCAGCACTGATGTTAACAATGCTCTTTCCCTTTTGCGGGGTGGAGTAACAAACATCTGGGATACTTGGATATTTTAGGCATGTCAGTTTCTGATAAAGGTATAAATTGGGAGTGTTTTAGCCGATGAGTGAATTGAGACTCGTGATTTAAAAGTGAACTGTTTGGATACCATGCCGCTCAACTCCCAAAGAGCTGCTTCTTCCTCCATCCCTTTATTGCATTTTTCCTTCTTCTGCCTTATTTTCAGGACTTGGATCCGCCCGTTTGGTGCTCTTTCTGATTTGTTTTGCTGCCTGTGGCCATGTAGAAGTTGGAAAGCAGCTGCTTGAGAAATCTTTTTGAAAATGTGAGCATGGGGGAAGAAATGCTGGAATCCTCCTGTTCCAGTTTTTTACTGTTCCAGTACATGGAACACGCAGTTGCTTAAGAGAGGTTTCTGTTGAATATTGGGATGTGGGGTGAGGATATGGCAACCCTTTTTTCTATTAAAAGTCTATCCAGTCTCAAGGGTGCATCCATTGGTATGACCCTACAGCTGCTTTCTACATGAGATGCACAACCATGAGCATAAGTGGGGTAAAGTGATCTTGTAGGTAAACTGGTTCCAAGTTGTTGACAGGTTTATATGCTAATAGTAGGACATTGAACTTGGCCTGGTGGAAGATAGGCAACCATTGTGGGTCTTTGAACAGAGGTTTTATATGTTGACAAGGCCTTGTTCCTGTCTGCGGTCGTGTAGTGGCATTCTGCACTAGCTGTAGCTTCTGGATAAGGTGTGAGGGAAGCCTTACAAAAAGCATGTTGCAGTAATCCAGTCTTGAAGTAACCAACACATGAACTTTAGTTGAGATTCTTGCATTGCAGAGGGTTGGACTAGATGACCCTCAGGATCCCTTCCAATTCTACTGTTCTATGATTCTATGTTAATGAGATTCCTGCATCTAGGTTCCTTGCTCGCTAGCTATGCTTCCTCTTCATCTGCTCTGTCACTTCCTCAGGAGAATGACTCTGAACATTGCCCAGTTTTTTTGTTCTGTAGACTGTAGATGTTTACAAATACACTAAGGCATCACAGTAATGCATCTAATTGGAGTTAGAAGTTTAGCCTGCCACAATCTTGGCCAGATTTCTAAGAAGTGACATCCATGTGTTTCCTTTGTCTCATCTAGTGGAAAAACTCCACATTAACTCATGCTATACAACTCAAACAATCTAATCAAATCACCCCAAACCAGTCCGTTCTTGTCATATGCTAATTCAATTATGTACCTATGTATTACAGAAATTAACTCTTAAAAACTCAGTTGCATATCTCTGTATGTGTTTCTCTTCACATGTAAACTCTGTGCATCGAGCGAAAAAATGTCCCAAAATTAAGTCTAAAAATTGGACTATTAACAAACTAAGGAGGCTATATGTGGTTTGAACAGAAGGTGCTCCCTAGGTGGCTGATATCAAGTACAGCTGACCCACTGGTATTGTGAGATGTTAACAGGAGATGACTGCTTTGATTAAGCATTTTGTTTGCTAGTGTGCCCTTTTTCATCCCATAAGGCACTGAATACATACTCAAAATACATCAAAGCACAGTAAGATAAATTTACTGTTGACTTCTTTTAAAAACAAAATAAAACCTCAATGTCACAATCTGCATGCTAGTTTTGTATATGAATGAGTCAGCATGCACACAGAAAGTAGCTGAATGAATATACTTTCTTATATGTTTCCAAATGAGCAAGTGTTCTAGCAGCAGGTGGAGATTTCAATTGTGCTCTTTATCCCTGAATTTTAGCATACTAATTAAGGACCCAACTTTTCATTTTTTACATTCAAAATGGACCACCAAAATAGGCTTTTTACATGTCCCTCCTCCCCTCCAAAAATTGCTGCTTTAAGCATTCCGATTATTCCCATTTGTTCCTACTGGATTGTTTTTCCTGACTTTTTTTTTAAGCCATTGAAGTATCATTACATGTCTTCACTTGTGATACATAATATTTTAAAATAAAGTGCTATACCAAGTATTCAATCAGTGGGAAGCCTTCAATGATTGATTTTTCAATATCATAATAAGATTTGGCTACAAATAACAATGTCATATATTAATCTATCATTTTTATTATTGTTTCCTAAATCTGGTTCTTTACCTCTTTGTATTAAATCCACACACACTCAAGCTACATAGAACACCTAAGGCAGGTACAAGTACATTTGTGTCATTAGTATACAGTCAGCAAATTTATTCCATACAGAACAGCTTATCTTTGACTTAGAGAAAAACGGTATATATAATAGAGGTTTGTTCCGTTCCTGAATAAATGCTGTAATTAGCTTTTTAAAGATCTGGCATCCTGAAAAATGATACCTTTGACATTCCACAAAACTGATATGCAAAGATAAGCTGACCTTCCTTGTGTTGTCTCTTCAACGCTCTCAAATGTGCATGCTGGTGGTGGTCACACTTTGCTAGCAACATAATGCACTGACTTTCAGTTATTCTGTGAATAGTACAACACTGCTGCAGGAAAATTGTGAATGGAAAATAAGAATGGTATATATGCACTGTCATCATAAGAGCATGTTTATGACAGAAGCTGCAAATTGATCGCTGTAGCAAACCCATGCAGTATAGGATGGTAGAGATTTAACTGCGTCTTTAAAGAATTATTTTATCATGTCTTCTCAGTTCAAATAAATTCATGGTGGAATTTGTTTTAGCAAAGTTTTTATTTTTAACGAACATATTTGCATCTCAGTTACAATTTGTTAAATTGTTTTTTGTTGCATTCAGCGTCCTTCAGAACACCTGTGTAGTGTTATTAAAATAAATGTGCTGTCTGGCTGTATCCTAGGCAATGTAAATCCATGTTTACTGACAGCTAGGTTGGAACTCCTTTTCCCTGCATTTACCAAGCTGTCAGTGATTTCACAGTTTTTTAGCAGTTTTGAGACACCTAATATTTTGACCTCAGAAATGTTGTTTCACTTTGAAATATTTAGTTAAAGTGAAATTGGATTGGCCTGTAGCTTTTCCTTAGGACAAACCAGCCAGAGGTATGAAGAAATTCACTGGAGATGTCTGTAGCACAATTAATTATTGAGAAGTCTCAGTGGGGAGGAGACAGCCTAAGAGCTCCCGTTTGTGAAGGAATTAGCCAAAGATTTTCCTTTCCTGTCTGAAACAAATGTGAGGTCATTCCAGGGCCAGTGTTAACTTGTATCTTAACACAACGCCCAAATTGGATTCAGTGTGTGCTGTTTTAAATGCCAACATTTTAATTTTATTTGCATTAAAAAAAATGATTTGGAGTAGTGCAGTTTAGAATTGCATTATTTTTAATGCGTAAATAATTTATTTAAAACAAACATACTGCTAATAGGGATGCACAAACATTCCTCTGCTTGCCGCATGGGCCTGATCCTCCAAGTGAGCACATCCAAAATACTCAGGAGGGCTCAGAGCCTTACTCTGCAGTTTCTTCCATCTCATTGGCCAACACTTACATGAGACCTGAAAAGTTGGAGGTGGCAGCAGTGGGTGAACTCAGGCTCCTCGATGGAGCCCTGTTTCCCACTGAGGAGGGAGGCCATGGTTCCAAATCCCAGTGCCCCTCGTGGGAATGTGGCCCTTAATTGAGTGAATCTGTCCACTCGAAACTGACTCAGATAGTACAGTATCATGTTGCAGCCAGGGAGGCTAGTACTTTGAATCCTAGAATCTCTCCTTGATGGAAAAGGTTGAACTTTCTTGTTTTGTTCACCTTCTATTAACTTTCTTCTGACTTCTGATATTAGCCACTTCATGAACCTTTTAAGTTAAAAGGCAGAACAGCTGATGATTTATCTACTCTATTTAATGCAATGAAGTTAATACAACTAGATCAGAAATTACCACAGAGCAGCCAGCATACTAAAAAGTAACACTCCACCCCACCAAAAAGCAGGAAACCTAACTTGTTTTTTTCCCCTTTGGAACTTTATATTATTCATATGCTCAACCTCCTATGCCATACACTTATTGCATTATTTATTTATTATCTTCATTTAGACCCCAGCTTACTTCCTCCCTGGAAAACCAAGGTGTCATATATGTGGTTTGCAGGCAATTCCCCATCCTGGTATGGACCAAACTCAGACCTGCGTAGGTTCAGTAAGGTGGTGTCCTTGTGTGTTCTTGGGTCATTCCTTGTAACTAAAGCTGGAGGGGAAATGTCGGACTTGTTTTAATAAATTGCAATTATTTCATTTTCCCACCAAGAATAATAGTGCTTGAAATAATTTGCTGGTAGTTATATTTGTAAAAGACTACATTGTGCCCTTGAATTTTATCTAGCCTCAAAAAGCTGGAGAGAATTATTTGCTGATTTACAAATCAAGACAGGCATTAAAATGACGAAACTTAGAAAATAATTTTCTCTGTCAGTGTGAATAAATTACCCAGGTTTTGACAATATATTTAGTCCAATAAAGAGTGGCTCTTTATTCATGAGTAAATTGGCAGCATTTTCAAGCAAAACCCATGAACTATACAGCTGAAATCATTGCCTTTTATTATTTTAATGCCAAGTGACTACTTGCAGCTTAGCATATACAGATCGGTGTAGCAGATGAATGGTACACATGCAGATAATCGAAAATTGTTTTGATTACTTTTATCATTTAATAGTCAATTTTAACATTTAATACTACTTAATCCAAACTACTATTCTTGTTTTCTATATGAGGGTCGTGGGTGGTGCTGTGGTCTAAACCACTGAGCCTAGGGCTTGCTGATCGGAAGGTTGGTGGTTCGAATATCCACAACGGGGTGAGCTCCTGTTGCTCGGTCCCAGCTCCTGCCAACCTAGCAGTTCAAAAACACATCAAAGTGCAAGTAGATAAATAGGTACCGCTCCGGTAGGAAGGTAAACGACGTTTCCATGCGCCAGAAGCAGCTTAGTCATTCTGGCCACATGACCCGGAAAAACTGTCTGCAGACAAACGTCGCCTCCCTCAGCCAGTAAAGCGAGATGAGCGCCGCAACCGCAGAGTCATTCGCGACTGGACTTAAATGTCAGGGGTTCTTTACCTTTACCTTTAGATGTGGAGCAGGGAGGATTGGGACTCTTGTTTTGGATTTTTTGAACACTTTGTTTTCATGCCACTGTGCCATTGTAAAAAGTAAGGCACGATCCAGGAAAAATAAACACATCCCACCTCTCTCCCATTGAACCCAGCTGGACCTAAAACACCTCAGTTCCATGGGTTATGAAACTGGCTTGTTGAAACTAACCATACTTAGCAGCCAAACTCTTGTGTTCAAATGAATGTGTGAAAGATTAAACTGGAGAGTGGGCACATACATACTGGTCATGCTTGCTCCATACCAAAGCTTCCTGCATTATGCAGGAATGTCTGAAAGGACTTGTAAATGCCTTTGGCTGAATGCATTTGCAAAGTTCTCCATGACTGGGAAATCTGCCTTGTATGGGTTCTCGAGTGTGAGCAGGTTTGTAAGCTTGTTCAGTCAAACATACTGTGGGTGCCAGGGTTTGTGGATGCCAGATTTCCCTAAATTCCTGGATTTATTAATTCCTAGAATTTAATCAATGCTTGGAGAGTTAAACTGGAAGTCAGTCTTTTAATTGCTGGATTTAGCTTCCCGTGTTCAGGAGCTTGCCTGAGACACGAGCCATTAAAAAGAGAACAAAGAGAGGGAGATGGGACATCAGTAATAATAATAATAATAATAATAATAATAATAATAATAATAATAATAATAGAAAAATATTATTTATATCCCGCCCATCTGGCTGGGTTTCTCCAGCCACTCTGGGCAGCTTCCAACAGAATATTAAAATACAATAGTCTATTAAACATCAAAAGCTTCCCTAAACAGCGCTGCCTTCAGATGTCTTCTAAAAGTCTGGTAGTTGTTTTTCTCTTTGACATCTCGTGGGAGGGCGTTCCATAGGGCAGGTGCCACTACCGAGAAGGTGCTCTGCCTGGTTCCCTGTAACTTGGCTTCTCGCAGCAAGGGAACTGCCAGAAGGCCCTCGGAGCTGGACCTCAGTGTCTGGGCAGAACGATGGGGGTAGATGCTCTCCTTCAGATATAGTGAGCTGAGGCCATTTAGGGCTTTAAAGGTCAGCACCAACACTTTGAATTGTGCTCAGAAACTAGACTGTGTGCTAGCCAGAAAATGGGTGGAGCCCTGCCCTGAGCTCTTAGCTAGTTAGCAGAGACAAAGCAAAGTTGAGTTTAGGATGCCAGCTGAGGATGCTGTAGGTGCCGCCGGGACCACATAACACCGGTTCTGAGAGATCTGCATTGGCTCCCAGTACGTTTCCGAGCACGATTCAAAGTGTTGGTGCTGACCTTTAAAGCCCTAAACGGCCTCGGTCCTGTATACCTGAAGGAGCGTCTCCACCCCCATCGTTCAGCCCGGACACTGAGATCCAGCGCCGAGGGCCTTCTGGCAGTTCCCTCATTGCGAGAAGTGAGGCTACAGGGAACCAGACAGAGGGCCTTCTCGGTAGTGGCGCCCGCCCTGTGGAACGCCCTCCCATCAGATGTCAAAGAGATAAATAATTACCTGACATTCAGAAGACATCTTAAGGCAGCCCTGTTCAGGGAAGTTTTTAATATGTAACGCTGTACTGTTTTTAACACTGATTGGGAGCCGCCCAGAGTGGCTGGGGAAACTCAGCCAGATGGGCGGGGTATAAATAATAAATTATTATTATTATTATTATTATTATTATTATTATTATTATTATTATTATTATTATTATTGGTGTAGGCTGTAGGAAAATAGTGCCAGTCAGTTAAACACAGCAAGCCGCAGATAGAGCCATTGCTGTGGTCTGTTTGGGTCCAAGGCTACAGCTATGGGAGAAGCAAGACTCTCTCATAGTGTAATGCTTGGAGTCCCTCCAGCATAGGCTCAGGTTGTGTATATATGTAAATCAAGCATATATTATAAAACCAACACAGTCTCTGTTGGACCTCATTTCCAAAAGAAATACAAAGCCTGGGTAAGCGCCTAAAACTCCTGGAATTTTGCACCACTCAAAGATTGAGGTGGCATGCCCCCTTCAGATGTTTCTATTGAACACAGGAAGGTGAAGGATAATGTGTGCACAACTGGAGTACATGGGGTGGACAGGTGTGCACATACCCATTCCCCCTCTGCGAGCTCTTACGACAAGTTATTATGAACACAGGAACAGGGCCAGGGTTAACGACCACTCTGGCAAACTTTGGTTAGCTACAAACAGAAACAGAAACTTCCAGAATCATTCACCTCTTAACATGCAAACATGGACTCCCACATAATCAATAACAGCCCTGCCTGGATCCATTTCTTTTTATCAGCTTCCAAAGACACTTCCCACAGCTTTCAAAGCTTTGACCTGAAAGACTAAAGATATAAACAAATTTTCAATGAAAGCCTAGATAATCCTATGCCAGGATCTGTGACAAATGTCATACTTTCTGATTCCACAGAATACACATAACCTAAAATATACAATGAGCATTTAGCTATCCCTAATATACATAAATGGCTCCGTAATAAGTAAGAGAGCAATTCAATTGCCTTGTCTCAAACTCATTCTAGTTTTATGTATCAGGTATTTTGTTTTATTACTCTTCAAATTGCAGTGCAAAAATATTGAAAGCCATTTAGCAAATGTTTGTTTTTTGACAGTAAAAAGCTAAGCAAATCGAGTAATGTTCCAGTTATCAGTCAAGGGTGGATTTTAGTCTGTGATGAATGGAGTAGTGAATATTTTATTATGCATAGTGCAATCATTAATAAAAGAGGATCTGCTTATCTTTAAACAATAAAGAATAAGTGCCAATTTTGGATATGCATCATACTTTCTGATAAAACCATTACTTTTTATACTAAACATTTAATGGCTACGGAATCTGAACAGATGAAAACAAAAAATACAGTAAACTGAGCATTCAGCTTTTCTTTCATTTCTCCCTATGTCTGGCTGTGACAAGTCCTAATATGAGTGTCATTAAGTAGTAATAGATGCATATGTGATGAAACAGGAATTCACAGCACAACTGTACAGCTATCCACTTACAGGGTGTGTGTTTATTGGACAACACTCCTATACACATGGGTAGATGCAGAAGGAAATAGGTGGCAATGTTTAACACCAAGTGTTAAGTTTGTTGTATGTTACTTTTGGTTGTTCTCTAATTCTGTACTTCAGGGGCGATGGGCAGGTATATCTCTTCTTTGATATATGACATTCAGAGAGGTTTTTGGTCTGCAGTGAGTTTAGGCATATCAAATCACTTTGGTATCCTAACCAACTTGAAAGTCTGATCACGTGCACTGCATATGGGGAGAAAAGAAGGAAACAGATTTTGGTATGCTTCTTTCTTTGCTAAGTTCAATTAAATGATTTTGACATTTGGATTCTAAAGCCCTTGTTTCTTCTAAGTAAAAGTTTTGCTTCTAGCTATAATGGTCAAGTGACACCTAGTGTTCTCATTTACTCGCTATACCATACCAGCTGAGGGAATGTATTCTCAGTATACAATGCTTGAGTGATTTATAAATTAAAGCAATTAACAGGGAGATAATGTTCCTTCTAGAGACAAAGAATTGGAACTGGGGGAATTACATGAGTGACATAACTAAACTGTATGGAATAAGCTAGCCCATTACACAACTGGGAATAATCACAAAAGAGTACCAAAAAAGTAGAAATAATGATACAATTACTTAAACAAAAATCCTATAGAAGGTGGCTCATGGAGTACCTTTTGTCTGAAACAAATGGTTTTCACATTGCTTGTAAATCTTTTGTATTACACCATGTCAAAAAAAAATGTCAAAAAAGGGGAAAAGTAAAATAGGGTGAAATGAATGAATTATCAGGGGTATGCAGGCTTCAAATCTAAATCTGTATTCAAACTGTTGGTTCTCAAGTTGATGTGTATATGAACAATTTTGTCTGTGAAGCAGGTGACAAACTAATCATAGCGGGTGGAGATGACTCATACTTCAATATAGAAATAGCCTGGATTTGCCAACCGTTACTGGCAACAGCTTAGCCCTGTGGCATTTTTTATATTGGCCTTTTGTTGAAATTATCAACATTATCATTTCCTGACCTATTGTTGGGGTGTGATGTTGAAATATTCGTCTTTAGTTTTTATATCCATATTATTCTTTTAAACTGAAGAATTTCCAAGTGCTAGTTTCCTTCCTCATCTTTTTCCTTTCTAAGTGAAGCCTGTATGTCCTAGAGATGAATAACCAGGAGGCTGAGAAGGATGTGCTGTTTTCCATTACGGGAAGAGAGTCCATAGATTACATCCAGTGGCATGCTAGGCCATGGGTAGGTAAACTAAGTCTTGGGGGCCGGATCCGGCCCAATCGCCTTCTAAATCCGGTCCATGGATGGTCCGGGAATCAGTGTGTTTTTACATGAGTAGAATGTGTGCTTTTATTTAAAATGCATCTCTGGGTTATTTGTGGGGCATAGGAATTCATTCATCCCCCCCCCAATATAGTCTGCCCCCCCCGCAAGGTCTGAGGGACAGTGGACCAGCCCCCTGCTGAAAAATTTTGCTGATCCCTGCTAGGCATTAATAATATTTAGTGTTTTAATGCCATTTCTTTACTTGGTTGCCAAACTTGCTTTTAACAGTCTTTGAACAATAACTTTATTATTTATACCCTCTGCATCTGGCTGGGTTAACTCAGCTACTCTTGGCGGCTTCCAACATATATGAAAGCAGTTTATTTAAAAACAAGCTTGCGTTTTCTTTGCTTTAGAAGTTTGCTTTTATTTATTTTCTTTACGTGTTTAATCAATACGATTGAGATGTTTTGTACCCGCAAATCAGGCTTCCTTAAGCATTCTAATAATGTATCAACCTCTCCCTCTGAACAGCCAATTAATGGAATTTTAGCTTTTCTGACAGCACATGCAGATACCACCTTCTTGATAATTGGAATCACTATTGGTCTCATCCGCTTAATCTACCAGAGCCTGTCTTCACATGCAGGGGACACACAAGCCCTCAACTCATTAAGGTTTTTTTGTTTCTGTTTTTTTTTAATTTATTTATAATTTTCATTTATGACAAATAAACATTTCAAACAGAATCTTCTTTACATATCATATTTCAACTTCCCTCCCCCTCTTTCTGCAATTCCTTATATTTACTCTATTTTCCTCCAT
The DNA here is from genome assembly GCF_027172205.1 of Podarcis raffonei. NCBI lineage: Eukaryota > Metazoa > Chordata > Lepidosauria > Squamata > Lacertidae > Podarcis > Podarcis raffonei. Next base: position 44,321,835 of record NC_070605.1, on the reverse strand, counting down.
ATCCCAATTTAAATCTATTTCCATCAAATTCATATTGTTGTCAATACTGCACATTTTTATGTAATCCTGCTAATGTCTTACTTTCTTTATGATGACTTTGTAAATATTCAAAAAATGATTCCCATTCCCCCTTAAAGACTTTGTTATCTTGATTTCTCATTCTTTTGGTAAGTTTTGCCATTTCTGCATATTTCATTAGTTAAACATCTTTTTCAGTTCATTCTATATCATTTCCCAGTAAGCTTTTGCTTTACTGCAGGTCCACCACATATGGAAAAAGGTACCTTCTTTCTCTTTACATTTCCAACACATATTCGATTTTGATTTGTACATTTTAACTAGTCTACTGGGTGTTAGATGCCATCTATATAACATTTTCATATAATTTCCTCTTAAAGAAGAAAAAGAAGAAGAGTTTGGACTTGATATCCCGCCTTTCACTCCCTTTAAGGAGTCTCAAAGCGGCTAACATTCTCCTTTCCCTTCCTCCCCCACAACAAACACTCTGTGAGGTGAGTGGGGCTGAGAGACTTCAAAGAAGTGTGACTGGCCCAAGGTCACTCAGCAGCTGCATGTGGAGGAGCGGAGACGCGAACCCGGTTCCCCAGATTACGAGACTACCGCTCTTAACCACTACACCACACTGGCTCTCATACATGCTATAAATTTTATATCCATATTCCACAATTTTCCCCATGCCTCCATTTCTATGTTATGTCAAGTGTCCATTGCCCAATGTATCCTTGAAGCTTTCACATGTTCATCTTTGTCTCCCACTCTAATTAAACATCTTATACATTTTAGACATCACTTTAACATTGCAGTCAAATAAGTGTCTCTTGTTGCAATGAATCTATAATCCAGTACATTGTATGCTTGCTTGTGCAGTCAATATTGGTTTGCATAAATACTGATGGCCACTTAATTGTGATCCAGGTTTTTCTGAAATTTCCATTTGAATTTGTACATTCAGATTGTACATTCTGTCTCCAGCCTTTGCATTCCTTAACATATTCCTCCCAGACTGCCCTGCTAACCATATGTGGGCTGTCAGTGTCAGGGTTTGTTAGTTTTGATTAATGAATGAACGAATTAAATTTATATCCCATCCTTTCTCCCAAAGAAGCCTAGGGCAGCAAACACACCAACCTTAGAACAATAGAATACAAATAAAATTACATATCTGAAAGCATCTAAGAAGATTAACCTTCCTTAATGCTAGCCAGCATTTGAAAGGAAGCTTTCCAGATTGTTTCATATTCTGGCTTAGACCAAACAACCTTAAAGTTCCACAGAACCTGCAGTTGCCTGATTTGTACACAATGCTGAAATATAGTTTAGCATTGCATGCACAATGCTTGCCAGGCTTCCGCAATCCTCCCTTTCATCTCCTTCTCTGGCATAGCTATAAGGAGCAGTTCAGAAAGTTTACCTTCTATTTTCTACTAACTGTGGTTACTCATTAAGTCCAAATAGAAACAATGGTTACTGTTAACTGTGTTTTAGGGAAACAAGCTTCAAATAGTGCTTGACCTGACTTGTTTCACTAAAACATAGTTAATACTGGCCACAGTATCAGGCGTAGCAGGCAACTGAACAAAGTTGAAAACAGATGGAAACACTTCCAGTCTTATATTTGCAGCCATGATGTGTGGGAAGAGAGAAAGCACAGGAGACTGGGATTGGTTCAGGCTCAGCTTCATAGCTATTGTTTACCATTACGTCTAAATTCAGCCAGTGTCGTAGAACAGGGGTGGGAATATATTTTTTAGCCTGAGGGCTGCATTCCCCCATGGGCAATTCCCAGGGGTTGTATGACAGTGGTAGCTCGAACAAAAGGCAAAACAGGATGGAACAATGTGTGCCTTACCTTTGTAGAGTAGGCTGCAGTCCGGCCATGATAGTCCAGTCAAACATTTTTACACACACACACACACACACACACACACGCACACACACACAGCATTAGCACAGTTCAAGGACACATTCCAGCAACACAAAAGAACTCAAGGAGGACCAGTGAGGAGCATGATCTGTGAAGAGTTCCAGGGGCCATAGACCTTTAAAGTAAATCCTGGAAACTGTAGTGTATCTCTCGCAGAGCTACATTTCCCAGGACCCTTAACAATCTGCAGTTCCCAGGCTTATTTGGGGGCAGGCATGTGCTTAAAAGTATGTTGTGTACATAGTCCCAGAGGAAAGCTTGAGATTCCCTGTTGTAGAGAGCTACTTTTTTATATATATAACTGGCCCATCTTTGAATTGTCTTAACATTCATTTACAACTGCACTTTCAGATATATGCAGAATCTTAATGCCAAAATTATTCTGAGACTAGTAAATTTGATTTTGGAATCCTTCATTTAGTTTGATAATTTTGTATTTTGAGCATTCAGGGAGGCTGGATGGACATTGAATCTCCATTTCTAATTGAGGCTTTTTTCCTTGTGAGGATTGTATGGATAATGTAATTATGCTATTCACCCAGATTAAAGCCCCCTTTATTTGCATTACAGTTTTGGACGTATTTTGCTGGCAGTCATCAATCTTAAATCATGCTATAGATCAACTCCTGCATCTTTTACTGGTGATGTTAATTAATTTCAGCCCACACTCTACCATTCTTATCCATCGTGCTAAGGCAATCCATCATCTTGCTAAAGCAAGGGAAATCCAATCCATCACTGCTGGATCCTGATAGAAGGCTATAAGGGGGAATGCAAGTCATCTTCCCAGCAGTAATCAAACAGCTGTGATACATGCCACTTTAAGCTTGTATCATTATATAATGGATGGTTTTCTTATACATGGGAGTTGCCTCAAAATATTGAAGCAGACGGACTCTGCTGCAGAGATTTTAGTTTGTAAAATGTAAAGGCTGTGAACTAGTTATTGACGCATACTACATCATCAGTTCCAGCTGAAAGCACAGACTAATAAGTAAAACATTGGCACTAATCCTTATTTAATCAGCCTTAAAATGATAATTTCAAGTATATGAATGTGTCTAGGGAATAGATTTCATACTCAAACTGCTTCTAAAAATACACACACACACATATATAGTAGAGCTGGTGTAATGTAATGTAGCAGAAAATTAGCTCTGAGCTGGGACATCCCCAGCTGAAATCTCAAGGCAACTATGAACTCACTAGTGGCCTTAGGCAAGTCTCTTTCCTTCCCTAGACTCAGCCTCCCTACCCCCATTTGTAGTATAGGAATAATAATGCTTGCCTACTTTAAAGGATGATCATAGTTTATTTGTATGCTCTGTTTCCATGGTAAACCATATACAAAGCAACTCACAGAATCAGGGAAATGTACACAATAAAACACAACCTTTTCAGATAATGCACTAATTACAACATATGCAATTTAAATAGTCATACAAATATGACTACTGTATTTGAATAGTCATAGCTACCAGCACTCCCAACTGCTATTCCTCTCTCCCAGGTGTGTAAAAAAAAAAGGGAGGACTAGGAGGAGGCGTGCTCTGGTCCATGGGGTCACGAAGAGTCGGACACGACTAAACGACTAAACAACAACAACAAGCAGGAGGAAGATCGGTGCTAAGTGTGTTCATTATAAGCTGGGTCCACACTTTCGAATGGATTTGGCTTTGGCTTGTGATAACCCTTCCAAGTAGAGACTTCACAACTAACACTGGTGCTAATTTTAAATCTAAAATTATTAATAGGAAGTACCCAATTTACATGAGCATAAATGTAGATTCAACATAATTACTAAAGCACTAGACTCTTGTGCGTAGCAGCTGAGGTTTTTTGTTGTATGTCGAGGGTAGGAAAATGCTGTGTTCTCCAATTATGTTCAACAACATAAATGTTAGTAAGTTTAGCATTCATGAACTAAATAGTTCTATTAGCACTTTAACAGTGCAATATTACATTTGTAAATAATATTAGGGTAATTTTGAAGTTTAATGTGTATGCTGCAATGAGCTTTTTAGCAAGTATTCCATTTAAAAATAAACATTTAACACTGCTATGTGACATATAGTCACAAGCTTTTAAATTTTTGCAGCAAAGCAACAGTTGTGACAGATGTTGTTTTGTGTATGAAGGTTTTTCTCTAAGGTTAGGTTTAATGGCCATGCAAAATGAAATTGCATACATGCTCTATGGACAAACTGAAACACAGTGCCTTGGGATTTCATAAGATTAGTGCAGATTTTGCCTTACAACTTTTGAGTATGTAATTAGATCTTTTAAAAAAAACAAAACAAAAAAACCCCAATTGATCACTGTGGTCTTCTCATAAATATTAGATAAGTTACCCTGGATTTAAGAAGTCAAGCTGAAATTGATATATAAAATATAATCAAACATGCATATTCTAAAATTATACAAGAATATCCAACTATTATTGAGATCATGCCCTTTTTATTCCCAGATATATATCCAATTTCCAGTAGATCTCTTGGAAGCTCCCAAATTTCATTGTGAATGAAGAGTTTCCTTGCCGTATTACATCACTTTCCTCATGTTGACATGCTGATCAATATTGCAAAGCTAGAATATGAAGGGCACATTCTTCATACTGGATATCTGCTGCTAAGGAAGCACTGTGAGCAGAACACTTGAGGCTCCAAACTCCTATACATCAATATATTCTCCATGAATGATGTAGATCTGAAATGTGGCCCATGGAAGGTTGTCTAAGGGAATGCAGCCGTTGGTCTGAAAAAAGTTCTGTACCACCGATCATACTTCCTTCCCTACCCTTCGGAGGAGCTAGGGCTAGGGTTTGTAACAACTGTCAGTTGGCCTAATGTATTCTACCCACCTCTAGTCATAGGTAAAGGGACCGCTGACCATTAGGTCCAGTCGTGGCCAACTCTGGGGTTGCGGCGCTCATCTTGCTTTATTGGCCGAGGGAGCCGCCATACAGCTTCTGGGTCATGTGGTCAGCATGACTAAGCCACTTCTGGCGGACCAGAGCAGTGCATGGAAACGCTGTTTACCTTCCCGCTGGAGCGGTACCTATTTATCTACTTGCACTTTGACGTGCTTTCGAACTGCTAGGTTGGCAGGAGCAGGGACTGAGCAACGGGAGCTCACCCCATTGTGGGGATTCAAACCGCCGATCTTCTGATCGGCAAGTCCTAGGCTCTGTGGTTTAACCCACAGCCCCACCCACATCCCATCTACAGTCATAGGCTTTTTCCCAAATACTTCACACACACAATAATTGTGTGGATGACAACAGGCAAGCTCTGACTCCTATATCACTGCAAAAGGCCAGCTTCCCAGTTGCCATATTATTGCCATTTTAAAGGGCTATCTGAGGAAATACAATAAGGATTTGGGCCCCATGGAGCACAGATTCATACCTCTTCCTGTTACAGCCTGTTTAAATCTTATTGAGACCCAGTGGCGGAGAAACCCTCTCTGGCACCCAGGGTGGCGCAGCCCGTATGGACTGCACATGTGTGGCATACAGCGAGAGAGCGGCAGTCCATACAGACGCTGCGTGAGTGGTGCCCATAGGGACTGTGGGTGCCCTCGACCGCTCTACAGCTGGGGGGAGGCAGATGCCATCTTGTCATCCCTCCCAGAGTGGCACCCAGGGCGGCCCGCCCCCATTTCCTCCGCCACTGCTGAGAGCCATATGCAAAGCCATATTTAATATAGCTAGGATAGAATCACAGAATCACAGAAATATAGAAGTATAGAACTGTAGAACTGGAAGGGACCGCAAGGGTCATTTAGTCCAACCCCCTGCACGCACACATAATTTTCTGCTATGTGTTATGTGAGCTTTTCATAATGATAGATGCTGTACTGGGCGTTTGGCTCTGTGTTGTTTGGCCTGAATTCAGCAGAAACAACTTAAAGGGTATGCTAACCAACAAACTATTATGTAAAAAGACTAGCTGACTAAGGAAGAAAACAATACAAGTCTTAGGCTGATGGTGGATTAGTGAACCAATGTAGATAGGTTGCTTCTGCTAATGACAAAGATAAAGTAGTTTATCCTTCTGGCTGAATACCTCTGAGAAATTGTATAAAGGTTAAGCTCCATTCTAGCAAGTCCACTCTTTAAAAGGTGCCACAAATGACCTGAACTCTACTACAAATATAACAACTCCAAGGATGATTGGGCATCCTGACACTCTGCCATACAGATTTCCATACTGAAAATCTCATTAGAACATTACTCTTTGTGTAATTAACTTTGTCTGTGATAATACTTTTCTTGAATAGCATAATACAAAATTGAGTTTATTCCTGGAGGGGTATTTCATTCTTATTATAGAAGTATGTTTAGCTTGTCTGATTATAAAATGTCAATGTGCTGCCAACAGGAAGATTGGCTGCCAGATCCATTATCTGTGTAAATCAGATTCCTTGGGGGATGTTAAGCTCAAAGCTACTATATGACCAGTGAGGACGGCTGCTGTAGTCCATTAAAAATTTGTCATTCTGGGGATGACTGTCCATAATTTAAGGGAGTGACAACTTAGTAACTACTTTCTGTTTAAATATTGTCCCCCCCCCAAGGAGTAAGATCATTTACAAGCACATGCACCTGTAGTATAAAAATTATTGCAGGAACAATAGAATTAGGGGGGGGGACCTTTAATGGGAATCATTTTAATTTTTACAATCGCTTATCTTTTTGAAGCAACTTATGGGATGAGTTCTTTCCCCTCTCTCCATGGATATTAAAAACCTAGTTATGACTCTCATGCTCCAAAATACATGAAAATTTTAAGCTAAGGCTCCTGTTTTAATGTTACGCCATGTGAATAGTGAAGATGCACAATCTCACAGTGTACTTGCTTACAACATAAGGTCCACATACTTTATTTTCTTAGTCCTGTCCCCTACAACTAGGAGGAAACACTAAAATGGGTTCTGGTACTATTTTCATATTTAATAAGACTATGTTTACATGTTGTTATACATAAAATGTCCAATGCAAGCGAAGTGTGTAGCAGCAATGCCAACGTGAAAATAAATTCAATTGTCATTCACAGATTCCCTTATGTGGCTATAAGAGAATACAATGCATCTTTTTCTTATGGGAGGATCACTAGGGCAAGAGACACTAGGACAGGGATGAGGATCTTCCAGACCTCCAAATAATATTGGACTCCAACTCCCATCAGCCCTATCAGGCCAGTGGTCAAACTGATGGAAGATGTAGTCTGGAGGTCCACAAGCTCCCTATCCCTGCGTTAGGGAGAGAAAGAAGAATAGTTGAAATAAAAGTGAAGAGGCTAAGGGGACTGGGCAGAGCCGTAAGGGACTGTAGAGGATTGGATGAATGCCAAGACTAACAGGAAAAATTACTAGTTCCTAGTTGGAGAAGTAAAGGAATAGGAAACAATGAAGAAATTTCCTTCTATTTTGCCCAGTCCTAATAGTAGCTTCCCTGTGGTTTCTTCCATATGGTCTCCTTTCTTGATATTTCAGTGAAGCTGGGGAAATTTCTCTGTGGGTTCTGCTTTCCATAGGCATCTGGTTGGCCACTGTAACAACAAGATGCTGAACTGACATTTTGACATTCAGTCCTTTGACATTCAGAAGGACTGCCCTTTTGTTCTTAATCCACAGGTCCTTGCTCAGAGGAACAGGTTGTGTATATTTAACTGTGAGCCTACCAGTGCATTCACACTTACAGTATATGGATATGGTGTCAGTAAGTTTAGATGGCGCAGACAACATTGAGAAACAGATTTAGGGCATATAAACTTAAATACCTTTACCATGCAATATCATGCTCCTTTGTGAACAAATTATCAATAGATAGAAATCTAATAATCAGTTACATCAGAACTAATATGAAGTGACATTTAATTCCATTGTATTTTGTTTTTATGTAACTCAGCTGTCATGCACCTTCACCAGCAATCACATGCAATTTAGGTTTTGGCATTGACTTATAAAAATAACAGTGAAAATTGTCAGCTGTGATATTTATTTTCTTTTGTCCCAAAATACAAAAGGAAATATTTATAGCAGCTTTTTACAGAACTTTATATTTGTTCTGATAATGTTGGCACTTGAAGTTCAGAACAAACACTGAGATTTAGTGATAGAAGTTGCATTTGAATGATACTCTGTATACCATGGCTTGGAGAATCAGCAACAGGCAGTAGTGAACATGAGGCCGCCTCACTGTCTTCCCTTTGTAAGAGAGAAATTAGTGGTTCACAAAGAGTTGATGAAGAATTCTCAAAGACTACTGCTACAAACTAATCTCTTGCCTCTGTTTGAACATGTTTTAGCACTTTTAGATTTAGTTTCATTCTTAGATTTCACTTTCACTTTTCTTGAGCTGTATTTCTCCACAAGGTGTTAAACAGCCCTTCCTGGATGGCAGCCAACTTTTGGGTGTGAAATGACATATTTAGATCTGGTGTAAAGTTTCCTGCAAAAATTTTCCATGGACATTGCGTGCCTGTTATTATAAATAAGAGGTCAGATGCAAAAAAAGAAAAAGAAAAAAAAGATCAGATTATACTAAAGTGACAATTTATCCTCTGAAAATAATTACAAACAGTATTTAATGTGTGCAGTTCACTTAAAGTTCTAACTCTCTCTTTTGACAGTTGTCACATGGCCTTCCCCAGTTTCTCTACAGATAGAAGGTATTGAAAATCTTGAATTAAACAGTTTAATTTACAGTGAAATGAAATGAATCTCTGTAGAATAAATCAAATATCTCACCCATGAAGGGTAATTATCTTTCTCTTTCTCAAGAAATAGAAATTCAGGAACAAGCTTCATACTTATGAACCAACAGATGCCACATCTGCATATGATACAGAATAAATATTCCTATAGTTGGTTACATTTTGAAAACTTGCGGGCACAGACAGTTCAAAGAAAATGCCCAATTTTAGACTGAAAAAATGTAGCTATTAAGGCTAGCTATAATATTCTAGGAAACAAAATAGTTTCACCTAAATATGTGGACCTTACTCATAGTTATCAAATTGAAGCTTATTAGCAGATACCAATATTGTTTAATAATTGTATAAACTTTGAAACTGCCAAAATGGACCAGGGCCTAGTGAAGAACCTTTCCAGATTATTGCCAAAATGTATGGCTCATTTCAACAGTTTCCAGCCCTTTGGGGCATGTGGGCACATTAGAAAATTTGAAAGCGCATTCTGCTTGTTCTCTTGCCTAAGTCACTCTGTATCCCCCACCCCCAAAGAGATAGAAATTGCATGCTCACACACTTTAGTTTTACAAAGTGCCTGGGTAAATATCAGATCATTAAAACTGATCCTCTTGAATTTGCCTGATTTTAGACAGCGGCCACACAAAGCCACCATTAAAATTTACAGTAGTAAAAAATCAAATCTGACGCTTGCAAGCACCACAAAAATACTTGTCTAAGACACGGATCTTCATAATCTTTTACGCTGGATAATAACAGAAACACTAACAAATCACAGAACAATATATATAGAGACACAGAGATGACCTACGGTTTTATGATGGTTTGGGGGTTATCATTTATAAAATTAAAAAATGAAGATCCATAAGAATTTGTGCCTAGGATCCTTGACCATGGCAGCTCTGGAAAGCATAATTTTCACAGATCAGTCAGTGGAGTCAGATGTGATCAATGGATCTGAAAAGCAGATTTCTGTGGGAGTGGGTAGCACACTGGAGTGGAGGAGAGTGCACATTTACACAATCACACGTCTTTCAGACACCCATTAATTGGTCATTACCTGTATAAAAAGTTCTGAGTAGCCCAATATTAACACCTACATTCAGCAAAAAGAATACATAATACCCATAGAACTCACTTTCTCCAATTGCATAACTATTCCAGAACTATTCCGTTGTATCTTGCATTGTTTAGCTATCCTTTCCTTGATTCAATATTTCAATCGTATATGTGCTGGGTGATGCCCTATCTTCTTGAGTTATGGGACGTGCTGTATAAATCAGTGGTAATAAAAGCTGTAGAATGATTAACTTTCAGTATCCTGCTGAGGAACATTTTACCTTCATCGCTCCTCAAATGATATTGAATCATAATGAATGGAGAAGTGGATCCCTAACTGAGAAATGCTTGTCACTTTCAAGAGCACCTATAACTGTATAATACTGCTTCTTCAGTAAAATGAGGTGTGTACACATGAGGTGAGAGGGAGTTGTAGCTGATTTAAGTACCAAATTAGCATTTAAAAGAAAATAGCTCGAAAAGTCCCTATCATTTCTGGTTTACTTCTAGTTTTTAAACTAATGACTGAATTTTAGTATTCTTTATTAGTTCTTACTGATTTAAGATCGGAACATAGTCATCTTCATTTCAGTACAAACAATACAAGGAACACCTACAAGCCTATTAACTGTGTGTATTTCTCATATTGTATATGAAGGGGTTTGTGTACAACCTCACTCATTTTAAGGCAAATCCTTGAAACCAAGAGGATGTTTCAATCCTTGAAACATTCAGATGTGGCTAACATGAGTCTTTGTATATTTCCAAACTTTTGAAGTAAACCCTGGAGAGAACAATTTGTGCTTGTTTTCCCAAAGAGAAAAGCTACCAGCTCAGCAACATATTAAAATAACAGTCTGCCAGTGAGAACTATCAGATTAGTAAGTACCAGAGACCGGGTGTTCTCCATGATGACCACCACTGGTGTAACCGTGTCCTCAATAGGGATGAGTAACCAAACAATTAACCCCCTGTGTTGCAAACAATTCTCAGTAATATCCAAGGCAACACGATGACCAAGTACAGCAATGTGATGTCAATATAAACTCTTTATATAATCTATACAGAACATAGAACAGTATGAAATTGAAAACATAGAACCAAATAAACATAAGTCTTATAGGTCTCTGAAAGTCTTTGTAGACTGTTCAAATCTCTGAAAGAAGCAATGGGTCAGATTCTTATCAGGTGAAAACAAGCCGTGAAACTTTGTTTTATGATGTCCAACGCTGCTGAAGTGGTCTGCAAACAGACGTAGTGAACAGTGATTCCAGCTATGCCCTCTGTTTCATGGAATTCTTCAGCACAGCAGAAGGATACAGTATTGCTTCATAAACCCATCTATATGGAGAATGGAATTGTGTAATGACAGTTGCTATGGAGCAGTGGTCATAAAGTTATGTACTCCTGATAGGAATAAGCCTATCTTTAGGCCAATGCCTTACATGGCAGTTGATGAAGGCTGAGGAATTGTGGCAACGTGTTGGAAGACAGAGTGGCGTATGCCATACAGCCTACCCTGTACTCCCCAAGCAAGCCTCCTGCTTTTAAGTGGTGAAGCCTGATGTGCAAGTAGCAATGTTGAGGTAGCATCATTGTCAACTACCAGTCCCATTTGCTTTTCTTCATTGAAATCGGAGGGAGGGCACCATATTATCATTTGCCTCAGGCATCATTATGTTTGGTTCATCCCTGCTTCCTGGAAATAAAGAGATGGCTTTTGGTTGGCTTTACTGTTATTGGTTTAGTGTTACTTATTGTTGTTTGTTATTTTATTATTTTAATAGCTTGGGCTTTTAAACAATTTTTTGTGTAATTAATTAAATCAATCAATCTCTTTCTTGTTCTTGATGTGTGTTACATGTTGATTTCTATGAGATCTGAAATGTTCTAAAGTGTGCCATGGAATTGAACAAACAATTGAACTATTAATGAGCCTTTCAGTGTTCGCATATGCCCTGCCCTGTCTTTCCATTACTATTGTCCATATGAACTGATCTGTATTTCTGAATTATACTGTATTTGCTTAATGTAGCATGTGCACCCTTTTAACGCTAACACTGTGCTTCAGAAATTATTTCTGATGGCTGTTTTATAGAACTATATTGCGTCATTTTTCAGTCTCATGAAAATGTGAAAACGGTCGGTATTGTTAAACCATTGAAATACTTAAAGGGAACGTGCTGGAGAATATATGGTGCATTCCTATTTCTTTACACCAAGGTTCTGATTTGCAAATGTGAGAGATTGACTTTACATTTCTAGAGATGATTAGCTGCCAGCTCTAATCAAATTGAGAAGTAATTACCAAATCAAAACTTGATTAGCTCTTTGCTTCATTTGCTAAAATTATAGTTTATATCGTTTAAATGATGGGGGACGGGATATGTCTGAACTTCACATATACCCTAGTTTATTCAGTCAAATAAGAGATTTGCTTATGGACTTTGATAACTGAAATGCTTAGCCTTTACTTGAAGGACAGGACAGTAAAAATGGCTTCTCTGCATTCACCTTGGCTGTTGTCATACATCTTTGGGTTACATCCAGGTTAGAATAATGCAAGGCACTATGTGAGACTGCCTATGAAGAGTATTCAGAAACAGCAGCTGGTTCAGAGTGCTGCTGCCAGTTTGTACTGGGGTGGTTACTTGGAGCATATTAGTCCTATACCTTTTGAACTTCATTGGGTCATGGTCCACTTAGAAACTCAGTTCAAAGTCCTGCCTTTCACCCAACAGCTGTGAATGGCTTGGATCCAAGTTGGGGATCTGAAAAAAAACTATTGCTTCCATATGATACTGCCTGCTTAATGACATCTTCAGAGGGACTCTGCTCATGTCCCACCATTGCCTGAGCTTTCTCTGTGGTAGTGCACAGGCATTGGAACTTTCTCTCCTGTGAAGCACATTTGGCTTCTTCTCTTCCATCCTTCCCAGAGGTGCCAAAGACCATCCTTTACTGTCAGATATTTTATGGCAACTAAATATTCCTCCTGCCATCTGATTTTGTGTTTCTGCTTCTTCGCCTTGCCCCACTATCAGCTTGTAAATACCACTTCTTGATAAAATGTGCTTGTAATTTGAATGTTTTGTTTTACATTTTAAATTTTGTGTGCGGCTTTTTGGCTTAAAAGAATAATTTTATGATACACTTAACATAACAAAACTAGAGTGTTGGCATATAGCACTATTTATTCTGTTGAGAGAGAAATTGTCTTCTTCTTTGTAAATATGTCTTTTGGCTTTGAGAGTATTGGTTTCAGATATTACTTACTATTTATTAATTATTAAAGCATGTATGAATCTCCGTTTACATATATACTTCAAAGTGATTTATAGCCAGATACTAAAAAGAGCTAAAACACAAAACAACAACTGAAGATAGATTAAAAAAAAACAAAAACAAAAAGCAAACCCCGATATAAAATGAACACCTAAGGCAGAGACCTTTTCATCTAGCTGGAAAAGCTGAAACTTGACACTGAAGTTTCTGTTTCATTTTCTTAAACCCTGGTGGGGATCAATATGCTGTTCCACCATGTTGTGTAAGCTACACCACCTTTCACAACATGATGACATTCTGAGAGTGACAGCTTTCTGCATGACATTCAAACACAGCAATCTTGGTCACTAAGAGATTAACCTTTTCATGTTGTTGTGTACATCAACATAATTATTACTGTTGCTATTTGTTACTGTTCTATTTTATTACCATTAAGAATAAACATCAGTGAACAAATGAAAGCAGCAGAGCAAACAAACAAACAGTGGAATTTGGAATTCTGCTATTAGTGTTTTTGGTGTGGGGTATTTATTTTTTTAAAACACGTTTGCTGGCATTGTAGCTGAAAATAAAAGCCCAAAAGCAAGAATAGTGCCTGTTGAAGTCTCTGAAAATAGACTGGAAAGAAGAAGACCAGTAATAATGATTTATAGTTGCATGACTCTTGGTCTCTCACCTTACAACTTCTGTTCCATAGCCATGTTACTGCAGCGTGCTTTGCCCTAGTCTCATTCTTTCACACCCTTTTGAAGAATATATGACATATATAAGATGCAAAATAACTATATACGTTTAAAAGTATTCATTTCCATCACTTTGATGAACCTATCTTTGCCCTATTGCCAGGCCATCCCCACTTACCAGATGTATAAACAAGTTGGGACTTAATTTCACCCAACACTGTGGTCTAGTGTGTATCATTCCTGCCACACCCATGAGTTGCAAATCTCTGACTGCCGGTCAAACACTTTTATGAATTCATGGGGTTTATTAGGGAAATGATGCATTTAACACTCCTGCAAACTAATCATTTGTGTCATGGGATATTAACTTGGCCTTAGCTGAATTAATAAAAGCTGTTATTCTGAAAGCTTTGTGTTCTTTTTTTCATTTTTGTAACACAACGTGGTTTAAGTAGAGAGTTATTATTATGGTTTTGCCTGGCAGGGGCATATGCTGCTCCTAGAATCAGCAAACCTGCAAGGACTAGTAGCTGATCTAAATGCATAAAAGATACTGCATGGTAATTAAAATGGTTCCCCCCTTTCCATGAAGTAATTTCACAGTAATCAGACAGCCAAGGCTATCCGTATCGCCTGCTATTCTTATTCCAGTGTCAACACACCCAGTTATTTATTTATTTCTAAATCTTCCTGCATGAGGTTGGGGGGGGGATTTTTCAGTTTCTATCTAGAATGGCTTCAGTTCTTCAGGAAGCTCAATAAAGTTTTGTTCTTGAAGGACAGCTTTGCCTGCCAGATATTGTCCAGGGAAGGTATATAATGAAATGTTGTCTACTAGTTCTTCTCATTGCTATTCTTCTGTGGTACTGAGGCTTGTAGGTCAAATAAAAGGTCATTCAGCAAGTCGTAGCAGGAATAGAAGGCAGCCTCAGGTTAGTACTCTCTCTAGAGATTTATATGTCAGCCTTTTATTGCACACTTTCATTAAATGTTACTGTTTGTGCTACATTCTTTGTGTGTACAGAATGAAGGCTCTATATTAATCATGTACTCTGTATGTATGACTTGTGCTGTATGTAATAGAGAATACGTTTCCTGAAACTGAACTGTACACATGTAGTTTGCTTAGAGAAGCCTCAGCATGACACAGAGATTAAAACGTCCATTGTGCAACTCTTTATATTTGGTTTTGAGGTGAAATTCTTATCAGTATAACATTTTTTAAAACTTAGAAATTATACAGCTATGATCACTGTTGTTGCTATGTATTTGGCTATTATGTATACAACTGTATGCCCTCCTTCAGCCAAAATTTCTCAAGTGAGTTCAAAATAAGGCACAGATAACAGCAAAACAATTGTACTAAATCAAGTAAAGCAAAGTCACAATAAAGATAAGCAGTTATGAGCAGAAAATAATACATCTTAAAAGCTAAGGTTGTTAAAACTTGTGCGTACACAAAGGTATTCACCTGGCACCAAAGATAACTAAGTGAGCACAAGGAGAGCGTTCTCTGGGAGTACAACAAGCAGGTGCCACCACTGAAAATGCCCTGTCCCTGGTTGTTTCCCGTCTTACATCAGATGATGTTGGTGACCTCAGTACATCAATAAGTTGATGTGAGAACAGGCATTCCTTTAGAAACTGAAGTTCTGAACTATGTTTTACTAGTTTTACTGACCTTTTGGGCACTTTCCCAGTTAGTAGTCTAGCAACCCTTTTATTAATGCGCAAGCAGTTCTAACAAAGGATTGGACCGTATCTTAACCCTGCTGGCTGCTGCCAGCCAGTGCAGCAATTGAATTGCAAACTCCAGGCTGCAGCAGTGGAAGTCAGACACCCTCTAAGAAAGATGGAGTAGCTTTGTATCCAGAAGGTCCATGAGTGGCTCTGTTCCATCTCTCACCTTGTTAAATCCCTTTGGGGGCCCCTGTGTTAACTACCTTTGGTAGGAGCACTGCTGGCAGTGGCTTCTCCACTGCCCATACTCTCAGGGTGAAACAGAGACTTCTGTGATAGCAAAACCTGGTGGAGGAACCCCTCTACCGAATCCTTACTCCATCACATCAGTTGAGCTGGAGGTTGCTGCTGTGCTATGACTGTGTGATCCTGAGAAGCTTCAAAGGTACTGTAGGGTACAATACATTAATCAATCATTGATGAAGGAAGAGCATGGATTATCACTAATTAATATCACTAATTAATATTTATTTAGCACTGTTAATCTTCAAATTTGCAATCTAATCCCCCCAGCCATTTAGCTGAATACATTTTTTATTCTGGTTCCTAGTTCAAGACTTTTTTGGTTTAGCTGCTGATTAAACCTTTAGCCCTAGCTTTGTACGCAATGTAGGAAGGTGATGGGAATGAATAGTATGTTGCATTTCTGTTTCATTTTTTTTTTTTTGTTAATCTTTACTTTTAATGAAGATGTAACTAGTAGGGGATCAGGGCTAAATACTTTAGAATCAGGAGAAAGGCTTTGATATTCTGTTCTTGGCTTGGTATTCAGAAGTTTGCTAGGCAGTGCTTTTGTTTCTTTAGAAAAAAAGTGCCTGTACTCACCTTGAAATTGTTACAGTGACTGCTACACTTTTGTCATTTGTGGGGGGCAGGGGCGGGGGGAAGGTGCTGGTATTGCATACCCTTGAGTACCCCCTAAAAAAAAGCACTGGTGCTGGGTACTGTACAAAGCCTATAAAAGATGGTATTATGGTGTAGAGAGGAACACCTAGACAAATATTCAAATTTTGTCTTATTATAACTATATACTTTTGGGGTGATTACCACCAAGTTATATTATGATATACCGTTAGGTTATAGAGTCAAGTCTTGCTGTTTATACTTTAGAGAGGTTTCCAGAGTCTTCTGAACATCCATCTCTCTCTCTCTCTCTCTCTCTCTCTCTCTCTTTTTCTCTCCCTTTCTCTCTCTAATTGTGATTCTGATCAGAATGCATGCAGGGTATGACTACAATGGAGAAATCATATAACTCAAGCCTGAAAACACTAGTACCTGTTCTCTTCATCAGTGCAGCACAGCATCCTGAGCTCAGCTCTTAAAGTAACTGTTAGCTTTGGAGATTGTTAGATTTGTAGGTGATTGCTTTCATGATCAATGTTCATTTTCTTTTATATCTATATATTATTTATGTGAGCTATTGGGGAATAAGGTTGTAGTTTTATCTAGTTTTCTATTTATTATTTATATAGAACCATCAAAAGTATTGCTGATTTTAGATTGCATTCTTAGATTGCATTATTTTATTGTTTGAGCAGGGGTTTATGGGATTTTATGTTATTGGGTTGTTGCTTTCTAAAAAAAAATTGATTACTTTGTTAGGAAGGCAGAATAAATATATGAAATAAATAAATGACATAAAAGCCATTTTCCAAGGTTCTGCCATACTTTAGAAATGAAACCTAGGATTTAACTATAGAGCTAAGGACAGCCTTTGTTCTCAAGGGCTACCATTGACTATGACTCAGTTGAGTGGATTCCAACTCTTCCATGTGTTCTAGACCCTGAGGCCACCAGGGCAGAGCAAGCTTATCCTTCATCCCAGAGACATCCTTCAAAGTACTTCTTGTTCAGTTGTACAGTGGTACCTCAGGTTAAGTACTTAATTCGTTCTGGAGGTCCGTTCTTAACCTGAAACGCTTCTTAACCTGAAGCACCACTTTAGCTAATGGGGCCTCCTGCTGCCGTTGCGCCGCCGGAGCACGCTTTCTGTTCTTATCCTGAAGCAAAGTTCTTAACCTGAAGCACTATTTCTGGGTTAGCGGAGTCTGTAACCTGAAGCGTATGTAACCTGAAGCGTATGTAACCCGAGGTACCACTGTAATTCCCTCTTATGGGACAATCATGCCCTCTCTGCCTGACAATGGACCATAAACCATCTTGCCCATTTTTGTTCACCTTTCAATAGTAGAAAGTTTCCTATTGGCAGCACAGTAGCTATCTTGGATATCTTTGGGTTTGTCTGGCCCAAAGTCTTAAGAACCAAGGAGTGATGCTGTCCTTGCCCAGTGAATGTAAATCAGGGATATTATTTCATACTAAAATTAGATATAGTTACTTTATAGTAAAAAAGAACACATTTGAAATCATATGTGCATCATCTTCTACTCCTTATATTCACTAGCATGTTGAAGCATTATAGACTTGGTATTTAAAAGTTGTATTTTCTTTGTGTAAAGGTTATGATGCAATTTGTGGCTTTATGACTTGAAAGACAACATGTGCTGCGCAGTAAGAAAATCCCTAGTCCAGATCAAAAGGATTCATTAGGTGTTTAGCTTCTTAGTCTTCTAAAGCTCATGGACAAATATTAAGCTAGAAAGATGTGCTTAAAAGCAGCACTTTCACTCCCTATTTGAAATTTCTTATTCTCATTCACTTCACAGAGTATCATACAGTGAATACAGGAAGCAGACTGCAATGCTTTGATCATGCTACTATCTTGTTTGATTAGTGTTTTCATACTATGGAGTGCATCAGCAGGAGGCAGGTTGCTCTCTGGGGCTTTCGAACAGGCAAAGTAGGAAGCAGAAATGATTTGAGACCATTTAAGATCAATCACTTTCTTCCATCACCTAAGTTTTTTGAAAATAAAGGCACAAATGGATAATGATTGACACCTGATAAGAGAAAAGATTGGCCAATACTTTTGCCTATTTTCTCCAGTTTATAAGAAGCAAAACAGAAAGACCCGTTAGTGATCTAGTTAGTCAGGTTAGCTCCAAGTTGGCAACTTACTTGGACAAAGTCTATAGCTCAGCTAAGACCTTCTACCTCTCTTGTGCTAGACCAGTGGTTCTCAACTGGTGGTCTGCATGACCCACCCAGAGGGTCCATGGCACAATTCATATACCTAAAACTACCATAGAGATACCAAAAAATTCAAAAGTAGGGGGTACATGGCTTGGCTTTTGAAAAGCAGAGGGTCTGCAGAACCACTCTGCTAAGCTATCCATCTGAGACATTGCCTACGTCTTGAAGACTGAAGAACCTTAAACGGCCTTGACCTGGAATCTAGCACATCATTCTCTTTTTTTCTCTGTTCCCACCTCATGCATTGCCTGTGCTGGTGAACAGTCACTGTAATTATTACATCCCTGGTGGAAGGGGTTACTCAAGTTCAAGGGATACTGTCTCTGTGGATCCCAGTTTGAGGGTTTCTGACTAGAGGGACTCCCAGTTGACAGAACCGAGTTTAGTGTTGAGATATAATCTTAGTCTAACCCCTCTGCAGCTCACACCCTGAACTAGGTGTCTGCTTATCCTCCTATGTTCCAGGGTCCTGGTTACTTCCTGAAGTTGGCAATAAAAAAATATTTTATTTTCTATGGATTTAGAAACACAAGTAATATTTGTAAATGTATCAAATTTATCAGTACTGTTGCTTATGATTTTGCTTTCACCAACGGAATTTTTCCATCTTAGATTGTCAAATATTTGTAGATATTAATAGGCAGAGCCATATTATTCTTTAAAGTCTTTAGGGTCACTTCCTTGACAGAAATAGTAATTTGTATGTTACACAATAGGCTAGAAATATCTGATTAAAACTGAGCTGAAATGTTTAGCTCTTCTTCAACCAAAAAATGATTGTGACAAGGAGAAACAGAGAAAAACAACAACACATTTTCTTGCAGTGGCAGAAAATCTAAAACTTTTTGTACCAAGGACACTTGCTGCACCAAGCAGTGGCAGTCATTTTTCTAAAACAAACAAACAAACAAACAAACAGACAGACAGACAGACAGACAAACACTGCATTGTTGAAAACTGACAGAAGAAAGAGGCTCACTCCATCCTGAACTCTCTCCTCCCTAAAGTGCCCCTGAAATTATGATATTTTCTGATGTAGCAAAATTCAAATGGAGGTATTGCAAAGGAGTGGCCCATCAGCTTCCAATTACAGCTATATCACCACTTGAAAAAAAAACTCTCAAGGAACTCCACTGCTCCTGCCACCACCACTTATCTGACCACTTGAGCTGATTGTTACTTAGAATTTTACTTGTCCCTAAGAACTGAGCCAAAAACACTGTCCAGTTCCTGCAGCTTGCAGAACAGCATTTTCAGCTTAATACTATGACACTGTCCTTATGATTTAGTCTGGTGAATAAATAAAGCATTGCTTGAATGTTTTTCCTTCTTTGAGAATAGAGCTGCGTGTCTAATATTGGCTGGAACACAACAGTAATAAGACAAATTGCATTCCCTTCTAATATGTTTAGATCTTAACTGCTTGAGGATAAACACAGGAAGTATACTATTTTTATACTTTTGATTTGTATTATCTTTCTAATTACACCCTGGACTATAATAATTAGGTGTATTTGGTAATATTTGAAGGAATTAATCCAGGTTTTACAGATAAGTGAATCAGCCTGTACAGTCTTCCATTTATGTGTGAAAGACTGTACACACTCCTTTTTTAAAAGTATTGACTCAGTGAAATGTGCTTGTGAGTAATTCCTTCCTATCAGACTCATTAAATGAAATTATTACTTTCAATAAGCTAAATTGCTTTTTTTCTCCATGCATCTTCCCACTAGTAATATTAGAATGTTGTTGTTGTCCTTTAGTATTCATGTCATACAAAGTTTCTTTCTTAAATAATTGAGTTCAAACTAATACCGTTGAAGCTGTTCATATCTACTCAATGGCTTTTTAAGCTGAGTTTCTATGGCAGCTATATGAAGTGTATACAAAATTACACTTTCTGCCAAGTGGCAAACATAATTATTTATGTTCATGTTTTAGTCTGCTGCTAAAAAGTTAACGGGTGTATGTGTCTGTTGAGGATTGTGAAGATAAGCTCCAGAAAGAAATAGTGACCTGCTTGTTAAAGTAAAAAAAATAAACAAAAAACAAAGAAGGGGCTATTGGATTCTAAAAGATTGTGTATTCAACATCCTGATAATGCCTAGCTCTATATCTTATAGACTTAAGATCCTACTTTCGGACTTGGAATATGTTTGTGGTTGGGGTTACAAATGCAGGGGCGTTGGTTGAAAACTGAACCCAGATAAATTTCAGATAAGAATGATTGAAATCCTTGTATATTATTCTAGTTGCTCTGGTCACTCCCATTTCTAGCTCTTCAATGGTCTTGGATCCATTGCTCTGCCTGAACTTTTGCATGGCAGTGGGCACAGTCTTTTCAAATTACTGTGAGAAGTCTGGCCATTTCTTTCCAAGTTTGAACTATTTGTTTCTGAATTTGAACATCATTCCCTTCTTTGTATTGTTTTACATGATTAATAGTATGGTTGAAAATGACCTTGGTTCCTAAACTGCTCAAAATTCTTCATTGTGAATGCTAATATCAAATATTATTTGATGCAGTTTCAATGCTTGACTATTCCCTGAGTATTTGATATCAGTAGCTGATGACAGTTAATGATACTTGATTTGATTATTTGATATATTGAGCCTCACAATCACTCATTGGCAATTGGAAGTGTATCCTCATGTAAGTAATCATGTTTACCTTATTTTATAAAGTGAGTTTGGATTATCTGAGTAGTAGATTATCATGCAATTTTCACTGCATTAACTAGATAATTGTCTAGTTAAATTGAGGTAAATAAGTTGAGGTAAATTACAGAGCCATTGAATATGCTTTTCACAGCACTCCACACATCTCTTTTGATGCAGTGCAGGAATTCTTGGGCAGCAGTCTGTAGTCCTGTTGACGGATTACTCATATGTAGGGTGTTAATGTAATTACTTTGGAGGGAGGGTTTGATTTCAGCTCTGCTAATAGTTAATAGTCCCCTCATCTCCCATGTAGGCATTTAAGCATGATCAGGAAACCCTGTTGTCCATATGTCCTGATAATATGAATTTTTGACAACTACAGTCTCTTTCAACAACTGTAGATTAGGTGGCAGGCAACTGGCCAAAATGACCTGGCAGGCCTAATTAGACCCTCAAGGTGGATGTTCTCCACCCCTGTAACTAGATACTACATTTCAACTATGTACTTAAAAAAAATTAATTGACATGTTACAGCTTTTTAGTAAAAAGTGATTGTTATAAACATCAAGGTAATCCTTCTGTTTAGTTGTTTTTCTCACAGATTTGTTCATGTTTGTTTATGTGTGTTTAACAGGATTATTAGTTGTGAAAAAGCAGAGCTCTGTTACCATCAGCCTGCTTTTCAATATTTGAAAAATAAATTATTCAATAGCAATGTTTGAATTTCCCCCCTTTATGTGGGTTGTCAGGGAGCCAACCAGCAATAAATCACATGAAATAAGTGAAGTTAACTCTTTATTAGAACAAACAAGACCTGCTCAGGAGTGCCAGGGAGGGGTAGCTAATGCCGCAGAAGACAGAATCAGGATTTAGGATGATCTTAACAGATTGGAGAACTGGGTGAAAACTAACAAAAATTTCAATTTCAATATGGACAAATGTAAGGTTCTACACTTAGTCAAAAAGCAGCAACTGCACAAATATAAGGTGGGAGACCACTGGATTGCCATTTGTTGTTGGCATCCATCTGTCTTGAAAGACAATAGAATGTGCTTCTGGGGATGAAGTCAAACTGCTGTGTTAGCAGCACCAAAGCGACCTCCCTAGGGTGCAAGCCAAGCAAGAGTGTTTGGAGATCCCAGACTGCCCAGACAACAAGGCCCCCCTCTCAGCCTGGCTGATGTGGTCCAAGGGAAAGCAGAGCAATACATTTGGCAATGGCTTGACTGCAGGAGCTGCCCAAAGAAGGTGCCACCCAACCGCCTTAGGAACTCCACTTCGGATTTGTGTAGGGTTTGCTCCTTTGCATTTTCTTCTCCCACAGATATGCCACAAGGCTGAGCCAGCTCTGTCCACTTGAGTACAGAGTACAACATTGCATGTCTTTAAGATGCCACAAAACTCTGTTGTTTTCAAAAGCCTCTCATGGCTGGAACAACAAAGACGTTTTCTACCATGTGCCAAAAGTATATCACCACCTCCCAGCTGTAATGGTGGTCTAATGCTGAGATGGGAAACAGTCACATGATTCAAATAACCTATGTCCTATGTGAAGCAACCTGTTTTCGTGTATCACTGTTGTTGTGAACAAACAACATGCAGACGAAGATGCAACAGATGAACCCCCCCTTACCTAAATTTCACTGGAGTATAATCTTGAAGAAATGGGAAGAGCTTAAGTAAGCTAAAGTTGTTAGGTGCTTCTAGACATTTTTTAAAAAATAAAAACAGGCACAAGCCTATTTCCTCTAAGCCGTTTGAAAGGGCATATCCACATAAATATGTGTATTAAATAATCTCCTAAAAATAAAGTATGGTATTCCATTATTTGTAGAATCACAGAATTGTAGAATTGGAAGGAACCATGAGGGCCATCTAGTCCAACCCCCTGCAAGCAGGAATTTTTACCCAACGTGGGGTTTGAACCCACAGCCCTGTGTTTAAGAGTCTCATATTCTACCAGTTGAGCTATCCTAGCCTCTAATTTCTCAACACATAATTTTTTTTTTAGTAAATTCTTTAAAATAGGCATATTTAAAGCTGTATTTGGTCTCACCTGTATCATACTTTATGCGATATGGCTAAATTATGATTCGTTTATCTCCTTTAGCGATTATCTCTTTCTTGCTGTTCTTCAGACAGATGATGGAGTGGTCTGGATTAATTAAATGAAAAACACAAGTGCATAAAATTCATTAAAGGCAAGTTAATGAAGTGGACAAATGTACTTCAGAACTTGACTAATGTGTGTCACTACTGATGGAGCTTAATATAATGTAATGATCTGATTTACCTGAGGTGCACATTTTTTTGTTTTGTTCCCATAACAGCCAGTGGCAGTTTGCCCTTAAGATGTGTGCTAAGATGTCACCCCAGTATGTAGAGGCATGAATCCATTATTTAAAACTGCAATTTAAAAAATAATTGCATGCATTCACCAAGAAGACAAATTGAACTGAACCAGGTGTGGAAGTGGACTTGTGTTTCTGAGAGATGTGTATATTGTACCTGAGGTCCTACATCTCAGGTGCTAAAAGTTTGTTCATTTGTTTACTCCACCTTTAGTTGCTCATGTTAGCAATACATACGGTATTCATTAAATGCATTGCTGATGACAATATGAGAGCTTCAAAGAGCCACCTCAAATACATGCAGGACAATACTTTGTTGTTGTTGTTGTTTAGTCGTTTAGTCGTGTCTGACTCTTCGTGACCCCATGGACCAGAGCACGCCAGGCACTCCTGTCTTCCACTGCCTCCCGCAGTTTGGTTAAACTCATGCTGGTAGCTTCGAGAACACTATCCAACCATCTCGTCCTCTGTCGTCCCCTTCTCCTTATGCCCTCTATCTTTCCCAACATCAGGGGCTTTTCCAGGGAGTCTTCTCTTCTCATGAAGTGGCCAAAATATTGGAGTCTCAGCTTCACTATCTGTCCTTCCAGTGAGCACTCAGGGCTGATTTCCTTAAGAATGGAGAGGTTTGATCTTCTTGCAGTCCATGGGACTCTCAAGAGTCTCCTCCAGCACCATAATTCAAAAGCATCTATTCTTCAGCGATCAGCCTTCTTTATGGTCCACCTCTCACTTCCATACATCACTACTGAGAAAACCATAGCTTTAACTATACAGACCTTTGTTGGCAAGGTAATGTCTCTGCTTTTTAAGATGCTGTCTTGGTTTGTCATTACTTTTATCCCATGAAGCAGGCATCTTTTAATTTCGTGGCTGCTGTCACCAATTTTGTGGCTGCTGTCACCAGACAATACTTTAGGTACTGTATATTCCTTTTGTTCCTGGCATGCCCAGTGACATCGTTTTCATTTTCCAACTGAATGGTGAGTTTCTCCCCACCCACTGCTATTGCTTCATCACAACTGCTTATAAAACGCCTCTCCATTTCAACAGATGTTTGCCATATAGGACTGAAGCCAGAAGGGGAGATGTCACTCTTGGAGAAGCACAGCTCCAAACCTTCCTTGGTCACAAAGAAAGAGTTGTATTGTTCTCTAGATCCATGTCAATATTAACAGTAGGGCAGTGCACTGGATTTGGTCTAATCCCAAATCGAATCAAACTGATTTGTGGCCTATCTGAATCTACTTGGACCAGCTACAAATCACTACAAAGCAGATTGGGTTGTCCTGAATTGATTTGTAGCTATTTGTGCCAATTTGTGGCTCAAAATAGGGTCTCAGAAAGCCAGTCAGTCTACAAACTGTTGCAATTATTAATTATGACAGCAGGACAGGTGTAGATGGGGAGATGAAGGAGGGCTAGAATGATCTCACCCCACCCAACACTCTCCTAGTCAATCCCAGTCCCATCCTTTAAAAAAATGTATCTTAGAATGTTTCCCCATATTTTGGCTCTAGTTTTTAGGTAAGGTTTATTTATAGCTCTGTTGTTTCTGTGTCTGCCTTTATTAGTACTTAGTCCTGTGTGCATATGTGTATGTGTGTTGTAAGTACATTGTGCACAGTTCAGTTCAATACACTATTGCTATTATAGCAGTTTGATGATTATAATGATGACGATTTTAATTTGCTAAACAGCCACCAGTCAATGAGAAATTCAGACCTTGTCACGTTCCCTTGTCATGGGGCAGCAATGGAAGTAATTTTATCCAAATCAGATGCTAGCTTCAGAAGAGTACTTTCTCAAGACTGCAGCACAGGAGGAAAGGTTACGTGCCTAATCTCATCCCATTAATTATCTGCTGTTGAGATTTACAAACTGCACATTGGATGCAAAGACACATTCAATGCCATATATAGTTTAGCCCCCAAAGTGGGTCTTAAACACTGGTCAGAACAGATGCCAAAGTGCACAGGAACCACAATAGCTCCAGAATATTAATTTATAAAATTTTATCTATATTAAGTCATTACTTAATTGAGAATGCTTTCTAACCAGCCTTTTAATCAATTGCTTACATGATTGCATCACTTTAGACTGCGAACTGGTGTTATAACATTCTAATGTTGCCTGATATCACATAGAAAAATATATACGTGCACACAAAAAAGGAGTTTTGGAGAGGAGGCTAGCTTGAATCTTTTCCCATAATATACTCATTTATTTTAATTTGTGGTGTGGATAGATATTTGATTACTTAAAAAAAAATAGCCTGCCAGTTTGATACTTAAACATCACTCATTGGGACTTTAATAAATTTAATCTAAAATCTAAAATAAAACTACTGGATCAGTAAAATACAGTAAAGGCAGGCATAAGAAAGAGAAACAAAGGTTGCATTCAACTCTGCTTTGCTCAGAATAGACCTACTGAAATTAATATACCTAATTTGGTCATACTGAATTAGGTATATTAATTTCATTTCAGTGGATGAGAATCAACTAAGTTGTTGCATGCTCAGAATGATATCACTCATACTGGGGAGTATCAGTGCAAACTTCTCCACGATCAGGATATTTCTCTCTTTTTTTCTGACATCTTTATCCAAGGCATTGTGTTCTTAACATGTTAAAAATGTAGAAAATACCTGTGTGCATATTTTCATTAACAGGATCTTTTGTTGAAATTTAATAACCTGAAATTTAAACTATTGGTTCTGTTGTGCCTGCTTTCATAAATTCCTCTAAGATTATAACTTTCATTTTGCTTCGCTTTGTTTCTCCATTTTTTGCTGGTGCATGGAAAATAAAAACATAAGCCCTAAATCTGGTGTCCAAGATATGACACGAAGAACAATGTATAGTTTTGAACCCTGAAGGTCGGCAACTGTGATATTATTTATTAGGGAACCTGAACATGAATGATCAGCATAGCAAAAGAGTATAATCCCAGGCAAAGGTGAAAACAACTCATGAAATATTAGATACTGTACACATTGGTAAGTGACAGTTTGCCATAAGAAATAAAGTAGGTTGCCTACTTATAGCAAATGGACTGACACCAAAGCCATAAGAAAATAATATAAAACCTTGAGTTGTCTGTATTGTATATAATACAAAACACCATGTGTCTTGAATACAAAACAGGTTTGCATTGGACTGTACACAAAGTGCCAATATCACCACTATACAGATTTTTTTTGCAGCTATGACCTTGAAAATGCTTAAGTTATTCTATCAGAGAACAGAAGCGACAGGGATTATGTCAACAGCATTAATGCAACACTAAAGACATCATCATTTATTGAACCTACATTCTTTCAAATACTTAGCATCCTGCGGTGATTATTTTAAAAATAGAATGTTTCAGTTCAGTTTTCTGATTTATAGATTGAACTTTGGGGTAAATTAAGCATGCTTGTAGACCATCACTGGCCTACTTATACTGATGATGCTCTGATTTCAGGAGTTAGCATAATCTGAGAAAACTGTGAAAGTTTAGCAGTATGTGGTGTGTTGTTTGTTTTGGCTATAAGTTGCCCAACAACCTAAAAATGCAGAAGCTATCAGAATATCAGAAGAAATGCGTATGAGAATATTCAGTGACTGGTTCTAGTATACATATTGATATAGTAAGACTCAGGCAGGGACGTGGGTGGCGCTGTGGGTTAAACCACAGAGCCTAGGACTTGCCGATCAGAAGGTCGGCGGTTCGAATCCCTGTGACGGGGTGAGCTCCCGTTGCTCGGTCCCTGCTCTTGCCAACCTAGCAGTTTGAAAGCATGTCAAAGTGCAAGTAGATAAATAGGTACCGCTCTGCCGGGAAGGTAAACAGCATTTCCGTGCGCTGCTCTGGTTCACCAGAAGTGGCTTAGTCATGCTGACCACATGACCCGGAAGCTGTACGCCGGCTCCCTCGACCAATAAAGCGAGATGAGCACCGCAACCCCAGAGTCGGTCACGACTGGACCTAATGGTCAGGGGTCCCTTTACCTTTACCTAAGACTCAGGCTGGATCTAGGCACATCAAAGAAGTGTTTGAGTTTAAAGTGTTGTAAATGTAAAGAGGGAAAACAGGTAGAGAAAAATGGGACTCCACATCGCCATCTAGTGGCACAATGTTATTTCGCATATACAACGCATAAAAATCTTTACCAGCCTAGCTGAGACCTAACATTTAAATCATAACCATGTCTACTCAGAAGTAAGTCCTATTTAATCCAATGGAGTTTACGGTACTCCTGGTAAGTGGAGTTAGGATTGTATCTTAAAACTCCAATGGAAAAATGAATGTAAATTTTTTAAACTATTTATAAAACACAGAAAACGTATATAAACTCCCCCTGAGCATCATAGCACATCATCAAGGTCCATCATTCTCAGTGGCATTCGCTATGTGCTTTAAATGTATGCAGTGCCAGGATCTATGCACCAGTCTTAGGAGGCAGAAATTACTTTCTAAAAGGATGAACAGGCACTTCATAAGCACTCAAAACAGAAAACCCTTTGTAAATGTTTGTTTATTTTTCTTAATTTTTGAATTTTCTTGTGTGGTTTTTAAAGGATATATATGGGTTTGTGCTTAGAAACCTTCATGGAAATGAGATACATGCCATCACAAACTAGCCTGACAGGTTTTTGCCTTCAGTGCATCCTGAGCTTAGAACTAAGTTTCAAGTTATGGTTTGGAGGCAAAGTATACTTCACTGAGTTTGGACACCACAATAAACTATGGTTTTCTCAAATCAGGAACTCTGTGTGTATATGCGTGCGCGCATATGCGTGCGTGAGAAGGGGGGAAATTGGTGGGCTTTAGGGTGCATGAACACAAGATTAATTTATTGAATAATTATTTTATCTTTAGTGCTTGGTCCCACATTTTGTTGTGCAAAAGGTGAATAACATAGCATTGGACACTAAGTCACCCAGTACATTGCTTTTAACAGTCAAGTGCTGTAAAAACGGCTTTGGGTCAGAGAGACCCAGCACCTTGTAGTCTATAATAATGACCAACTAAGTAGCCCTCAGATCCTAATACTTCTGCATCTTAAGGCTGTAAGTTTAGTGGGCAATGTGATATTGGAAGCTTGGGACTCTGCTAGGCCTCAGGCAGCATGGATATTTATTCAGCCACTTAATGAATATATATTAAATTTTCTTAGTGTTGTGAGTTTGCAAGGGCAAGGATCCTCTAAAATTCCAGGTGCCAAGTTACTATTATAATTAATATATATATATATATATATATATATATATATATATATATATATATATATATATATATAACACACCACCCTACATCTGTAGATGTTCCCATATCTTATCAAATTAATAAATGTGGATGTGTGTGTGGTGTGATGTTTTGCATTCCATTCAAAACAGGTTTCAGTTATGTGTAAAATAAGCCATATTTCATAGACACTCGTCTCTGTTGTGTCTCATTCTTTTATTTTGTTGAAATAGAATATTTTTCTCCATCTTAACAAACTCAGTCACATTTTCCTCTCTTGTTGATTAAATTTTAAAAACTGGCCCATGGCAGGAAAGAATATAACTCTCTGAAGTTGAGTTTGTAGTACATATGTGTGTTTTAGTATGGCACAGTGAGACAGAAAACAGTTTTGCCTTGTTCAAAGATAATCTTCTGTGCTTTTCGATGTTTAATTAAAGGGCTTATAAGAAATGATGATAGGTAAACCTGCAGGTCTTTACTTAAGCAATTTCATCTACTGAAATCCCCATTATTTGATGACAGGGTTTTCCCTTAAGCAATACTTTCATCATCTTTATTTCCTCTTTTCCTTCAACCTACCCTGTCTTTTAATTATCAGAAGGACTATTTCCTTCCTTTCAGGAATGTGAGGAAATCTAATTAGAAATGATAGTTTACAATAGTTGGTTGTCAGCACTCATTGATGCGCAAATCTCTGTCTTCATAGTCTGTTCCTTTTTCCCTTAAAAAATAATCAAAGCTGTAATTTGTTGAAATGATAATTAGAGAATATATTTTCATTTTAGACTCTTAATTGCATGTGTAAATGTGCATATGTATGCCGGTGAAAATAATAAAATGAAATCAGAGTGAATTATTATAAAATGTACCATCAGCTCTTTTGATGGACCATCAAATTCTGCAATACCACATTTGTTCCATTCTTGCCCGAAATATTCTTAGCAGAATTTTGTAGAAAGCATAATCTGTAACAGAATCCTGGTGCAGAGCCTGGAATTAACTGCATGTTGACGAAAACAGCACTTTGTGCTTCATACAAGTCACATAGTCTCAGATTCAAATTAAAGAACCAAGTACTTGCTTTGAATAGTACACTAAAAGTGCAGTCCTATAGAAAGTAGGGGTGTGAATTGGATTTAGATGAATCTTGAGGCAAAATGGGATGGCTCCAAGGCATTTTGGACTTGTCAGAGGTGGTGGGAATTATGCAAGGTAGCATAAGTTGGAGCAGGGGCCCCGGAAGAGTTTTCTGACACCTCAGCAAGCCACATATCAAAATAATACTGGAGACACATCTGCTGAAAACAAAAGTAATGTCTCTATGTGTACTGTATTTGCAAGAGCAAACATAAAGTCCTGGTAGTTCAGGCCAAATGCACACCTTGTCCAGCTTCCTGTTCTCACAGTGAACAACCAGATGATTGCGTGTCGAGGTCCCCAAGCCACCCCCCAAATAACTCACAACGCACACTTAATTTTTGTTTAAGGTTTTTGGCATAATTTTGGCCACAACTTTATTTAAATACAAAACCGTGAGTGGTTATTTAGGCATTGGTTAAGACTATCTGTCCCCCCGCCTGGGGACAGAACTGACTTCCGGGCACCACCGAAAGACAGTGCGGGGGAAAGCAAGTTGGGGAGAAATGGAGCTGAGTCACAGACCCTCAATTCTCATCCGCCTGCTCCCCGAAGGCTTGCCGGCCCTAGTCCCATTCCAGGGATTGGACGAAAAGGTGGCAAGCCCCAGGATTCCTTTAACGGAATTCCCTTTCCGCAGGAACCATGGAGGGGCAGGCCCAGCCTAT
This sequence comes from Podarcis raffonei, assembly GCF_027172205.1. Taxonomy (NCBI): domain Eukaryota; kingdom Metazoa; phylum Chordata; class Lepidosauria; order Squamata; family Lacertidae; genus Podarcis; species Podarcis raffonei. The sequence continues at coordinate 44,291,265 of NC_070605.1, read as the reverse complement.
CCTAACCCCTCCTCCACCAATTTATAACCAATGCCTAACCACAACCTTACAAGTTGTGACGATTTGCTACGCAGTAGGCAAAAACCAAATGGCCCAGCCAATCAGCCAGATGGACAAAATTCCTACCAGGCCCCTGCCCCAACGGCAGACGACCCCATGACAGGCATAGCAAGGTCAATGCAACAACCCCTTACTCAAGGGCGGGTGGGCGGGTGATCCGTTGCACGCAGCAAAGAGAAAGCTCCAGGCTGCGTGCAGAGTATTTAAACATTTTACCCCTCCCACCAAAATTGCAACATAACTTTTACCCCAGCAACCCAGTGAACCAATCACTGCCCCAGGCCATCTTTAGAGACCCTGCCTGGTAACAGAGGGGTGGCTCAGCAGACCCCACCACAACACGTGCTCTCCATGAAGGAGAACACGCTTTGTTGGAAACCTAAAGCTGAGCATGAACATGAACAAAATATTTCGGGTCTTCAATTCAGGGAAGCTTAAGAGATGAAACCAGGATGGATAAGAGAGTGGGGAAACTGATGGGTTTAGAATCAGAAGGAATTGTTTTTATTTGGAAAGCAAATATATTTTAGTTCAGACTATTTGTCCACAAAATACTTGAGTGTGTCCATTTTCACTCAACCCAAAACTGTAACAGCTGCCCTTGAAGGAAAATCATTGCAACTATTTTTCTGAAATTTGGTAGGATTTTTCTTATCAAAAGGGACAATCTTACCTGTAAAATTCCTCCAATTCTGCCCCCAATTTTTAGAAGTGACCAGCAAAAAACCCTGGACCTCTTATTCTGCAAATTGCCAGGCTTTCCCCACTTAGGAGGAACTAGTCTGTCTGTAAATTTAATCCACTCACGTCTGACTTTAATTTCCCAATAGAGAATAGAGGTAGGATAAAACAAAGACTTGGATACATGTGCAAAATTCTGCAGCCTCCAGATTTTTCTAAGCTGAATTAGGTGGTTTTATGAAGCATAAAAATTGGGGTCTTATTGTCTGTGCACACCATTAATTGAAGGGATTTTTTTTTAAAAAAAGATGAAGTTACCACTACTCACTGTCAGGGCCAAGATTTCTAAACAGAGGAAGAACTTTGATACCTATTATTTACTTACTGTTATGTACTGAGTACATAACATTAACATAGTTACAAATGGCTGTGTGAAAGTATAAGTGGGCTGGGGCTTGGGTGCTTGTTTTGTGTAAGAAGAAGCTGAAGAAACTGAATATCCATGAACATTGTTTTCCCAGTCGCATGGAGAAGGGCCTGCATGAAGTGTTTGACCATTTTCCATTTACAAGAGAGAAGCATATACATAATGCTATTTAATTAGATTTTACTTTTAGTTAACATCTGTCATATTTAGCTCTTGTGAAGAAAGTCCTTTCCAGCAGAAATTAATGACTTTTTATACGTCATTGGCCAACCACAAGTCATTGTCACTGGCCATAAGTTATGGCCAATGGTTGTACTGTATCAGCAGCACCTTAGATTTGCTTGGGATTCTGTCACTGAAAATTGTTTTCTTTAAAGTGCATAAATTGTGCTTTATATATTGTTCGTCATTTTTGTGTGGCAAACCTAATAATATGATTAGAATTGTTCAATAATCTTCTGTCTCTGGGCTTCATTCATTTCTGATTCATTGTGGCTATTATTAAACCCAGCTGTTGATGTTTTTGAATAAACATATTTCTGAATTACTTCTACATTGTGTTCCTTTAATAACTCCACTTCCGAATTATCCTGGGTTGCTCCCAATGTACTTTTAGATAATTAAAGCCTCTCTTTATGTCTATCCAAGTTGTCTCTTTTATTTCCCAGAACACAAGGATGTGATTTCATTTATGTTGCTCTTGGGGTCTAAAGTTGATAATCATTTTTCAACATCTGCCCTAATCAGTGTCTTCTGCTATAGATGCTACACATCCTTTTTCCCTTGACTTATTTCATTAACATTCAAATTCTCAGTCATGTGTTATCTTCCTCTTCCATGGGTTATCCCCCGCTGGATTCTTATACAGTCTGCACATTTGCTTTCAATTTGTCTTAATTTCTCCAGCACACAGTAACAATTTTCACCTTCATGACTTGTTTACAATTATCATTTGCATAAGAATGTGTCCATAACAAAGCTAAATATACTCTGAAATTTTAAATGAATCTTTGCTAACTTAACAACAAGCACACAAAGTATTTGGCACTGTGCAACACAGAGTTTATTCAGATGATATTTCAGGTCTTCAATTCAAGAGTCATTTTCTCCCCCAATCCCTTTATCATAGGTTGGGCAGGAAAATCTAATGCGGATTACCCTGTTGGGTTTCATTCTGGTCCAGTGAAGGATACCAGTGGATCTTTAAAATGTCTGTGCTGTCATTCATTATATACTTTACTATCACCTTAACTTATGCTTTGCTTTGAACTTTTTTAATGCTACCTATTCATTGTCTGAGGGACGCGGGTGGCGCTGTGGGTTAAACCACAGAGCCTAGGGTTTGCCGATCAGAAGGTCAGTGGTTTGAATCCCTGCGACAGGGTGAGCTTCCATTGCTCTGTCCCAGCTCCTGCCAACCTAGCAGTTCGAAAGCATGTCAAAGTGCAAGTAGATAAATAGGTACCGCTCCGGCAGGAAGGTAAACGGCATTTCCGTGCGCTGCTGTGGTTCACCAGAAGCGGCTTAGTCATGCTGGCCACATGACCCAGAAGCTGTATGCCGGCTCCCTCGGCCAATAAAGCGAGATGAGCGCCGCAACCCCAGAGTTGTGGGGTCCCTTTACCTTTAACTATTTCATGGCAGCAGTCAGCAGCAGCCAGTGTTGTGGGACAGAGCTACCCTTCTGGCACTAGCATCACTACAGCTTGCTTAGATGGCATTGGGATAGGGTAAAAGCCATGATGGCACATGGTTCCTCCCAACTTATCATCACAGCTGTGATTTAAGGTAGGTTAGACAGAAAGGTAGTGATTAGCCCAAGGTCACAAAGTATAGTTCTTTGCCAAAATGTTAATTTGAACCCAAGTCTTCTTGTTCCAAGTATGAAAAACTATTCACTACAACATCCTTACTTTATTTGGCCTAGCTTTAAATAGCTGGTGTATTAAAAAAAAAAGGTTTGGAATGATACAGTATATTATATTACATTTGTGGATTGTGTTGCTGTTGTTGTTGTTGCTGCTGCTGCTGCTGAATAATATACCAGGCCTTTCTCGGTGCATTTCTTCTCAAGTACTTCACTAGATTACTTGGTAACATACAATGCCAAGTCTATTGTCAGATTTTATTTTGTTTTATTTGTACTTCACTTCAGAATACTGTATGAGAACCAGTCTTTTACTTCAGCCTTTAATTTGACTGAATTTTAAGATATCTTTTCAGTTGAGCCTGACTGGAAAATTATGTAACTCATTGGAATAAGCAAATTGACATAAAAAAGAGCTACGTTTATGACTTACGGGGGCTTTCAGTCTGCACACTAAGGCTTTCAAAGGGAATAGGCTACTTGGATTGGCATCTGTAGTCTCATGAATTATTTAGTTAGCATTGCATAAGCATCCATTTGAAAAAGTGGATGAGGAGGTTTTGAGGATGAAAATTACGTTGTACTTTCATATTTGTGTTGCCTAACACTATTTAGGCTAAGTCTGCCTATGAAGAGTTGTCTCTTCTCTAAGGGCTTCTGTTAAACATACATGCATTTAATAAAAAGGGACTTGCTTGTTCAGTGTCCCTCCCTTTCCCCCAGTTTTTGGCTTGCTTCCTACAAAAAGGAACAGAACCGCATATTTATATACACTCCCAATGCAAAACATGGGTATGGCGAGCATGTTGGTATAATTTAATGTACTGCCCCAAGATAGCAACAATTGCATCTGGTTAAATACCACAGAGCATATGTTCACAGCTGCAGATTGCTGCAAATAGCTGTGTTTTGGCCTCACTCCCACATTCACGTTTCTCCTTGAATTTTGCCCTTTATATATTATTATTATTTTCAAATCACATTCTGTGTCTGATATACAAGCAACAGGATGGCATTTTGGAATGATACTTCTGTCTAAAATAATGAGCTAAGTTAAATAGCACCTATTAATATTTCCATTGTGTGTTCTTTTGTAATGGAGTTTGATGTTTCTGTGTGGTTTAGTTTACTTCAAATCATTTTCATGGTTAGAAGAATGGGGAAATGCCACATCCTGTCAGAGTTGCCAAGAAACAAGTTAGAGCTGTCAACAGTAATTCATTCATCTGCATTTTTAAGCAAGTCTTCAGCGTTTCTCTCCACCCTTAAATGAATGAATAGCTGCTGTTGTGCTGTGGGAGAGTTGATTCAGTCCTTTATTGTGAATGCCATACAGGAAAAGAGAAAATAACATTTACACAGGGAGTTTAAGATATTATGAAGGTTTTGACTACGCATTGAATATTTTGCTTTATAACTAGAAATGATTTAGCTTTTTAAAATGAAATCACTACTACTATAAAAGATGGATTTCAATTAAATATATATATTTCCCAAAACATGACTCCCTTTGCAGTCATGCAACCTCCGACATACACAGACTTTGTGTGCATTGAAGGACTTCCATATTCACTACACAGTCAACTCTGTATAACTCAATTATTTCAAATCACGTGCAACTTTCTTTGGGGGAAAAGAAAAGGAAGGCAGTCAAGTGAGTTAAAAACAACAACAGTCTAGTGAATTAGAAAGTGAACCAAGGCCTGCTTTTGTATTCTAAAGATAAATGGCAAAACATTGCAAATAGAACTAGTGCACTTGGCAGTGAGACCAACTTAAAGTAAATCAAAAACTGACAAAAAGATTGTGGAATACAATTCTAATTGGTTTGCAGGGGGGCGTGATCTGATAAATTGCAATAAGGATGTATGAAAATTCAGATGAAGGTTGGAAGGAAATGTAAAGTGAAAGCATTGTGTTGCATAAAATAAAATACACTGTAAAATGGTCTGCAAACATCCATGCATGCCTACTCAGTAGTACATCCAATTGCATTTAACAGGCTTGCACTCCAGGTAAATGGGAATCAGATAGCAGCTTCGAGGATGTAGAAAGGCTGCTTGGATGAGTTAAACCAACCGCCTGTCTCCTTGATCCTTGCCCTTCCTGGCTCATAAAAGCGAGATGGGCTCCGTGGGGTGGTGAATGCTTCTCTCTGTAAGGGAGCCTTCCCAACCCACTGAAATAGGTGGTTATTAAACTGCTTCTTAAAAAACCATCTTTGGACCCGGCCAATATGGCCAATGATTGCCCAGTCTCAAATCTTCCATTCTTGGGCAAGGTGATTGTGTGGGTGGTCCCTGAACAACTCCAAGTATGCCTGGAGGATGCAGACCATTTGGATCCCTCCCAAGCGGGATTCAGGCCTCATTATGGGACTGAAACTGCCTTGGTTGCGCTGGTCGATGATCTCCAGCGGACTAGAGACAAAGGTGAAAGCTGTTTCCTAGTTCCGCTGCATCTCTCAGAGGCCTTTGATACCATCAACCATAACATCCTTCTGGACTGTCTACAGGAGTTGGGAGCTGGGGGCACTGTTATGCAGTGGTTCCGCTCCTTCCTCCTGGGCCATGTACAGAAAGTGGTGTTGGGGGATGAGTGTTCGGACCCCTGGGCTCTCACTTGTGGGGTGCCTTGGGGCACTGTCCTCTCCCCCATGCTTTTGAACATGAAGCCGCTGGGAAAGATAATCAGGGGGTTTGGACTGGGTGTTCATCAGTTTGCAGACGATACTCAGCTCAACCTCTTCTTCAAATCAGAACCAGTGAGGGTGGTGAAGGTCCTGTGTGAGTATGTGAGTGTCATAGTATATGAGTGATATACTAATGAAAGCAATGTCTTAAAACAGTACTGTTAAACAGCCCCTGTACACTATTGCAAAATGTTAAAATTCAAAGTTAAAAGTTAGTGACATTGGTGGTGATGGAATTGCTGCCATGTTTGACTGGATAATGTTTGACTGGATAACTAAATCAGGAAAATAGCATAATTATGTACATTTCTACTCAAAAATAAGCTCAGCTGAGTTCAGTGAGGCTTGCTCCCAGGTAATACTCGGAGATATGAGTAGAATAATTCCACTGTTGAATGCAATTTGTCAGGACAGAACAAAGTAATTCTGCTTATTCTTATATATGCATCAGACTATATGCAAGTCTGAATAATGTGTTGCATGTTTGCAGCCTTAAAGGGATTGCCTGACACTGAGATTGCAATATTTTTTTAGTGATGGACCTCAGGTCCATTACTGAAAGAAAAAAAGATTTCTTATTTACAGACATTTCCCATTTATAACATTTAAATGTGTTTCAAACATTTTATCGTTATATTTGTTATGATGAGTAAGATCTGAATCAAAATCTGAATCAAATGAAGAATGATATCTAAATGTTTCAAATAAACAAATTAATTCTAAACAGTTTAAGAATACCGAGAACGTGTTTATGAAAGGTATATATTTCCTCTGATTTGCATTGCTATCTAGCCACTTAAAGTTCTCATTCTCTCTTGGGTAGTCCAACAAATTCAGATAGTCTCCTTTAAATAAGTCACAGAATCTTAGAGTTGGAAGGTACTCCAAGGGTCACCTATTCCAACTCCCTGCAATGCAGAAATCTCAACTAAAGCAACCATGACAGATTGCCATCCAAGACATCCAATTCATGCTAGCATGTATATGTCAACTTTTCTCCAAGGATTTCAAGGTGGCACGCATGCTACCTCCCCTGTGAGGTAATTAGGTTGAGAGATAGTGACTCGCCCAAGATCACCCAACGAGCTTCATGGCTGAATGGGGATTTGAACCCTCGTCTCACAGGTCGTAGTCCGCCATTCTAACCACTTCACCACAGTAAAAGCTTGCACATTGCAATGGCTATAAGAGCACAACATGGTAAATAAATATGGATGAGAATATGAGCTTCAAGAGTGAAGAGAAGGAAAATAAACTCCCATTTTGAGACTCCTGTTCTTTTGTCATCCTCACAGGTATGGCAGTTTTCTACACAAATATAGCGTAATTCTAGTTTATATATATATTGGAAGACATAAGGGTGGAGATATATTTGAAGAGTATTCAAAATTTAGCATCCTCCAGTCATCAAATGTCTTATACAGCAAGAAATTTCTTCTGCCTCCCATCTAATTAATATATTAGTAATCCGTAGTAATTTCAGTAACACAGTGATTCATAAAATGAAAGTGAAATTGCATCGAAATATGTCAACCATTCAAATACACCTGTACACCTATGGCATCAACCTGACAATTAGATGATTTCATATTTACAAAACTGTAATGGATACCATAACATCTGCACACAGCAGAAAACGTTCATTGCACAAACAGGATTCTAAGAAGGCTAATGGGAAACATATTTTTTCTTTCTTTTTTAACAGTGGAAAAAAGGTTTCTAAATGTTTACAGTGAAAATGTCTCCTTGTTTACACATCGTATGGGTGGAGGCCTGATGTAAATCAGCAATTTCTGCAGCAAAAAACAAAAAAAAATTAATTACCATTTCTAGCTAATTAGATTGCTCTGTGAATTTTGACAGTTGAATTGCAGTTTGACCAGCCCATCAATTGAAACATTTGCAAGTATTGAACATGACATTTATATGGCAGAGATGACAGTAATGTTCATTTAGACTGAATATGCAGAGAATTGTAATTGGGCTAACAAGCCTTGTTACCTGGCCTAATTCCAGTTATATTTGCAATCTTTCTTTTGTGTTTCCTTTATTCATTGATAATGTCCGACATTCAGGTCAAGCGTTTCCAAAGCTTTATATTTGATCCTCTTCTTTTGGACACAAACATATACTCTGCATGTCATGACACAATTCACCAAGCATGACATTATGTTGACGTTATCATAAAATGGCAGAATCCTATGCTGAACGGGCATTCAGGTTTCACAAACAGAGGATTGTACTAAAGCACCACCCTTGCACTTGCAATTATGTGGAAGGGTTAGCCTAGAAGCAAGATGTATAGTGAAGCTGCAATCCCATGCTCCTTCACCTGGAAGTAAGTGTCATTGAACTCAGTGGAGCTAACTTCTGAGTAAAGGATTATGGTATGAAAGGTTTGAAATCAGAGAGCTCTGAAAGGGTCTTCTGTTGCTGCAGTGTTCATACTTTAGTAGTATTTCAATACTAAAACACAGTTTAAATATACAGTAGTACTTTTGTTTCCTCCGTGTTACAGGAATGCATAGCTGCACTTTGAAAGCAAGCGACTTGTAATCCTGATTTTCCTGTAGAACCACTAATACCGTGACAAAAAAAATCCTGCATTTTTAAACACTGTCCATCAATTAATGAAAGTAGAAATAGCAGTTGAAAATTATCAAAGAGAATTAAAAAAATAAAAATAAAATTCCACCCAAGAAATCTCATGAGTGGGGTACAAGTTTGTTTGTTTTTATGTAATTGCCTTACTTTTGTGTTGGCTGAGTGATGTTTGTGAATGTCCTTTCATTCTATATAGTCTCACCTGTGGTGCACAGTCTTCACGCTTTCCAGGTATGAGCATTTCAGTCAAAGCTCCAGGGAATAAATAAGGTGGTGTTCAATGGAATTCTTAGGCTAGCTCTGGCATTAGTGCTAGCACAGGGGGATTTTTCTGCACCTGTGCACCACACCATCCCATAATCTGCTCTGGAGAGTTGAGGGAAGCCCCAGAACAGATTTAGAGGATGTGTGGAGAAAGGAGAAGGGCAGAATCTTCAATTGTAAGGAGAAATACTTGCAGTTGATGGAGTGATCACCTTAGTGTTATGCTGAATACAACCCATAATGAGATAAAATCTCCCAAGGGACTTTTTCAGATCAAGAACAGTAGGCATCCAGGAAAGCTGCAGAGTGCTACGGAAATGCTTACTAGAAAGAAAACACATACATCATACTTGGCCTCTCCACAACAATAAGATTAGCTCAAAACCCCAAATCTGCCTAATTTATAATGACATTTCATGCCCTAATAACAGAGCAGAAAAATGGAAGCCTCTTTTGCAGAGAAATAAAACATTTGAGATAGTTGAGGACAGATTTAGCACAACATCTGCCATTAACACGTAAGTGCCCTCATTCAGTGCTACTCAAATTGGTGGTCCGTGGACTGGTGCCAGTCCACAAACCATTGGCTGCCGGTCTGTGGTGACTCTACTACACTCCAGGTTAGGTGGGATGCTTCAGGGACCAAAAATGATGCCAGTCCCTGACACATTGTGGGGTGGGAATTGCTATCCAGCACATAAGATGGTTTGATTGTTGGATTTCAAGCCAAAAGTCAGAGGAATTGGCCACCCTCCAGGTGCCCGGCTTGAATCCTTGTTGACCTCCCTGTCAGCGACTCCCGGCAAGATCAGGCGAGGTCTCAACCGGCGATTCTTCTCAACGTGAAGAAGAACACACCACTCCTCCCCTACCATCCCCAGGGAGGGGAGAGAGACAGACAGAAATGTATTTACATGCCTTTATTCCTGTCTTTCCAGCAGTACAGAGAAATCATGACTGCTCTCTCTCATCACCAACAGCAGAGAGAGTAACTCCTCCCATGTACTTCCAGTACAGGGTCATGTGACACTCTGAGCTAACATCCGGTGCTCAGTGCACAGAATAGACTGTCCCTTGTTCCCACGGTACAGTCCCATAACATCAACATCCTGTTTGGCTTTCCAGCCACCTGGAGCTCGCTTCTGCATTGCTCCTTTTTCGTAACATTGATAAGCACTGCCCTAGTTGAAACTCCTAAACTAGATTTATTTATTTCATTTTGTGCAGTGCAGTCCACATACAAGCTGGAAGTGCATTGCCCCCGGCAGCACGATCCCGGTGGGGTGCTATCACAGCTGCCCCCGCCCCGCCCCAACTGGAGGCCACACCCCCTCAGGTGGCGTGCCACACCCCCAGGACGCACGCCAGTCCCACCAACGCCTGCTCTCCGCCCTCCAGTGCCGGAGCATGAAGCTCGTCCACTGGGTGCATGTGAGAGAGTTGTTTTAGAGAATTTAAAAGACCTACAGTGGTACCTCGGGTTACAGACGCTTCAGGTTACAGACTCCACTAACCCAGAAATAGTACCTTGGGTTAAGAACTTTGCTTCAGGATAAGAACAGAAATCGTGTGGGGGCAGTGCGGCAGCAACAGGAGGCCCCGTTAGCTAAAGTAGTACCTCAGGTTAAGAACAGTTTCAGGTTAAGAATGGACCTCCAAAATGAATTAAGTTCTTAATCCGAGGTACCACTGTACTGAGTATTTTATTTTATTGCCCTTTTCCCATAATGTCTTTGTATATGACTTGTGTGGCCCACCTTTCCAGAAAAAAGCTCATTAGTCAAACCTACCATAGCTAACTCCTAAATCAAAACAATCTATGACTTAAATCACCACCAAAATTTATCTTATTTAAATATGGATGGGTTTTAGTGTTTCTTGTCCTCTGACATGCATTGTGATTGCCCTTGCACCAGATCATATGACAAACATGGCTGATCAGATTCAACTTGGGGGAAGCAATATAGCTGAAAGTGTCTATGTTCTTTCTCAACCCTTTGTAAACTAAAAGACTTGAATAACTGTGATTTGAAGAATGAAAGGTATATTTTATGGATGTCAGCAGGTGGTCTCATAAATCCTACCCAAATACTGTTCTACAATGGTATTTCTAGGTACTTAATGGACTAGGGGGACAGGCCTATTACAGAAATTTGGAAAATTAAGATAGTGGGTGGCTAAAGTTTTCCCAGCACTGCATTTTGTAATGTGCCCAGGCACCCAGGAGCAAAGGATTTCTTCTTTTTTTTAATACCCTTTAAAAAATATGGAGAAGAAAATCTAGGGCCCAGTTCAAATAACCTGGAACTTGGACCATTGGGCCAGTTCCTAACAAATTGCCTGGAGTTCTATCATGTATATAATATGCACACTTTATTATTATTTTTTCTTAATAATTAAATGAAAGGAATAAAACATTTGTTAAAGGAACCATTTGATTCTGATCAATATAAAAGTTCTATTGATGTACTACAGATCTTTGCATCCTTAGATTTATTTTTATTTTTTGTTTTACAAATTGTTTTGACCGTATAATTTGTGGCTAATAGTAAATGCCTTTGCCATTATCTATTTGCGAACAACTGGCGTTGACGGGCATTTCAAAATACTGAATTTGTTTGTCTTGGCAGGGTATAGGTCAGGAAAAATCATACCAGCTGATCTAAATAAGTAGACCAGATACTTGAATTTGGGTTTTGTTACGCTCGACTCAATAGTGAAACTTTCTTTGTCTTCTCAGTCAGAGCTTCTGACTAACCTATCTGTTCTCTTCTCCTCTTGCAATCTTTTCCTTGGTCCCAGTGGCTGCTACAAAGAGCAAAGCTAAAGGTGAGTTTTCACTTTCATTCTTGATTTACGCTGCATGGCTTTGCAGTACACATCCCACTGTGATTGCAATTAATTATGCAGATTAGATAGATCTGCATATATTTATTGAATTTGCATGCTTTGCTTGCAAAACTGAAGATGGGTATTTTTCATCATTTTGAAATTGAGCTATATAATTATTCACTGTGTCTTTATCTGAAAACAATTCAAAGTTCTCGTGAATTTCTGAACGACAAACCCTATCTCAAAATATAGAACTTCTTCTGTTTGTAAGAGATTGCTGCCAAGTTAGAATAATTAGATTGCAAAAAGAACCCCAGTTCATGGTATCTATCTTATTTGTATTATCATGCAGTTTCTGAGCTGTTCAGTTTTTAACATCAATCAGACAGGACTGCTCTGTTTGTCGAAGGCTTATTTTTTTAAAAAAAATCAAATAAATAAATCTGGATATCATCTGCATAAAAATGACACTGTGGATAATAATGGGGGGAAATGAAAGCCAGTAAAATTGTAGAAAGGATTGAAAAGCGTGAACCTAACACAAAAACTATGGCAAGCACCATTATTTCCAGGAATAATATGAAATAATCTTATAATATAATTCACTTGTGGTAGTGAGAATTTTACATAAACAAAGCTTCTATCATCCTGATAGGGGTGGGGAGGGAGAAAAGGGAGGAACTCTCTATAAAGGAGTGAGGGAGAGATGTGTGTTTTTTGTAATAAAGGGGATTCTCCCTCGATCAGACATGACAGCAGCCAATTTATGTGGCTAAAATGGTATTCTTGCACTACATCCAGATATTCAGTGACATCACATGGGGACAGGCCCTCCCTGCATACAAGCCTCAGATTGGGGGTGGAATTATGAAGTTTAGCTCACAGCTTTGCAGGAAATTGGCAAACAAGCTTAGAGGAAAATATTATGTTTCCTAACTTTGCAGAGTTTTTAATTCAAGAAATTAAGACTTTAATCTTGTACCCACTTACTTCTAAGTAGACATGTATAGTATTGTGCTGTTAATGTAAATTCAGTGAAATCAATAGAGTATTAGATGGCTTGCTAATCATTACTAAAAGATCCAGCAACAAACTATGAACCTCACTACTTGACTAATGCAGGTAAAAAGATTTAATATAAGTACCTGCACTTCTCAACGTACATTATTGCTAACATTCCCCACTTGGACTGCTTATACTTCATTAGATAATTCTGAATGGAGAAATAAACCAGGGCTTTTTACAGTATTGATGATTTCAGCAGCATAGTTATTTTCCCTTTCTAGAAATTATCAGATGGTATGCTTGGGAATGATTGTGATAGGGAGCAGTAAACTGTGTTACAGGAAACCTAGTGGAAGAGCTATACAGAACTGCATGTTGTTTTTTATTTCTATTGTGGCAACATAGCACACAATAGTCTATTTAATTGTTACTTGCTTTTAGAGTTGGATGGATCTCTCTATTTCTAGACCATGTCAGTTTTGCATGTTTATTCATAAGTGTGTTCCATCCAGTTTCTAACGATCTGCATTTTTTTAAAACAACAACAACAACAAAACCCAAACACACTGAGTTTGCATCCGGTTTCTATCTTGATCTGCATTTTTAAAAAAACAAAACACTGAGTTTGCAAATAAGAAATATCCCAGGCACCCATACCCATCAAACACATTGTTTTTATAGCATCACGGCTGGTTTAAGCCACTGTTGGGCAAAAACTAGCTGTTTCTTTACAAATTACTTGCTTAATTCTACATGTGTAATGTGTACCTGTTTTCTGACAGGAGATGTGCACCTTAGGATTTTTTTCTGTCTTTAGTCATATGGTTTTCCTTCTCCCCATTGTCAACAGTGAAAGTATGCCTTAGAATGCTTGGGCAAACTGTGGTACTGGATAGGCTAGTATGGTCCTGTTAACTGCATAAAGATTGCAGCAGGGTCTTCAGTCTCCAGGAGCTGCTTACATGATGATCCTAACCAAACTTATTCTGAACAAATTCTTCCTGGGCTGGATGGGATGGATACTTTTTGCCCATCCCTAATGAATCAACAACTTTCATTGTCACTGGCCATATTGGCTGGGTTTGATGAGAGCTGTAATCCATCTAGAGAGCATGTTAAAATATATGTGTCTGAACCCACATGTGTGTCCAGTACTCTTTGTATTCATTGTCTCCATACACATGCTTCCAAGAGGTTTAGGATCTTTTGCTAGAGTTATGGCATGCATTCCTTATGAACATGTGTTTACCCTTTATAGCCACAAGTAGTTCTCATACAAAAGAAATAAAGAAATATTGGTTTATTACATGAAATGAAAGTGACAGAATACAGTATATAAATTAAGAAGGCAGCAACTACACATACACCTTGATCTTGTGACATAGTATTTATGCAAACCTTTACTCATGCCACAATCTACAGTAATAGAAACCATAGAGAAAGTTCAGATTGACACACACTTATTCATTAACACCTTTTGGGGGAAGTCTGAATAGCCCTGGGAGATTATGGTACATTCAAAACCTGGGGAGTCGAGCCTAGCATACACATGAAGTCTCAGGGAAATTTCTCTGCCTTGCTCATGAGGGACTTATAATTTGTGAGACCATCCTCAAAGAGACTGGTATAGGAAGCTTCATTTACCCAGTGGTAAATGCACAAACAGCTTGCTGTCTGAGTAAGGTACTCAGAGCCTTCTTACCCATAGGTGCTAGGGGTGCGGGGCACTCGGGTGTTGGGCTCTCAGGGGCGCCAGGCTGAGAGTCCGGGGCCCGAGAGTTGAGTTCCGGGGAAGAGCCCGCCCGCCCGTCGGTCGGAGCGCCGCAGCGGGCTCTTCTGCTGCAGGCGGCTCTGTGCCGTGAATTTGGAGGCGACCAAGCCAGCGAGATGCTGATGCGGCCAGCCAGCTCCGCCCTCCTGTGCGCCTGGGACTGGGCAACCTGGGGAGAGGGGCGTGCCAGGTGGATCTTTGCACCCGGCACCACATATGCTTAAAACAGCCCTGAAGGTACTCACTGTCTAGGTAAGCTTCATCAAGCTTTGAGCTGGTCTGTTGTGATTGGGAACTGAAGAAAGCTTACACCTGAAGTAGCATAGAAACAGCATAAAAAGATGCCTTCCTACATCTTAACCATTTAGCTTATCCATCTATCTCAATATGGTGGAGCTAAAGGCTCTCTAGGATTCCAGACAAAGTTCTTTCCCACACCTACTTGGAGATTGAACCTTAAACCTATGCAAATAATATGCTCTACTACTAAGCTGTAACCCTTCCTCTAAACTTCCCAATGTTCAGCACTTTTGGAGAGAACTCTGGCATTGGTTGGAGGCTTCCTTGCTCTTCCCTGTGTGAGATACATTTGGAGATCACACAGCTATGTCCCTGAGGCGATAGAAAGTGCCTTTAAATTTAGTAAGTTCCAGAACTTTACAGTAAAGTTACAGAACTCTTAAAGAATTGTATTAACACCACTGCAAGTTGTGTGCTTATAAACTCCCAAATTCACCTCCAAACTCTCCCACCCGCCCGTCTTTTTTGGGGGGGGCAGGGGGAACAACAAGGTGGAAGACCTACTCCATGTTTACCAAAAGCATACAGTAGTAGAATGAAACAAAAGGTCATAGCAGGATACAAGAAGACTGTGGTTACAATTGCAATAACATAACCTGTAAAAAAACAACCACATAAAAAAAAATCTTGCTTAGACCCAAGTTCATAGCTCTGAATCAATAAATGCTATTAAATCTGAGGAAAATCTTAGACATCTCTTGAACTCTACAGTTTTCAGAAAACTTTTGAAATGCTTTGCTTTAGCAGCTCCCTGTGTGTCAGAGGTAGAAAAAGGATTTGTCATAATGTTTGTATGAATCCTAAGTAACACTCCTCACTGCTCTTCATTCTTTTCAAGTACTTTGTAGTAGCTGTTTCCAATGATGATAAGTAAGAGAAACATTCCGCATCTTAAATGTTCCAGTTAATAAAAGTATGGAGTAAAATGTACACTCTAGTTATGTATTTATTGTTATAGTGTTGCTATAGCAAATGCAATCATTTATGTGGAGCTAAGAGACTACCTTGTTCCTTAGTGCCACCACCCTTGATGCGCTATTAATGTGTGATTGTGCACTCATTCTTCCATACAGTGCATTAAAAATCTTGAGAAATTATTGGGGATAAGTGCTGTAGACATGGGGAAAGGGAGGAAAGGTGTAACTTAGATGAATAGAATACAATAGGGGCTTGTGATAGACACACCAAAACATGCACCCATATTTCAGAAGAGCAGGTCTGATAACAGTTTAGCTCATGCAACAGAAGAATGGAAATCTTAAATAACAGGGCCAGTGTGTTATACTGTCTTTAGAATGTTTGATTAGACCTGGGGAAAGCTGCATTCAAATATGTATTGAGGCGCCAAACCCACTAGGTAGCTTTGGACATTTAACTATCTATCAGCCTAGCCTGCCTAACAAGGTTATTGTGAAGATGAAAATGCAAGTTGGGATAGGAAACACTATGCCATGCAAAGCTTCTTGGAGGAATGGTGAGGTAGAAGTATTATAAATTCAATTTTTCAGCTGAAGTACTAGAATGATGTGAAGCTTCTTGTAACTAAGCTAAGATCAGTGGGAAGCTAATTCTTGGATACAGTTCTTAGGCTGGTGTTAATATTTCCCTGTCTCTATGTGAGAAAATCTTCCTGGCACAATCCCATTTACTCACAGTGACTCTGATTGATGGTAAATACACTCCATAATTTCTTATTGCTGTCCATATGCTATATCTATTTATCTATACAGCCTCCCATTGGCTTATATTGTGTTTCTTGTATTGCCACTGAGAATATTATAAGTTTAACACCTTTTCATTTGGCAAATATCCTTGCCCTTCATGTGTCTAGTCTAATAATCATGATTATTTCTACGTGTATCCATTCACCATTTAGCAGATTGTATATCAGACGGTATACTGAGTGATTTTACTCATTTTCAATTTAGATGTCTTTCCTTTCAACTGTGCCTATCAATTTTTGTAAAGATAGAAACTTTGCTTTTAGTGCCACCATCCAGCTGGCTTTTATAAATAATAATAATAAAGCCATGGGCACCTCATCTTTGTTCCCAGTGGTACCCCACTGACCTCTTTCAAACTTGAAAAGCTTCTTTCAACTGCTGTGCTTTTTATGCACATCACACTGGCAGTCTTAGCCTACTGGGTCCCTTTTCATCTGGTTGCCTCACCCCCTCCAACTTAAAAATTAATTATTAAAATTCGTCAGATTGGCACGCCACACTGCCAATGTAAGCAATATTATGCCTTACTTTTGTTTGGTTCAGGGTTGGCAGGCTGGCTCAGCATTTCCTGATAATTGTGCAATATTAGCTTTTCTGAATAAAGGTAATAAACTATTAAAATCTTTTAAAAAAGAAATACAAAGTTGAACAAAATATTCTCATAAAAATGCTAAACCTGATGGTCCCTTTCAGTCATTCCACATCACATGGAAGTGCTCCTAAGAAGACTCTAGTTATTATTCCCTCCCACTACCTCGCACCCTAAGTGAGTTGTCAGAACTTCATCAAACTGCCACCACATACTGCAAGGTCCCCAGGGCATGGGTCATGATAACGACCTTTCCATCTGGTAGAGTTCCTTAGGAATCAGTCTTGAGAGACCAATATTATTCCATATTTCATTCAGAGTTTTAGAGAAGGGAAGTGACAGGAGCGAGCCAGCTGTAAATCACACTGTGCACTCTTTGCTCTTTGTTAGCTAGTTTGCTTTTTATTAGCAAGAACAGGATCTGCACAGGCTTGGTGGAGTGTCAGGTCTAATGAGCACAGGAACCTATCCCTGATAGGTCTTGCCCCATGGATCAGTTGCCTAGACTAAAACCTCTCAACTCCCCACAGCTGTCTATGTCTCCTCCTCTCCAGGGTTTTCCCCCAAGCAACTGGAGACTGTGCCTGTGTGCCTGTCTTTGCTTCTCCTGCTTCATGTCTCTTCTGGTCTGGGCAGACCAGGGGGAAGGGAGCTTGTTTGCCACAGACTCTCCCAGCTCACTAAGCCCTTCAGCTTCCCACACCTCCTCTTCCCAGTCTTCTCCCTCTGACCACTCATTGTTGCCGCACCACCAATACCTGGGCTCTGAGCCTTCTTCCCTTGGTGGTTCCCCCGCTGGTTCCTCCCATCATTCCTCTGCATCCAGCCAGTCCATGACCGGAATATGATTTTGTTAATGAAACTCACTAAGACACCAGGCTAAAAGCCATAGCAAAGTCAAAGAAAGATTGAGAAGACATGCAGCATTCTGAGCTGAGGCAATGGCAATATAATTTCAATGTATTACTTGAGTAATTTGTAATAGGATATTGAAACAGCCACCCTTTAGTTTCAAGCACTAACAATCTCACTTCCGGAAGATTGTATCTAGTTTTGGTTGCCATAAGCTGTACTAGTTTATAATGTTACTTGGACTCACATGTGCACAGCCAGCGCTCCTGTAGGTTCATATACACACTGCTGAGAGGTTTAGGATCTTTTGCTGGAGCTGTGATGTGCACTTGTTATGGATGTGTGTTAACCCTTAACCTAATGCCCACAAGAAGCTCCTGCACTGAGGAATAAAGAAAGCTTGCTATATTTATATATACCCTAGGAGAGACAAGGTATATATAAATGCTGCTTCAGACAGCAAAGTTACAATCTAAGCAATATTAAAAATATTCTCAAACTATTCTAAAAGGCCAACAGAAACATAGGCATGGCTGTTTTGCCATAAACCCAGACTAGAAGTGGATAGGTGAAGGGGGAGGGGGACAGGAGGAAAATATACCTATCCTTAAAGCAAAGCAGACGTGTACTGAGTCTTGTGGAGCACTGGGGTAAGTGCTGTCCTGTTGGAGCTGAAAGCTACTGGAAAACCTGGGGTTTTAATAATGTTTTAGCTGATGCCTTATAGTAGGGAAGGGAGGGGCCTTGAGATAAGCAATTCTTGTCTCTTCCCCAGAGTTCCTGCCCATTTCTCATCTTGCCCATTCTAGAGAGAAAAGGACTGAAAACTGGGCTGTTATCAGAACCTGGTCATCTCTGTCTCCTATCTGCCTTCAAATCACCTTGCCAATTGTGTGGGTGAATCCCATTGGAGTTGAGTATCCTGTACTTGGCAACTAAATTTGCATGTGTTAATCTTTAGATTAGATGTAGATGTATGTCTGACTACTTTTCAGGAGGCTGGATATTCCAGGCTCACCAAAGTACCATATTTTTCCATGTATAAGACTAGGTTTTTTTCCTTAAAAATAATGTCAGAAATTAGGGGGCGCCTTATACTTTTACTCCATCTCCTCCCCATTTTCTAAAATCTGAGTCCCCCAAAATAGGTGGCGTCTTATACATGGGGGCGTCTTAAAGATGGAAAAATGTGGTATATCATGGAGTGTCTCCTACCATATTACAGTTGTGTCAATCTTATACTCATGCCATGATCCACAGAGATAAACCATGTCAAAAGTTCAGATTCACATACTCTTCTTCACAATAAAAACTAAAATTGTTTTAGGAATTCAGAATAAGGTTTACAAGCAGAGACCAAAACATTTTGCCCTGTTCGGCTTAGATAAAGAAAACTAAGAGATGATAAATTACACTTTGTAACTACAGCGGAAGGCATTATATTCAGGAAAATGCTATTAGGTTTAAGTGTATGAGTGGAAGTTAAGACCGTACATTTTCATTCATGATTTTTTTGGTTGACAACAGGAACAAGATGCCTGCAGAGAAAATAGTTCCAGCAAATTCTAGCAAGTAGCCAAATTATACTCTAAAGAGAAGGCCAAAAATTCAAAGTATTCAAATATTTCTAGGTAATTCAAATATTTCTAGATAAAATCCTTGTCACAAATATGCATGGCTCCTAAATCTACAATAACTGCATCTACAAGTTTTTCCATACATCCCTTGCAAAACCAACGTCCTGAATTTAATTTTACTAGTCCCTTACTAATCCCTAAGAAATACAGGTACAGGTACCCCTGCCCGTACGGGCCAGTTGTGTCCGACTCGGGGGTTGCGTGCTCATCTCACTTAAGAGGCCGGGAGCCGGCGCCGTCCGAGGACACTTCCGGGTCACGTGGCCAGCATGACAAGCTGCAGCTGGCGAGCCAGCACCAGCGCAGCACACGGAAACGCCATTTACCTTCCCTCTAGAAAGCGGTACCTATTTATCTACTTGCACTTAGGGGTGCTTTCGAACTGCTAGGTGGGCAGGAGCTGGGACCGAACAACGGGAGCTCACCCTGCCGCGGGGATTCGAACCGCCGACCTTACGATCAGCAAGTCCTAGGCACTGAGGTTTTACCCACAGCGCCACCCGCGCCCCCCCCTAAGAAATAGTGGAGCCAAATAAAGCCTTGCAATGAATCTGAAATGTAAAGGGTTTCTGTTATCATTCTGGCTGCTTAGTTTCATTTCTGCACAAATACACAGTTCTCCTTTGGCAACAGTTCAGCCTTCATTCCCTGTCCATGCGTGATCACCACTAGCCAATGGGCTTTCCCCCCTCATTTCTTTTTCCTTCTTGTCTCTGTCTCTCCCTCTGGCCCCATAGAACTTCGTTGTCCAGTGCATTAAACTTTTTGGTTTCTTCACTGATCTCTCTGGCCAGCTCTCTTCTGCAGTGTTAATCAGGAAAGGAACCTATCCAGACAATTCTTTGGATCTGTCCTATTCAGGACAGTCCATTCTATTCTCCCCTCCCAACAAGTTGTCAAGTTGTGTGCATGGGGATATTTTGGGGTCCCCATCTTAATCCCCCCCACACACATTGTTTTGTAGTTCTGCATTCTGTAGGGTTACCTGAAGTCTTTTGGTACCTTTTTATTAAGCATTAGGTGTGCAGTTTTAGACTTTACACAGTATTACCTTCAAATTTATTAATAGTCCACTGACCTCCACATTCTGAAAACAAATATTTGAGTCCATACACATATATGAGGGGGAAAGAAACTAAAAAATATATAGGAAAGCCCATTAGACAAAAAATCAATACATAGTTGCTTATAGCTTTATGGTTGCTTTGCAGCTTGGAATACAAACTAGTGCAGTGCTGAAATCAGTCATCCAAATTCTCTAAAGTTGTTCTCCTCTGTGAAAAAGCATTTGTTTGTCTCATTCTCAGGGAACTTTAGAATTTCTTTAGAACTTTGGTGGGTATGATGTTGAGCTTACTTGAACACTGTGAGCAGGCCATGGGGTGCTGTGTGTTTTTCTTCCTTCCCATTAAATGTTTCTCCCATGTTCTGCAACCTCTCTGATTGCCTGAGCTTCCTGATCTGAAAACGCTTCACGGGAGGTATTCTACTGAGCTTTAGTTGAAGCACAGGAAGCAAAGAGACTGAATACAGAGCTCCTGTGCACTGATTCCTTTAATAAAATAAAGATATTGCAGCTGCCAGGCACTTATTAGGCAGCTTTCCCATACCTACATGAAAACCTAGTTCAAATTGCCATGGGACTTTCAGGAAACTTGAGCACCCAGGAAGGCAGCAGACTACAGAACACCTGATAGATTATTTATGGAATGAAATAAAGGAAATACATGAAATAAATAAGAATGAAATAAAAGAAACCACCTTGAAACTAAGGCAAGTGCAAATTTTTTGCACCCCACAAATGTGAATTTCACTGATATTTTCTTCATTTGATAATTTTAATTTTTCCTCTTTAATTTATGCATGTTGGTTGAGAAAAATGAGCAGGTTTTTTGGACACAACACTAATACAAACTTTGCAACTGATTCAGTTACTTCCGATTGGGTCTCCATGATGAGGTAGGCCATATATGCTATAAAAATTATTCTGGTATAGGAACAATATAAGAGACAAATCAGTTGCTTTCTGGACTATCCCACCAGCATTATTGCTGGAATGTCTATAGCAGAGGTAGCCTTTCAGATGTCGTCAGGCTATAACTTCCATCTTCCCTGACCATTGGCCATGCTGACATCTGGAGGGCAGCACATTGGCTACCCTTGAAGTACTGGGAGCAAAAACCATGTTATAGCATTTCAGTAATGTGCAGAGGGGACGCGGGTGGCGCTGTGGGTAAAAGCCTCAGCGCCTAGGGCTTGCCAATCGAAAGGTCGGTGGTTCGAATCCCCGCGGCGGGGTGCGCTCCCGTCGTTCGGTCCCAGCGCCTGCCAACCTAGCAGTTCGAAAGCACCCCCGGGTGCAAGTAGATAAATAGGGACCGCTTACAAGCGGGAAGGTAAATGGCGTTTCCGTGTGCGGCTCTGGCTCGCCAGAGCAGCGATGTCACACTGGCCACGTGACCCGGAAGTGTCTCCGGACAGCGCTGGCCCCCGGCCTCTTGAGTGAGATGGGCGCACAACCCTAGAGTCTGGCAAGACTGGCCCGTATGGGCAGGGGTACCTTTACCTTTAATGTGCAGAGAGATGCAGAAGACTAAAGTTAAAAGCAAGTATGCATGCCACTCGGCTCTTGTAATCTTGTCCATACAGCCCCTCCCCACTAAGATTTTTCCAAAATACTTTCCTATCCAGCCAAAGTCATAGAAAGACCTTGGTGATGGTCTTTCACACAAACACACACTCCACAACCCCAAGTAAGCAAGACTACACAATACAGACAGTTATAAATTGATAGTAACATAGTATCAACATAAATTTATAATATCCCTGCCTATTGATATCAAGCAGGCACCTTAACTAGACTCTTTTCGGCACCTGCTAAAAATATTATTGTTTAGACAAGCCTACCCATATGCTCAGAAAGTTGAGGAAATTTTGATCTATTTTAGTATTTTATCTTCTGTATGTTTTAAAGTATGGTTGAATCTCCCCTTGATTTTATTGTTTTAACATTTTGTAAACTCCGTTCAAGTTATGCATAAATTTTATGAAATAAATAAATAAACTGGTGCGCAACTGTCTTCTAATTAAAGTTCCCCGAAGCTGCACTTCCGTGACTATAAATGTAAATAGAAACATAAGTGAGCCTGCTAAGAATGGACAAATATAGGTCTTATATGTGATACCATTAGTGTCTCTCTTCTCCTGCCACCTGTGCTCCCATGTTGTCACTTTCCATGCACACTCAAAGATTAGGAAATTGATAAATTGCTGTTATTTAGTTATTCTACTCCACATTTTAGATCAAGTCCTCATAAGGCATTGTATGAAAAATAAAATAAACTTTTGTATCATCTATCTATTTATCTATCTGTCATCTGTCTATCTGTATATCATCATCTATCACCACAGGAAGATCAGGCTTAAAATGGAAGGGAAGAGATTTCCCGCCTCTTACTTTTAGAGATGACTTGAGTAGCATTCAAGAGCTCCCTGCAGCAAGCTCGCTGGTGCACCTGATTGCTTTCCTGAGCCCAATGCCAAGAAGGATCACCCCCTCCTAATTGGTTAGGAGGAGCAATCCTGCTTAGTGCTGTGTTTAGGCACACCCAAACTCAGATTCTGGAGTGCCTGAACTCAGCAGGATCTGATGTTTTGTATCAGCTGATGTGAAGGGAGAGTGATCCTGCTTAGCACTGGGTCACTGCTTTGTGAACAGCTTCAAAGGTTCCTGACATCCAGATGGTTGGCGTGCAGTGCCGGATTTATGAATAGGCTAAGTAGGCTGAAGCTTAGGGCCTCTAAATCTAGGGGGCCATGCCAGCCCGTCCACTCCCCAGCGGGCAGTCTCCCCTCTCCCAAAATTGCAAACCCAAGACTTCATGCAAGGGCAGGGCAATTTGGGACTCTAAATCTAGGAGGCCTTGCCAACCTGCTCTCTCCCCAGTGTCGCAGTCTCCCCTCTCCCAAAATTGCAAACCCAAGACTTCATGCAAGGGCAGGGCAACTCAGGTCCAGCAACTATGAGACTCAGGGCTAGCCAGTGGGGCCCAGTTCGAAGCAGTGGGGCGCAACTTGATAATTATTTTTTGGTAGGGCCCCAGTTCACAGCCAAAGTCTGCAAAATATTATAGATATATAGATAGGGTGCCCACTTACCCTCTTTCTTGACATGGAATGCTCTCTTTTGGAGTCTCCAGGTCTAGTACAAAGACCATAAGAAGGGAGAGCAGGGACCTTGAAGTTCCCAATAGCTGTTAATCAAGCAAGAAAGCAAGCACACACACAGGTCACCTTTGTCACAGTCAGGACGCCTATGTCCTGGCCAGGCCTGCACCCAATCTTGTTTTTGTACAATCTTGTTTGTTGTCAGTAACCAAAATTATATTGTCAACATATACAAGCAAAAAAGTTGTTTTCCTTCATTTGCAAGGAATCGTACAAAACAATGTGGCAATAATAAATAAAAGTTCCAGGGAGTCAACAGAAAGCAAACTAAAAATGCTTTTGCAGTTCATCAAAACTATCCAGCAATATCAAGTTATAGGAAAACTGGTGCTATTAACAGTAATCCTTCTAGTTGGTTAATTGGTTTGGCAACTTCCATGCACATGCCGTGTGATGCTAATTATTTCCCCAAAGAGTTAAATGATAACTAACCAGAGGCAGCTACAGTTGGAATGGAAACAAAATATCTGTGAAAGGAAGAGGAGCAGGTTTGCTCAAGTGTGTTGCAAGTAGAAATACTGTTTGTAATGAAGTGAGAGCAGTAGTTTACTTTCTCGAATTAACAAATAAGAAAGTCTTGAGAATTTAAATTCTAGATTAAAATTTATTACTTAATTGAGAAGGAGATCGTAACAAAAACACTGGGGCGTAATTTGAAGAGTGCCTGGTATCTGGTGGGCAATCTCATTCTTTATTTCCACATTGTGGCTGCAGACCAAATCACCTGTCAGGAGAGTTGTGAGATTCAGGTGAGCGTCAGATGCCTTGTCAATCCCAGCAGCTATATAAGAGGCCTTTGCCCTGGCCAGGCCTTTGTCTGCAGTTTTTTAAAGAATAACATTGCAACTTCATTTTCCAAAAAAATAATGCTTATTCCACAAAAGGTTTACAAAGTTCAGCTATTGCAAACGTTTTTCAGTGTTAATTGTATGCATTTTAAAAAATCACCATGGTATTTAACAATAATATATTATGTCCTTTAGAGAAGAAATTGTGAATTGCAGAATTTTAAATACCCATCATCATCCTTGGCTCCACTCAATTTTGTTTATAACACACTTTCATTTTCTTCTAGTTGTGAGGGTGGGGGATGGGGAGGAGCCTCATATATGGAGTAGCCTAGGGCCTCTCCATCTAAATCCAGCCCTGTTGGCGTGCACTTTGGGAACTGCACAAAGCAGTTTAGGGCAAACCCACCCTTTTGGTCAGGCCACACCCTTATCTGTGTGACATCAGTTGTAGGGTGGGTAGCTGTCCCTTACCCAAAATGGTCTCATGGGCCAAATGGAGAAATATTGTGGACCAAGATTGGCCCACAAGCCGGAGGCCCCCACCCTTGATCTAGAGATGCAAAAATTTACCCAAGGAGTTGTAGGTCTCTTGCCTTGCCTCAGGGAGCAGAACAATCATGAAAAATGTCAAAGGCAGTCTTGAACACAAAGTGTACATGAATTTTAACATAGTTTAAGATAAATACCACACACAGAGAAAAATTGCCTATGGGAAATGAGATAATGCTGAAATAAAGTACAGAAACAGAATAGCCACCGAAATCCTGGTGTCAGCTAGCAACTTTGTTATTGTTGAGTTTGAGACTGGGAAACTGAAAATAAAATTCATTAGATGATGCAATATGATGCTAATTAGCATGAAACCCTTTAAAAAGGGGGGGTTCTGTGACATTTGCATTCCCTACAAATGATAAATGTTGGGTTGAAAAGAAACAAATCATTAAGGCAGGCATAGGCAAACTCCGGCCCTCCAGATGTTTGGGACTACAATTCCCACCATCCCTAGCTAACAGGACCAGTGGTCAGGGTGATGGGAATTGTAGTCCCAAACATCTGGAGGGCTGGAGTTTGCCTATGCCTGCACTAAGGTGTTGCCTGCCTTGATTCAGCTTGTGAATGCACAGTGAAGTGTCACCAGTACAGAGGTCCATTCTGGAGGCATTTATTTGTAGAAGTCAATGAGCTTCCATGTGTTACCTTGGTCACCGGTCATTTGCCAAAAAATATTTTCTCCACAGTTTCCACTAAACATTACTGTAAGTTTGGCACTTGCCCATGAAGCATTTGCTCTTGATGTACATTGCCACAAATGGAAACAATTTTTAAGGGGAAAAGGTTATCTAAGTTACAGATAAATTCCTGAGGTTGCAAAACTGTTACATATTAAAACACAATAAAAAGAAAGCATTTAAACTACCTGCAGCATACTTCTGCATTCTTTTTGTAGAGAAGATCAAGCAGCTAACAAACAAACAGCTTGATGTTAATTGGATTTAAATGCTTTTAGCTAAAGCACAAAATATGTTTAAAAGCATACAAATGTTATATTGGCCACTATGGAATTACACTGCTACTCTTCCTCCTTCTGCTCTGTAACTTTCCAAGGGACAAAACAATAATCATAGAGTCATGTAGGACTGTGGTGGTGGGCCTCAGATGCTTGGCAAGTGTCTACAGAAGACCTCAAGGGCACCACTGCGCTCACAGGCATCACGTTGGAGACCCCTGGTGTATCTGACCAATCAGGACTAGCAATTTGAATTGAGCTAAGAAATGAGTAGGTAATCAGTTAAGTGGGGCCCCAGATGGATTTGGGTGGCTGATCATTGCAGCAGCTGAAGTTTCCACCCTGTCTTTAAAGGCAGCACTACACTGAGAGCATTGCAGTAATCTAGTCTACATTTTGTACTTATTTAGGCTCTAGAAATTGATGAACGTGTCTTCTTTCTTCTTAAAATAATCAAAATATTTTATAGTGTCTCTACTTCTTCTTAATCTCCTTGTTATTGGAAAGAGAATTGAACATTTTTAAATTATTTGTCTCCTGTGTTCGCATTGAAACTGTTGCTGCCTTTTGAGACAGCCATGCCTCTGTGTTTGAATGAACCTTATTTTTCATATTTGATCCCCTATTGAAAAAAGAATTGAATGGCAAGGGACTAAGAAGTGTAGAAAATTACAAATGATGAGATTAAAGAAAGAAAGTTGTTTGTAACTGGAAAAGCACATGCAGCCAAGATGTCAGGAATATACAGGCTCTTCAGCAGAAAAGGAATAAATGAAAGGCATATTGTTGCTAGATTACAAGTGTGTGGGTGTATGGGAAGAGCTGGAATATAAAAAGAAGCTTGAAAGGAGCAATAATTAGCCATAAACTACTGAGTCTATAGATCTAGCTGTCACTCTAAGCATCTTGGCAAAATGGATCCCCCCGCCCTGCATTGTGACACGTGTGTCTTAACATGAAAGACAGAGTTTAAAGAAAAAGGTATTTCTATGGAACAAGTACCATGGCTTAGCTTCATTGGTTGGAAGATTCACTTTAGCTGAATGTGCAGGAACAAAAGGACATAAAATATGTCCTTTGGTATTTAAAGTGTGGGTTCAGAAGGTGGAAAATTCTTTTGAAAATCAACCAAAAGCGCAGTCTTTTCAAACTTTTAAGGTATTTAATGCATGGCTGAATTCCAATTCTTTTCTTTTAAAAACATTAAGTAACTGTATTACAATAGAAACAGACCACTGTTTTAGACAAATGGTGAAAGTCCTAATGTTCTTGGGCACCAACTTCCATCATATCCAGCTAGCCTAGCATGGTCAAAACTTAGACTACAATTCCCATCCTCTCTAACAACATCTGGCAGGCCACAGGTTTCCCACCCCTGTTTTAGAGTCTGCTTCCTTGGTTAAGACATGACAGATTTCTATGCAATGTGCAGCACAGTTATGAGCCCAAAACAAAGTGTGTTGTTCTTTTTTCACATTGGTTTGCTGGTATGGTTATGCTGTTCCTAAAACTTTGAGGTGGGGGCACAGTTGGTTCATACAAACAGTTTGGTATATGATTAAAAAAAAGATACCCCCCAATAAAGGGAAAAAAATAGTAATAGGAATATAGGAAGCTGCCTTACACTGAATCAGACCCACATGTTTATCAGTCTCAGTATTGTCTGTACTGACTTGAAGTTGCTGTCCAAGGTTTCAGAGTCTCTTCCAGCTCTACCTTCTGTATGCAAGGCAGATTCTCTACCACTGAGCTGTAGCCCTTTCCTCATTGGCTTAGAAAAAAACCTAGCTATCTCCCCCTTCCCCTCCCAAAGAAAACCCAGGAAGCTGCTTGACTTAATATAAGACAAATCAGATTGTATCACCTGCTTGGATTTGTAATTGAAGAACCCACATGAGCTGGTAGCATAGTGGTTGTCTTGTCTTGGATGTGAGCATTACAAGTCACTAAGTTTCCTGTCCTGGGGTATAGGGGTGCAATTATGAAGCTCAGCAACCTATCTAGCTTGGAGTCTGCATGGTTTGTGCTCTCAGCGGTAAGCACACTGACAATATTAAGAATAGCTTCTAAAAGGAGGGGAATGGGATCCTGCCTATATGCTTGTGCGTAAATTATAGAGCTCTACCTGTTCTTAGTGGATGCGGCTAATAATTCAAAGGTAGGCATTATCAATAAGTATAAAACCTCAGGTAGCAAAGGGTCAAGAAAAGTGCTGCTCACCTACTGTGCTATGTGTATTTTCTTCCTACAAGGCTTGAAAAAGAGTTATGTTTCTAGCTGTGCTTTATAATAGTGGGGTTATGCAAAATTCCACAGGCAGGCTATTATTATTATTAAAATTAAATTTGTATACTGCCCTCCATCTGTAGATCTCAGGGCAGTACATAACACAAAAATACAAGGTAAAAAAAGTCACAAAATACGTAATAAAAACAAGAGCAAAACAAACCAATAAACTCCCTCCCCTCCCCCAAAACATTTAAAAGGGTAGCAGATGTAATCAGCCAAATGCCGGTTTGAAGAAGAACATTTTGCCTGGTGCCTAAAGATGTATAATGAAGGTGTCAGGTGAACCTCCCTGGGGAGAGCATTCCACAAATGGGGAGCCATTGCAGAAAAGGCCCGTCCTCCTGTTGCCACTCTCTGGACATTTTGTGGGGGAGGCACATGAAGAAGGGCCTCAAAGAATGATTTCAGGATCTGGGTAAGTTCATATGGACAGAGGTATTGCAATCCTGAGCTGTTTAAGGCTTCATAGGCCACAACCAGCACTTAGAATTGGGCCTGGAAACTAATCGGCAGCCAGTGCCGTCGGACCAGGATCAGTGTAATATGCTCAAACTATTTTACTCTGGTGAGCAACCTGACTGCCGAATTCTGCACCAGCTGAAGTTTCCGAACTGACTTATTCCATTTTGATGTAGGTGAAGAAACACACATTTCCAAAAAGAGGTCTTTCTTAAGACTATCAAGTTCAGAGTCTAATATTATCTAACTAGAGAAATGCCTGGAAAATGGGGAAATAGTTAACAGACAGAGTCTAGTGGTGATATGCCTGCCTCTTTCTCAGTGGTATATTAAAATCTTCAGCACACAAATCAAATGAGGTTCTGGGGTGACACTTTGGAATCTCGAAAGAAATAGATAGGATATAATCACCTCTGTACCTTTTAATTTAGTAGTTTATTAATTGACTGTTACTGCCCTTTTCTGCTTTTCTTTTCATTTTTATCTCAGTGACATAAATGCTTGAACCATGGTTCTTAAATTTACTCTGAAGTAGCGCTATTAACAGTCAACACCTTAACTGGTTATGTAAAACTTAACTCACCTGGGAAAGTGCCAGTGCTTTTTTCTGGGGGGATGCAGGGGTACGCACACCCCTAAACATTTTGTGAATCTAAGTTTGGCCTCATTAAGGGGCAGTATTTCAATATGAGTAGGAAAATGAGAGAACCCCTAAACATTTTTTAAGAGGAAAAAAGCACCGGAAAGTGTTATATTCTACAAGAGTCTTATTTAAAATGTAAGGCTTCTGTAGACTTTCTTGGTTTTTACTTGTCCTAAATATTTCTGCTTTTGATGGGTTTTGGTAAAGGCTGATACTGAGTAATAAATTTTCCTTAGTGAAATGCTCATTGAATTCATAATTTCCATTCCTTAACAAGGATCCTAAGCTGGGCTGATTTTAATGACTGTTTTAATGTTTTAAATAATTTCTTTCTCAAATATGTCACAGTATTTTTACTATTAAATCTTAAAACAGAACAGTAAAGATACTGTCATGAGTGCTAGCTTTCACAGGGTGGGGGCAGAAATCAAAGGACACACAGCCATTACCTTTTTCTTCTCCTTGGGTTTTCTGAGACTGAATTTAAAAGAGAGAAACTTGATATTAAAATAGAAAGTAGCCCAATTTGTCAGTATCTTTTACTGCAAGTTAAGCTTTCAATTCTGGCTTTTGTTGTAAGGTTTCTGCCTACATTTGTCCTCCTTACAGCGACCTTTTCTATATCATTCCATCACATCATTTCCTCAAGAGATACTAATTATCATCTTATGCCTTTAACCTAGGGGAGTCCAGATTTTTGTTTCAGAAAGCCTCCCAAAGCCAAGAAATTTGGTGACTGAACTTCCACAAATCTGCTGGGGAGGTGGGAGGACATGTGAAGCAAATAAATTAAAAACGGAATTTTTTGTTTGACATCTGAGCCATGTGCAAGCCCAGGGCCAGTGTCTGGACACAGTGATGGGCGGGGCAGCGGCCAGTAATTTGAGCCAGAATTCTTAAAAGATGGAGACCCTTTGGTGCTCCTAACATAGTGGCTCTATTGTTCAGGTCACCGACCTGTTTGGGAGTACTCCTTTATTCATCCTTGTCACTGGATGCTCAAGCGGCCTCTTTTTACTAGCTTCAGCTGGTGTGCCAGCTGTATCAATTCTTGAACAGGATAGCTTGGATACAGTGGCTCATGCATTGATAATCTCACCGTTGGATGACTTAATGTGTTCTTTGTGGAGCTGTCTGAATGTTTGGTTTGGTAGCTGCTGCTAGTGCAGAATGTGGCAGTATGGTCAGCTATGCCATCTAACAACAGCTTATTGCACTCTCCTGATTCAGATTTAAAAGTAAAGTAGAGCTGAGTGTCATCAGCATACTGATGACACGGCTTAGCAGACAGTCCAATGATTTCTGCCAACGATTTCAGATAGATAAACTGGGGACAGAACAGTGACTTGCAGCACTGCACCCCACAACTCAGCTGTCAAGAGGTAGACATGAAGTCCCCCAATTTTATTCTGTGGTGCTGGTCATGCAGGTGGGAGTATCTTATTTCTGTAATCTACTGCATTCTCATGCATTATTAGTGTGTATTTTTTCCTACCCTGTTTACACACACTAGATTATGGGGCGAGGGGAAACTGGGTAACTTGGGTAATATAACAGAATTTGTTTGGAGCGAGAGGGATTTACTTTTATTTCCTGTTATTTTATGAGATAAACCCTTCTGGAACTTAAGATTGTGACACACTGTACTGAATATTTATTTTGTGACTGCACAAATAATCAGAAAAATAAGGAAGGAAGATGTGGAGTGTCTACCTTATCTTTCATACATACATTCTGTTAATTCAAAAAGAGTGGACAGTGGTAAATGACAGAATACAATTATTCTCTGAGTCACATTGTGATGATTGAGTTGGACATTACTTCAAAATATCTATTCTTAAATATTTTTGTAGACTATACTGAGTTAAAATTAAATATGACATTATCCCAAAATCATTTACAGTAACTGAATTACTGTACTGACTGTACTCTAGAATGTGTGCCTTGTAGTTGCCACAGTTGAGATACAAATTGAATTCACCTTAAACAAATTTTAATAGATAAGACAGTGCTACACATAAATCTCTCTTTCTTAATCTTAAAATAACTTTAAACCTAACAGCTGTTTCTCTATGAACTTCATCACAAAATCTAAGTTTATATTTATTTTATGAAGCTCTTTAAAAAATTGAGTGTGGATTTGCCTAGATACCAGTAGTATACATGCAATGCAGAAATCTGTTCAAAGTTGGAGAGGATTTTTTTAAAAAGTTTTTATTAGAGAAGTCAGGAAATAGGCTGTGAAGTAGGAAAGTAGTTCTTTGGAGACTGTACACCAGTATTTGTTGTTGTCATATGAATGGTCTTTATGCTAGAGCTACTGTTCATTGCTACAGCTCCACAAAATGGCAAGTGATACCCCAAAATCTTTTCGTTTATAGTGTTGTACTTGGCAAACAGCCAGGCAAAAACTGTGTCTTTTTTGTGGCTTTGGGATGGTTCTAGTGCCATTTTCCCATATGAGGATTGTGGTGTGCACCAGGGGCAAGGTAAAAGAAACACAAAATGTTGGGGCACATGGGAAGTATCACAGGACATCTTTTGTCAATACTTCTTGGAAGATTCAGCAAAGGATACCTACTGCAATAGATCTATGGCTCCCCGCTTTGGGCCCTTATGCTATAGCCAAAGGTGCATGAAGGCATTTATTTGCTGCAGGTAGGCAAGTGAGGGCTTGGTCAGTACCTGGATGAAAAAACTCTTGGGAACCACATATATGCTTTGCTTAAAGGAGATCATGATGCTTTTTGATGATGGAAGAAAGGTGGGATATATTATGAAGTATAATATAAGTGAAATAAATAAATAATGAGGCTGACTTTATTAGATATGAGAGAGTTTTGGCCCCTAGGCATAGTTAATGCTTCGAATACAGGGTTTCATCCTCTAGAGAGAATGTTATAGACTCTGCCTTGGATAGGACCAGCTCATTAGAAACTAGCAATGTCAGCCCCAACCAGGCTGCCAAGAGGAGAATAGTGGAAGGAAGGAAGGAAGGAAGGAAGGAAGGAAGGAAGGAAGGAAGACCTATCATAACGTTATATATGAATGGATGACGTAAACTCCTGTTCTAAAGGCTAGGACCTGAACCAGTGGATTCAAGTTACAAGAAAGGAGAATCAGGACTAAATATCAGGAAGAACTTGCTGTTCAGAAGGTTAGATCAGATGTGATTGCTTAGATCAGGGGTAGTCAATCTTTTTATACCTACCACCCACTAATGCATCTTTCTTGATGGTAAAATTTCCTTACTGCCCACCAGTGCTCAATGGAAGGAAGATTCAACATGTGCTGTAGAACCCCCTACTGCCCACCTAGAATCCTGAAATGCCCACTAGTGGGCGGTAGGACCAGGTTAACAACCCCTGGCTTAGATGGTAGTACTGTACTGATGGGTGAAATATTTGTTATCTATAGCTGTATGGACTTGTGCTCATCATTTCTCATTATACACTACCCACCTGGGGTCAATTGTGTGCTTTTTGGAATCTAGATCTACAATCCAATAAATAGATTTATTTATTTATTTATTTTGGTTAAACTGCAGCTCATCTGGTTTTCCAGTGAAGTTGTGACCCTGCAAGTAATTGAGTGGGTGACCTTACATCACGGAAGGTGACCCCAATGTAATCTGCTCCAAATAATCTACTTGTGAATTAGCACAGAACTGGAAATTTTAACTTTTTTTTGCTTATATAAAATTTACACATTTAGGAGGAATAAACCATTGCTAAGGGCTTCCCAGAAGCATTTGGTTGGACATTGTGGAAAATAAGAAGCTGGACACAAGAAAGACCTTTTGGCTGATCCAGCAGGGATCTTGTTGTGCTCTTATGTTCATTGTAGCAAAGGCAAAAATAATAATAATGTCTGTCTAATTAAGGTCAGTCTCATTTCCAACAAAATTACTTTTGATAGTTGTCATAATTATGGCTTAGAAAACATTTGTCACAAGACTGCTCAGCACCACTCATTCCTATGTCCTTCAATAACATTCAATATTTGACATTAGCAAAACAGTTTATTTTGAATCAAAGTCATCTACACCCTCCTCCCTTTACAATTATAGAAGCAATTCTTCTGGCCACTTACGTTGATTACCAATAAATAGCTCATTTGTTGCAATGAACAGAAATTACCGGGCATTAATAGGGAACTAGGGGATTTATTTCAGTTACACCCTTGTTTTGCCTTAGAATTCTCCCTGTTAAATCTTTTTGCTTATATGTTTCATGCAGAACTTTCCCTAAAACTTTTTTTTTTAAGGTTATGATTGGCTCACAGGTCTGCCACCTAATTTTGCTTTCTGCTTCTCTGTCCTTTGGAACTGTGTAACATCAGAATTAGCACTGAGAAAGAAACGTCGTAAAACATAAATGGATAATTAGCACTGTAAGCAGTGCATTTTGAAATGATCTTAGTAAAACTAAACTACCCAATAAAATTAGTACCCAGCACCATGCCTGTATTCCATGACAGCTTTTTCTGTCTGTGCTGCTGTATGGCATGCTTCCAGATCTCTGTTGTGCTGACATTTGCTCCTGGGAGGAGGAGAAGGAAAAGGGTCCATAAGGTTTCTACAGGCCTAGACACCATAAACATCTGCTAGCTTCATGAGCAGCTTGCTGAACTAATTCATCAGGGATACTCTCAGCCGATCAGCATTGCCATATTGGTAGTTATTTTGTGGGCCAAAGGGGCACACCAACAAGTCCAACAAAATCATGTATTTCAGTATTCAAAATTGCCATGTTTTAAGTGTTTTGCTACATAGAATGGCATCTAAATGATACTAAATATCTGTGATGAACCATATATACAATCCAAACAGATTGCATTGGTAGTTCTAAGCATATATAATACAGAAGGACAACATTTTAAGAGGCAATTTCATGACATACAGATGGAAAGAAGTCAGCTAATAGAAATGGAAAGAAAGTCAGCTGGAATCCCCTGTGGTGAAGTGAGCAGAAACCTTGGCAATTTTTCATAGTTTTTAATTTACTCATCAGAAGTAAAGGCAGTGAATGCTGTTTAATTTCCCCTTTGCTTCTACTTTATGCAATGTATAAAAATGTGACACATTTTTAAATTTGCATTTTCATAGCCCTTAAAAACTGGATAATGTCAGTGAAGTTTCCATTTTTCCGCCACTGAAAGGTACCAGGGTGCCACAAAATATTACTTCTCAGTGCAGTGCAGTTTTCAAATAATAAAACACCTCAAATGTGTGATTGAGAGGTACATATAAATGTGAATTACAGGTCCTAGTTCAGAGCGTAACTCATTCATACTGTTTTATATGTGTAAATCTCCAAAATATAACAAGTTCTATCATAATTTATATCGGTGATTGCACTTGCAGGCTGCCTATGCATAAGCAGAATAAGCAGCGTTCCTGTAAATCTAGCTCGGCATTGCTAAAGCCAAGAACATCAAAGAAAGTAAATATTGACATGATGGGTGAAATTGTTAATAATGAAGAATGCATAAATGATCAAAAGCAGAAAACATATCTTATTAGCCACTGGGTGTTTTGCTTGCCTTCAAGCAGCAGAATTATTTTCTTTGTGAGATATTCTGAATTACTCAGGATACAGCTTGACAGACATGGGCATTTGTTCCATTTCTTCTCATTAATATTTTGCCAGAAATGAAACATGCATGTTTGTCTTCTCAGCACTGCTTCAGAGATGACACCCCCCTTCCCCCTCACAGAGATGATGCCAGTGTAAAACAAGCATATACATCATATTAAGTACAGCATGAAACTTTGTTTTGCTGCAAGAATGAAGCCACAGTTAACTATTTAATTTTCACTGTCTCTGGATTTCTGCATTTCCTTTCCTTTTGACCCACTTATTACATCCCCACTCCACACCATGTGTATGTAGATAGGCAGACAGATTCATGCCATACATCTGTTGCAGTGGGCTCTAGTCCACGAAAGCTTGTGCCATAATAAAGTTGTTAGTCTTTGAAAATAAATAACTCCTGGTTGTTTTGTTAGTCTGCTGCAGCTGATCAACACAACAACCCCCAGGACCTTTTTTCTTGACTTTTTAGTCTTTTAACTGTTCTTCGTGTTACAAGAAAATAAAGTCAGCTCTAGACGTTGTGGATTTGACCTCAAGTGGCAATCCAACTTAACGTTCTCCATGTACTTTGAGCTACATTTTAGCATTATTGGTTTAGGATCATATTTCACCTGTGTAGATATGTTCATATACTATGGTGCTGGTGCTTGCTTTTCAACATCCTGCTAAGCTTATTCCAAACTCAGTAATTACTACCAGGATGTTTTTGTTTTTATTATTGTAATCTTTATTGTTGCTCTCAGTGCAGGGTATTTTTGTTTGGTTTCTTTTCTTCGTATATATTTCTTTACGCATTCTATATGGTTAACTAGAGCCACAATTTGGAAAGTGCTGCCAGAAGACCACTATTTTGTTTAATTAACCTCTAAATGTTTCACAGTATATATGGTTCCAGTTCATGTGCATTGTGATTCAGAGAAATTTATGCTTTTGTCCCTCGGTGTGGATTACTAATTCAATTCTCTTCATGGATGTGGATGTAGGTGGTAGAATAAATACATGTTCTTTTTACTCCTTCAAATAATTGGTAACAAGATAGCTGTTAAGTTTCTGCACATGCTGGAGCCACATATGGCAAAGCAAAATCATCACATTTCCAGCTAATGAGAAGTATCTAGGCGAGACTGGAAGACAGAAGGGGAAACTGGGTAGATTTGTGAGGGACATCAAATTATAATTCTCCTTTGAAATAGTGTGATCCATATTTAGCAAGACGAATAAGCGAGTTTTTTCACCAGTAGAGAATCAAAGGAAAGAAAAAAAGTTATAATTTATTTACTATTGTTGTTGTTGTTAACATTGAGATCTGACCAGGAAAAAGCAGTTCTACACATCAACATACAAATTATAACGAGCTTCTTCTAGTTCTTATATGGTGTATTTTATGTATTTAATGCATTTGTATCTCAGCAGTTTCTCCAATAAAATCAAGGGGTCATGCATTGTTCTCCCGCCTCTCGTTTAATCCCCACAACAGCCCTGTGAGGTAGTTGAGGCTAAGAGGCAGTGTGTGGCCTAAGGTTACCCAGTGAGTTTCGTGGCTAAATGGGGACTTGAACCCTGGTCTCCTAAATCCTAGATCAACACTCTAACTGCTACACAACCTGTAACTCCATAACAGTGCATTTAATAAATCGTTCCCTGATTTATTAAAAAAGCAGAGAATTCCAAGCAAGCATTTAGAATGTGCTTTAAATGCGTTTCATTTTTTTCTGTGCATAATCCCCCATCAACCATTTGACTTTCGTTTGCCTGGTTACTAGTGGATCCAGACAAAAAAATGACCATTATTGTACTCCTTCAGTGCCTCTATCCATAAACTGCTTTCATACTCATATCAAACACAAAGTTATGACTGCTTTCATAGTTAGGTTTTACATACACCGTATTGCATCAACATACACTGGGAAGCAAGGACCATTTTTTAAAATGCTGGAAGAATGAGTGGGAAATGTGGAGAAGGAAAAATGTGTTTTATATGTGTTTTCAGTTTTAAATTTTTAATTCAGGCTCATGGATTTAATTATATTTAATATTTCATTATGTCTCAGTTATTTGAATGTGTTTTATTTATAGGTGTTGTTTTACTGCATGTTGCCCTATGCCCTATGCTTCTTTTGGATTAAATAAATAATGCAGTATATGATACATTTTGTTTTTAATATGTTAAAGGTGATATTCAACGTTATTCATACTTGGAGCATATTGTATTTTATCAATTTCCCTGTGATCTTTGGATGAAGGGTAGCATAAAAACAAAATAAATAAATAAATCTTTAAAAAGTGTAGACCCGGTGAAATAATACTTTCCATAAGTTTTCTTCCCTTTAGCAATGGAGTTTTTGCTGCCAGCACGATGCAAATGCATGATTTCTGAATCTATACTTGCTCCAGCAAAGGTCATTCATTATCTTTTTGCATGGAGCCCTAGCTCCACCTCCTCTGTGTTGAGTTCCACCACCAAAAATCCTCTCCTTGTGACACAGTAGCTGCTGGTTGCTTCTCTAATTTATCTCCAGTGGCCCTTCCTGCACTACTCTATAAGGATGACAGCTTAAGAGGAATGGGTGGAGCTTACCACAATCACATGAATATTGTGATTCTTCATCATCCACAGATATGGTAAATAGTTCAGATATTGAGGTTGTTTTCCCTGAATTGCTTATCTTTATGACAAGGATGGACAAGCATTATAGGACAATACTAATGTTTCTTAGGTTTATTTTTCCTGCAAATAAACTAATAAAACAACAGTTACCCAATGCACAAGCCTCTGGGAGACTAAAGCTATTACTATTCCCCTATAAGTTTTAATGTAATGTTTTGTTTTATTTATTAAATTTTATACTGCCCTTAATCCATGGATCTCAGGGCAGTTCACAACATAGCATTACATCATAAAAACCACTAAACCGTTTTCAGAAACACCCCTACATATAATGTGTTGCAGTAATCTAACCTGCATTCTTTTTCTTATATATCCTCCCTGCAGGTAGCCAAGGGCAGTTTCCGCTCACACAGAATGTTACAGTTATCGAGGGTGAAACAGCAACGTTGACCTGTAGGGTTGATCAAAATGATAACACCTCCCTCCAGTGGTCAAATCCAGCTCAACAGACTCTGTACTTCGATGACAAGAAAGGTGAATATGCTTTGATTTCTAACTTACTTAAGTAATAAATAATTTATTGATTTAAAAAAGTATAAACTGCTTTAATAATGTCCTACAGTTTTTTATTTATTTGCCAAGAATTGCTCGCTTGAGCACCATGGTCAAATCCAGGAGTCTGTCCAATGAGGCAGGGCCAAAACCAGGCTTTATTTTACCCAGGTCAAAGACCCAGTTTGGAATCCCCCTCCAGAGCCTCAATGACACCTCTCTGGAGGCTTCAATGGAGCAAAATACCTGGATAGCTCCCCTCAGTAGCTATAGCCCAGACTGAGGCATGCAGACAAATGAACGATAAATAAGTAATGTTAAAACTGATAGTGGTGGTTGCTCAAAAAATGTTCGGCTGAATGCAGTGAATCTGGCAAACACTGGGAGTGAAATCAGAAAAATGTAAAGATGTTGATGTTTGGACTATGTTAATGCCTCTTGGTTCTGATTGCTAACTGACTTGTTTTCGCTCTGCTGTTGGTTTTTTTGGGTATGGGCTGGGGAAACTGGGTCCCCAGTTTTCCATGACAGTCTAGTTTTCCTGGCATGTACATCAGATACTTGAAATTATCACCACCCCTTGGTTCTGGAGGCTGTTCCTCAATCACTGAGCAGTAGCATGGAGGACCCAGGCTTACTCAAAACAGTGATGGTGTGTTTATGCCTCATGATAGCGGCATACAGCTGCCCTTATAGTGTGATGGCCAGCATTGGGGAGAACGAGAGAGAGAAGCAGTGAGAAGGAGCCATACTGGCTGACTGCTTCAATATAGTGACTGTCCTTCTAAAAGTATGGCACCCAGCACCCACCTGATTGTGCTGTTTATTTGGCTTCCCACTACCTACTCAGCCATAGCCCATGACCAGGTAGGACCATGGTCCAGATCTTGATCCTATTGCTGTTGGTTGTATGTGTGTGCTCACCCATAGTGCAAGAGAACATATTTTTGTGTTGCCTATGTACTTATTTCCTTGATCAAATAATATGTATGTGTGACTTGAGCTGTAGTCCACAATATGAAAATAATGATGCTGATCTACATTTTTTGATTGTTATAAGGATTACCATAAGATAAAGTATGGGAAGCTATTGAATACTTTTATTATATATTATTATACATTTAATTAGTTTATATTTGGTCTCACTTCTATTACCTATCTGCTCTATGTGTGTTTTTAGTTTTTTTATCATCTGTTCACTTGGGGTTAGACTTGCAGCTCATTATTCCCCATACAAAAATGGTTTCTAGATTCCTTAATTCCTTGACTGCATAAAGTTTGTGTGACTTGACCTGTGGTCTGTAGCCTGGACTACCTTTCTAGTATTATGTGCTTTAAATGTAGGTTGTTTCCTGTTTTCTGACTGTAGTCTGGCTTTATTGTATCTGTGGCATTCTGATACCATGCCATGCTTAGATGGCATTACTTGCGGGGTAGGGATTGTAAGCAAATGTTTCTGTGGGGTCTTCCTCCTGGTCAATACTTATTTAATTACTTTTCCATTTACCTTAAATTTGGCAACTCAGTTCTCCATTTGAGTACTAAAACAGCTACTTCACATGTTATAGACATATGCAAAATACTGGTGAATTCTACACAGAAGTTTTATATCTGAATAGTCCACTGTTAATGGTGAATGCTGTGAATAATAACTTTAAGTCTGGAGCATAAAAAAAATTAAACACAGGTCATATATATTGTTTGGCGCTCTTTTTGACTTGAATGCTAAAATGAAGCAACAGTTCTGAGCCTTCAGCTGGAAGGGGAAAGAAAGAAAGTGCCTAAGTGTGGCTATTTGCCAAGACTATGGAAGGACCCCACCACATTCTTTTACTGTGAAGTGACAGCCCCAAAGAAATACACAGGGTTGGCAAATGGCTAGGAGACATGACATGCAGGTGTGGAATATGGCAGATCCCTCCAAGATGCTGAGAGGTCAGTTTTAAAGCATGGAGGTTAGTTTTATAGGGCTCTGCCTTAAACCTGGTCAATAAATTCCATATGGAAACACCTTATTATTCAATGAAAATATCAGATAGAATGACAGTGGAAAAATGCAGTTAATATTAAAGCATTAATATACTTACAAGTTTTTAGTCTGAGACACAATAATGCTTATACTTGGTGTGTGTGTCCGTGCTTTCAAATGGCAGTAACATTCATTAGAAATCCAGAAAACATAAAATATCAAAAAAGAAAGGTAATTCCACAGCCACTCGCCCAGAGGTTTTTCTCTGGAACAGGAACAGATTACTGTATTGGATGAAACAATAGAAAGATGATGAAAGGAATATTTTAGCAGCTCAATCCTATGTTGATCTATTCAGAAGTCCCACTGAGTTCAATAGGACTTACTCCCAGGTAAGCGTGCAATAGGATTACACTCAATGAATATCCTGAGGATTGCACAAAGGTAGCATAAGCTCCACTCAATATGCTATCAAGATACAATGTAAAGTTTGCAAGCAGGGAAGATACGTTTCTGTTGCCCTTATTGAGAGAAATAGAAAACTTCTCCGCTCCCAATCATTGATGTTTTCATTAGGATGAAGTCAGCACTGGCACTGCTGATGGCCTGCGTTTAAGGCTAGATGCAGCCCTTTCTCCCGAAGTCACAAACCACCCTCATTCCGAATGTCCTCATTCCCCACACAGACAGTGTGGAGGCACAAATAGGATTTGCCCCCATTAGGCAGAGACCTAGAATATGAACACTGGCTTGTTTTGTTTGAAGGGCTGTTGGAGGGTATTTCTAGAGTAGATGGCCAGTTATTCAGCAAAAGTGTTGCTTTACTTAATTTATGGGCAGCAGCAGAAATGGTGACAATGAATAGAGGAAGATTAAATTCATGACCTTCAGTATCATGGCATGAAATTGAAATACCCTAATCAAATTGCTCAGTTAGCTACATGCCATGTGTTACAGTGCAAAATAAAGTAAAGCCAGCAAAAATCTAATATGAAAACTCAGCATTTTGTAGCATTTGAATGTTATTTTTAGATAGGAAAGATGGTGTGGTAGTTAACAAATGAATTTGGAAAAGGAAAGGGCCATGTTCAAATATATTTTCATCTCCTTCTGCCCAAACACCTCATTCTTTGCATTTGTTCTGTATTAACAGATTTAATTTTGCAGCACTTTCTAATATGATTTATCTCATGGAAAATTTGACTTTTCATCCAATCATGTGATGTATGTCAAGAATCATGGGCACTTATATACCTTCTTTAACTTGTATATCTTATTTAATATACTATATACTGTTTTTAAATGTCCTTTTTTTAAAAAAAGTTTTGCAACTCATTAGCTGTTGTCCTATATAGAGAGTTTATTATGTCGATTCACAATTCTGGTCATTGATCATAATGGTACTCTTCAAAAATATATCAGCTTTTATATGTTAGATCAGTGAGAAAAACATATTGCCAAAGTGCAATTCAAGAAAGAATATTAATTTAAGTAAGCACACACACAAAATTATATACAATGATGAATTAAAATATGCATTTAGATTGCAATAAAGCATTCCAATCTCATTGGCCAATGAGAATAATACAGAAATCTACATTAAGACAATATCTTTATTACCAACCAAAATGTCACTAAATAGTATACAGTGGTACCTCTGGTTATGTACTTAATTCGTTCTGGAGGTCCGTTCTTAACCTGAAACTGTTCTTAACCTGAAGCACCACTTTAGCTAATGGGGCCTCCCGCTGCTGCTGTGCCGCCACTGCACAATTTCTGTTCTCATCCTGAAGCAAAGTTCTTAACCTGAGGTAATATTTCTGGGTTAGTGGAGTCTGTAACCTGAAGCATATGTAACCCGAGGTACCACTGTTTTTTATGTTCTCCAGAACTATTTTGTGCTGCTTGTTTGGTCTAATAAACATATTGTTCCAATATGGATTTTGGACTAAATTAACATTATTCTAGTCCAGTATCCTTTTCTCATAACAGCCAACTAGATGCCTATGGGAAGTCCACAAGGAGGACTGGAGCGCAAGTTCATTCTGCTCCACTTGTTCTCCCCAGGTACTGGTATTCAAGTGCTGCACAGCCATTGTGACTATTAGCCAGAGTTAGCCTGATAATACTTTCAGGTGGTTGCCATATGTATCCAATGATTTGTCAATTTTAAATTTATCAACAAAGCCTAGAGATTAAGTTTCTTGTTATCACTGTATGCCTCTGTTCCTCAGACTCCCTTCCTGTGCAAATTAGTTCAGACAAAGAGATCTGCCCTACAGGGTAGATGGAGAAAGAAATTGGGCTTTATTGTGCATATAATTTTTAAGGTGAATAATTGTGGCCTAAATATTTATCATTCCTCTGCTATGAAGTCAATAGACTAATTACCTTTCTATGAATCTTTTTATCACTCTAAAAATAAGAACTTACAGTATCAAAGCTGCTCAGGATAGCAGGAAAAAACCCTGTTTCTTTTAACAGCATGATGAAGAGTTTTCCTATGTACTTAACACAATGATGGTCTGAAAATGAAGGATAGGAGGTGAAAAGAGTAAAACACTGCTCTTTTGAGTTGAACCGTGGGGAATTTCTGGAAGATTTACAGCTGTATTGGCTCATTGCTTAATCAGAAGGCAGAGATATGTTCTCAGTGTGTGTTCGTTTCTCCTAATGAGAGAGACTATTAAACTAGCCCAAATGATATATCCTCCCCCCCCCCCCGTTTGGTATGAACATCTTTCAAATGGATTCTATTTTATGTCTTCATTTTACTTCTCTGCATTTTCCTGTACTGATGATTTTTAGGTAATATATAGGAATGTGGCTTTGGTTAGCTGTGGATATTTCCTATATTTATAATCATGGGAACATCTAGGGTCTTATTTGCAGATTAATATGCTCCTACCACACATCATTCCCCCCCTTTTATTTATTTGATAGGTTTTTTAAAAAATCCTTCTAAAGTAGCAGTTTTTGCTTTCATTCTCAGTTCTGAGAACTTAAGAAAAGGAAAATCTTGCCTGTGAGATTAAAAATCAGATCACCATGTTGTCAGGTTGTAATGAAGGGTGTTGAGAGGACCACACAGAATCCCTCCAGTCTTACTGAATAATGAGAGAATATTCAGTCAGAAGTAAATTGATTTTATTAACATAATATAGCCACATATTTCACATGTATACAAACGCTCTAATGCCACACGTTGTATCTGTGCTGGAAAAGCCAAAAGTAGATAAAAACAGGTGCAGGATGGCAAAAATAAAAACATAAATATTGTAGTTAAAAATTTAATAATAAGAGACAATACGCATGTAATACTGTTACATTCACCCCCCCCCCTTTTCTTAACTGCTTCCAGTAATTTCAAAAAATAATAATTTAAAATTCATTAAGGATCTACAGGAAACAGTGGTTAACTTATTAGCTTAAATAGTGGAAGCTGTGTTCTGTGTTTCTGTATATGTCACCTGTTATGATTTCTGCTTGGCCTACTTAAACAATGTAAATAAAATAGCCCTTTCATTTTCCTGTAAGGGACGTAAAGCATGTTTTGTATCTTGGAGTGGGACAGAGACTGGGGAGTGAGGTTTGCAAATGTACACACTTTCAGCAGCCATGAATACTGATTTCCCCATGAGAAATATAGGCAGAGGAATCCTATACACCGATTAATTTAAGAACAGACAAATACCACAGCTGTAATTTAAGTTGCTGTTGGTTGTTGGGTGGGGGTAATGTTTAGGTGGATGGGGGGTTGCTGCTGAATTTAATGTTTTCTATCTTTATTTTAGATTTATTGTTTTATGTGGAAAGTGTTCCAATTTATTTGTGCACTTTTTGATGCTTTGTTTACATACCCTCCAACATTGCTCAGATGCAGATAGGGGCATTTCTCACTCCTCATAACTGACCCTCCTCAGCCCCCCATTTTATAGCCCTCCCCCACCCCCTACCAAGAATTTCATCATCTTCTTCTTCTTCATCATCTTATTTGTAAGCTGCCTTTCCATAGTTAGAACAATGCTCAAGGCAGCTTACAGAATGAGAAGATTTACATAAATACCAACATAACAAATGTCATAAACAATAAATAAAACACATCAAAAAGTACACAACCAAATGGAAACAATTTCCACATAAATCATAAAATCTAAAACTAAGAATACAGCATTAATATCAATCACAATTTAAAATCACATAGATAAAAAATAAAAGCTTTCTTTAAAACAAACAAACATGGAGCTCTCTCTGCCTAGCAGCGACAGAAGCATTCTTTTATGGAGCCTGTCAGGACCCGCCCCAAGCCAGGTGGAGAGAAGCAGGGCAGGGCCCTCCTGGCTGCCAGCCGGTCAGTCCTGGGCCATGTCCACCACCACTACACCAATGGGACACAGCACACACACCCTCCACCATCCAGAGAAAACCTCTTAATGCTGATTTTATTTTCTTCTTTGGTTGTTGTTTAGTCGTGTCCGACTCTTTGTGACCCCATGGACCAGAGCACGCCACGCACTCCTGTCTTCTTTGGTAGATTTACAAAAGAAAAGCACACATCAATAAATAAATTTTCGATAAGGGCAAGATTAAACACAGACACACAAAGCATTTAAAAAACAAACAAACCTTGCACTCCGCTCCACTCCCCCTTTCTTTCCGCCCAGGATAGCCCTGCCCTCTGCCTGCCCCTCAGAGCTGACACATCATGCGAGGCTGGGCCTTGGTGGCAGCAGGCTCTCTTATTACTCACCAACTCTCCAGCAGCCACTATGAGGTACCCAAGGGAGGAGAATGGCAGTAGCGGCCAAGGAGAGGCAACAGGATTATACCTCACAGCCAGTCGGAACAAGCATTAGTATAATGGTTGAGGGGTCAACTTCACCTGTTGAACACCAGTCTGAAGAGGGAGAAGGAGGAGTGAGCCCACCTGTAGCTGATCATCCATCAGAGACAAAGAGCAGAATGCACTGATGAGAACCAGC
The DNA here is from genome assembly GCF_027172205.1 of Podarcis raffonei. Lineage (NCBI taxonomy): Eukaryota > Metazoa > Chordata > Lepidosauria > Squamata > Lacertidae > Podarcis > Podarcis raffonei. The sequence goes on along the minus strand of NC_070605.1, from coordinate 44,246,336 downwards.
TGGCTCCAAACCTCTTAAACAGAGCTCTCAGCAGTAGTCAGATGCTGGAAACAATGTCTGTAGTTCCTAGCTCTACCTTGCGGCTTTCTGCCCTCCATCTGGGCTCTTGACTTTGTGATCACCTGGATTCCCTGACCACTAGACTGTTTGACTTCATATGTGGATTCTGTTCTCAAGCTAGTGTTCCTCAGAAATACCTAGCCCCTGCTTGCTTGCCAACATGACTCAGACAGGGCTATGGCAACTGACTCATCTTTTTTCTTGAGCTCTGCGGTGGCAGCACTAGCAGAGGAAATAGCGACGTTCTGGGATCAAATCAGAAGCCAGGATGTAATTCTGGGACTGACCCTGGAAAACAGGGACAATTGGAAGGGTATGTCTTTATTGTTTATGACTACTTTTGTTATGTTTGCAGTTAGTGTACTTTTTTTTTTTTTTACATGTTGTAAACTACCTTGAGCATGGTTTTAACTATGGAAAAGTGGCATACAAATAAAATGTTTGATCATTTGATTAATATACTCCTTACTTGCCAAATAGCTTCTAAGTAGTTTATAAGTAGAAAAGCTAGTTGCGTGTCGAGGTCCCCCAAGCCACCCCTAAATAATTCACAATTCACACATAATTTTTGTTTAAGGTTTTTGGCATAATTTTGGCCACAACTTTATTAAAATACATAAATGTGAGTGGTTGCTTAGGCATTGGTTATGATTATCTGTCCCCACGCCCAGGGACAGAACTGACTTCCGGATTCCAGAGAAAGCCAGTAAGGGAAAACAATATTGGGGAGAGCATGGAGCCGGGCACCAGACCCTCACCCCCGCCCCCCGCATGCTCCTGGGGGCTTGCGCGGCCCTAAGCCCCATTCAGGAGAATGGACGAAAGAATGGCAAGCCCCTGGATTCCTTTAACGGAATTCCCTTGCAGCAGCAGCATTGGAGGGGCAGGCACCACCAATCCTTACCCCTCCACCAATCAATTTTTTAACCAATGCCTAATCGTAACCTTACAAGTTTTGACGATTTGCTACGCAGTAGGCAAAAACCAGCCAATCAGCCAAATGGACAAAATTCGTACCAGGCCCCTGTCCCAAAAGCAGACGACCCCATGACAGGCATAGCAAGGTCAACACAATAGCCCTAGATTAGGGAGGGTGGGCGGGTGATCCAATGCATGCAGCAAAAGAGCCCAGTCAGTGCTGTGTGACTTGATTTTATAAGCTTTAGTCCGTCCCCCTAAATGGCAACACCAAAATTTGCCCAGTACCCCAGCTGCCCAATCACTGCAGATGGTCACCCATACTAAGCCGCCCAGCAACAGAGGTGTGGCCTATCAGACCCCACCGCAACACATGCTCTCTATGAAAGATAACACACTTTATAAAATATGCCTGCACATAATTAAATTACACAATAAAACAATTTCGCTTCCATACCCAGGAAGCTTAGATGCAAGCCATTAACCAATAGTATCTGATTTGAATCAAACAGGAAGAAATGGTTAACTGAGACTTCTTGACTTACTTGCTTGCATGCATGAAGGGATGAGCAATGGGGTTTTATTCTGGCAGGTGAAAATCATGCATATCTCATTCTGCTAAAATGAGATTTGATCATGCGAAATTGGCCATTGTCTGGCCATCGATTGACTCTGGAATATTTAGCTCAAAATGGAAAGACAGGTGCTTTTGAAAATATAGGTACTATACTTTATTATTTTCAAGCATAATAAAAACTTTTAAAGACAACAATGACAGCTTGTTCTTTTTAATCTTAAAGAACATACAAAGCAGTTTAGGATATATAAGAAATATATATCCTGTTATATAACAATTTTTTAACAAGGCTATCCAAAGTCCCTAATCCAGTAAACTCTTGGAATGGTTTCCTTGAGTCTGGGGTGGTTGTCTCATTTGGTCATTGCACCACATGTAAGAGATGAAAGGTTGCCAAGCATTATAGGAGGATAAAGAGTCTGTTTTGCCCCTGGGCATTTGACTTGAAATGTCAGCTAATGTGATTTCTTAGGTATAACATAGGAAAGACTGGGAAGTAGTTGGAGCTCTGTTCCTAGCTTGAAATGCCCTGTTAGGCAACACAAGTATCCCAAATGTCAGTTATTAATTAATGGTTATCATAACATAACAATGACATGTTATATTTAATTGATGAGTCATACTCTAGGAGTAGGAATCTCTTCAAAGGTTTAAACATTAAGGCCCTCTTTCTGTGGAAGCACTTTAGTACTGCATGTCAATCCTTTTGTCTTCTAAGGTAATGACTTGAATCTTATTCAGAGAGTGTCACCCAGTGCATAATTATCTTTGCGTTACTATTCAAAAACAGAATGTGGTTGATTTCGTTTAACTTGACAGCCATGTTTCTTTGGCTCAATAAATGTTATCAGGCATTCTTTGGCTGCTTCTATTGCATCAGCTTTAATTAGTTTTTGATTGCTGTTAATTTCACAGCCTTTCTGTTTAATAAATTGCATCAAAAATGCTTTAGTTTTTGTTGCATCAACTTTAATTAGTTTTGTGCATTGCTTACTTGATTTTATTTGGTCTCTTTGAAGGAACATGTCCCCCTCATCTTATTTCCCAGCATCTTATTCCTTATATATTTCCATGATGATATATATGGTGCCAGTGATGAATAGAGCTAATTGAGTCCTTCTCTAATGACAGCACACATGTAATTTATTTTTGTCTATTTATTGAATTTATATACTGCCCTATACCTGGCGGCTTCAGGCAAGTTCACAGAATAAAATCAAGATATAAAACCACAAAATACATAATTAAAATAAAAACAAGCCAATTGCCCCCTCAAAAAAAAGCACATTTTAAAAAGGCATAGGATGTAAATCAGATCAACCAAATCCCTATATAATTGGGATATAGATGGCTCTATAAAATAAAAGATGGCAACTTATATTTTAGCTGCCATCTTCCTCGGCATTCAGTAAATATTCCAATTTTTAAAGTGATCACACTACCAATCTAGGCACTTGGACAACAATGTATCTGCAGTTTTTTAGTCCTGGGTAAAAAATTTTGCAGTTAGGACAGAGTCTTTTTTCTTCCTTTCTCTGCAACAAAGTATCTGATGTTAGAGTGGCTGATTTCTTCCTTTGATGTTGTTATCTAGTTACATTTATTTATTGCATATTTATAAACAACTTGGATTAAGGTATTGAGATGCTCAACAAATCTGCAGATGGTACCAAACTGAGAGGGGTAACCAATGCCTCAGAAGGCAGAATCAGAATTCAAGTTGACCTTAACTGATTGGAGAACTAGGCCCAAACTAAAAACAAAAAAGAATTTCAATAGGGACAAATGCCAGGTCCTATACTTAGGCAGGAAGAACCAGCTGCATCAATAAAAGATGGGGATGTTTGGCTTGCCTGTAGTACATATGAAAAAGATCTAGGGGTCTTAGTAGAAAACAAGCTTAATATAAGTTAACATGAATGGGATGCAGTAGCAAAAACAAAAATAAACAAACCAAAACACTAATGCTTTTCCAGGCTACGTAAATCATACAGAAATATAATGTCCAGATCAAGGGAAGTAATAGTACCACTCTATTCTGCCTCCGTCCGAACACAGCTAGAATATGTGCAGCGAAGTGCAACCAATATGATCAAGGGTCTTGAAACCAAGCCTTATGAGAAATGGTTGAAGGAACTGGGTATGTTTAGCCTGGTAAAGAGAAGACTGAGAAGAGGTATGACAGTCATCTTCAGATGTCTAAAAGGTTGTTATATGGTGGATGGAGCAAGCTTGCTTTCTCCTTCTCCGGAGGGTAGGACCCAGACCAATGGATTTAAGTTACAAGAGAGGAGATTCTGACTAAACTTCAGGAAGAACTTTCTGACTGTAAGAGTTGTTCAACAGTGGGACAGACTCCCATGGATGGTGGTGGATTCTCCTTCCTTGGAGGTTTTTAAGCAGAGGCTGGGTGGTCATCTGTCATGCATGATCTAGTTGAGATTCCTGCATTGCAGGTGGTTGAACTAGACAACCCTCTGGATCCTTTCGAACATTACAATTCTATGATTTATATCCCACCTTTCCTTCAAGGAGCTCAAGGTGGCATATAAGATTCTATGCTTCCCCATTTTTATCCTCACAACAAACCTGTGAGGTAAATTAGGCTGAGAGTGAGTGACTGGCCCAAGGTGAATGTCATGGACAAGTGGGCACTTGTCTCCCAAGTCCTAGTCCAGCACTCAAACCACTATGCAACACTGTCAGTTCCCTGACAGAATCAGAAGGCATTTTTTGTAGAGAGAGAGAAAAAGGTATTGAAAACCTCAGCATTTTCCTTTAATCATCGCTACCATTATATATGAATGTCACTATGCAAATAACGATGAAGTAGTGACAGTCATCTATTGTTTGTTATGCTTGGGATGCCCAGGTGCTTCAGGCTCAAATTCAACCAGAGTTATAGTAGTGAAAACTGACAGAATCATTGCTGGCACTAGCATTTTCATTCCATAAGTGAGGAACTGAGGATGGTTGGAATGCCTTGCATTATAATTCTTCTAGGCTACTGGCCATTTAGTATGTAAATAGGTTTAATGTTATGATGTATTAAGGAATGCAATGCCGATTATAATGCTAGTAGATAAGTGGTATATAAGTGGGACGTGGGTGGAGCTGTGGGTTAAACCACAGAGCCTAGGGCTTGCTGATCAGAAGGTCGGCGGTTCAAATCCCCGCAATGGGGTGAGCTCCGGTTGCTTGGCTCCTGCCAAGCTCCTGCCAACCTAGCAGTTTGAAAGCACGTCAAAGTGCAAGTAGATAAATAGGTACAGCTCCAGCGGGAAGGTAAATGGTGTTTCCGTGCGCTGCTCTGGTTCACCAGAAGCAGCTTAGTCAGGCTGGGCACATGACCTGGAAGCTGTATGTCGGCTCCCTTGGCCAGTAAAGCGAGATGAGCTCCGCAACCCCAGAGTCATCCACGACTGGACCTAACTGTCAGGGGTCCCTTTACCTTTCAGTGGTATATAAATGCTAGTAGTTGAGTGGTATATAATACAAATAATATAGTAAAATGAAAATGTTAGTCACTTGAAAGACACAAATAAATGACTCGAGCAGAACATAAACAATATTGTATCTAGTTCAAAATTCCATACTAAAAGTACTACTTATACTGCAATGGTATACATGTCTACTCAGAAGTAAGTACCATTGAATATTATGGTACTTACCCACAGGTATATGCATATAGCAGCCTCCTCCAACCTGGTGCCCTCTAGATGTTTTAGACTACAAGTCCCATCAGCCCTGACCACTGGCTACATTGGCTGGGGATGGTAGGAGTTACAGTCCAAAACATTTGGAGGCACCAGATGGGGTTGGGCTGCCTGATTCAAGTTTGGGTGTTCAGCCTGTCTTGCATGGGCTGCACTTGCCTTGAAATATTATGTCCATAGTTGGAGACACACCTTGAACTGGAGCTTTTGCTAGATGTGAGGTAGCATTGGTACTAAGTGGCTTCTAGGTTTGACTGTGTACATAGAAAAGCAAGAGAGATAATATCTACCCCAAGTCCGTCCACTGATTCCATAGCTGAATAGGCAATTGTCCCTCAGTTCACAAAGCCTAGGCAAGACCTGTACACAGCATCTATGTCATTCCTTTTACTGTGTCTTGTAAATGCCAAATTGTCCATTTTATTGCATAATATAAACACATTCTCAGCTTTGATAGCACATCCAACTTCAAGGCCACCTCCATAGTAAGACACAAGGTGAGACTGATTTGCAATGCCCATGAAAGTTTCTCTGCCTCATTTAACAACTACAAGCTAAATACATTCTGGCTTCTCTTCAGGAAAAAGCCGCAGCGCCTTTCATTTCATCTCTGAGAAAGGGGCCTGGTGAATGTGTTCATTTCTGTATATTAAACATAAGCAATGGCCTGTTACTGAGGGTTCCAACCATATTCTTCGTCTGCACCTCATATTTGTAACTAGAACGTATAAGAGTTATATTTTATTTTCAAAAAAATTAGATGTGTATTCTTCAGGCTGCAGTCTCCTTCCTCACCTTAAACTTTGGGGGTTTTTTCCTTTTAAAATGACTCAAAAAAGTGGCATTTTTGTTCTAAACATTTGGAAGATTATCATTTCCCTTTTCACAGTTTACAACATCCTTAAATGCTTTGGCACTAACCTTTGATTACCTTAAAACATATGGTAATATATCTCTTGTTTATGCTTCAGGCTGTATTTTAAATGTGTGGCTTGCTGCAGTACAAGCAGTATGTTTAGTTTCATAATCTCTGTATACATTATTTGTTTTCTTTGTTCTTATTTAATTGTCCTTTAATTCAGCTTTGACAGCCTTTAAGTATGTCAGACTTGCTAGTAATCTCTCTCCAGCCCAAGGCCAAATGCTGCAATGCACAGGTCTGCAGATGTGAAGTAAAATTAAGGGTACTCAGTATTTCAAAACAGGCTGTGACTATACTATTGAGTGGGTTTTTAAAATAAACATTTTTATGACAGGATAATAGAAATTGAGAGGATATTGGGGGTCATCTGCAATGCAGGATTCAACTGCTTTGCTTCTTACAGATGGCTATCCAGTCTCCGCTTAAATATGTTTAGTAAAGGAGAGCCTAAGTCAGTTTCACTGTTCCACAACTCTTGCCATCAGGATGTTTCTCTTAATATTTAGCTGATATCTGATAGCTGAAATTCTATCAACTAGTTTTAGTCCTGCCCTCTGGAGTAACAAGAGAACAAGTGCTCGATCTTCTGCACACTAGACTGTAAGAATTTGCAGACAGCTGCCATGTCTCCAGACTACACATGCCCAGCACTTTCAAGCTTTCCTCCAAACCCCTCACCATTCTAGTCTTCCTTTTTTGGACCTGCTCCAGTTTGTCAATGTGGCACCCAGAACTGGACACGGTACTTCAGATGTTGCCTAATCAGGATAGAATACAGCCAAGCTATATTGTCTTGCTATCTGGATCTGGATAATCCTGAATTTGAGGAGCACCCCCTCTTTACCCTCATTCAAATTATTTATAAAAAATGTTGGCCCCATGGCAATCCACTTGAAACCTTCCTCCAGTCTAACACATTAATGAGAGCCATTAATGAGTATTTATTGGGTATGGTGGTTCAATCACACCTGGATTGAATTAACCATATTGTACCAGTATCCAAATCTGGTGCTGTCACCACTTGGGTTCTGCAGTGTGACAGAGCTACCACCATATCCAGAGCCTGGCAGTGGGAAGTGGGGGACACAGACTGGGACACATCCCTGCACCAACTTAAGGCTGGTGCAACAATCAAGCCCAGATCAGTCCCTATGCCAACCAGTGCCAGCTATTAGAATAGTTTGGGATACAGAAGATCCTCTAACCAACTGAGCTGGATGGATAGTTCCTGGACCAGCTCAGCTCCACCACTGTTCCCTGGTGGGCCTTACACTCACCTGTGTGTTTCACAGACAGAAGGGAAGCTCTGTGCCAGTGATGCAAGTGTCAGCTGTGGTGACAGCTGGTAATACACAAGGAGAGCTGACAGAAGCAATCCAAACACCACATAGCCCAGCATGTGGGGAGGAGTTGGCTTGAAGCCTTATGTCTACCTCACATTTTGCCACGAATCCAAGGAAAGACTTGTTGAATGCTTGCTGAAATCAAGACATACTATGTCCACAGACCTCCCGTGATCTATGAAATAAGTAACTATTAAAAGGGAGAAATAATGTGTTGGTAAAATTTGAGTGGTGGGAGGTAGCTGAAGATCTTGGTCTTTATCTTGTTGGGCAGTAATGAGTCTTCTCTGCTGAGGCATGGTTGTTGACAAAGCTGCAATACCAATGACAGCAACCAAGAATTCATCAACAAGCTTAGTTTTATCATCACCATCATTTATAAATTTTGTATTTTTTTCTTGCCAAGGCTGAAGTTGTAGCAGATTTGCATGAGTTCATGCAGCTACACTGAAGAATGTTTCTTCTCTAGTAAAAGAATGTGGGGCTTTTGAATAACAGGTAATATATTCTATGGAAAGAAAATAGAAAACGTGGAGGCCTGAAGGCTTTTGTTCTCTATTCAGAAGCAATTTCAGAGTGACAGAAGATGGAAGACTTATGGCTTTGCCTATATGGGGAAAAGTAGGCTTTCATGCCCAAGTGATAAAAGCTTTCAACTTCCTCAATTTGTTTATTTTCTAGACTGTTAACTTTTCTACTTCGTGACCCATCATCTTCCAATTCCCTCCTTCCATATTTGACCACTGCTACCACTCCCCCTAATTTTCTCCTCTTCTTTGGAAGATGCTGGTTAGCCTAGAGTATCTGAGTTCCAGTTTGCTCCTGTCACTCCAAGTAAATTTCCCTCTGATTCCCCTCTTTCTCATCCATGTTAAGGCCTTCTCTGTCCCCTGCATTTCTGATACTATTATTATTAGCATTCTTTTAATCCTAACCCAATCATCCCCCTGTAAAGTGCGTATTATTATTTCTAACTAGGAAAGAATAACAACAACTTCAACTCTACAGAGATAAAAAGTATATTTAATCCTTACCTCCTCTTGAATGCCAAAGTTTCTTCAAGAGAAAAATAACCTTTGTGTTTTGAAGATTTAAATTTTTAAAAATGTGGAAAAAGAATACGGGTGAATTTAAATCTCTTTCTGGTTTGGGGAGTATGCTGGGGTACCAGGATGGGCTTTGTATCCAAACCATTTTCTGGTTGTCCCTTGAAACTCTCCCTTTCTGCCCCCACAGCTCTTGAAGCTCTGGTATTGGTTGGGCCACACAAATTGATACCTGATGATCTCCAACATTGGAACTTTGTTGGAGAACAATCCTACGTATCCTGTTGCTCTGGGATGCCATCCCAGCTGCCATAGAATTGATCTCTAAAGTTTCTAAGCATACTTACTAGGTGGTTTGTTTATTTAAGATTCTCTCTCTCTCTCTCTCTCTCTCTCTCTCACACACACACACACACACACACACACACACTGTTCACAAAGGGAGGCTGGTAGAGATCCTCATGTGGTTACTAATAAATGCTCACTGGCATTCAGATTGGCAAATAACTTTAGCACCTGTGAATGTAATCCACCTGTTCTTGATAAAATATGCAATAATTGCTCGATTTCCAAAGGCAACCCTTCTTGTCAACATAGTTTAACTGAATAATAAATCTATGGTTAAAGACACAATCCTAAACAGAATTACCAGATAGCAAGGATTTGCTGAGTGAATTAATATGTTAGACCGTTAAGATAAAAGCTATATGGTTTTAGCAGAAATGTAATAAAGAATTAAGTAAAAGTTGATTGATAATGGGCAAAAATGGAAAAATTAAAGGTTAGACCGCTAAGATAAATTATAGAATAAAAATTGAGAAAGATGGAAAGAATTTGCTGAAATAGTTAACTGAACTAGAATACAAAAAGGGAGGTGTGAGGAAGTCGATGAAACAAGTAAATGAAAGGTAAAGATATGGAATACTGGATGTGTTTTTAAAATGTTTTTGTTTTTAAATGTTTTTGCTTTTTTGTTCTTATTGTCATGCTGTACTGTTTTTTTTTATTCTGGTTTTGATTTTCTTTTGAAGTATTGTATTGTAACTTTTTACTGTCTTTTTTTTTCTTTTCTTCTCTTTTTCTGTGATTGTTAAACTTTTAATAAATATCATTTTAAAAAAAAACCAGAATTACCAGGAATTAAATAGTGTTGACCCCAGTGTGAGCTACTCCAAAGTAAACACACTTAGTATTGGGTGATAAGTCTCATCCCCGCCCCATTCTCTCTGTGTTTCGGCTTATAACTTCAAAACTTTGAATTGAATGAATTTTTTTAGGTCTTTCTACAGCCTTCTAAAATGTTTTCTCTGTCCCATATTCATGGTAATCAAATCCTGCACAAGATTTGAATAGAATTCTCATGTTTGAATTAGGGTTTTTTAAAGTGCTGTTTCAAAGAGAAATGGCTAGTGTTTTACATCTTGTGTATGACTACTAAATACAGTGGTAATGTTTTCATCTCTTTGTTTTGTGGATTAAGATACACCAATGGCAGATGAGCATTCTTAGTAAATGGGACAAAAATAAAAGATTTTAATGCAGGTTGGACATGTACTTCCCCCAAAGCATGTTAGTGAGGTCAGGACATACTTGGTAAACATGGAATGCTGGCTGTTGGAAGAAGAAGCAAAACTAGGGGAAGGAGGAATGGAGTGACTGGTACACTCAAAAGCACATCACACTGTAACATTTTGTTGCAGTGGCCCATTTGTTCCCTCTATTTCTGATGCTCAGGAGTTGGTGCCATTCTTTATGTAGCAACAACAGCACCACCTATTCATAAGTGGGAGATACCATCAGTCTTGTAAGACTACCAGGTTTGCAGAGCAACAAAAAATGTTTAGGATGAACAGAACTAAAAAGGAAGCAGGTACAGCCAAATGTGGCCTGAGCATGCTCAGTGAGCATACTATGCCAATTATCTGTTTTCTGTTTGAATGGGGCAGGCGGAAGGCAAGCATGATGGACTAACTTGAACAGTGAACAGGAGCATCCTACACTACAATGTTTTGCTGCAGGTTCCATTCGCCATGACTAATAGCAGTTGGTAGACCAGTCCTCAGTGAATTTTTCAGCTTCCTCACCTTGTGGAAGAGAATTCCATAAACCTATTCTGTGTTGCAAGGATGAACGTTTTCTTCCATCAGCATGTTTCCCACAGAGCATCTTCTGTATGAAACATGTCTTATCTTAATCCTGTTAAACATTTGGGCAGCAGCTTTATGTGATGTCATATGCACACCCGCTCATGTGTTATGATGTGGCAGGAGTTTAATTAAAATATCCATGTCTCTGGCGGTGCTGCCCATAAGAAATGTACATGTGATGGCCTGGGATTCCGACTCAGAGGCTGAACCTGAGGAATCCCAGCCTGCACAGGAGTCCCCGCCTCCAGAACCAGCTGAGCTGGGGCTAGGGCTTGAGCCTGAAAGGTCCTCACCTGTGCTGGATCCTCAGGTGCAGGCACCAGCTGAGTCTGCTCTGGCTCCTGAGGTAATGGAGGACCCATTGCCTGCAGGTGCTCCACTCTCAGCCCCATCAGGGGAAGGTGAGGTTGCCTCTGGGTCCGGTAACCCTCCAGCCTCTCCTGAACTGCAGAGCCTCAGGGCAGAGAGGCGGAGGGAACTAAGTTCTCGCAGGAGGAGTGCTCGCCTCCAGGCCAGGAGAGGCGAGTCACCTGTGGACCAGGGCCGCCCTGTGCCTCGGGGCAGATAATAGCCAGCCAGCCCAGTCCCAGGTTGCGGGAGCAACATTGTTGGCAGCCTGTTCCTGCCTGCGCCCTGTCCTGCTCTTCTGCCAAAGTTCCTGACCTCACCCGACTCCCTGCCTTCGACCCCGCTTCAGCTTTGACGGACAGCCTCCATATCGCACCCTCTACCTCGGACTGGACTCGGACCTCGCCGCACAGTTAACCCTCAGGACCAGCACAGTACAATCTGAACACTTACCTTTTTTGTGTGTATATCAGGGAGGATATTGGGGCTTAGTGTTGTTGCTGTTGTTACAATGCTGGTCCTTTGGGCAGAACAGGAGAGCCTATAAGGTGTTTCCATTGCCTAAATACAGTGGTACCTCTGGTTATGAACTTAATTCATTCCGGAGATCCATTCTTAAGTTGAAACTGTTCTTATCCTGAGGCATGCTTTCACTAATGGCACCTCCCACTGCGTGCGCACCTCCCGCTTGCATCCCAGGGCAAAGTTTGCAGCCGGGAGCAACTATTTCCGGGTTAGCAGAGCTCGTAATCCAAAGCGTGCTTAACCAGAAGTGTTCATAACCAGAGGTCCCCTACCATTTGTAGCCAAGATTTTTGAGGCAGGGGTCTACATACAGTATCTCCTGTCAGGAGGCTATTTAGTTTCAGTTTCATAGCTTGTTTGTAACTCTTCCATGACTTCACAACTTTAAATGCTCCCAGTGGTATCCAATATAGAATTTTCTGCTATAATAAGCTTACTCTTGAGGTCTGTGTTGTTCTCTTCAGAAAGGAGATGTGCAAAGCATTTCCATCTTCCCAGGAGTTAGTCATTATTGCCGCTGTGTTTTATGGTCCTTCACATTTGATCATGGTAGGCTTTAGTCAGACATAACCTCATAAGCTGAGTTTAGATATAATGGCTTGCAGTTTGGTAGAAATATTTTCCCTGAAAGGCTAGAGCCCTAACATCTAGAATTTGAGAAAAGAAGCACTGGTGGTTATCTTAGAGGAGCACCATAATATATGGGGCAGATGGAAAGAGATCAGGAGAAGAGAAATTCTCTCCCAGAAATGGGGAACCTGTGGCCCTCTGTATGTTCATAAGAACATCGATATTGGATCAGATCAAAGGTACATCTATCCTAGCATCCTGTTTTCACAGAGGCCAAATGAATGCTTATGGGAAGCCCAGAAGCAGGACATGAGTACAGCAACCAATGGGAGAGTCTCTAATACTACACATTAAAACTGCACATTGTAATTCTTCTCTATTTATAGGGCCAATTTACAAACACTTTATTTTTCTGTGTGAATGAACGCATGGGAAATGTAGCACAGGAACAACCACCACCACCGCTATGCAGGCCTTTTTCTCACTGATGCTAAAACGGAATGGTCATTGCAGAGGAAAAAGAAAATCAAAATGCAGTATTTCTAACTCTTCAATACAATATGTATTTGCATAATACCATCTTTTATAAAACAGTGCAAAGCTATGATATGTCTCTTTAAAGATCAATTCACTAAGACTTGTCTGTTCAGCAATGAGATGTATTTGTGTGGGGTACTTTAGACTGCCAAATTTGAGTGTGGGAAACTGACATTCAAACCTCTGTTCAGCTTCAAAATACCTGATTGGTGGTTACTGGGGAATTAATTTCCCAGTCTCCGATATACAATTGTGAGGCTAAATGCTTCTCAGAATTCCTGCAGTGAAGAGTTGGATGCAAATGTAACAGTTTAATAATAAAATCGCACAATTGCTCTATGGAACTCACCTCTACAGGATATGGAAGCATAAATATTTTTGAAACTTTATTGCCCTTATCTGTTGAAGCTGTCTGAATGTCTCAAAGTCAAACTAGAATACAGAGATGTAATACTGAATCTGCCTTTCTAATTTATTTTGCATATAGCGGCTCTTTTAGCATCTGCAGTTAGTTCCATTTCCCTCATTTTTCCTGGTGAAAATTGCCCTCCTAAAAATGCTGTTTATCCCTATTACCTAAAACATAACATGTTCAAATATGATTTTCTTAACAGTTCAAATAGTAGGAAATCCAAGTAAGGGAAACATAATCACACAGGTACCTTCTACTGAGCACCTGGTAGTATTTGGATAATTTTTTAAAAAGTTGGAGATGCTTTCATGCATAACTGTAATCATGTTTAGTTTGGTCCAAATTCTCACTTTCCACTAAACAAAATGTTATTTCATTTTTTAGTATTTCTTGGTATATGAACCTAGAAATGAAAACTGAACACTAATGAAATCTTAATTTCTAGCTGTCCAATTCATTGAAGGGGTAGTTTAACATCAAATAAACAATACTAAAATAGCAGCAATATATATCAAAACATATAATACCAAGTCATATTAAAGTTACTCTTCCAAGTTAACCTTCGATATTAAATATGCAAAGCAAATAGAAGGTCTTTCTATACTTCTGGAAAATGCTCTGGTTCAGAGTTTGGCAAGTCTCCAGTGGAAGTGAATTCCACAGCTGCGTTGTTGTAAAAGAAAACAAGACTGATTTACATTTTTGTTTTAAAAATCTTTGGGGTTTTAAAAAAATAGTTGTAGCCAAAATAAATTTCAGTGTTTGGGAAAGCCCCTCTTCCCTTAATTTGAACTGATCTTTTAAAAATTATAAATAGACAAAAATATGTACTTATTCCCAAGGCATGAATAAAAAACACACCACTTCAGGCTTTAATTACTACTCAAGAGCTCATTAAAAGCTTAGCCAAAAGGAGAGTATCCCTCTCTCTCTTTGTTGTTGTTGTAAAAGAGCAATTTGAAAATACGGCTTTTGACACCACCTATGACTTTTATTACCATTCCAAATTATATGCAGTCCAAGTTAAAAGCAGTTTAAAATGCCACACGTTGTAAGAAATTACAGCTACTGCTAAGTTCATATTTAATTTTTCTTTAGCAACTGGTATTTTTATAGCATGTTCCTTTAAATTAGCATTGAGTTTTCACAAACGAATTAAACATTGGATGCATCTGAAAGAGCATTCAAATAAGCCCTAAAATTCTTTGCTAAATTTTAATTGGCGGTCTTATTCCAACCATCAAATGTTGTCACAATAATGTTAAATGAGAACAGTTTATCAGAAAACAACAGCTATATGTGCTTTGAGGCTGTCTTTTTCTTTTCAGAGAATCATAAAATTGTAGAGTTGGAAGGGTCCCCAAAGGCCATCTTATCCAACCCCCTGCAATGCAGGAATCTCAACTAAAGTATCCATGACAGATGGCCATCCAACCTCTTGCTTAAACACCTCCAAGGAAGGAGAGTCCATCACCTCCTTTTTAGTGATCTGGTTGCCCACTCTGGTGCCTTTCTGGCTGAAGCATGGGATAATAAATAAATAATGAATGAATGAATGGGATGAATGAATGAATGAATGAAACCGATATGATTACTAGCCAGATAGAATTAATACAGATTTACATATATTGCATATCTAAACAATGTATGAGCAACTACAGTGTACATATATTCTTGCAATAACTGAGTTCAGAAATGATTCTGAACTACATTTCTAGCTCTAATCTGCAACACCTCGCCCAACAACAAGGAACACTACTGCCAAAGGTCTCCATGTCTGATGAAGAACTGGAACTTGCAGCTTTGGTTTTGCTGAAGGCTTTTGTTTTCAGATTAGCATGGTAAACAAGGCAAGTCACAGGTTGCAAGGATCAGCTGTGATAAGAGAGATCAAAGGCACCAACAAGCAACAGGTCCCCTGCACCTTCCTTTCAAAGGGTGGGGTGGCCACAACATTAAGTGTGGCTGGCGGCTAGAGTTCTAAGACAGGGCAGGCAAGCAGGCACTCCTAGTGAGCTGGCAGTGGCTAGGTTAGGTTTGTGCATGCTGACATCTCTATGTCCTAGGAGATGGATGTTGGGTGAGTGCTGGCTTGGCATCATATTTTCTGTTGGCTGCCACCCCTGAAGGGCAAGCTGGAACCCTCACCAGGATCCAACATCTCCTGGTCCCCTAGATCTAATTTCCCAAGCTCCCTCTACTTCTCATTGGAGCCTAATCACCACCTTCCATGAAACCTCCACAGGACACAGGACATCACAGACAAGACTTAACATTTGAAAAACATATCTCCTCTCTTGCAGGTTCATAGGGTCCAATTTGAATCCTCCTAGGTGAGGGGCAATCCTGCCCTCTCCAGACTGGCTGTCAGAGCAAGACAGACCCCTCAACCCCATTGCAGACTCCCCATAGAGTTCCTGGATGCTGTTTCAAGGTGCCTACTTGGTGTTGTTGCTACTTATTGTCTCTGTCCGTGGTGCTCTGGAGCATGACAGACATGAGAAACAGATGCAGGATAAAAACAGCCTACCCCGGTGCCTTATGCTAAGGATTTATGGCCCTGTTGTTACTGTTATGTTCCATGACCTGGCCTCTGGTGAGAAGTGGCCCCTGCCCTCCAGGAACCACAGGAATAGAAATTCATGGTAAGAATTTCCGTTCCCCCCCAGAGTTTTCTGGAGGGCAGTCCTGGTATGGGATGTAAAACAGTTGTAGTATGTATGAGTAGAAGAGGAGTAGGGTCATGGACTGACTACCTGCTGAAGTACTTTTCTCCCAAAGACTGTGTTGAGTGAGGCCCATGAATCTATCTTATAGTGTTTGGCAAATGTGTGCATGGAGGCCCATGTGGAGGCCCTGCAAATGTCCAGAATGGGGAAGCTTCTTTTAAATGTGGAAGATGTGGCTGCTCCCCTAAGAAAGTGAGCTGTCAGTCCCCCTGTGGGAATTCTGCTTAATCTGAGTCATGGATCAGTCCCAAGTGTATGCCTATAGTCGCCCCATAATCAGTGTTATCATTTTTGATGCCATTATTTGGCATTTCTGAGGAGGTCAAAAGTACACAATAAGTCCTTCTGCTATTATTGAAAGATCTGCCTGTTATTTCATGTAAACTCATTTACTTTTAGTAGGAGAAAAATCAGTTATCTGTGAGATATACTCTCAATGCCAACCCATTAGTATTTTATGGTGGTCTGGTTTTCTGTGAGATTAGTGCAAACATTATCTGTATTACTAATGAAAATCATTTCTATTTTCTATTACCGCTAATCGAGTCAATAACCAGCTTTTATTTCATGTAGAAGAAAACAATTTGTTCCAAGAACTACAACTCCCAAAATGACTTGCAGAGATAATGAACTCTTTATAACAGAGGGGTGACCACTTAGCTATCAAGTAAATACTGTATTTGATGTATGATGAAGACAAAGATCAAATATTTAGGCAATCAGTGGCCCTGTAAATCCTTGCTGTGAGGCCTATTGGCTCTCATCCACTCATTCTACTTCAGCTGGACTAATGGAGTGGCTGTAATCAAAGCTATTAATGGCACAGTACAATATCTGCAGGGTTACAGATTGCTTTAAAATGTACGATACTCCATATTCATTACAAGAGCAAAATACAAAAGTGCTCATTCTTTTCCTAGCTATCAGCGTGCCTTTAAATTCAAGCCACTATTCTGTGGACAGAACAGGATTTGAAATTCCCCAGCAGTTATTTTTAAGCATTGCTTTGTTATGGAAATGCATTAAACGAAAGTCATTGTCCCACGTTTGATTTTGACATAAATAATTCTAAGAATGGACAAAGGTCGGTTCCAGCTGGGTGATAGTATGCAGCTACAGGAAGATAAAAATCCTGTAAAAGTACATAAGTTCAAGGTCTTCTATGCATGCCCAGCTCACTGCACCCCACCACCAGATCCTGGCTGTTATATAGTATATCCTTCTCTCCCCCCCCCACTTTAAAATAGTATCTGATGCATATAGGAAAGGTATAGATAGTTGTTGTATTGTGAAGTGCATGAGTGGTTCAGGTTTCACTGCTGGTTGCCGGAATGTAAAAATGTTTGGGGGGGTCGGGGGTGGGAGAAGGGAAATGGGTTTAGGTCCTTTTGGTCATGCAGTTCACATCAATATGGGGTTTTGTTCAGCTCTTATATGAAACCAGTTCCCCAAAAGTTAAATTTAATGTGCAAATATAAACTAGATATTGGGTGTTTTACTCCATAATTCCCCAGTTCAAAGTTAATCAGTGGTGTTTCTGTATATTACAATTTCCCTTTATGGTTGTAGAGGAATATAGGAACACATCTATGTTAATATACTGGATAACAATTGCTCATATTTGTCTCATAAGCCTATATTGTACATCTGGGAAACAAAGAGTAAAAGTGATTAAACTTTTTGATGGTGGTTCTGAAACTATGGAACTGTTTTGCTAAAGATCACTGTGACTTCATTAGGCACTAAGCAAAGTCCATACTATATCATTCATGCTTTATTTGAATGTTATTTTGTTAGGACTTTAAAACAATGGAAAAGCTGAGTATAGATTCCTTTTGTGGAAGAAGATTTTCTGGCCTTCAGTTCTCTATTTAAACCATACTTAAATTAAACTATGGTTTAAATGTGAACATGCAGTGTTGAAATGACAAGAACTTTGCTTCTCCCCTGACAAAAAAACCCAGCCATATTTTTGCTTCACATTACATCCGAGGACTAGTCACTTGGTCTAAGATAGCTTCCTGCGTATTGGTGGCAAAAAGGGCATAGTGCTCTGTGCCTTCCTAAAGGAATGGTTTGTTAACTTAAGGGAAATTTCAGAGCCAATAGAATTGGCTAAATTTATATATATCAGAGAGGGAATAAACAAACAGGAAGATTCTCTAGAAAGACATTTGCAGCTGTTGCGCTTATAAAGAATAGATACAACATGGAAACTTTCAGTGATCTAAAAATAGAAACTTTCAATGATGCCCCCAGCCTTAGTCTGTTAGACTGGCCAAAGGTGAAAGTGAGGCCAGCATCTTACCTTTGGAGGCAGCTGTGGTGGCAGTTGCAGAGATAGGAAAGGGCATCAGAGGAGGGAGGGAAGGAAAGAGGGACAGAGGCCAGGGTTGCCTGCCACACCCCTGACCATCATTCAAAGCACCCCAGGGTGCCACGGTACACTGGTTGAAAGCTACTGATCTAAATTAATTTTGATTAGAGATTAGAGATAGAAAAGGATGGATAGAGAGAGATCCCATTCCTACAGTGTGAGGCTATGTTTAAAATAATCTTAAAATATATTCTACATTGGTATACACTCATATTTAGAAAGCTGTAGCTTAACTAAATAAAAGGCACTCTAGAAAAGAGCCTTTAGCTTAGCGAAAGCTGAGTACAGCAAATAAAAAGTAAATGTATTCAGGTCACATCTTTCATTCACATATTTTACTTGTATAGTGCCCTCAGAAAGGCCAGATGGCTGAAATGTTGGCAGGCTCTTGCACCTGAAATTATAATAAAATACTGTGTTATTATCTGAAATATGTGAGTTGAATGTTTTTTTTTTTTAACCTGCTGTTGTGTTCACTGGCTAGACAGCTTTTGTATATTACTTAAGCAATAAGACATGGTAGGGTGTACGTTACTGAAGCTTAGTTCAACTTGTTTACTGTGTCACGTTGCCAAGGAACAAATAATTTCAGCCACTGAAATGATGCACTAACAGCAATGCAGTGCTTCACTATTAAATATCTTAATGCTATTAAAACATAGTCAGAAAATGGAATTGCTAATTTGTCAAGTTGATGATGCTGTGCCTGTACATTACAAGAAAATTATTATATAAACGTGACATATCAGAATTCATGAGGAGGCAAATAAAAGGCAACTAACACAGAAAACTGGTGCAAAATTTAAAATAATGATAGCTGCTACTAACAACTCTATATTTCCTGTATTATTTGTAGTCTTACTTCTACAAAATTGCAGTACAAACCCCTGCATCTATAGAGGCTTACTTATAGGACACTTAAAGCTATGCAACTGCTGTTTTTCTTTTCTTTTTTAAATTAAAAATGCAACTATTCATGTTTGTCAATTCTCTATGGGTTTATCCCCAACTGCTTAGGTAGTATCTGTGACCCAGAACTCACATGGGATGGATAACTGCTCTGATTCTTCTCTTCAGACGCAACAAAAGAGGGTCTCTGGTGACCCTGAGTACAAGAAGTAGAAAAGCACCCTAAAAGCAGAAGAGCATAAATATATTTACATTTACATTCTTAAACTATAAATGGATTGATTCATTGCTGTTTTCATCGTACAAAAATACATTTAAAATCTAATGACAACTACTTAAAATACAATCTAACAGTATACAGGTTCAGCTCTGTGTAACAATTCACACCGTTTGTATGATCAACATATTAATTTAGTGTTGTAGAACCCTTTTCAGCCCACTGCTGCATGCAAGTGGGGGGGGAGTGTGCAGGGAAAAATTGACCACCCCACTCTTGTGTTCATGTGTACACACACACACAAACACACACACACACCCTATATGCACAATTCAAGGAGGTAGGATTTGAACCCGTGGCCCCAGCTTACATTTTCCCCACATCCTATTTTTCTTTTCTCATCTACAGCATAAACCTACTTTGTTTATGCTTCTCTGTTGTTGAGGGCATGCCTTTTTTATGATTTACCCCTTACTAGTATCATCTGCCTAAGATGGTGGTAGTGATGTGAATAACTTTGTCCTCACCTCATAACTTCCTTTATACTAGAGTCAAGCTAACATTGTATTCCGTATTTGTTTTATTACCTGGGTTACACCATAACCAGCAATTTGTCCATCAGTGCTGAACTGGACAAACGTATGGGCAAGACAGCTTTGGCAATGGCTCGTGGATCCAAAAGGGTATGGGAGAATGTGATACTAACAAACCAGTACTAAGATTAAGGTCTGCCAGGCTTGTGTGTTGAGCATGCTGCTTCATGGAAGTGAGTCATGGGCAAATTACAGCCAGGGGCAATGCCTTCCACATGCAGTGTGTCAGGAATATTTTGGGCATCACGTGGCAGGACAGAGTCTCATACAAAGATGTGCTCTCCCACAGCAGTGGCCAAGAATGACCATTGGGATGAGCACAGAAAGAAGAAACAGCATGGTGTATCTGCGGCAGCACAACTGGACACCTTCATTTGCCCCAGCAGCAACAGAACACATCTCTCCCATATCAGTCTATACAGCTGCAGCAGACTCTGCAACTGCTTGACTTCACCCCCTCAAAGCACCCTCTTCTATTGTCTCCCAAGACAACTACTACAATGTGAAAAAATAAAAACACACCTACATTTTGCATGTGCTTTAGAGGATCCATTCAAAACTTCATATAGTGCTGAACACTAGAAGACAGTGCACAAAAAAATAAATCAAAATCCAAAACTCCAAGATTCTGAGCAAAGGAACTGTGCAATCCCAGTGCCTCTCTGGCCAAGCCTGGGCTGCAGCAGAAGCACAGGGCCAAACTAGTTGCGATGTGGGTGAACATGATCAGAATTAAGAGCAGGGGGAGGTCAGGGATGTGGCAATCAAATGCTATTGTTCATCCTCTTAACAGAAAATCATTGCATTAGCTTTCATATGACAGAAGTAACAACAAACATAGCTGAATGTGGTGTACTAGTCAGTACAATTCAGTGTTCAGAATGAACACCACTTACAGTACATTTGGTTACTTCTGCATCTTCCCGAAGCCTTGTGTCCCTAAGCGCTTCATATTTTTTAGTTGTATTTCTACTTCTTTCACAGATTCAGCACTTACTGTGACCTTTGCAAGCAAGCATTAGTCAATTAAATCCTGTGATACCCCTAGGCACAAAGTAAATATTCTCATTACACAGACTGGGAATTTGCCTTAGTGAGGATAAGCAGTTTCCCAGGATTCATATTTCAAATGGAACTTGTAATCTATGTCTCTCGCTTGTTTCCACCGACCTACACTTACACAACTGTCCATTAAATGGACTTTGCCTGGAGGTAGTTGAGAGTCTGCATATACAAAATGGGCATATGATTTTGGTAATTTGGACATCTTGGTATCTGTGCCTTTTAAATTATATGTTCGATATGATTGCAGTTACAGGCTGAATTCACAGGTCTTCACGGTGGGCATTAATAAATGTGATGACATCACAAGTCAAAGTTAAATTGGATTTGACAATGTACTCCCCCCCCCCCGCCCACTAATAGTGCCCCTGTGCCAATGTGATTTTCCAAAACTGGAGTCACTCAGAAACAGGGGAGTATTAACATACCCAGAGTAACCACCTAAGATTTAAGGAAGAACAAAAATCATTTAAATCACTGAGCTATCCATGCTGATACACACAAGACACATTTTTGTGGCATATTACTCAAACCTTATATTGACTTTCAAGAACATCTGCAATTCCTGCTGAAATAAGAAACAGAAGTCATATGACCCTTGTAGCTATCAGTTAGCACTTCACTAACATCTTCATGTGACCTTCGTGCAAATGCATGCCCAATGGTAGCCCAATCACCAGCAGCAAAGACAGCAAATCTGACTGGCTGCCAATCCTAATCTTCAATAGCCCAATTGTATTCTAAATCGCAAGATCATGCTGAAGATTCATAGACTAAAATAAATTAATGTGTGCTTTGCCATTCCAGCTTCACAGTCAAAATGTGTAATGCTTTACAGTATAAACTATTATTTTACAAAACAGCTTGCACAGTAATTTGTCATGGTACTTAGTGTTGCTTTGCAGAGCAATCCTGTGCATTTTTTCTTGGAAGTAAGACTATTTTGGTTTAGTAGAGCTTATTTCCAGGTAAATGTGTATAGGATTGCAGCCCCTGTGCATTTTGTAGAACAATTATATTTTTCACTGCATTGTTAAGAACCCCTA
The DNA here is from genome assembly GCF_027172205.1 of Podarcis raffonei. Taxonomy (NCBI): domain Eukaryota; kingdom Metazoa; phylum Chordata; class Lepidosauria; order Squamata; family Lacertidae; genus Podarcis; species Podarcis raffonei. The sequence continues at coordinate 44,224,282 of NC_070605.1, read as the reverse complement.
AATACTGAATTATATTCTACTTTTTTTTTCTAGAACAAAAATAAACATTGCCCTTTTTTCTTTCTTCCTACCTTCTTTTGGTGAGGTGCTGATATTGCAAAACTTTGTTTGCCAAGATAGTTACTTACCTTTTGATCAAAAGGTAATTTATAGTTTGAGGAAGCTTAAAGAGTAATGATCCTTATTTCAATAAGTTGGTGGATAAGTTGGTGTTTCCTGCTTGGCAGGGGGTTGGACTCGATGGCCCTTGTGGTCTCTTCCAACTCTATGATTCTATGAATATTTTTATTTGCCATATAGTTCTAGCACCACACAGTTGTCCAAATTGTTAATAAAGTAGCACCAGCTATTATTAACAATGAGGATTTAATAATCACTAAGATAGCATCTGAAAAATTGTTGTTAAAGGGAAAGCAAAGTTGGGGTAGAAAAAGGCAATAATAAATATCACAACCCTCAAAACATCAATACATTTTTCAAACAAAAGTGCACACTGGATGCCTGGGTCCATGCCCATCTCTGTCTTCTGTCAATCACACACATCCTTTTATTAGTCTAAGATAGAAAATAAACAAGAAGACTGACAGTTTTGTGTCCTTTGGCATTTTTGTGTCACCACCACAAGAGGAAGAGGGTATTATGTCATCAGTCAAGTCTGTCAGGTCTGGTTTAGGCTGCTGTTTATCTTTAAAGATTGTTTTCCTTAATTTCCCCCCAAAAAATGGGTCCTCACATCTATTATGGATTGTATGTTGTTGATACTCCAGGAATCAATTCCCCCCCATAAACTGGAAATGTTCACCGGGAACTATTTGTTTTCTTTCTATTAGTGGCCATAAATACATTTATTAATATAGCTACAGTCTTTGTGGAAAACATTTTAGAAGCAGTAGCTACAGTCTTTTTCAGCATAGGTAACTAGCATGGAAATTTCTGGAGATTCATTTTGAGCAAAGATCAGCTAATTTTTGGGGCCAAACTGCAGAAACTGTCATGGGCACTACACATACACATGCAAGCACACACCACAGCCTTTTCTAGTACCACTCTATGCTTCCTCAGTCAGACCACACCTGGAATACTGTATCCAATTCTGGGCACCACAATTTAAGAAGGATGTTGACAACCTGGAATGTCTGCAGAGGAGGGAAACCAAGATGATGCAGCTTTCTTCATTGGATAGAAATGATGGGTGTAACCCTGCAACCAGCTAGCAACAAGCTTAAGTAAAATGAAGGGAAAGAGACTTAAGTACCTGCAAAATTAGCATTTATTTTTGTTTTATGATATCTGGGCAACCCAATTAGGAGGCACAACTACTGTAATAACAGCAAATAATAAATTAGAACTAGTGTGTCAGAAATTGTTGTTGTTTTTGTAGCAGACCTCACTTTTAAGAATCTCATTATATATTATGTCCATTCATATTAGCTTGCTTCTTTTCATTGTTGATAACAGAGAAATGCTAACAGCCTGAGGTAGTAAAAGCTTTTCAGCTGCATGGTCATTGTTGCAGTCACTTTTTTATGTGGCTTCTACAGCTGCTAAACTTATTCCTTCGGGGCTAATCAACAACAATTCCCTTTCTATATTGCTCTATTTAGCACTGTTTCATATTAGGGGGGTGGGTGCTTATGTCTTTGATTACCCGATTCATTCATGAAATTGTCTATCTCAGCACAGAAGTGGAAATGATCAAGATTGATCACATGAATAAATTGAACTGTGTGAATCCAAAATGTGTTGAGAGCACTAAAATAATTTATTTTCTATATGCTCTCTCATGCTATGTATCTTGGCTGCAATTTTATTAGTAGAACTGTCTGAGAGATTGATTCAGTTGCCTCCCCTCCCCAATAGAATGGAAGGAAAGATTGCAAGGCTTTGTATATAGCTGGGGAAATACTACTTACAACATCTCCAGAGTGGAGAATTTATTAACATTTTGTGCAGTTCTGCAACTCTAGTACTTCCAAATATTCATTTGATATTTTCTCTTATTTTCTCTTAATTTCTTTCGTTACCAAAACAGAAATGTATCATTTTGAAATCGATATTTTAAAGAGATTCTCTATAAAAAAATACCTCTTCCCTGTCCCATCTCATTTTTCTGATGACTTGTCTTCTTCCAGTAATCTGTATTGGCCTGGGGAATTCTGCCTGAGGAAGTGATTTGTGCATTTTATTAAAACAATATTTAGTGTGTAGGAGGAGTAATGTGTGCATCAGGTTCCCAGTGGTTTATAAGCATGGCAGAACTTACTGTGAGGTGGGCAATGCCCTGCTACCCTGGGAGAACACATGTGGCAGCAGTCCCTCTTTGACAATGGTAGATGGCCAACAACTGCATTCTGAGGGTGGGACTGCAGTCCTGGCAGGTTTTTTGGCACTACAGTTGACAGGTGTAGGGAAATCTCATCAGCATCACCATTTATACAGGTGTGTTACAAGTATGAAAATGTGAAACTCCTACCACTGGAGGTTGACCAGGAGCTGCTTGATATTATTGATTCACATAAGATGGTGTACACTTCATGTATACACAACACAGATACAGTAGTACACTCCCCACTTCCCTAAGTGAAGAAAACATCCAAGGGTAGAGCTCATTAAACTTTAGTTCATTTCAATGAGAGCCCTGAAGACTGAAAACATGGTTGTAACATTTGCTTTATTTTCAAATATACAAGTAGATCATGTGTGGATGTAAACAGCAGACACTCCTACCAGGCAGCAAGCAAATTCCCTGAAGATTTGCACATACAGTCTACCAGTCAGCTCACATTTTGTTCCCTGACTGTACCCCCCCATTACATATTACTTGTGTGAAAGGGGGAAGCACACTATTCCCTATCCCATACTCCCAAGGACATGTGACTTTCCCTGGTTGTTGTTGTTTAGTCGTTTAGTCGTGTCCGACTCTCCGTGACCCCATGGACCAGAGCACACCAGGCACTCCTATTTTTCACTACCTCCCGCAGTTTGGTCAGACTCATGTTTGTAGCTTCGAGAACACTGTCCAACCATCTCGTCCTCTGTCGTCCCCTTCTCCTTGTGCCCTCCATCTTTCCCAGCATCAGGGTCTTTTCCAGTGAGTCTTCTCTTCTCATGAGGTAGCCAAAGTATTGGAGCCTCAGCTTCAGGATCTGTCCTTCCAGTGAGCACTCAGGGCTGATTTCCTTAAGAATGGATACGTTTGATCTTCTTGCAGTCCAATGGGACTCTCAAGAGTCTCCTCCAGCACCATAATTCAAAAGCATCAATTCTTCGGTGATCAGCCTTCTTTATGGTCCAGCTCTCACTTCCATACATCACTACTGGGAAAACCATGGCTTTAACTACACGGACTTTTGTTGGTAAGGTGATGTCTCTGCTTTTAATGATCCTGTCTAGGTTTGCCATCGCCTTTCTCCCAAGGAGCAGGCGTCTTTTAATTTCGTGACTGCTGTCACCATCTGCAGTGATCATGGAGCCCAAGAAAGTAAAATCTCTCACTGCCTCCATTTCTTCCCCTTCTATTTGCCAGGAGGTGGTGGGACCAGTGGCCATGATCTTCATTTTTTTGATGTTGAGCTTCAGACCATATTTTGCGCTCTCCTCTTTCACCCTCATTAAAAGGTTCTTTAATTCCTCCTCACTTTCTGCCATCAAGGTTGTGTCATCTGCATATCGGAGGTTGTTGATATTTCTTCCAGCGATCTTAATTCTGGGTTGGGATTCATCCAGCCCAGCCTTTCGCATGATGAATTCTGCATATAAGGTAAATAACCAGGGAGACAATATACAGCCTTGTCGTACTCCTTTCCCAATTTTGAACCAATCAGTTGTTCCATATCCAGTTCTAACTGTAGCTTCTTGTCCCACATAGAGATTTCTCAGGAGACAGATGAGGTGATCAGGCACTTTCCCTGGTACTACCTCAATATCCATGCATTGGTGAGATTGTCTGACTCAAAGAAACCTATGCAAGTATTTATTATTTAAGTGTGTGTGTGTTTCTTTAATATTTATATCCTGCCCCACATCACACCTGAGTCACAAGGCTGGGTCACAACAATTTAAAACACAATATACAATAAAAGCAACTCAGTATACACTTTCAAGAAGAACCATCCTCCATCTATTCAATATGTCAATGGGAATAACCATGTACCTCAGTGCACATTCAGCTATCTCTGCTTGTCCTATCTTCCTGCTCCTACTTATTTTCTCCTTGAATGTGGTTCAGAAAATTCAAAGAAATGTGCAATCCAATCTATAACTATGTTCCTAAAGGCATATAATGTCTAGTACTCATAGACATGGGGAAATATATTTTAATAATCTTCAAGCATGGATTTATAATTTAGGCTGATTTTTTTCTTATGGTAAAGAGCCTATAAATGTGGCGGGGACGCCTTATGACCTCTGGATCCTGGAAAAGTGTATCCCTACCGTCACCACCACCACCCAATTCCTGAGACCTAAAAACACTAAAGAGTGGTCTCAAGGGCTCAAAAAACTATTCCCTAGCAATATGTTTCTTTCAGTTCACCATTCTGGATTATTAACAAGTAAGTTGGCAAGTGACACATATATATACACACACTAATAAATAAGGAAAATCAATATTGTTGTTGTTTCAAGATATATGATGTTATCTTGTACCAATGCTTGAGCCAAGCCTACAGTCCCATGATCTGCTTTCAGGGGGAAACAATTGAATATAGTGAACCCGGAGTGCAAAACTAGCTAAACTATAGGTTTGGGTTGTGTGTTTTTAAACTGAACTGATTTCGGAATACAAACTCTCCCAGACACATAAAAATTCTAGACGATACAAGTGAGATGAACACCAGCCGTTGCTGTTGTGTATCACTTAATGCAAAGAATGTGGTGATTTGTTCTGTGGTAATAATCCATTCAGGTTACCTACAAAGAAGACTATTTTGCAAAATTGTAGCTTTTGATTTCTTCTTGTTTCGTATTTTGATTTTAAAGCAATATTTTATTTGTCTTGTCCAATATTTGCCAAACTGAGCATTTGTAAAGCTCTGTGATATAAATGGTATGAAATTACTTTTTAAAAAACTCTATACCTAACATATTTCTACAACTTCACATTAAACCTGCTACATTGAAGATGGTATTACAATGTTCATTTATGAAATATTTTGAACATATGTTTTATTTTTTGCTTTACAGCTTTGAGGGACAATAGGATTGAGCTGCTTCGAGCTTCGTGGCATGAACTAACCATCAGAGTCACTGATGTGTCACTGTCAGATGAAGGGCAATACACCTGTTCTTTATTTACTATGCCTGTCAAGACTTCCAAGGCTTTCCTCACCGTTTTGGGTAAGCATAACAGGTTGAGAATACCAAAGAGAAAACCGTTGACAAGATAACTTATATAGCTTCTTATGAACTTTAGGGGATTCTGCAGAATATGGCTGCATTCAGATGTTGTGCTGAACCATGGCATATTGCTACAAAAATGAGCCTGGTCTCCCCTCAAGGTCTCCCCTTCAGACATGGTTGTAAGGAGGAGTTTGGAAGCTAACCACAGCAAGTCATCTGAATCAAAAACTATGGTTTATTTTAACTAAATTTAGTGAGAACAAGCCAACTTGATAAACTATGCCTTGAGTTAACTTCTACTAATCATACTTACTTTGTCCAAGTTCAGGTGATGTAGCTCCTAGACTCTTCTTTGTAGCTGCACTAGGTGGAAAAATGAAGTACACTAGCTTGGAGATAGGCTAGGCTCATTCTCATAATGCTAAACTATATTTTAGTGTTACATCTGAACCAGCCTTTTATATTGAGTAGACACAGTGGCTATTATTGCTTTATACTGAGATTATCTGTAGTGAAAATTATATTTGACAATTATAAATGACAAATTAGTGAATCTCTTAAACTGGTGTAGCCAATGTGGTCTCCTCCTGATGCTGTAGACTTAAACCCCCATCATTCCTCATAATTGGCCATGCTTGCTGGGGCTGGTGGAAGCTGTACTCCAAAACATCTGGACTGACATTGTTGGATAACAAATGGAATAGCATTAAAAACCCATTTATCTTTTCATTTGGAAGATAGGTAGGGACCATAGCCTAATAGCAGAACACAAGCTCTTTATGCAAAGATTCTAAGTACAGTCCCTACTGCCTTTAGTTAAAAGGATCAGGTGATATGAAGATACACCATGATTAGATGATGAAATGAAAGATTCTCAATAATTGCTGAAAGTCAAGAGTATACCATGTTAGGCTAAATGGACAAATAGTCTTACGTGGTATAAGGGTGTGTCCTAAGTTAATGCACATTGCTCAGAAGCATGAAAAGAAATGCAAGTGACTCATGCATTCATCTTTCACTGCCTTTCAGAATCTGTAGAACTGCAGTTTTGTTGCAGTATCTTGTAACCTGGGTTGATACAGAAACCACAGTACACTGTACAGTCCAAGGACTAAGGAGTTTGTTTGTTTATTTGTTTGTTATATGTGCTCCTTTTCTCACTACAATGCTATATAGTGGACAGGGGAAGAAGTAAACGTGTCTAATGAAAAGGCACTAAGACCATCTATTTTGTTCCTTACTCCCTTTCTACTTTAACGGAAATGCACATTTCCACAAGGATGGCCAGCTTCTTTAACTTCAAAATATTCCACCTTTTTTAACACATAAAGAAAAGCTATAAAGCAAAAGACTTGGGAAGTGACCCAGAAAATAGTTGAGGCATCAAGATTCATAAGAATCTATGAATGTTTGTGTCCACAAGCACACACACACCTCTGTATATGCTACTAATACGCTATAAAAAATTGGTACGCTAATCCAGCAAGGCAATTCTGCCTATGATATAAGATGTCTGTCAATGAACTACCTTCTGGATGCAACACTATGTGATTGAAAGCAAGCTGTGTGTGTGTTAATCCTGCACTGCATGTATACCATTGGACTGATGGCATCTATGGAGAATGAGGATGATAATTGCAGGTACCTCCCCACCTCCAATATACTAGCACTGTCAGAGTTGCCAGTGCTGACCATCTGCTCAGGGACAGGGGGAGAACTTTGCATATAGCAATTTATATATAGGCTGCTGCTGTGCATGGGGGTCTCTGGATCTAGGAGTTGCCCCCTGAGTTTGACATGTTCTTCTTACCTTTTCTTACTCGTCCCTTTTTCAGTTTTTTCTCTGCTTTTGACTCTTTGTATATAGTAAGGTGAGAGTTGAATTTAATAAGGCTGATGTAAAATGTTCTGTGTGCCAGTAATATTAAACTTAATCCAGCCAGGGAATTGCTTTTGTGCCTAGGATATGAAATATGTGCCTCTGCTAGTTCCACTGAGACTATTTTACCTGTTTGACGTTAAAGGGGAGGGGGAACCAACTCAGAACAGAGTATTCCAGGATAAAGACAAACGCAGGTCAGTTTTCAATCTAAAGAAGCATATCTTAAGATAATAATAATAATAAACAGGCGGCCGTTTAAACTCAGTGTGTAATATACCCCCACTATCTTTGTGGTTCTAGGGAAAGCAATGTTTAAAAGGCATTTGTCAAGCTGTAGTTTTTCTCTCTCTTTTTTGTAATGTAAGGGCAATTATCAAATCAGTTTAAAAAATCTCTTTTCCTGTAATTCGTTCGTGCCATCTTTTTAATAAGATAGGAAATTTTTGTATATATCAGTTCCCTTTTCAGTCTTTTGAATTATTAGATTTTAATGTTAGGGGTATTATTAAGGATAACATATCACACATCTTGGAGAGAATTAATGCATTGAAAAAAACTCTGCTGTTTCTTTCATGTGTTGACTACTGCTCAGGCATAATCAGCTACCTATGAATTTAGATAGAAGTGTTGTTGTTGTTGTTTTAAAAAAGCTGAATGACAAAGTGAGGTGCATTGTAAATTATATCTGACTTCTGTCCAGTGATAAAGTCAATGAATTACATAAACAGCATTCTTAAAATAGTGTTGCCCTTATCACTGTGTGTGATAAGAATGGATAAAAAAAGGCAATGGAAGGATGTATTCCTCATCCTAACCCTTCTTAGCTAATTTGTGAAGCAATACTATTGATATATTTACACAGAAATAATTCCCATTCTGTTCAGTGAGGCCAACTTCCTAGTAAGCATTCTTAGAATTATAACCTCATCATTTTTACATTTGTTTTTAAATTTCCCCTTCCATTTACGTGGACATTTGGTGGGATGTGTTTCATGCTTGTATTTTTTCCTGTGGTGTAAGGCTGCACTGGACTGTATGTTGCTTCTGAAAGAGGCATCTGCAGTCTGGGTTAATTTTAGACGAAGAGGGCCAAGTGATAGTGAAGGTGTTATTTGGCACCAAGGTCTGGCCTCTCTGCCCAGCGTGCACTGTGTGACTTCTTGTGCCTTATAACTTACCTTACCTTACCCTCTGCTGCTCTGTGGTCTCCCCTGTCATTATCAGTGCATCTTGTTTTTGTTTTTCTATTTCTCACCAAGGCTGTTCTCCTTTTTGCTGTAACCTATTTTTCCTTATCACGTCACATGCTTTTTCTACTCTTCTATGTTTACCACGTAAACTCCTTTACATCCCTGTCTGTCCCCTGATGCCATTGATCTGTCATCATTCATCTTCTGCCTTAGCTATTTTTAACAAACAATGGGCTTGCAACACTGTGGTAGGATCTACTAGAAGGAAATAACTCAGCACAACGACTAGCAGAATCTCTCCTTTAGTTAAAGAACCATTGAATTTAAGAGTCCAGCATTAATTTCCATACACTGCATAATACCTAGTCTACTCTGTACTTGGAATAAGGAACTGATATGCAATAGCATGGTATGGTTCAAAATGCTTACCTGGGGAGCTGAAAAGCATAATTCACAATAGTACGATATGTCTGGGGTTTGAACAAATAACTGATGATCAATGGTCTAACAGAATATCTAGCTGAGACAGTTTGGGGGATGTATGAGGAATTCTCCAACAGGAAAATAACTGGTTGTTCCTTTCAGTAAAGATAGATGAGCAATACTAACAATTGGATATCTATGAAAATTTATCTGCACCTAAGATGCTAGTGTTCTGGAATGTAGAAATAACCACCTTTTGTGGGGAGTGTATAAAAATATCCACTTATTTGGAGAAGATAACTAAGAATTCTTTAGCACCTCTGGAAGAAAAGTATAGATCAGGACTGTCTTGTGTACTCTAAATCTCTCCACCTTGCCATTTCCTTCTACTCTATTATTTTCTTTGTTAGTTATCTGTATTACTTCATTGTCTCCTTATTTCAAAATCTCTGGGACCATTTTTCCATTTTTGCTTCACTCAGGGTTCCCATCCATCTTTCATTTCTATCACAACTGATGGCACCACATTATGAACAGGGATGCTGGAGGAATTCGGTTTCTGACAATTCTCGTAGAAGCTGACTTGATCCACATCTCTAGGACTAAACTGCAAATCAGAATATAGCTGTCTATTTTTGTGTGGATTTTTCTAAAAATGCATATTAAAGGAGAAGGGAGATGAAACATCTACAAGAGTTAGACACACCAGAAATAGATTGGTCTATCCCTGATTATAAGTCGCTAGCAGCCTCTTGCCCAGCATTGCTTGGGACTTCTAAGAAAGACAATTAATCAGTTCAATTTTGAAATCAGTCATTAAAATCAGTATGGCTCCCACAGGTTCAGTCCACCATCTTGATTCAAAATGACATTAAACCACAGCTAACCATAGAAAAATCCCTGCTCCTTGATTTCAGGAACCATCATGCAAAATTTGGTGATGATATATTAAGAGGCACCCAAATGCATAGTGAATAAACAAACCAGCCTTCTAAAATACATAGTTACTATTGATCAATGGTAAACCATCTACTGCTGTGTCTGCTTCTTCATGTTCTATTCCTGTTTTCTCCTCTTCCCCATCTCAGTACCCCTATTAAAATTATTGTTAAAATTATTTCTAGTGGAGTGAGGATAGAGGCGAAAAAGCAAGAAATGTGGAGTTAGGACAATAACATAGAATTCAGAGACAAGCCACACTAGCAAATAGTTAATAGAAAGGCTCTAGTTGCTGACAAAGCAATGAAAATGGAAAGTGCTGGGCTCAGCTTGACATGCTCTTGCCTGCCCTGAGGCCCACACCTCATCACCTTACAGATACACAGGCTTCTGAACCTGTTGGCGCATCCAGATTTGCTTCAATTGCTTGGCTGTCTTTCCACAGTGCACAAAAGTCTCTGAGCTCCAGCTGCACACTGAGTCCAATTTCACGGTCTGCATGGAAATTCACTGTTTCTGTGTAGTCCATGAAATCATAATTTATACAGGATATAAATTATGATCGTATGGTTTGATCAAAACCACACTATGATCTACAGAAAGGATATCAGTGAATTTTAACTTCTTATTAACTAATTAGACTGGAATAAGTATAACTTTTATATGGCCTCTTTTCTTTCTGTATTGCTAGCTCAAATTATACTGTAAAGCTTTCAGATATTAGCTTAGTTCATACTAAGGGCCCCTGACAGTTAGGTCTAGTCGCGGACAACTCTGGGGTTCTTGGCTTTTACTTCTCAACATGATATGCTTAGAATCAGGAATCCATTGTTTTGAAACTGAAAAAGGAAGTCTGCAAAATTGTTCAAAGATTCAGAATGCTTGTTTATTTGGGGAGAAATTTATGCAACTCTTATGTTGGATATGTAGTGCCTTGGATTTTAAAAAAGATTATAGATTAGTGTCACTAAACTTGGTATTGCTGAAATAAATGTCTGTACCAGTAGAAATTGTACTAATCAGTAATGCCATTTTACCTCTCTGCACTGTTAAAAGCATTTAAAACAACTCGTATGGTATCAACATTATAAATCATGCTTATGCTTTTTGCTAGGTGTTCCAGAGGTTCCTCAAATTAGTGGATTTATTTCACCGGTTATGGAAGGTGACAGGATGGAGCTTACATGCAAAACTTCTGGTAGCAAGCCAGCTGCAGATATCAGATGGTTCAAGAATGACAAAGAGGTGAAAGGTATTGTTCAGAATTGCATATTTCATTTATAAGAAACAATTGTTAATTAAACAAGCAAAGAAGTGGATTTGATTTGCAAAACTGTTACTGTTCCATTCCTGGTAGATAATCAAAGAGTAACCAAATGAATTTTCTAAGCAAATGCTAAGTATTTCTCATGCTGCTATGAGTGGGTAACCCAGTTCATAAAATCATTGCGACAGAAGGCATCTAGTTCATTCCTGCAGAGGAAGAGACCTGCTACTGCACTACCTCTGATGGGTGACCATCTAGCCTTTGCTGAAAACTCTCTGATGAAGATGAGTTAACCACCTTCTGATTCCTTTGTTGGTGAAAAGAGCCAAGGCTCTATGTATCAGTGTCTTCTTTCCCACACCAGCCTAGGGTTTGCAGCACAATTCCCCCACAGTAATTCCACACAGTGATGAAAATAATGCATGTACCTGATAGTCAACATTCACAAATACCAAGTACACAGGTTGGATAGAAATGTGTCGGGTCACTGCTTCACTCCATATATATCTCTGTTTTTCCACCACCACAGTTTTATGTCCTTGGCCTATGTAGCTGCTTCTTTGCTCTGGCTGGGTGGAGCAATCACTACATCCCTTTTCACTTTTTCCTGGCAGATTAAATCACATAACTTCCCATTAGAATTAGATGGTGCCCATTGGGGTTGGTAGAGTTCAGGATAGGGCAACTGCCAAACGGTAGGGGGGACCAGCTCCTTTTTTTGTCCCCATCTTCCTGCCTTGTAAAGGTACAAAACATACTTACAGAATGCAGTAGAATTACTGAGCAGATATTCAGTAGTTTTCTCAAGTACGGACAAACCACAAAATTTTGGAACCTGCACCAGGCATAGAAATGACTAGTCATTAACTCTGCCACTACAGCAAGCTTTAAAAGTCAATTTCACCAAAAGCAGAATGGTGACGCTCGGAGTCCATTAACCCAAGAAGCAGAATCCATGCATGGTATCAAAGCAATTCACAAAAACCCTTTCACAGAGAGAAAAGTGGTGAGGCTAAGAGTTCAAATCCCATCCACACCTCTTTTACATATACATCCCTTCATACTCTGTAACCTCACTCTAGCTACCTAGGGGGCAGAGAAAAAAATAAAGGTAGGAAAGGGGAAAGACTGGAAGTAAGGAGGAAAGGGAAGGCGGGAAAAAAGAGAGAAAGACAAAAAGAGGAGGCAGAATAAACAAAAGAAAGAAAAATGGGCATGGGAGATGATAAGGAAAATTGCTGCTACTTTATATACACTGAAAAATCACAAAGCAATCCCTTCTGCTACCTCTTGCCTATTCTCTGGTTGTTTTCTGTTCCCAGTGCACACTGGATCACATTGTCTGCTGTCTGGGCACTTAGTAAGTGAGTCAGTGTCTGTGAGGATTCTTCATTAAAAAAAAACTACAAAAGAAAGTCATAAAAGCAATAAAATAGGAAAGCAAAACAGCATTCATGCAGCGGCAAATGTAGCAGACAAAAACTTCTTGATCAGTTCATTAGGATAGCATTAAAACACCTCAGTATGGTAGACCAAAAACAAAGAAAACCTCCTAACAGTAAAAATGTCTTCATTAAATGAAGGTCAAGATCAAATTAACTTCTGAAATCAGGGAGTTCCATAGTCTGGATATCATCACAGAAAGGCCCATTTCCCACACAAAGCTTATTGTGTATCTTCTCGCACATAAAGGCCATTTCACAGTTAGCATTTTCAGAAAGTACTCACTGCTGTACTTTTTGTGCTTATTTGTTAAAACAAACACCTGGAAAACTAACATGGAAAGAAGATGCCACGAGTATACAAAGGCTTCAGAAGAAAGGTTGGATGAGATTTATCATGGCTCTGTTGTTGGTATCTACCTTAAGAGCTTATCAAATTGTTAGCATTCCTGAATGAGAGTTCAAAACTACCATATCAGGATTAGATAATTGGGTATATAATAATATATATGTATAATAATGCATTGCCTGTTAGAAGAGTGCTGATATTTTAACAGGCGCCATGGACAGATCTTATTATATACATTACATTCCCAATATATTAACCTATTGAAGGATATGAATGAGTGATTGAGGCACATGTTGCAAGACAAAATACGTTGAATACTCAACATTTTTACAAACTACAGTTTAAAATGGTTACACTGTTAACATTTCTTCTGAGAAACAACAACCATATAAAGTGTTTTTAATGCAATCTTGATTTTCTCTCTGCTTTGCAATTTCTTGCTCTTTGTGTCTGCTGCCAGAAATACAAGTGATCATGTTACATTGCTGCTATAATTTTTAACACCTCTTTTGCAATAATGTCTCAATCTAGCTCTTTCCTTAAAATATTCAATTAGAATCTGTGAGTGTCAAAATTGTATGGCATTAGTTGGCCGTGAAGCTTCTCCAAGCAACGTTGCAGAAGTAATCGGCTAAACCATTAATCTTTATTTAATATCCACCAACACTGAGTAATGTATAATACAACAAACACTAGCATATTTAGGAAAAGAAAGAGAAAAAAAGAAAATTTCCTCATCCTCCCAACCCCTGTAACATTTCGTGCCATGCAATATTTCTAAATCAAAATCAGAAGATAGTAATGGATAGAGAAATATTAATTTTGTCAGAATTAAAATGTATCTGAATTCCCATGGCCAAAATATGCATACAGAAAATACGCATTATCCTGCATCATAGCTGGGGGACGTTCCAAGCAATTCTTGTCATTCTTAGTTAATAAAGCAGGTTGAATTGAACATTAGCTTTCACACCATAGTTCATACAAGGGTGGAGATGCAAGTAATTTCCCTGATTCTAGCTGTTGGGTGAAAAAAATCACATATTCCCAGCTGCAGATAAGTGTTCTGAATATAATAATAGATCAGAGGGAAGGGGAGCAAGTTATTCCTTTACTTTTTCAGGCATTGCATGCTTAAGCCTGTTGCAAAGATGTGGAAGGATTTGCAATAGCCTGGCACCGTGGGAGTAGTAAGTCAGTTAGTACTTTGAACAAGCAACTAAATATGACGTCCAGAAACCTGGCCAGCATTTTGAATTAGAAAGTATGGTAAAGAAATACCCTGGCCTAGCGCAGTGGTAAGGGAGCTCATTTTTAGGCAAGAAAGCAATGCTCAAAGCTACTTGCTCCCTCTTATAGCAGAAACAATACTCAGTTGAGCTTTTTTCAAATGAGCAACAATCATGCTGGGCTCTGAATTAGCACGCTAACAAACATGAGAACAATTCAGAAAATTCTACTCTATCAATGTCTACTTAGCTGCAAAAAAATTCAGGGGAGTCTTGCAGACACAAGAAAACAATCACTTTAGAAGGAAGAATAGCAATCTTCAATGAACTCTTTCTCTTGGACCTCCCACTGCCTTGATACAAATGTAGGCTTATTTGAAAACATCTAGCTGCTAGCTCATTAAGATAACTTAGACAGGACACTCAATTCTATTTTTACTACTGTCTAATTCTTTAAAATGGCTGGTCACTTCATGCTGGGAACCCTGACAGTGCAGTTCTATACAAGTTAGTTCAATAGGGCTTACTTCCAGATAAATGGATATATAATTAACAGGCTGATATGTTTGTTTACTTAAGTCTTGTGTTTCACATTTCTAGATACTGATGAGATAATTTGGATAAGTAAAAACTTTCCTTCTTCTCTGCTATTACATCCCTGTAATCTGGTCAGACAGGATAGTTTATCACTCACAAAGTATCAGCCATCAGAAAGCGCCACAATGTTGATATTGAGCGAAATGATGTCTACACATGCTCTAGTCCAATCAATCAGGGCAGAGAGAATTTGGCTCCGCAACCAAAATTTTACCTTTCTACTGGAGCCTTTTTGTAGTAAAAATGATCTACAAGAGGGCAGAATCTCAATTCTCAAATCATAGGAAACCAGATATATCACTATGGCACTATTTTCTTGAGTCCACCAGCGTCTCTTCATGCAAAGATGGCTAAATAATGCCCATCTCATTCTTAATATGTCCAGCCCCTACACATTAGAGACCATCACAAATTTCTCTTTCAGTGTAGGGATGGATATGCCATCTCTCGGTATGCATTGTTTTCTATCCACCTGACTTTCACAATGGCTTCCCTTCCATTTTCACTTTGAATATTGCCCACTTGGGAATCACATATTGGATATTAATTCAGATTAAACTTTCATTGACCAGTGGTGGATGGCATGGTAATATAATAAGGGCCAAATGACATTATTTATTTAAAATACATTTATCTATCACTATATCATAAAGAATCAAAGTGGTTTATTATACACAGAGACAAAAAAAATCAAATATATATGAACACTAACTATTCATTAGGGAAAAGATCTACAGTGGTACCTCGGGTTACATACGCTTCAGGTTACAGATGCTTCAGGTTACAGACTCCACTAACCCAGAAATAGTACCTCGGGTTAAGAACTTTGCTTCAGGATAAGAACAGAAATTGTGCTCCGGCGGCACGGCAGCAGCGGGACGCCCCATTAGCTAAAGTGGTGCTTCAGGTTAAGAACAGTTTCAGGCTAAGAACGGACCTCCAGAATGAATTAAGTACTTAACCCTAGGTACCACTGTAATCTTATTTGCCAGCATAAGCCTGGTGGTGCAGAAAAGTTTTCTGATTCTCTATTAGCAGACCATTTCATAGGACTGGGTCAATGACACCAAAGGTTCTATTTTGTGTTGATATCAAGTGAGCTTTGCCAACTCAAATAACAACTGATGACATGCATGCAGATTATCTCAGTGATTGAGCTGGGATATAAGTGTTTAGTCAAGCCCTGAATTAGTCCTAATTTTTTTAGGGCTTGAATCTAGCTAAGTAGTAGATGGGCAGCCAAAGCTGATGTTATAACTGTGTTGTCACATGCTATTGTCATCTACCCACACCAGCAGTCTGTCCACTGCATTCTGCACCACCTGGCACAAACCAGGCCCAAGGGCACACAGAGCATGTTTCAGTAATCCAGCTATAATGTTACCAAAGCATGGAGTATGGTGGTGAGGCTATCCCTGTCCAGCAACAGCTGTAGCTGATAAGCCAAACAAAGCTGGTAAAAGATACCACAGAGGAGACTTTAGCCTCAAGTGACAAAGATGTATCTAGGAGTACTTCCAAGCACCTGCACCTTCAGAAGGTGTACAGCCCCATCCAGAATCAATAGTTTGCCAATCTTACAGTTTATACCATGGGACATGTTACAGATTATACGTTGGAAAGACATAGATCACATCATGGGGACTTTTTGTTTGTTCATCAACTCTTCTTCCTTAGAACCTCTATCCTCATAGAACTGATGGGACTAGGGAGGATGAGATTAATAAATAAAATTTGCCCTTATTCCAAACCCCTTCCAGCTAAGTCACTTGACCTAGCAACCCAGTAAAAGTTATGCTGGCAAAAAGGGTTGTGTAAGCTAAATTATATTTTAAAGGCTTGTTTTTCCTCTGCCAGGCTCTGGCCAGCTCAGCCAACCAAAGCCCTGCTCCTGAACAGAATTTGGAATAAGGGTAAATTACACCAACATAGTTTATCCCAGCATAATTTACAGTGGCTTCCTATAGTGTGAACTGCTCTGCCCTTTAACTTCTAGAAGACAACACCGTCACTTCCTCTTTCATGGATATTCTGTAGGGATTGCTTTACATCATAAAATGATAACAATATAATTTACTTTTTTGTCATGACCTTATGTTAAAATTTCCACCTTTTCATTTCATTTCCTTGCACCGTTTCTTATAAGCAGAAAAAAAGATAATGTGCTGTAAGAAAGGAGTAAGCTAGTAAATGGTGCTTAGAATGGAAAGACTGAGCCCACACTGCTGTTGACCACAGACCGTACTTGTTAATTCATTTTAACAGGTTATATGACTTATGCCACAGGAGTTACATCTCTGATACATGTGCTATAATGAGCTAAATATGTGAAAATGGCTTTTTCTTCCTTTGCCATTCCCACCTGTGTTGTAGTAATGCTCACATTTAATTTAGTCACTTATAAGATATTGTAGACTACAGCTCTGTTCCCAGGGTGTTGTCATCTTACAGAACATTAACTCAATAAGTCATTCCTTCTGCTTCCCAGGGATCACTTTCCTCTCAGAATACTACACATTTTCCACCTATGCAGATACCTTGCAGAAGATAGGTTCACAACACTTGTCAATGTACAGTACAGATAGGTCACAGCCAATTTCCCAGCATATTGTTTGATAAGTGGAGTACATTGCAGCTGCCTTTTGCAGTGGGGCTCCCTCTTGGTTTATGATATGCTTGTCACTCAAGAGTTCTACATAATATATTGTTACAGGCTTTTGGTGTGCTAATGCCAATGACATTGCTGTATCTGCCTCTGCAGAGAAAGATTAGCATTCTGCCATCTGTATTGTTTTTCCCATAGAACCAAATATATGTTTGGGCAAGTGAGAGGTAAAAAATAATAATGAATAAAAGCATTTTTCACTTTGATCTTCTGTTTGGTCAGTATAGGCATATTGTAGATTGTAAATTAATTGATGAAAACTTGTCCAACATATCTTCAAATGTAAAACGTTTTTACATCTTCACATCTCATGTACAGTGGTACCTCGGGTTAAATATGCTTCAGGTTACAGACTCCGCTAACCCAGAAATAGTGCTTCAGGTTAATAACTTTGCTTCAGGATGAGAACAGAAATCGTGCTCCGGTGGTGCGGCAGCAGCAGGAGGCCCCATTAACCAAAGTGGAGCTTCAGGTTAAGAACAGACCTCCGGAACGAATTAAGTACTTAACCAGAGGTACCACTGTACTTTTAAAATTAGTTTCTATTAAAGATTTTCTTGTGTTACAAAGACAAATAAGGGGAGAAAAATACAATGGGGGGAGAGAGAGGAAAGAGAGAGAGGGATGATGTTCTTTCATTCTAGTGTAAGCGCAGGGGTTGTGTCAGCATCACATAAATAGGTCACGTGTGTGTGTGTGAGAGAGAGAGAGAGAGAGAGAGAGAGAGAGAAGAGAGAAGGAGAGAGAGAGAGAGAGACATTGTGAGAGGTTAGGGCAGGGGTCAGCAAACTTTTTCAGCAGGGGGCCGGTCCACTGTCCCTCAGACCTTGTGGGGTGCCGGACTATATTTTTTTTGGGGGGGGGGAATGAACAAATTCCTATGCCCCACAAATAACCCAGAAATGCATTTTAAATAAAATAACACATTCTACTAATGTAAAAACAGGCTGATTCCCGGACCATCCACGGGCCGGATTTAGAAGGTGATTGGGCCGGATCCAGGCCCCCAGGCCTTAGTTTGCCTACCCATGAGTTAGGGGGTACATCTCATGCACTTCTGACAATTTCAGTGAAATACATGAGGAAGAGTTCCAAGTCCCACACTTAAAACAAGTTTCTAATATCCAGTACTAAGCATTTGTGCCTAAGTGTGTGCCTGAAGCTATAGTACAGAATAACAGTTAATGTTTTATTGCTCCCCCAAAATGTGTATAGGCATTTTCAGTTGCTTTTAGGAAGCTGAGTTAGTTGAAATTAAATAACTGGAAGGTTTACATGATGACAGGTGTTTTCTTCTTCTTGTCTTTTTTTTTTTTTTTTAAGAAAAAAAGAAGAAGCCAAAAGCATAGTGATATTACTTCCTAAATTCGCAGAGAATTGCCCTGTGGGAATGATGCTACATTAATTGCATGAATGAATTTAAAACACACTTTTTCTTAGGAAACAAAAAAAAAAAGAACAAAGGAGATCAAGCAGCAGCCATCTGCTGTTGTCTCAGTGAAAATCCCCCCCCCCGCCAGCTGCTATTCGTATACTGAATAGGCTGCCCATTGATGCGAATGGGAGAGGTTTTATTAGAGGGGGAAGGGTTAAACTCTATCTACCCATATCCTGCAATCCTATTGCTACTCTGGCTCCCCTGTTGCTGCCATTTACATTTTTAAAAATATGCATGCTAACTGAATTCATAAATTTACCATCACATCTGGTTTGGCCTTATATGGAACTTATTCTAAGTCAGGGGTCAGCAACCTAAGGCCCATGGGCCAGAAGTGTTCTGCGGAAGTCGTTTGACCAGCCCACGACCCGCCCCTGAACCGAGGTGCCCGCTCGCGCGCAGTGCTAAACTGGCGCAGTGCGGCACAGGGACTCGCTTCTGCAGTGCTGAAAATTGCATCTGTGCATGCGCAGACACCCAAAATCACATCTGCACAGACGCAGATGCCGAAAATCGTGGGTGGGCGTGTTCTGGCCCTTGGAGGGATCTCCACAGGACTGATCCGGCCCAGGCAAGATAAACCTTGCTAACCCCTGTTCTAAGTACACACGCATAGGATTAGTCTATAACCACCATCTCTCTCTGCTCTCTCTTCTGCCATCTCCTCCAAGGTTGACCATTCCCCACCATGAGTACAGTATGCCATGTACATTGCAAGATTGTTAACACTGACTTTTCAATGAACCCATCTTCCTCTAATGGGACCTAGCAAAATTTATAAAAATGAAACCACAGAGGGGACATACAATTTCAATAGGAATTTCCTTTAGCTCATTTTAGAGACCTTCATTGTGACAAAACAATGCTATTTGATGGAATAAACCAACATTGCTTAAGCAGAAGAGGAAAAAAAATCAGTTGTATAGAGAATAAAGTATTCCCTTTGCATCTTGCAAAATACATTATCACCCTTGTGTTGTATTGCAAATGCAGTGATGTGCTAGTACGCAGCCGCTGCCTCATTCATTTCAGTTGAGCCAGCAGGTATATTGTTCAGTATATGAGGTGAGGTGAATCCACTGAAGTGAAGGAGAATACCTTGGGGGCAGCAAGGCTCCAAAGCTCCTGTGGCTACAACACGCCACTCATTCAGGATGTATGTCTGTTTTGCATCTATGTTTTGTGCTTTTTGCAGCTGGACATTTTGTTGGAATAAAGAGCATGACCCAAATCCAAGAGGCACCAAGTAATTTTATAAATAGCTGAAAGGTCATTGAGTGCCAGGATCAAATTGGGCAGAGGGGGAGTGATATAAACTTATATCCAAAATTAAGAATACAGATATGTGTTGGCATTTCAGTGACTGCAAAACACCTTGATGACTTTCTTTGACAACTATAAAAACAATTTCAGTCAAACTGCCTTAATATCTACAGTGTTTCTACCAGAGATAACCTTTCTCGTGATTTGCTCTTTCCTTTTGGATTGACTCCCTGATAAAGTGGGGAAATACTGATTATTAAAGTGTTCTGTGCTGACCAGCTGTGGAACGACTGTGTTTCAAGGCACCCTGGCCTCCAGCTTCATATTGCAAGAGGCGAAATGAGAATCCACCTGCACTCTTGAAGAAGCAGGAAGGACATGGTTTACTTCATACTCCAAGTTCATAGTCTGAAAAGCTCACACTGCTGATTTAGGTGGGCTACTTCAAACTGTGAGGTGATCGATCCCTTTAGAAAAGTTAAGTATTGTTTTTTCTTGATTTATCAACATGAAGATAGGATGCCTGTAGATACTGGAGACCTCTTCTTTTTCATACTGTGGAGGCCTATCAATTTTTGAGGCTTCAATTGGTGAGCTGCCCAGCCTGCTGGGCAATTGTTTGCCCTATTTATTTGCCAGAGTTTTATTCACTTGCCGTCAAAATTCACCCCTACTCCCTTCTATCATGGCCTGCAAACCATCTTATGGAAGGGTTTGGGGGGGTTTTTGCATGGAGGTTGGTTATGTCAACACTAAACAAAACTGAACCGAAGAGAAAAATGAATATTAATTATTCCTCACTTTACCATCTGTTTTGCAAAACTTTTAGTAACAAAGATGAAGCAAATAATTGTCAGCATTTTGTTTAGCAAACTTATATTTTAGAAACATATTTTAGACACTTACCTTTGATTTCTCTTTAAAGTATTGTTTTTTGGACTAAGCTTTCAGAAAAGAATGAATAAAAAGCCTAATCAGGTGATTTAAAGGTGGGGGAAGAGATATTATGTTTCTTTAATGGGCTTCAGGGGAAGACTATTTGGATTGTAATCTAGTTATATCAGAGATAATGAGGAGTAGAATCCTATTCTGACAGTTCTGCCTTTTGGTTGATATTGAAATTGCTTTTCCCATCTGTGTCTGTGTACATTTGGGAATGACAGCATTGGTAGTTTTGTAAGACAAATAATGGAATGTCTGGAAATAGAACTTTGTTTGCTTTCAAAGAGTGAGCAAACATGATGAAAGGTGCATTTATCATTTGCTATTTAAAATGGTTTCACGTATTGTAGTCTTCTTTCCCCCTTTATTATACCAAACCATGGTGCTAAACTAGAGCAAACTTTATTTTGCAGATGTTAAATATTTAAAAGAAGAGGATGCAAATCGGAAAACGTTTACTGTCAGCAGCACAATGAATTTCAAAGCAGATCGCAGTGATGACGGCGCAGTCGTAAGTTGCAGAGTAGATCACGAATCTTTGAACTCTACACCCCAGATAGCAATGCAAGTTCTAGAAATACATTGTAAGTAAAATATTTATGCCTTTGATGTTTGTAGTGTATGCATAAAATGAATATTGCTTCTGTTTGATTAATTATTTGAGGTTTGATTAATTATTTGAATTTTTTATTAGTAAATTCTTTCCATTTTTAAGAAACCTAACATTGTTGCAGATTAGTAGGCCTGGATTGGTATCCAGCAGGATTCTTAATCCCTAACTTGAATTTTGGCAATAATCTATGCCAAAATAGGGTTTCTTCATGAGACCACGTCTACAATACATATTCAGGTTCAACATGTATATCTTTACCATATGAACACTGAATATAGTTCTTGTTCAGAATGTTTACTGGAGACTTCCTAGTATGGGCTATGAAATGGTGGTCTTTCATAACAAGTTGAATAGGATGGCTAGTTATTATGATTGGTTTTCAACATCATGCCTATAGTTTAGAAAAGCAGCTTATTTGTTATTATTTATTAGAAATTAAAAAATAATATTTTGGGGGTATACTGATTTGTTTGCAAGATTCTATAGCCCAAAATACCTTGCTACAGTATTGATCAGAAAAGAACAATGCCTAAGAGAGAAAACTTTGTCATTTTTATTAGTATATTCTTCTCATATTTCAAGCACCTTGTGGTGTGTGTTTGTATAAATGTGTATGTGTACACACAGAGAGATGCACATCATTACATTACATTACATTAATCCTACAAGCTGTAATACTTGCCTAATGCTGTAAATCAAGGCTGGTTAACCTGTGACCCTCTACATGTTGTTAGACTGAGACTCACATCAGTCCCAACCAGCATGACCGATTGTCAGGCACTGTGGAAATATAGGCAATCACCCTGTTCACTCAAAAGTTTGTATAAACGTTTGGCTCATGTTCTTGTAAATCCTATTGTTAAAACTACTATTATTAGGCTACAACTGCCATCATCCCTGACCATTGACCCTACTGGTTGAGGCTGAGAGGAATTGGGGTCCAACAATATATGGAGGGCACCACATCGGCCAGCACAGTTTAAAGTATTGGGATATTTCTTCTCAGAACTAGTAGTCATTGTATTATTTCACATTAAAATAAAAATCGCTGAAGAACTTCAGTGAGCTACTTTTGTCAAAATAGCACCACTATTAGATAGTTCTTTTGGGAGCTACTAGTATAATACAAAAGACAACTTCCCATTTTCCCAGCATTTGTAGAGCTCTCTTCACCTCAGTTTAGTCACCAAGCAGTTTGACATGATATTGTAGGTGCAGAAGTAAAGGACAGCAGACATGGTCAATATATTTAAAACAATGTCTCAAAGAATAATATTGATCTATAACATCACCAGTTCCTTTGTGTTAACAAATGCCAGAATTCTCATTGTTTGCTCCACAAATGACTGTTCACTAGTTCAGGGATATTTAGCAGAAGAAAGAAAGCCTTGTCACCGCAAGTTTGGAAGCCTGCTCTAAATTTGTTTTTACATTAATGCTAATGTCTTGGGAATTCGTTGAAAAGTGCCTAAGATAAAAATTAAAAAATCCACACAGTGTCAAATGCCTTTTTCGAAATGCAGCTTATATCCATGGCTGTAATTGATGCCTATTGTTTATGCCACATATATATCCATCCCAAAGAAGTGAAATGACTTGGTAAGCCACTATACAGGAGACCATATTAACATACAAATGCACTTGATTCATGCTACCACTTGGCAAATGAGGACCATTTTACTTGGACCATCCTATGCAGGAATGGAGTGCCAACTTGAATAAAACATTGTGGGTAAGCCTTGCCCCACATAATCAAACACATAAAAGAGGGAGAAAGGGTAAAGGACCCCTGGATGGTAAAATCAAGTCAAAGGTGACTATGGGGTGCGGTGCTTATCTCGCTTCAGGCTGAGGGATCAGGCGTTTGTCCACAGGCAGCTTTCTGGGTCATGTGGTCAGCATGACTAAACCGCTTCTGGTGCAACGGAACACCGTCACGGAAACCAGAGTGCACGGAAATGCTATTTACCTTCCCATCGCAGCAGTACCTATTTCGAACTGCTTGGTTGGCAGAAGCTGGGACAGAGCAACGGGAGCTTACTCCATTACGTGGATTCGAACCACCAACCTTCCGCCAACCTGTTTAGACCACAGCGCCACCCGCATCAAACACATAACGCAGTGCACGTGCACACCATTTGAATGGGAATGCCCAGCCCCTTGAAAGATTTTATTGTGGGGGCTGAAGCCCCCATGGCTCCTATGGTCCTATATATTACACAGTTTAATATAACAGTCCTCCGATCTTGTGGATATGAAAACCAAACACTTCTTATGGAGAAGCTCATGCTTCCCAGCCATTGGGGCAGAATGAAAAGTGGAAGTTGGTGCTTTCAGGTTGATCTTGACCACCACTGCCATTGCAAAAGTATGGAGCACAAAAGGAGTGCTGTATGCAAATAGCTGTTGATTAACTTAGTGCTTTTGTTCTCAACAGACCTAAGGAGTAACTAACTTCAAATACTTAGGGTGGTTGTGTGGAAAGGGGTCTTGTGGAAAGAAAGGCATTTACCATACTTATCTCCATAGGCCTGTAGTAGACAGTGAGAGCAGATTTAAATCCTATTACAAAAAACAGCTAGTGTATGTGTTGATCTGCTTCCTTTATTGTGCTTCTGCAAACTCTTGCTTGGCCAGTTGGCACAGTGATATGCAGAGCATAGCCTAGGTGTGAGACAGAGCTGCTTAGCAGCTGCAACTTCCAAAATGCAAGGGAGTGTGTTCAGCATAAATCAATAGTTCTGATCTTTTTTGAAAACTATTTTGCAGATGTGCTGTCTCAGTTTGGTACCTATTCATATAGTGCTCTGGTTTCAGCTAATAAAGGTAGAAAAGCCCACAAAATTGAAAAAACAACATACAGTTTAGTAGCTAGGAACATTTTAAAGTAGGATGTGATAATTTCACAAACCATTTGGTGGTTACAAGGAAAGCCTGGATAAGCTCAGTTAGCAACAGCTGGAACCATGTCAATTGACTGGCTACAGCACAAGCTTAATCTACGAAAAGCAGTTTGCCTTGAGTGGAGGAATGGTCATTGCAAAGCTTGAAAGATCAGCATACATAAAAATGAATTATTCAAGTTCTACATGCTCCCTGGTCCCTTAAAGTGAACTCTTAATTGTGATTAAAGAGCATCTGTGCTATAAAACTGTCAATAATCTAATCACAACCAGTGTACATTTATAGCCATGTAAGCTCTAGTAGCACTTTGATTTCATGGTGCTATAGGAAAGTTAAGCAATGCAATTATTCAAAATTGTATAAATATCTCTTATGGGGCCAATGCTTAAGATGGCATCCGTAGGAAAACTGAAACAAAATCAATAATACTGAGCTTTGTATTATGACTTCCTGTGAAGTTTACTTTTCTGGTTACAATTTTTTAATGTGGTAGACCAAAGAAATCAGTGTTTTCAAAAGTAAATGAGAAGTATCCAAGAACAATGAATCTCCTATTTCCCTTTAAATATTCAAATTCAGAAATAATTATAATTATCTGTCTGAATTATAATGTAAACACTATAATCAAATTTATCTTATTTCAACTTTTCAAACTAATGAATGCTCAAAACAAAGAAACTCAGAAGATACAGTAAGCAGTAAAGAGTGTCTGCAAACATGAAAGTTCAGTGCCACAATCTGCATGTTTAAATGAGTTCAATTAGGTTAATGATGGATGGAAATAAGAATTCCATATTTTAAATGTAAAATAATTCAAAACCATGCAGGTTCATTTACTACTAAACTTTTATCCTCTGAGAGGCTTTTGGGTTCAAAGGGTTAATGTGAAATCATACGATTGATTATCTGAAGGGCTATCCTCAAATACAGTTTGCTGATAATGAAATATATATTGATAATGATAATATATATTGATAATGATAATATATATATATTGATAATGAAATACGTAATGATATATCCATAAATGTTGAAAATCTTATATATTGATGTAAGAGCTATGCCTGCTCCCAGGATCAGCACTGACTGAGTCAACAGTTCCATTGCAGGCTCATTCCCTACACCCCAATTGCCACATATCAAAGGTGTCTTCAGGGATACTGTCAGCAGTAGTTTCCATCCACCTGCTTTTTGGGTGGGTGCCCTGGGGCACCCACTGGCAGGGCTGGCAGCAGAACTCCCCTGCACAGTGCTTCATTTAAGACACAATGCTTCATTCATGCAAGATCAGAAATTCATGCAGATATCAGAAATTGTTAGAGAATAAAGCCACTTTAAAAGCATATTAATTTCTATGCTTTTAGAAACGTAATAGAATATATGTTTGTTTTAATAATGTCATAAACTAATCATGGTATTGACAAAGTGATAAATCAGAGGAAGCGACGCAGGTTGACGGAGTCTCCTTCTAACTTCCTGAAACTCAGCTGGTTGAAATACAGAAGTTCTAAGTTCTCTAACACCTAAGCATTTTGGAATAAAGTTCATAGTAGGCCAGATCTTGTTGTTTTCAGCTAGTTGAAACAAGAGTTGGATAAACATCAGGCATTGGTGGAGGTGGGAGCTCCTTGCAGTTTTTACATTGATCAGAAACTAGACTGGAGAAAGGACTTCCACCTTTTGCTTGCATTACTTAAGTGGGTTAGGTCACATAAAACATAGACTATGAATTACCATAATCGATCTGGACTCTTGTTTATCAGCAGTTCTTTGCACAGAGCACTTGGGTGCACTCCAGCACTGCCTTTCCAAAACATGTTGTAGTCTCACATTTATTTTGGTACCATGACAGTTGTCTACATGTTGGTAGCTTCTCATTATGCTGACAGCATGATGCTTCCTTCTAATCTTATTATCCAGGATGCCAAGGTCTCACATAGCACTCAGTTAAATTCAGCAGAAAGTTCCAAGCCGAAATGACAGAGAGTTCTATGTTTCATTCATTTTGATCCTTCATGGCTTCTCTACTGTTAGCTTGAAATTTGCTATAGTTGATAGTTCTGCAGGTCTGGCAGAGTCCAGATTAACCCCAGGCCCTAATTTTAACTAGATTCAGACAAATCAATCAGATCTTTTAAAAAACGTACAGGTGATTTCCAACTAATACTCATGGGACAATAATTATATTTCATAAAAATGCAAATTTAGTGACCTGCTTTATTTAAAAATAAAAATAAAAATCTTTGCCTAGGCAAAGCATTGCCTTCTCCCACACACGCACAAAATTCCCAAAGTGGTACTGCAAGAATGGACATTCACTCCTGGAAATGTGTTGTAGATGCACAATAATTACAGCCTGATGATAGGTGGGTAAATTTACCTTTTCGTAGTGTTCTTTTATGCTGCTCACAATGGCTGACTAATATCTCATTCAAGCTGACAGAATTCCCTATTCATCCATTGTTAGTAGCAAGCTAAAGTGGAAGGAAAATAAGGCTGTATGCTGATGGTCCTCATCTATCTATGCTTAGGCCTAATTGCAGTCATGTTGTTGTTTTTAACATAAATCACATTGTTATATGTTCAATAGTAACTTATTAGTCAGGAATTAGGGAAAGCACTTTTTATTGACTGTTGTTATCTCATGAGCACTGTATTGCAGAATGTGAACTCACTAGTTCTTTTTTTATTCATTTCAATACAGTAACTTGTTCTTAAGTTTTATTCTTAATTTGTCATTCAAATCTTTGCATATACAAATTATTTGGGAGAATGAAGCTAATTCTATTGATATTTGATATCAATGGGATTTTAGTATACTTTGGCTTAATCATGCCCATAATCTGTTTTCCCTTATGATCTACAGAAATGGTGTAGTATGGTGTAGTAGATCCATTTGTTGTTGTTTCCCTAAAAACATATATAGGCCTAAAATTTAAATTTGTTATAATTTATTAGGCATAAAATACCAAATGCTTCATTCAGCTTGCAATTAAAAGAAATGAAAAAAAAATGTTTCCTGGAATAATTAAAGAAATGTCAGAGTTATAAAAAAAACCACCAATTTCCTATGTGATTGCCTTATATTTATATTTGCAGGCGTAACGATTTGAGAATATTTATGTACAAGTAAAAAGGCTGCAGTGATTAGTGCTTTTAAGTAACGTGTTTGAAATTGCTGGGTACATTTATACAAATGTGTCCTTTTTTAAGGAGCAAAACCAGCAAGTTGGATTTGCCCATGTAATTATGAGTGCAGTGTGTCTTCCTGGAATACTATATCACCTCTTTTCCACAGCTATATATTTAGATGTTTTGGAAATGTGGCTGTGATTTGTAGAGGCACCAAGCTAGGAAAGAAATCAATAGAAAACTGGAAGACAGGTACTATAAACACGTAGAATATGAATATACTAAAATACTAAAATATCATTTTACGTTTTCTAAATCAAAAGATAATAAATGAATTAGTTATGCAGGAAATGGTATAAAAGCTCTGACTGAGTAGGGGTTTAGCTAGTACCAGGTGGTCTTTATTCCTTTATTCTTTAATCTTTCAGAATACTTCTTGAATTGTTGTGGTTCAGCGACATAACAATAATAAAAACATTAGATAAATATATTAAAGCTTTAAATATTCTGGAGTCATTAAGTCATAAAGTCATCGAGATATAACATTAGTTTTAGTTCACTATTTCAAATAAAGTGGTGGAAGCCAAACTGGATACATGGTGGATTAAATCATACTAATTTGCTCTGTGACACACAGAGAAGGAACTGCTGATAGACTGCACAAAAATTAAATAGGAATATAAATATAGTGTAAAATGAGTTCAACAAGGCAAGATTAGAGAGCAGGTGCACTCTAGGATATGAAATGCTATTAAAAAGATCTTTAAAACTTCACCCACACGCAATCACTGCATTAGTATGCTTGAGTCTGGAGCACTTGTTCTCTAAGGCTGGCTGCAGATGTTGTTAAGTGTGGCATGGTTATATTTTTAAAGACCCACACCCAAATGATTTCCAGTTGCTGGAAAGTCCACAACTTTTCCTTTCACTGTTTCTTTTTATCATTCAGTGTAAATAAAAGCTGAACTCTCATATTATTAAGGAACTTCAGTGATAGTTGTTACATCTGATTAGCCAGAATAGAGTGTGTGATCAGCCACAAATCAAAATTAAAAATGTGGGGAAGGTATCCAGTGAAGTAGTTCCATGAGTGCAGGGACTTCTGGCTGTAAAAAAGGCACTTGTCTCCCTCTCCTCTCTGGGTTTGCCCCCTGTAGCACCTCAATCTGTTCTGGTGGTTCCCCCAACCCTCTGGAACAGATTTAGGAAGGGCACAGGAGTGCAGGGAGAGAGAGAGGGAGAGGAAGTTCTGTTGCGGAAGTAGAATCCTTCAATTAATGGAATGACTTTGTTGGATACCACCCATGGATTGAAGTAGACTTGCTAACTGTAATTTACACTAACTCTGGTTAGTGAGTACCTATGCACCAATAATCATATTTACATCCATCTCATTGCCTCTGGAAGAGGTTCCTCCTCCATTGATATAGACATTGTGAATAGACAGGTAAAAGTAGCTGTCCCTGATGTTTCCCTAAATAACTTCTCCCAAACACTCTAACATGGCCACAGCTTTTATCTCCCCTCCATCAGATGAAGCTCCTCAAAACTCAAGTGGGAAGAATTCACCATCACATATTTGTGCACGTATCAGTTATCTTTCTCAGAGCTCTATTGAAGTTCTCAGCACATCTCCAAACAGTCTATGGCTCTGTTCCAGAATAGGGTTTGTTCACTTATCTTTTCATCCAGTGTGAAGGTGTGTGGTTGAGCCACTGTCTGACCATTAGGTCCAGTTGTGACCGACTTTGGGGTTGCGGCGCTCATCTCGCTTTATTGGCCGAGGGAGCCGGCGTACAGCTTCCGGGTCATGTGGCCAGCATGACTAAGCCGCTTCTGGCGAACCAGAGCAGTGCACGGAAACGCTGTTTACCTTCCCGCCAGAGCGGTACCTATTTATCTACTTGCACTTTGATGTGCTTTCAAACTGCTGGTGGGCAGGAGCAGGGACCGAGCAACGGGAGCTCACCCCGTCATGGGGATTTGAACCGCCGACCTTCTAGGCTCTGTGGTTTAACCCACAGCACCACCCGCGTCCCAGTACTTAACCTCTAATTATTTCAAGTGATTGATATACAGTGGCTAAAGGGCACAAATAAATAAAAAGACAGAGGAATTGGTATAGTTAGGGAGAACCTGAATCATTCAAGGTGTGGGGGGGTGTCCAGTGGGAGAAAAGTGATAAAGGAATTGCTTAAAGAGCAGTTTTAGCAATGTTACAGAGAGAGATGTGGAGCTACTTGAGGCAGCAATGTGGATTAAAGGGTACAATTCTCAGTCCACTTCCTCAGGTATAAGTACCATTGAGCAGAATGGAGTAAACTTATTAAGGAGTTGTTGTAAAGTTGCCCATTCCAGCTCAGCAGTGCTCAACCTCTTTGAAAGGTTGGGACACTGATATAGTGCTACCCGAGATAACGTAGAAACAAATTTCCCTTTCTACTTCATTGTGTGAGAGTGATATTCCAGCGATATTCCAGAAAAAATCCCAGTCTCTGAAAATAAATGGGGACTAGTGGAAATTAACTGGCAATAAGCTTA
Source organism: Podarcis raffonei (assembly GCF_027172205.1). Classification (NCBI taxonomy): domain Eukaryota; kingdom Metazoa; phylum Chordata; class Lepidosauria; order Squamata; family Lacertidae; genus Podarcis; species Podarcis raffonei. The sequence continues at coordinate 44,194,126 of NC_070605.1, read as the reverse complement.
GGGATAACAGAAAGGTCATACTACTTGATACACTGTATGATTAGCATGTGGAGTTCTTTGCCACAAGAAATGAAATACCAGCTGTTGAGAAACAAATTGGGATATCCTCTCAGAGTATTTTTTTGTGGGGGGGGGGAGTCTTCATGCCATGCTTGCTGCCTTCCCAGAAGCATCTGGCTGACTGCTGTTAGAAATGGGACTCTCTACTAAATGGTTCCATGCTCTTATCTAGCAGGTCTTCTTCTCTTCATATCATTACAGAGTTTGTGTGCCACCCCCAATCTCTGCCAAGCCATAGCAAGATTACAGGGGGTTCTAGGCATTCACTCAGGGCCATTTTTTCCCATTGAGAATTCAGGCATGGCAGAGACTGCAGTGTTTTAAGAGATATGGTTTCTTTTATACACCTGGGTCTTGATGGAGGAAAAGAGTTCACAGCAGTACCTCTTGTTCCCCACAGCAGTGCAGCATCAGAATCCAATACATTTCCATACCTCTGACCCACTTTCAGGTGGTTCTTAACTTCAGCCCCCACAAGTTCTACCTCTTTCCTGCTTCTCCTTCCCAGAAAACCCCTTGCCAAGCAACTCCTCCCTTTCCTCCTGCTATTCTAACCTTAGTTTTAAAATGTGGTGATTTTCCTTTGTTACACCACACCCACGTTACCCTGACAACTTCCTCCTCAGTTACCTGTACGGTTTTTTGTATTGTAGATGGCTTAATGTCAGGGCCATCATCTCCCTCTGCCCTCTGTCTGGCACTAAAACAAGCTGCAGCCTGTCAGCTCTGATCATAGCTGTCCACCTTACCTTTTTTTGCGGGAAATTCCCTTATTCCAGCGCCGTTTCCCGCTGCTATCCTGGATTGTTAGATATCCTGTAGATTGTCCCTGGGACAGGTGAGGCTGCTGATCCCTTATTTTTGAGGCTGCTGATCCGTTATTTTCAAATCTGAAAGTTGACAGCTATGGCTCTGATTAAACCCTAGCACCCAAGAATCTAGAAGTGGAAATCTGGCACCGAGGGAACTGAGGGATCCCTGTTCCCCCACTAACTCGTAACATTATAAAGAAGGAAGACAAGTCAAAGTAGGATGCTTCTCTTATCAGACTGCACAATGGTTTGCCAATACATTCAGAATATTTAAATGTAAACCAGGGTTAAATGATATGTCTACACCAAGCCTCATGTTTACAGGTCATGTGGACACCTGAACATCTTGACTCCCAAAATGGAGACAGAACTGAACAGCAAAAGGTCAAATATAAAAGAGCAATGCAACATTACACACTTCCACACATACTAGCGATAAGACAACCTATTGTTAGGTCATTGGTTTAATTGGTTTAGTTTTGCTTTTACCCAGGAGTATAAGTTCCCAGGATTTTGGAGGGAAGAAAAGGTGCTTTAAACGGATTCTGACTGTGTGCACACCATACATTTAAAGCACCTTTTCTTCCCCCAAGAATCTTGGGAACTACCACTCTGAGAGCTACAATTCCCAGCACCCTATTAAAACTATAGTTCCCAGGATCTGTGAGTGCATGCTTAAAATTTGCTTTAAATATACACAGCCTTAGCTTGTGAGTTGTACAACATGGTCCCTTCTAGGAACATTCTCAGAGTCGATTGGCTTTATTATTTGTCAAAGAGCTAAGAAAAGGCCTCATTGAAAAGCCTCCCTGAAGTGTGACACACGACTACTGCTCCCCACCCCATTACTCTGTTTCCTTAGCAATGCTTAACTTGGATTTGCTTACTCAATGCAGACATATTCCCCAAGTTTGGGAAGTTTGGAGAAAGAGAAAAAGACCTATCATCTCCAACTGTTTCAAGTATTAAAGCGAAGTATGAAAAAACAGTCTGTAGAATCAAGCTTTGACACTCAAGGTCTCAGAAGGAGAGACAGCAGGTGTATATTTAAGCATTCTCAGAACTTTCAATCAACCATTTAAAGAGCTGAACACAAAGGGATTAAGGATATTAGCTTTCTTGAAAGTACCTAATTGAATCCAGCAATTCATATTATTTCTAAGAACTAAATAAAGCTTTTCTAAAAAGTATTCATGCCGTGTAATAATAAGAGATATTTTTTTGTAGAAAAGAGTGGAATGAAGGAAAACAAGCACGTTTCTGAAATGTAGAATTTATTTTCTGTGTCCCCCCCATATCTTTCAATATGGTTTCTATTTCTGTAATATGTGTGTACCCTGTATCACTTGCTGACCTTTTATCCTCTTTAAATCAAGATAATCATCATCTTCACACCTTCTTATATATTTATTTACTTATACCCCTGCCTTTTTTCCTGTTGGGGCTCAGTCATATGGCAAGCTCCCAACACTTCTGGTAACTACCCCCAAGTGATTGTGTTCAGGGTTTGGATTACCTGCTAGAGAGTCTCTTAAGTGAGCACTCGGTTACACATCCTCAATGTAAATCAGGTAGTTTTTAATCAAAGGAAAGCCAGTTGCCTCCAGGAAGCCCACAAGAAAAGAATGAAAGAAACAACTTGTTCACTCCAGGAAACCAAAAAGAAAAGAAGGAAGGAAACCATTTCTTTTCTTCAGAACCCATCATTATATATGTTTCTAATATTTATCCACAGTGGTGGCAGTTATAACTAAACAAAGCATTGGAAACACTTTTCCAGGTGGAATCTGATGGGGAAGTGAAGGGATGGCTGCAGTGCTACAATTTTTCCTAGTATGATCCAGCAGGCATATCAGGGCTAAGAAATGTTTTCCTTAGACGTAGTCAGGGGAGACCGTAGACATTTATGTTACAGACCTTTTCTAATGAAGCTAGGTCATGTGAATTTGAACATGAACTGATGGGCTAATTAGACACTGTTTTTTGTAGTTTAACGGGTAATCAGGTCAGAGCAAGGTTATTGCAAGAAATGGACTTTACTGCAATGAATAGTGATTATTCACATGGCTAATGAAAGCTGAGCTTCCCAAATGAAAGTGTTAACAAGCCGTGAAAGAATAGAAGTACTTCTAATTAAAAATGAATATCAAATGCAAAATACCAAGAGAAGAAGAACTGCAGGCACCAGATTTGTTTGCAAAAAAAATAAAGATGTGCAAGCAAATGCTACCCAGGCTAGATAGTTGAAATCCATATAAGTAATGCGGTCACTTTACTGTTTGGTATTTTGAAAGTGCATGTTCTGTGTAGTAATTAAGAGTCTTTCAACCTAAGAATAAGAATAAAACAGAGATGGCTAGCCTTCTTCAGGCTGAGAGCCACATTGACCCCTGATCAATCCTCCAGGGCCTAACTGGGAGTGACTGGTGAGTGGAACATGAGCATAACCATTTTTTTCTATTATTATTTATTGAGGGACACATTTTGAAGGCCTTGAGAGGTCAAGAAAACCTTTTGGCACGACAGAAACGTATCAGGAGGCCTGTGATTGGTTAGATGCTGCAGTCCCTACCACACTTGTTTCGTGTTGTTATCGGCTAGCCAATTCTCCACCTTAAGCTTATATTGTTGTTTTGCCACCTTAATGCCTTTCCTGAGCTTTGTTCTAGCCCCTCTGTATATATCTATGTTCCCTACCTTGAAGGCAGTATCCCAAGCTTTCAGGAGTGACCTTACCTCAGCAGTCATCCAGGGTTTGCTGTTCCCATAGACTCTAATACACCTCTCCGTTATTACATTATCGGTGCACACTTTAATATAAGAAAGTACAGCGTCTGTGTACAGATCTTGATGTTCAAACACGCTCCAATCAGTACTTTCAAAAGAATCCTGGAGCTGACTGAAAGCTGTTCTAACTGTTTTTATAACTCGCTGGATTCTTAATAAACACACGGACACGAATGTTTAGATTAATGGGATAAAATAGGCCACAACTTTATTCGTTACAGATGTGAGCGGCTTGGTTTGGCATTGGGTGAAACTATATCCTGACTCCTGCCTGTCTGCAGGGAGTCTCCTAAGGGTAAACCACCTATAGGGGGAACCCTATGATATACATCAATTAATAGCATCCCAAGCTTCCCCAATGGGGTCGTGGCATGGCCCTAGCCCACGCCCAGGTTTCAGACAGGATCCATACCCCCGGATCCCTTTAACGGGATATCCTTAATGTGGAGGGGCAAGCGGAGGCAACAACCTCCCCTCCCATAAACAAGGCTTACCCAATGCCTGACCGCCGCTCGAGCCCCAAAGGCTCACCGCCAACACCCTCACACCTGCAACCAATCTCTAATGCCCTTAGCGATATTAACCAGCCAAATATTTCCCATATCAGAAAGGTGAACACCATCATTGCGAAACAAGGCCTCCTGGTCAAAAGTAGTGGTGGGGAACCGTGTCACCCAACCATTCAATAGTTGCACCTTCCATGCCACCGCACAATTAGCAATTTTGTTGGCTATGTTGATTGCCACAGGGTGGGGACAATCACGCCAACAATTCCTCTCCAAAAGCTGGAACCAGATTAAAGTGGAGTCCGGGCACAAGGCAGCCAGCCCTCCCACCAACCTCATTGGCCAGCCAGGGGGCATGATGTGGGCAGGAGTCCATATGATGCGGGCGGCATCCCTCCGCCCACGGCCGGGTCACTGGGAGGTCCCAGATACCCTCCTGCAACACCTCCACCCCAGGAAGGGGAGCGGACTTGGCAACCGCTGTCTGCCCAGGCCTAAGGATTCCTCCTTGACATGGGCCATCAGTACCTTTTGTTACTTTAACACCTCTATAGCAGGTGAGACCCTAGCTTGGAAATGAAGCTTAGCTTGTATTTTTCCACTGGTCTGGGATCTTCCCTTCAATACTCCAAATATTAGCTAGATCCTGTCATTCATTAATTTCTTGGGTTTTAGGGAGGTCTCCCCTCCCAAAAAAACTTATAACAATATATATTTCTCATAGTGAGTGGACGGTGCTAGTAGAATAGGAGCCAGCAGTTGTCCTCAAGGAATGTTTTGTTTTTGTTTTATTTACTACATTTATATTCCATCTTTCCTCCAATGAACTCAAAGTGGCATACATAATTCTCACCACATAGTTTATCTTCAAAATAACCTTGTAAGGTAGGTCAGGCTTTGAGAGAGCTACTATTTCAAGGTCATCCAGTGGGCTCTGTGGCTGAATAGGGATTTGAACTTGGGTTTCCCCACTCTTAGGCTGCATTCAAATGACACCTTCCCCCATCTTTCCAACATTTTCTTCTTTGTTAATTTATGTGGTTGATGTGATGTTCCACACAGCATAAAAACCACTAGTGGAAGTTTAGCACTCAATTTCATGTTAATTTTTCCCAGAAAAAAACAAAAAACAACCATTTGTAACCCTGATATCTTGGAAAATTGTAGGAGTTTTGCACCGTAATTTCATGTGACAAAGTTGGGGGCCGTATCCCAGCACTAGCATTATAATCGATAAATCTAATACAATAAAACCCATGTCTGAATGCAGCCTTAGTCCTGCATGGTAACCATTACACCATGCTGTCTCTTTTACTTTTCCTGATAGAAGTGAATGCCAGATTATATGGGAGAAAAAAAGCACTGGAGACAACAGATAAAGTGGGGGATATACCAGTATTTTAAGCATGAACCAGGTTCCTTGGCAACTGTGTTTTGGATTATTGCCAATTTACATTGTTTGATATATTTCAGCTGGATCCAGTGTGGGCCTAGCCAGACCTTATTCAAATGTTATTTCATCTGCAAGTTTCATCTGTGATTCTTTTCTTTTTGCACACTCTAGTGACAAGGACTGACATTTCTGTTGAAAGCTGATTGCATAAAACAGAAATAATATTTTAAAGTTTAGCATGGACAACAGTGTGGTAATCTTATCTGATGTCCCCATAAAAATGGTTTGAGGTTTTTTTAAAAAAATCAGACTACAAGGGATATTCACAAAGGAGGGAAATACTGTTGCATTCCTGAAAGTATATCCTCAGCAATGCAAGGTTTTTTAAAAAAGAAATTTATAAGAGCTCATGGAAGACTTTCTATTATGAATTCAGATTACTATGCCAGTAAATATGTTCATTTGAATATACTTTTAATGCAGTCCTTTTTTTGTAATAATATTCACATCCATCTACAAAGCAAAGATTGTGTGAAGTGCTTGTTATTCATTTTCAGTAAATTCATTTTTCTATTTTCTATTTCAATTGCAAATCTGTTTATAACCATGCTCTCCAAGGAATGCCCGCAATGATGTAGGGGTGTCTTTATTTTCCTCTAGAACTCAGCTGTTGCTTGTTCAGTGATTCATTGGTAGACTACGGCATGCAGCACTCAGGGCTACAGAATTGGGGCAGGGAAGAGGTCCAGCACCCTTTCTGGAGAGTGTTTCTGTGTGACAGTGAAGGTAGCAAGGCTGCTAATTCAGCTGAGTAAAGGTACATGGCTACAGTGTGAATAGCAACTCCTGACACTAGCCACTGATGGCATCACCTCTACCAAACATGGCTGCTTGTTCCAGAAACTGTCCCAGCAGCTTTTTTGTTACAGTGCAGCACCCTCTTGTAAGGGCATTAGGCCCCCATTCATATTCGGTGGTGCTCAGTGGCAGAAGCTATAGTTCACCAGCAAGCCACAGCACAATCTCATACTACCACCTGGTCTCACAGTTGGCAAAGGACAATTTAGAATCTTAAAGTCCATGGATATATAAGTAAAATCTCACACTGTTTAAATGCTTTGCATAATACAATGGGTGTCCAGTTTTAATGTAATTCATCAAATATTATCTTTTTCCAGATCTTCCGTCAGTTAAAATAATCCCTTCCACGTTATGGCCAGAAGAAGGACAATCTATAACTTTGATTTGTGAATCCAAAGGAAAACCACTGTAAGTGATTTAACAAGCAATATATTTTTGTTATATTCTTTATTCTCCTTTGATTGCAGCCTCTGACTGCAAAACTCTACTGTTTTTCTCTTGTCCTGGGGTGTAAAGTGATCTCTGGTACTGAAAACCCCTTGAAGCATGTCTTCATTAAGTGCCTATGGAAGACTGGTCTTTTACTTTGTCATTTATTTTAGTTTTGGGAAAGGATTCCTGCTGTGCATTTTTTTAAAGTAAGCTATTTCAACCTGAAAGGATTGCAGGCTTATTTGCTGTTCACATCGTCAGACTGATGATAGGTACATACTCTCAAAGCCTCACATCTGATGAAAAAACTTCTAAAATCAACACATTTTTTTATCCAAGCAAAGTGTTGAACTCTTTGCCTGCTTTGGTTGTCATTTACATGGTAATTGGAAATTTAATGATATATGCAAATTGTCTTTTCAACTATCTCACTTTTAAAAATAGCATTAAGAGAGTGAAGCTGTATATGTTTGAGTTTCAGCTGAAATTACTTTTTTCTTCACAAACCTTAAACCCACTCCCAAACTCTTATTATTCTTATTACTACTACTACTAGACAGCATCTGCCACTTGAGGAGAAAATAAAAATAACCCCACTATTGCATTACATGCTTCCCAGGCATAACCTCCATATTTATTTTTATTTAGTGTATTTATACACTGCCCTGCAGCTGAATGGTCCCCAGGGCAGATCACAATAAAATACAAATTACAGGCTAAATCCATTTCACAAATGGAAAAACTTTTTTCCCATTTGTGAAAGGGACTTGGGAGACTCATATTCATAAGAAAGTCTTCAGGAGTAAACCCAAAGGAATAAACCATAACCGCTGCCTTTCAGGATATCTTCGAGAAAAGAAAAGGCTACGGAGTAAACTCCTCACAAATCCAGAGTGGAGTCTCTACGATGGTTGGATGGAGTCTTGTATGCCTCCTTCTGGCAATTCCTGCAGTCAGGCTGGTACCAAACATACTGCTCTGCTTTTCTTTGGACCACTTCAGCGAGGCCGAGTGTGGGGTCTTGTTGTCTGGGCAGCCTAGGACCTCCATACACACTGATCAAGCTAGCACCCCAGAGAAGTCTCTTCCGGGCTGCTAATGCAGCAAAAACAACATGGTTATGAGCTCTTGGTCTCTGGAGCCATAGCAGGCACTGTGATTCTCCAGCAGTTTGACTTCATCCCCAGGGTTGCACTCCATTGACTCTCGAGACAGGCAGATGCCAACAAAAAAACCTTCACTCTTTTTAGGAGAGGAAGCCCTTCTAGAACACAAATGATATTAGGGGAATTTAGCTGTTTTTCTATGTAATCTCTGTCTCTGCTGTTGCTTTGTCTCTAGTCTACTGGAGTTTAGCCTGTCATTTGTCTGTTAGAAGGGACACCAATTCTTCAAGTGCTAGCTGGCTGTTCCTGACACATGTGTGTCCAGCTTCTTCTACTCCTGCTGCTCTTTTTCCCCCATAGCTAGTGCATAAGCAGTGTGCAAATCAGCAGTATCTCATTTCTTCAAGCCTATAGCTCTCTCTTATCTGACACTGCCTTCCTTCCTCCTTCCAACCCATTGTTTTTCCTAGCTTGAGGCTTCTTTCCTGGGTTTCTGGTCTCCTCTCCACTCAGGCTGGCTTCTGGACAAAGTGTCTTAATTTTCTGTTACTCACTACAGTTCTTCATGGTCCAAGAACTTCAGCTGTCCATCTTCTCCCTGTATCTTCTTGGCCACTCTGGTCTGGGTGCTTTGTAGCTGGGCTACTGGGTAGTGGCTGTTGAGATAAGGCTCTCATCTACTCACTTGCACTAGCCTCATTTGCACTGTACAGTGGTACCTCGGGTTAAGAACTTAATTTGTTTTGGAGGTCCGTTCTTAACCTGAAACTGTTCTTAACCTAAAGCACCACTTTAGCTAATGGGGCCCCGCTCTGCCACCATGCCACCACATGATTTCTGTTCTCATCCTGAAGCAAAGTTCTTAACCCAAGGTACTATTTCTGGGTTAGCGGAGTCTGTAACCTGAAGCGTCTGTAACCTGAAGATTTTAACCCGAGGTACCACTGTACATTTAAAGCAGTATCAATCCACTTTAAGCAGTCATAGAATTTTTGGAACTGTAATTTGTTAAGGGTGCTGGCAGTTGTTAGGAGACTCATATTCCCCTTAAAGAGCTACAATTCCCAGAGTGGTTTAACAATCAGCCCCTCTTCCCAAGGCAGTCTGGGAATTGTAGCTCTGTGAGGGGACTAGCGGTTTCCTAACAACTTTCAGTACCCTTAACAAACTCTAGTGCCCAGGATTCTTTGAGTGAAGCCATGCTTACTTAAAGTGGCATGATATTTCTTTAAATGTATAGTGCAGATGGGGCCTTAGAGACTCCAAACTCTTTTTCAGCTGCATGTGGGAGGCCATCACAGTGAATTTCACAGTTCTTAAGAGAGCCACTGGTGTTGCTGCTGGTAGCAGCTTTTAGGTTTGCTGCTAGAACATCAACTTCATCTGCTCCAGGAATCTTTCCATTCTTCCTTCTATTTTACCTCAGGCACTCCTTGACACACAGTCCTCCTTTTAGGAAGCAGAATCCCACTTCTAGCGCCAGTGTTAATGCATACCCAATCTCCAACCAGTTAGTGTGTGGTGTGTCCTATCATGTTAATTTGAGCAGCTGCACATTCTGGGAACTATTCTTGTGTAAGTTGCTCCCAAATCTGTCACCATGAATCTGCTTCACACAAATACAGGACCACGGCATGATGGCAAAATTGACAATGTGAACTGGACCACAATGTGAAACTAATGTGAAATTAATGATATTGAATCTGAAATTCAGCAGACACAGCTCTCTCTTTCCACCTCTTTGTCTCTCTGTCTGTCTCTCATGCTTCCTGTCTCCGCATCCCCACACAGTGTTTCCTCCCACTTCATCCCCTCTGTGGCATATTCCAGGCCTTTGCCAAGGATCCCAACTCCCCCGAAATATTTTTCAAGTGTTGCAATGGAGAGGATGGGGAGGGAAGCCTTATTGTGCAGAGCCTGTGTGCAATCTATGTGTAGTCAAAAAAATTGTAGCTACATTTTCACAACTTACATTGAAAATGTGGCACTGCATACAGTTCCCATGCAAGGCATCTTTTCACACAAATAGTAGCACCACATAAGCTTGGTGGAAACATATACTCCTGGATGCTTCTGTGAACTGGTGGAATGTGAAGGCAGCATCATAGAATCAGAGACGTGTAGAGCGGGAAGGGACCCTGAGAGCCAACATCCTGCAATGCAAAAACATATGCAGGCTGGAACAATCAGTGGGCTTTACAATCCCCTTTTTGAATATATAGACTTTTTTCATTCTTCGGGAATTTAGCACAAAATTAGGAGGCTGAGAGAATGCTACCTGGAATAAAATTATGCTCATCACACCTTGGGTCATTTTGAAAGCGCAACCCACACTGGCTCCATTTTTATGCCAATTTCCCTGTCAGGACCTACAAAGTTTGTGGTCAGGGCATGTCTGACTTAGGATAAATTGATGTGCTGATTAAACGTGGATATGATGTTTTTATGGTTATGATGCTTGTCATGATATTGTGCATATTAGAATTTCTGCACCCTTTTAAGTGTGAAATATTTTTCCTCTTTTCACTGCTTCTAAGCAATGATGCTTGGCAGATAAGCAAATGGTAGTTCTGTAACTGAAAGTATGCAAGAGCAGGCTGTTTGAAGCAATACATTTTGATCTCGAAATGCGCTATGCATAGTCCTTATCAATTAACACCTGTAACATTTCAATGGAAAATAATGATGCACATGGTGTAGAAGTGGTAAAGGAGCCTGTAAAAATACCCTGCCAGGAAGAGGAAAAGTCTGTTGCTTCCTTCTTTCAGTCCTCTTCCTCTGTAGCAGATGCCACACTTTTAAAAAATAATTTTCCTGCCACTGTGCACAGAACTCGTAGCCAGACAGACCTTATATTTGACAGGTGTCAGACAAGAGTTAAGATTTTCCTTTGTCTATGTGTCTTATTCAGAAGCAGTACTTGGGCTGACTAATGGTTACTTGACATCAGATAGGTGGCTTTTCTCTTCTTTGTCTTTTTAAAGCTCAAGTTTTATTATTTGTGTCAAGTAATACAAAGTAACTCAGAAAGTCTTGTCTTCTTGGATTCTGCTTGATTTAAATGATTTGGAATATGTGTTTCAATCTAATCCCTTTGTGACTTTTAAAGAACCCTCTATCTTTCCTAGCTAATGCTCAGAAACAGATTCAGCACATATGTAGAAATATAATCAGCTTGATGAACAGAATATGAGATCTTACAAGAATAGTAGCTACAGGGCCAAATATATATGTACCACAATATTTATTAACCTTCCCAGAGGCAGCACACATTTCTTAACAAATTATGCTATATATATTATACTAGCAGGGAGTGTCCAATCCTGTCCAGGAATTTTTAGAAACCAAAGATATATTTTGATTTTAAATGGATAGTGCAATTTGTGTTTGGACCCGTCACACCAAAAATCAGGTGAAGTCATGCCAAAGTCACATCCAAACATCAGTGAAGACTGCCATCCTCACCTCAGAAACCCTCATGCCAAGTTTGCCATCAAATGCATGCCAAAAAATAGGTGAAGTCATGTGAAATTGACATTTTGGTCTACCATCTTGATTCAAAAGGTTACCTGGTGTAACAGCATCCGCCACCCCCACCTTGGGAGTGCTTGCACTGAGCTTAGCAATAATATCTTGAGAGGCAGCCAAACCTATGCCAAAAAAAAAAAAGGTGACAATTCAGTCCTACACTTTGATTCAAAATGGTGGCTGAGTTTGGCAACGATATCTCAAGAGGCATCTGAACTTATAGGAAAAAAATGGACAAACAGACTGATAAACCACTCTCTAAAATACATAGTGAATGATGTTGTTGTATCAATAAAAGTAATTGGAAAAAAATATGACAGGTAAAACAAAAATATCACGTGTAGCATTATTTGAGCACAACAGCCATGACACTGTAGTGGTTGCTTTTCCTTATGGTGCCTCATCCAAAAGACATGTCAATGCAAACAAAAGGATGCATTACAAAAACTTTCTGGACTTTTTGGATCAGTACCACACTTTGCAATCCACACTGAATAGTGCATTCTAAAGTATTCAGCATACTAAAAAAATACTGGAAGCTGAATAATCCTCCAAGTGTGGAAATTCTGCTTTTTTAGCAAGGCTCCCACCTCATGTTGTGTTTAAGACTATCTCAGAGGGATGTGCTATTTTCACACAACATATCGTTTATATAAAAAATGCGCTCAGCATACAAGGTATGGAAATCTTTCTGTCACTGATTCTGTTAATATAGAAGATATGCTACTTTAAGGAAAGATAATATTTGCTCTTGTTAACTTCTATGGAATATGCAAACAAAATATAAGGTGAAATTTATCTATTTTGAGATGGACACATTCACAATATCTTAGCTTACTTTTAAATATCTTGAGACAAGTAGAGTTGTGGACTTGAAGGATTTCAGCATGAAAAAAGTAGCTTATCAGCTACTGTCTTCAAATGGAATGTCCATATGGCTTGGGTGTATGAATAATGTAATCTTGCAAAATCCCATATTTTGAAGAAACTGGAACTAGAGAACAATGTTCACACATGTCTATCTATTTGAATAGACACTTCAGGCAATTGACTTCAAAAAGTCAATAACCCTTTTCACAACACATTCCTTCTATGTTTATAGAGCATCATTAAAACCAAAGCATCTGAAGAACTTGGACCATTTTTCATGCTAAATTTTGTGCTTAAGTACAAATATATACTTTATGTGTGAAGGCCTTGCCATTGTGTAAATCCTAATTTCTTCATTTCAAAGCAAGGGAGGCCTCCTCTGATTTTTATACTATTTGCCTATATTTCTCCTGTATAAATTCTGCTATGGTAATCGGAAGAGTCAATTTCTCTATGGTCCATCTTTAGGAAAAGCAAACTATGTATGTACAGAGGAGACAGCCTTCACTTTGCTGGTTCACCTATTGTAGAATAAGCACTTGAGGGAGGCATGCCTGGCACTGCTTATTTTTAGCACTAAGTTAAAACCTTTTGTTTTGTCAGGGTATTTTAGATTACTGTATTTTTTGCTGGTTAAACATATTGTTGGTTTGTTTTGTAATTTTAAATTTATCTGGATACTACCCAGAAATTCATTTTTGACATGGAGTGGTTTATACACTTTTAAAATTAAACCAAAATATAGAAGTAGAATAAAATTATGTTCCCTTAACAACTAACCGCAATGTGTATGTTTGAATCCAGTAAAGTTCTACACAGAGTAGACCTAGTCAAATTTATGGCCCTGTGTTAATCATGTCCATTAACTTCAGTGGGTCTATGATGCATATGACTAACATTGGATACAACTCTTAAGAAGTTCCCTTTACTGAGCTGATTTTTAAGGATCAAATAACTAAATCAGCCTGCATAAAGAGAGAGTAGTTAACATTTGACCTTCTCTTTTCTTCATAATACATGACTACTAGCAAAAAGGCCTATTGTCTTTGGCTATCAGCTGCTCCCTGTTTTGTGTGTTCTAGTCACTGACGTGCCTTCTCAAGGTAGTTCTGTGACCAACTCTGTAACATAAAATGAAAACTTGTAGAACAAATACAGTTGCAAGCAAGGCATAAATTTGTCTCAGTGTAACTGTGTCATGATTACACAGACATTCAGAAAGTGTTCCCCCTAGTATAATGTTAGGATTTTAGAGATTAACTAGGATGGTTTCTATGATACATTAGGTTGAGTCAGGTGAGAACCTATGATGACTGATAAGTATTTCCTGGGTTGCATGGCTGGCAACTTAGCATGTGCTCCTGCCCTCCCTCCTTGCAGGAAGCACTTCCTAGTCATCCATATGTGTGACACTGTGGACCATCTCCCAGACCAGTTACAGGTAAGCTACTCCAGTTTCTTTGTGGAGAAAGAAATTAATTGGATGCTGTGAGCCTTAGTACTCTTTGCCAAGGCAATGCACTTGGTTTCCTTGCTCTAGCAGTGTGAAATATGAATGAGGCACATAAACTTAAAATCAGATATCTAAAGAGCTTAATGACTATCCTGACTCCAGGAAGTCACTGCTAACTTCTGCTTGGAAAGGATGGGTAGTAATATCTGGAAAAGTAATTCAGATAAAGCCTTTTGATACTCATTTTCAAAACATAGAGTCAGAATTGGGGTTTAAAGAATATGTAAGCTCCCTCTCTTCAAGAATTTGGATTATATTTCAGAGAAGAATGCAGGACTCTTAAGGCTACAGCCCTAAGCACACTTACCTGGAAGTATGCCTACTGGACACAATACAACTTGATTTGGAGTAAACACAACACAGGATTGTGCTCAGAGGCAGAGGTTCCAAAAGTTGGGAACAGAGTGAAACTTTAGTTTCTCCATGAGGTTTGAATGAATATGTGAATCAAAGGCTAATATGTAGGTCACATGCTCCCATTACACTATTTATCAGGGTAAACATTTACCATATTCATCTAACTATAGGAAATATTAGTAGACATCATATAAACAGAAGAAGCATATTTCTTGATATAATTGACAGATGATTGACAGATTCCAGTAAACATTAAAAGAAAATTACTTGCTAAGCATCTATACCCAAGACCATCAGGCAAAGGTTTGAGGTAAAACTTGTGGCTAAAATTTGTTTGTATTGATGACATCAGATTCATATAATGCATACAAACTGTACATCGGTTGGAACAAACAGACTAAAAAGCTACAAAGAATCATTTGTGTTAAAAGACTCTAGCTCAATTACTTGGACTATCAACAAAGTGTTAACAAATGGAACTTTCAGTTTATTTTTCTATATGTCTTTCTGAAACATAGCTGAGTAAATAGGAATAATGTAAAGAGCTGCTTTTTTTTTTTACTCATTTTCCATAGCTGTCCTAATTACATGCAAAACAAAGACTATAATTGCTATTTGAGCTAAGATTTCTATCAAAGCTGACATGGATCAATTTAAGTACTGCAGTATGCAAATAACTGAAGTAGACTGGGATATATGCCCAGAGATTTGACAAAATAAAATATGACAAGTTTTCTATATATTATTGCACTCCATTTTCATTTTAGATAGTTTTAACGTTTGATTTTTTGTTGACTGCTACCATAATTTTTTAAATCTCTCCAGCTGCCTACTGTGTGAAATTTCCTTTGAATCTAGATAGCTTTGAAGAGACTACTTGTCCTATTGTAGTCAATGCTGACTTTACTAATTGTGCATCAGCAATATGATGTATGTTCAATTACACATTCTGAAGTCCTACAGAAGTCACACCTGAGAATGAATATGACTCCATTGAGGGAATATTCCTGGAAAACCTTCTCAGACAGGTGCCTTGTAACAAAAAGCCAATTATTTTGAAGGACAGTATAAATGTTAGTTTAGTATCCCTATTCACAAATATTACAATACATTTAAGGCTTGGAATTGGTAATGTAGCATTATACAGAGAGTTATACTTATAAAAATGCATCATTTCTGCTAAGGTGTAAATACATACTATAATAATATATTCAACTTCAAGTTGCAGTTAATAGATTTGCTGTCATGCAACTAGATTTTCACTTTCCGTTTGGGAATCCCCTTTTTCCCTACAAAGCAGCAAAATTGGTGTCATAAAAAGTGTCATGGAAAGAAACAGGGAGAAGCATTAGAGCCCATTTATAAATTACACTTCACAGTAAAACTCTCACTATAGTACCTAAGAACTTCTCTTCGAGTTGTCTGTAAAGTGATCAGATGGCTTAATGGGCTCTGTTCAGTAAAGAGCTTTCTTAAGACTCAACTGCTTTTCCTGCAATGTTTGCTCCAAAAATGGTGCAGAAAAAAATACAGTGTGAAGGAAGAAAAATCTAAATGCAGCCTCTTAAGTACTAACATGTGATACATCATTGAAATGCATTTTTTTTTCTTTCCCTTGGAATTATGGAAGACAAAAATATGGTTTTAAAAGTCTGTATCTTAGAACTAACAAAGACTATAAGGCAATGTCATCTGTGCACCACTTAACCCTAGAACTTAGAAACCATTAAAATATAATCAAAGATCTTTTAAGCATTCAACCTTTCAGAAGAGGGAAACAAAATGAGCACATTTGTAATATCCTTTTCCCATGGCTTGCATTTGGTATTATCATATCCTCCCTTCAAAATGCTATCATTGGCATCGAACAAGCCACAGCTATTCATGCAGTAAGGAGGTATTACTCAGCTGATTGTTAGAGATTGTGCCACTTTTATGTATCTTTTGTTTCTATGTCATGCCCTTTCTCCAAGGCAGCCTTTCTCAACCTGTGGGTCCCCAGATGTTGTTGAACTACAACTCCCATCACTCCCATCACCCCTAGCTAGCAAGGCCAGGGATGATGGGAGTTGTAGTCCAACAACATCTGGGGACCCACAGGTTGAGAACCACTGCTCCAAGGAACTCAGGGTGGTATACATGAAGTTGCAGTACTTTTGACTGACAGCAGTTGGCCCAAGGTGACAGTGATAGGTGTTCATAGGGGAGAAGCAAGAGGAACAGTTGCTTCCCCCAATGAGTCACAATCCCCAGATTACATTTTTTTAAAAATAAATCCTAGCTGTTGTAGACAATGATGTGGGCCCCCAAAAAATTTTCAGCATTTTATTTTTCTGTTGAAAAGTTTATGATTCAGAAGTTTATTAGTTACAATGAACTGATTATGTCAATTCTAAATACAATATTAGGCAACATTTAGCTTTTTAGCTGTGTTTACTAATTACAAATACAATAAACATGCTAAATTAGATCATTTTCTAGGACAGCCATACAGAACCTTTGACCCATGAACCAAATTAGCAACAGTTAAAAAGAAAGCCAAAAGTTATGCCAGACAGTCTGAGCCAAGGATCGATTAAAATACTGTCCAAACACATGGCAGTTCCATGGGTCAAGGCAGCTATACTCAGAAGCTGAAGATTCAGAGCCGAAGTCTTTATACTCGAATAACTGGAAGTGATTGTGGCTGCGTAAAAAACACAGGAAAAGAGAGTAAGGGATCCACATGACACTTTTGCTGTTAAAGTTGGTCCCCTCCAAATACTTCTTTCTACATTACTGACCAGGTTCCATTCTCAAGGCTACAATCATATACAGTGGTACCTCTGGTTACAGATGCTTCAGGTTACAGACGCTTCAAGTTACAGACTCCGCTAACCCAGAAATATTATCTCAGGTTAAGAACTTTGCTTCAGGATGAGAACAGAAATCGCATGGTGGTGGCGTGGCAGGAGCAGGAGGCCCCATTAGCTAAAGTGGTACCTCAGGTTAAGAACAGTTTCAGGTTAAGAACGAACCTCCAGAACAAATTAAGTTCTTAACCCGAGGTACCACTCTACACCCTTATCTAGCAGCAAGCCCTACTGAATTTAGTGGGGCATGTGTAGAATGCACAAGTGAAATTTGTCTGCAGTAACATATAACTTGGAGTCAGGTTAAAGATCTATACTTTTCTTTATTAAGTACAGTACTGCTGTTGTACAGCTGGAATGAGTTTCAGGAATTATTTTTGTTTTTTCTAGTTTTTTATTTGAATGAATGTATTATTACTTTGTGTGTGTTTAGTAATTTGAGCGACAGTAATACTTAATAACAACAGTAAAGCAATTGAATGAGGCCCTCCATTTTCTATACTATATCTTCCTAGGAGAAGATAATATTTTGCCCTTTTTAAATCAGGCCTTCAAATAAAAATTTTATCCTCAAAAACTATGCATAAGAGAGTTCACACATTCAAGTTTAATCTTTACCATGTAAGAGTATTGGGATAAGGAACACATTAGTGATTGTAGTCTAAAGTTGAAAACATAATAAACAATTAAAGTTAACTGCAGTTCTTTATAAAACCAATTCCATTCTGGGGAGCTTTATAACATATACAACTATTCAGTTTCTGTTTCCAGTGTTGTAGTCTCATCGAGTTCCATGGAACAACAGAGTGAGACTTCAGTCCCAACTCACTCACTGAATTCATTAGAACTGACATCTGAATAGATATAGTTAGGATTGCACTGTTAAAACGTTAATTGGTTCCCCGCCCCCCCTTCTCAAGTGGGATTAAATTCTTTTCTGTTGCCTCTTTACATGGCTTGGGATCTGTTGCCTCTAGTGGCTTTACATTGTGGAATATTGGGTTTTTTTTTGTTAAACAGAGCAAAATAAAATCCTGAAATTATATATGAGTCGAGATGCCTGTTAATTGTCATTTACTAGCAGCCCTGCTTATTGAAATACCTCCTGTTTCTGTTAGTAATGCCAGATGCTACTCTTCGCAGCTACTCGGTTCTCAGCAAAGCTTTCTTTGGGAATGGGCAAAGAAGAAGACAGAATCTCATGACATGAGTAGGCAAGAAAAATCATGACAACACGTAGGAAACAGCTGTGGTAACTGAACAGCAACTATTAGCATGAAAATGTGTTAAATGTAACAAGCTTATTAAGAGCTAAAAGCCATTAAACCAATTGCTTTTAGCTCCTAATAACTTTATCATTATTCTTTGTTTCTGAAATCTCCCACAATTTAATTCCAATGATGAAAAATAATTACAGCCTTTCAGTTCTGGAAAGGGTGCAAGACTCTTAAAGAAATATGTAAATGTATACTCAGAATGATATCTGAGTAGAGGTAGCTGCAAAAAGAAGAAGAAAAAGTAAGAAATAAGCAAAATGGAAGGTTTTGGAACAGAGATCTACAAAAATAAAGTTGTGGCTGAAGGGTTCTGAGCTGGTTTTATTGCACTTCTAGTTCTCAGTCTACAGCATCAAATAATTTATTGGAGGTACAAACAGAATATTTGTTTATTGCAGAGGCTTCATGACTCCGATAGCTGTTTAACAGGTAACATTGCTTCAACATATAGTGATTGTATTGCAACATAATATATATAAGATGGTAGGAATATCAAAGTTTTCAGGTTGTTTTTTTAAAAAAATGGTGAAATGTGGGGAGGCAGAATAATTCAGATTTCTATCTTCTACTAGCAGTCAAGATCAACTAAGTGAGGGTGATTCAAACAGTTATTTGACTAGACATTTTTGGCGTTCTCTTGATATGTAAAGTCTCTGTCTCCCCCTGCCCCACAAAAAAAAGAAACTTCCTGTAAGCTTATCTGTTCCCTTTATGTTTTGTATGAGGTAAACAATTTTCTTTAGGCGATGCATAGCAAAACCTCTTAGAAGTACTGCAGATTATAGATTGCTGGTTATTTCTTGACTGTCGCATCCGGGTCCCAGAAGAAGATTGAGCCCCCATGCCTTTTCCCCATGTGTTAGCTTTTCTGCTACCCCCCATCCACTTTTAGCTAGTGTGTTTTTGCATTCACAGAAAGGGGCAGCACCACTCCATAAGTTGGCTAGGAGTCCTCTTTTGTTCCAGATGGTCCATCATTTTAAGGTTCTGTCCAGAATCCATTCTGGATGCTAGAGTGTTTTCTTCCTCTATCTTACCTTTTCCTTTCTAAACTACAAATGTAACAAGCAATGCAAGGAACTTCCAACAGTTTCCCAGATCATCAAGGAAAGGAAGAAAATAATTTGGAGGCAGAAAAATGATTAATACTTCTTGCAGGAGCAAGTCCTCCCTCTTCCATCTTCCAGCATCTTGTCCACCATTCAGGCGACAAGAATGTGAGCCGGGGGGGGGGGGGGAGGAAGAGAGAGACAGACAAACAAACAGAGGGGATGAATGAATGTTGTGTATGTGTTTATATGGGAGGTAGGGAGAAAGAAATGAACTCAAGTGAACAAACACTGGTGGCTGGGGGAGGGGAAGTATTGTAAACCCAGTCTGTGGCAATTGTTTATGTGTGGGCCTACCTCAATTCTTTGGTTAT
Source organism: Podarcis raffonei (assembly GCF_027172205.1). Taxonomy (NCBI): domain Eukaryota; kingdom Metazoa; phylum Chordata; class Lepidosauria; order Squamata; family Lacertidae; genus Podarcis; species Podarcis raffonei. The sequence goes on along the minus strand of NC_070605.1, from coordinate 44,174,349 downwards.
GAGAGCCTTTGTCTTTAGCTTTGTAGTCATATTTAAATTATCCTTATTTAAATGTTCATCTGTACATATAAAGTATGCAAATCAGTGTATTCTTTCCTCTTTTGGGGGATGCAAATCTTTTTTGGCCTTGAGTAAGCAGACACCTAGTAATCAACAACAGAGATGCAAAGTAGCAAAGTATCTTCCTTGAATGTTGCTGCTTCGCAAGCTTCTGGCTACTTGTTTTTCTCTCATCTTGCTCTGTTCTGGCTTTCATTTTGCTTTTTAAACTTTGGACACTGTTCCTGGCTGTACTGCTCCTCTGGTTCCTTGACTGCTGGCTAATTTCCAGATCTCCTAGCAGTTGACCACCTTGCCTGAACTCAGCATGTTACTGATTTATCCTTTTGATCTGACACTCAGCCCAGCTTGATCTCGTTCCTGACTCAACTGGTGTGCTGTTTTTCTGCTATTCTTAGGTTTTTAGCATTTATCTTTGAGGATTAGTGAAGCTTTTTGTTAATGAATATTGATAAATGAATCATTCCTATGTAAGGAAAATACAGGCTTTAAAAATATGGGCTTTAAACATGAAGAAGTAAGAGTGAGGAAATAATTCAATTTAAAGCATGTAGAGTGTTTTGGGGTGCAGCTGGTGATAAGAGGTTGTTTGCCACCGTGTCATGGCTTGTTGCCTTATCTGAACTGTAGCCACCCCTCATTCAAAATAGCACAGGGGTGTCATTTAATTATTCTCACATTTCAAAAGTCATTTGCAATGTAGTCAAGAAAAGTAGGGGGTAGGCATAGGTCAGATGAAAGACAGCAGTCCTGTTGTGAATACAGAAGCTCATAAATCCCATTTCTGGATCAAGGCCTTTGTTTCCTTCTTTATTCATAAACAGCTGTAGTAAGAAAACTGTGATAAATTGTTTCTTCTTAAAACAGGGAAAACAAAGAATGGGAAAGGCTCAGCAGATTTGAAGGACGATAAATATCTCTCCCTCCCCACCCCCAACACATGCAAATGTCAGCAGTATCAAGATAATACAGTACTCAAGTGGGTGCATCAGAATAGCTGTTACAAATTACTGAGATTAATTGAGAGCCATGTTAATGCTAATGAAATGCAGTTGGGGATGTAAGAGAGGAGTTGTACAGTTTGCACACTTTTGTTCTAAATACATTCTTTCATTAAATCCTTGGATTCTCGCTTCACCACCAATTAGATGATTCTGCCACTTTCAGCTGCTGCTGCAGTTCCCGCCTCCCCCCCACCCCCGCTGCCTGAGCTGTGCAGGTATGACAGTTGAGCAAATATGGTAGGGGATCAGAAATAAGCAAACAGCACACTACCAGATTCACAGGAACATCCATCCCATAAGTACATAGGAATCTACCTTATTCAAGGTCAGATGAATGCCCACCCTCTTGAGTATTGTCTGCTCTCCAAGGTCTCAAGCAGATGTATTTGCCTTCACCCCTTATTTTAACTCTCTTAACTGGAGATTCCAGGAATTGAACTAAAGCACTGAGCTTTGGCCCCTGCCCTCTGAAAGCAGCAGCACATACTGAATATATATTAGACATCTAAAGGTGTCTTATGCTGAGTCAATCGGTCCTGCTTAGAACACTACTACCCACTTTACATTCCTGAGCAGAGATCTGTCCCAGTCTTCTTGCCAGACACCATTTTAATGGGAAATGCTAGGGATTGTATTTGAAATTGTATTTGGCCTCCCCTAGGTTGGGGAAGTCTATTGCATTTGAGCTCTGCTTATGAACTTTACAAGTCATCTGGTTTGGCCACTGTGGGAATGAGAGGCTGGGCTAAATGGACCATGGTCTGATCCATTCAGTCTTTTTAAATGAAATTGCCTCCCCCCCCCTCCTGGCCAAACTGCAGGCTGCTTCTTTTGAGCCAGTGGGCCCACAGCCCACCCTTGGAATAGGCAAACCAGTTTCATGGCCACCACATCCTTTGGAGCAGGCTGTGAGATGGCCATCCAAATGGCTAAAGCAATCTGCTCCCTTAATAGGCACTTAGTTAGCATTTATGCTTAGTAGCAAAGCCATGTGAAAGAGAATCCTTGAAGAATAGGAAAGAATGCCCTGGCCTATAGCAATCTTACCCACCTTTCCTCAGCTTCTGCGCTTGGATAAAATTGTCCCCTATACTGTATATTTAGTGCTTTTTCCTTGAGCTAATTTATAATGGCAACCCTACTTAACCCATTCTTGCATGGCATGCATTCCCTAGAGTGAAATAGGATTTAAACTTTTATAGGGGATTTAAAACTTAGTTTAAAGGATTTACAACTACGTTATTTCTCAAATGGAAAATGTGTGTGTGTGTGTGTGTGTGTGTGTGTGTGATTTACAATGTCATGCTATTGCAATGACATTTGTATTGCTGGATGTTCTCCCATTTTTTGCCTCAGGGGTCTCTTGAAATTTTTCACCTTTATAGTTTCCTTTTTATGCACCCCAATCCTGGTTACATTATTTATAAGCTATCAGCATCATTTAAATTTTGCAACCACATATACTCTAGTGACAGAGGTATGCACAGTTCAGTTTTTAAAGTATTGTTTTGTTCCTGATGCCAGGTTCCATTTGACCTTAGCATGCAAATTTATCAAAGCATCTATTTTTAAAGTACTGACATAAAGTTTATATTATATTATATTATATTCAGCAACTGATGGCAGTTTAGAACAGCAGCTGCATATTTATTGTATGCATGCTTACTCAGAAGTAAGTCTAGCTATGTTCAACAAGGGTTACTTCCATTTAAGAGTGGATAGGTCTGCAGCCTTACCCATCTGTTCTAGAAGCAGCAACAAAAGTGCAAACGTCAGATGATCCTGATTAGTTAACATCAATTTGTATTGAGAGACAATGGAAAAGTGCAGCATCTGGGGTAAAGTCAAACCATTGGAGAGTTACAGTGCCTGCTGTGGCTGTAAAAACCAATATGGGAGCGGTTTTGTTGTTACAGATGCACTATTGAGTTTTAGGGAATGTGGATTTATCCAAGGCCTGTTTATATATATGGACTGGGAAATGTGCACAATTTCCTCTTCCTGGAAGGATTGTGTGCACATGCTCCTCCATGAGGCCTGGTGAATGTGCACAATGGCTGCTTGTTAAGCACATTAACTTCTCAACTTACATTCTCCTTATTATATACACACCATTCTAAAATAAGTAATAATAATGAAACCCAGATTGTTACTGCAAATCTGAATAGTTCTTCATATTCCTATATTTGTGAAGATGACGTTCAGCTTTATGCTTGACAACATAGTGTGCAGCATCTATAACTACATTTATTCCATGAGTCACAGAAGAGAAATCCGCTTGTCTTTCTTTCGAAGATAGTAAGTGGAGATAGGAGAGGAAACAGAAAGCTCTCTGCTTCTCTCTTCCTTCTATTCTCCCAAAGGCAGACAATAAAATCTCTTGGAAGGTTTTATAATGATGGTTTTATAATGATATCTTGCCTTCCCTTTTAAACTGCAGTGGTAAAATACAGCTTTAGATCTTTTTCTCTCTCTTTTAATTTCGTGTTCTTTCCTCCCGGAATCCTGAAGGCATGGTCTTATTTTATTTAAGCATGTATTTAATTCTTGTTTTTTATTTTCATGCTGTCTCATTTTATTATCACTATTATTATCGTTATCCAACAAGCTGCTCTGTCAACAAAAGACTCCTCAATATCATGAAAGAAACGGCTGTTGAGATCAACCTTAGTTTCAAAAGGGTTTGCCATTCAACTCGTTGAAGATGGGGGAGAGTTACTATTCAGAGAATGTATTGAAAGCACAGTGAGCACACAGAACTAGCTGCATGATTCGTGGATTCTGACCATTATTAGCGTGTTCAATTCCAATCATGTCTGACATCGGTGGTTTGGGGTGAAGAGGTGGTTGCAGTGCTTACAACCAATTTACCATATTTTTCGCCCTATAGTGTGCACTTTTCCCCCTCCAAAAATGAAGGGGAAATGTGTGTGCGTCCTATGGGGCGAATGCAGGCTTTCGCTGAAGCCTGGAGAGCGAGAGGCGTCGGTGCGCACCGACCCCTCTCGCTCTCCAGGCTTCAGGGAGCTATCCACAAGCCTTACGCGCCCAGCGGGAGTTCCCGCAGGCTCGCAAGGCTTGCAGGCAGCAGCCTGCAGCCCGGAGCACAGGGTGCCCTCCGGAGGACTCCCCGTGCTTCGCGCAGGTGTCCGCAAGCCTTGCGCGCCCGGGGGGAGTTCCCCCGGGCGTGCAAGGCTTGCAGGCGGCAGCCTGCAGCCCAGAGCACGGGGCGCCCTCCAGAGGACGTCCCGTGCTTTGCGCAGGTGTCCTCAAGCTTTGCGCGCCCGGGGGGAGTTGCCGCCGGGCTCGCAAGGCTTGCAGGTAGCAGCCTGTTCTGGGGGCTGGGGTCAGGGGAAGCTCGGGCTTCCCCCGCCCCGGCCCCACGGCTGGGAGGGAATATAATTTTTTTTTATTCATTTCCCACCCCCAAAAAATGAGGTGCGTCCTATGGGCCAGTGCACACTATAGGGCGAAAAATACAGTATGCTTTGATCCTGTCCCACTCTATTCTTTACTTCATCCCAAATTCTGTTCTAACACCACCCACTCATTTTCTGCTGCTCACTCTCCTGCCTCCCGAACAAAGAGGGATCATGCTTACAGGTCACTAGGTATCTGTCCTGTCTTCTCAGCATTACCTTTCCACCATTATTTGCCTTGTACATGGCTTGCATGCAGGAGATGCTCTGGTGTAGCTGCACTATCCTTAATTGCCACAATCTGCTTCTTTGCACTGGTGCCACACTCCCTGCACCTTTGCAGGTATAGAAACAGAGAGATTAAAATATTACAAGAAATTGCTTAACAATACTTTAAGATAATCTGATTTTCCAATATCCAACATTGCTTACAACACATGTCATATAATACATACAGTATTCAATAACTTAGCCTATCTTTTTCCAGAAGTATTTGATTCTTAAAAGCTTGTGAGAAACATGAGTAGATCAACTGAGTGATGCATGCCTTATGCATTTGTGAGGAACAAGAGGGAGAGAAATTATAAATCTAAGAATACCTTAGTTTTAAAAGAACACCTCTTTTCAGCAAGCTGCCTCATTCTACCCCTTAAAGAGAAATAAGCTCTGTCAGCATTTTAACATAAACAACATGGACTGTTTGAACACAAATGTTTTCTGCTAGATTACATGTGCAAAACTGGCTTCCAAGCTCATCTGTCTGCTGCATAAGAGATTCTCTTTAGCTTCTAGCTTTGGTATCAGATGTAAGTCAGAGGACTGAATAGTCAGACTCAGCACATAGTTAATAAAGTTAAACATTTATTTTTACCGATGAAATACTGTTTTTGCAACTAGAAACACTATGTTGTACTGTATTTGGAATGCATTTATTACTATGTCAAATCTATGTTTATTTTTCAACAAATACCGTATTTTTCGCTCTATAACACGCACCTGACCATAACACGCACATAGTTTTTAGAGGAGGAAAACAAGGGGAAAAAATTCTAAACGAAACAGTGGATGTATGATTTTTGTGGTTCATGCTGTGACCACAGACATGTGATCTGACGGTGAGTTTGGGGTAGCCCAATGCAAAAATCCTGAGGATCCATGTGGATCCATGCTTTGTAACCACGTTTTTGCACCACTGCAGCCCCAGGCAACAGTGGGTGTGTGATTTTTTTGGTGCAAGCTGTAGCCATGGACATGCTATGTGATCTGATGGTGAATTTGGGGTGACCCGTGTAAGCGGCTCCTCTCCTCTCCCGCTTTGCTCCTTTAAAGCAAGCAGGCTCTTTGTTCCTCTCTCCTCCCCACTCAGCGTGTCTTCTCCCGCTTTGCTGTTTCAAAGCGAGCCACGGAGGAGGGAAGGAAGGGGAACCATGGATACTCTGCTCACGACTGCAGCAGATCTCCCCGCCATCCGTAGGCATTCGCTCCATAACACGCACAGACATTTCCCCTTACTTTCTAGGAGGAAAAAAGTGAGTGTTATGGTGCAAAAAATACGGTATTTCATCTTCTGTCTCTGTTGTTGTGTATAATACAAGTGAAAGTAATTGCATAATATTTTTTTGAATCAAAAATATATTATTTAAACACGGATTATCTTAGTCAGGTGATATTAAATATACCTTTCCCACATAGCTTCTATTTTTAGGAACAGTCACTAGGGTCAGTATTCAGATATATTATCAATAAACTAAAGGTGCTGACTCTGTAAATTGCAAGTTTTAAGCATGTTACATTATTGCATAATATCATATGATATGGAAGTACTGCTCAGTGTGAGGGATTATTTATTTACAAATTCTGGTCTATTTCTCAACCCAAAACAGCCCACAAAACCTACGATGGGCACATAAAAAAAAATCACGAAAACATTAAAACTCTACCATTAAAATAGCAGGAAGGAATTATGAACATGCAAAAAAGAGAGGTGTTAAATTTTTGGAAGGGCTAACAGAAAATTGTTGCCTTTATGTCCATATTTCTTTCTTAAGACTGTGATCCTAAACACCCTTATGTATGAATAAGTATCGCTGAACCAAACAGTGATCAGTTCTGAATAGGCATGTTATGTTTGTGCTATAAATATCTATAAGAAATGCCAGAAGGGAATTCCTATGTCAAAGTGTCAAACTTTGGAGAATGCTGGCATGTGAAGGCAGTTAGAGACTTGCATGGTCAGAGGCTAGAAAATGTACACCAAAGGGCTGGTCCTTGAAGACACTTCATTAACACACAAAAGCCGGTGGTAGTAAGTGGATGGCTTTCCCTTGGTATTTTATAATGTGTTTAGTACTATGTGTCCAGTTCTTTCTTCCTCAGGGATCTACCATATTTACTCGAATCAAATGCTCACCTTTTCCACCAAATTACGTTGTAAAAATTAAGGTGCACATTAGATTCGATGGCACATTTGCACTTGCCAGCCAAATCCTGTTTTTGTTTTTTGTTTCAAGGTTCTGAAAACTGAGGTGTGCATTAGATTTGATGGTGCATTTAACTCGAATAAATATGGTAATAAGCCAATCCATAGGTTTACAGTGAGAACTGGTTAGACTAAAACTGGGTGGTTGGGGGCAGGTGTATAAAGGTCCCATGCTAATGTATAGCTGGAGGTGCCACTGTTTTTTTCCTTGCTAAAATGTAAGCTTTCATTCTTTTGCATTGTAACCTGCCCCACTAAAACATATATGCTATTGCTAGAGTTTCATGCATAGGAAAACCAGAATCAGAATGTATGTATACAGATTTGTGGGTTAACATTTGTGGGTTTCTGCTTGCTGCGTTAAATTTAATGGTAGCATTACAATATTGTATATTATTGCTAGACTCTGTTATTTATTAGGAAATATATATATTATATTAATATTTTCTTTTACCCTGAGGCTTTGGACAGAGTGACGTAAAATAGAAACGCTATAATTTTTCATAATTTATAGGCTACCACATAATTTATAACTACGTGTGAAAAATATTTTCTCGTAGTCCTCTCAGATTCCTCTATACAGACTTTTTGCTTCTCCATAGTTCCCATTACAGAATACCAACCCTTTATAGATTAATTCTCTTCCACAATTCTACCTGTCTGTCCCAGTTCCTCTGATTTTATTGCACATCCATTGCTATACCCACATATTTTTTATTTTCCTTAATGACTATTATAAGAACATGGTACTAACCTTTTCTGTAGTTTTGCTTTATCTGTGCCTTTTAGCAGCCTGTGATGATCTTCCTACACACTCCACTAATGAATTAGAGCCTTGAAGTGTTGCCTTGTAAAGGCTTATTGTTTTCAGCCTAAAGTAGTGCAACTGTTATGTGCGTCTATATAACTTTGTTCCCATCATGCTGGCATGACGGGTTTAGGTACTGTTCCATACTGGTGCAATACCACATTTTATGCATGATATTGTGGCTGTGTATGCATGCTTAATATGAGACTAGTTGCTATTAAGATTTCAATTAGTCCCAAAGTTGGTAGATATGATCATTGTTATTATTTCTTCCTTATTCATCGCCTTACACCAAAACCTTAAGGTGGCAATAAAAGCAACATTTACACTTCTATAACAATCAGTTAAATATAAAAAAATAAAAATCCATAACACAAACAGCTGAATCAATTAAAAGCAATAACCACAGTGCCATAAACACAATCACCATTAAAATTAATCTGACTAACAAGATACCAAGAGTAATAGCAATAAAAATGCTAAAGAACATTCAAAATATTGGTACTGAGAAGGAGGCAATGGGGGTGCCATTGCTGAGAAGGGAGCTCCCACTAAAAAAGCTTTTGCCAGAGGAGGTACTTGGATGTGGGTCTCTGAGTATATACTGTAGGCTTAATTCTGAAAGAATAGCCTGTAAATCATATAACGGACAGGAACAAATCAAGTAAATGTCATTGGGCAGAATTTATCAATAGGAAAATATCCCGAGGTATAGTTTAAAAGAGACAATATTTTGTAGGAAAATTTAATCATGAATATTTCTACAGTTCTAAGGCATTTGCAAAGCCAATGATAAATAATCGACCTTACCACCAACCAATATTTTATCTAATTTAAAGATAATATTTAATTGTGAATGGTGTTGTTCAGCTCTGTCTGTATTGATTACTTAATTATTTTTATGGTTCTTAAAGTTTGCTGCATGAGAAACCCATGTTGGGTTGGTTTGATATGATGCACATTTATTTTAAAATGAATTTGAAAATAATGGTTTCCTCTATTTGTTTTTAATAGGCCAGATCCAGTATTGTGGACTAAGGATGGTGGAGATTTACCAGATCCAGAAAGGATGGTTGTTAATGGTAGGGAGCTAAACATTAATTCCCTAAATAGAACGGACAATGGTACATATCGATGTGAAGCAGCAAACTCTATTGGCCTAAACAGCGCAGAGTATGTTCTGATTATACATGGTGAGTACTTCCTTCTCTGTCATTTAAATGATGGCGTGCATTGACATGTGCTTCGATTAATTTGTTTGGTTTGATTTAGCATTAATTTTACCCTGCCTTTCTCCCTCAAAACAAAGTTGGCTGGCTAATTGTGGCTTACCTTAATGAACGGCAGCTCAAGTTGCTTCTGCTTTGCTTCTCCCCTGGAGTAAGTGGGAGAAACAAATCATGAAGCTGCAATTAAGCATGGCTTGCTTGAATATCTAAACCCCTAGAAGCCTGGTTTGTTTCCCCCTAAGCAAGCTCTAAACTATGAGTTTTTGTGGTTTACAAATCCTGACGTTTTGGAGCAGCAAATTAGGACCCTGGTTTCAGAAGTCATACGTTGTGGTTTCCTGATACGTTTCTCCTGTCCGTGTGAAGGGAAGAACAAAGCAGAAGTCATCAGGATGCATGTGTAAACATGTTGCTTGTTCATGGTAAACCACAATATACCAGCGACCCTGGCTCATCACAAAAATGTTAACTCAGCCAGTATTTCATTAAGTGTCAGGCAGCTGGCAGAGGCCAAATATCCAGAAATATGCGCTTGATGGAAGTTACTTTCTAGTGAATGAGTGACAGGGAATATTTCTAATTTGTAAGTTCTGAAAATGTAGCAGTTGTTTTTTGACAATAGGTTGAAAGTATTTTCCATGTTACTGAACTCCTACCATGAAAGAAATTGAAAGGAATATTTCAGATGGGAAATGCCAAATATGACAAAAATGTATTTTATAGATTGGTCAGTGCTGGCTGCAAATTGTGCTTTAGACTTCCTCTAATCGAAGGGATCACTGTGACTATACTTGCTAAGGCAGGTGGGTGAGCTTTGCCAAGACAGCAGCCCTCTTAAAATTATTGTGGTGATTCAGAGCTGAAAATCTATAATTCTCATTAGATAGGGGCTTTATCCTAAATCTCATGAACTTTCAGGTATGAGGTGGAATCCAGAAACACATGACCCCCCATCCATTTAGAAAGCATCAGTGTAGGAGATAAGAGGCAATGCTTTCACACAACTGGGAATCATAAATGCAGAAATGTAAATTCCTGAAATTCAGTTACCATGCCTCCAGTTAGGCATATTAAGAGTAGACCCATTGAAACAACTTCCTAATTTTCTTGATCTGGAATCATGCATCCCCACCGGAAAAAAAAAATAATTGTTGCATTTAAAAAGAAGGTGGCTCCATGTAAAAACCAAACAGTTCTGAAATATTAAGTTAATTTAATAATGCTTGTATTTCATTTGGAGATTTTCATTTGGCGATTCAAGGCCTCTAGCAGCAGAGTTCACTAGGCATCCATGTTACTATTATGCAGTTTGCTCACATTTGCAATAAGTACTTCTCTAAACAACTTTTTAATTAGCCATTTTTTCCTCTGTTGTTGAACTGTACTTTATCAAAATCACCCCATGGATTAATGCTGCTCATGCTGCTAGATAAGTGCTTTGAAATTTATCATTAGTTTACGTAGGATTAGTGCCATAGGTAATGACAGGCTCATTAAAATTTCAGTAACTTATTACTCAGGTTTAAATTTTAAAAACTTCAATAAATAAAACACAAATATTAGTTCACCTCCACCCCACCCCCATTACCAACAAGCAGTCTGCTATCATATTTTGGCTTTATGTGGGTGAGATGTTAATCTGTGCCTTTAGAACATTTTTTAATTTAACTGTAAATTTTCTATAATTATTTCCAATTAAAAAGAAAGATGCACAAAGTGGTGCACAACATTAAGCCCCCAGAAATACACTGAATAATTAAAATGGCGTTTAAAAAACCCCATAAAACAGCAACAATCAACATAGGAGTTAGAAAAATACAAGATATATTTGCCAGTTCCCTGCATTTCACCACACTGGGGTGACCAGTATCAAGGAGCAAATTAAACCTCCCTTTAACTTTCTTCTTTATAAGTTATAGGTGAGCAATCTGCAACCCAGGATCTACATGTGGCTCTGATCTAATTTTATGGGTCCTCCAGCTGCTACTGAACTTCTCTATTATTCCATCCCATTAGAATTTCTTCCTCCTGTTCATTTCTTCCTTATTTTTCTGACTTTTTGTTTTTAATTAATCCTTTGTATACTTAATTTGAGAGAAAATCATTCAAATCCTGTAGGGAATTTTACACTGAGATAACAATTGTGAAAAAGCAGAAGAATTGTTTATTCCAGGCCCCATCCGCCACTGATATGCAGCCCCTGACAGCCCAGAGAGATAGTGACTATATATAAAACATCTTCAGAAGGAAATCAAGCCAGTGCTCTTGGGGATGCTTTTCTATTGAGTCCAAGACATGACCTGTACCAGCCACACAGGATGTCCAACACATATTGACAGGGATTCCATGTGATGATGCAACAGCCCAGTTCATATGACTTGCTAGACCCCAGTTCAGTCTGACAAGTTGCAGTAAAGCTTGGAGTCACATTTTCCTCTCTTATTCCAATGCAGCCACAAGAAGATACTTTTTTTTGCTTGACCACAGTTTTTCATGTCCAAACCAACAAACTATGGTTGAAGTAAACTAGGTTTTTTAAAAACAAAACAAACAAGCCAATTTGAAAATGTAGCGGAAGGGACTGGGATGTGTACAAAGCTGGCATTTGGGATGGCTTGTTTGCATAAGCTATAGTTTACTTCGGGGATAGCGAAGCTGGTTCCCTCCAGGTGTTGTTGGACTCAACTCCCATTAACCTCAATCAGTATAGCTAATGGTCAAGGATGATCTTAACTATAGTCCAGCAACATGTGGAGGACATCAAGTTGGCTATTCCAGGTTTACTATGATGTTTGAATGCAGTCTATGGACACAGAGCATAGATACAGTATGAATTACACCTCATGTTTCTTTGAAGCATACAAGTCTTAACCTGCCTGCAGTTCCCAACCATTCTTGTTAATTAAAACAATAAAAAGCAATGAGGCAACTTGTGAATAAGCATTTGATGATAAAGCTGTTGGCATTTTCAGAAATCACACATTTTGCTAACTGAAACTACTTCAAGACGTACTTTTTCATTTAGTAGTTGCTTTAGAAATATAGATGTCTGAATACACATGAGCTCCCCCATATTTGGTCACTGCTCAGTTGCTTGCACCCTGTTCATCTGATTATCCAGCTCAAAGTGAGTCAGGCATATTAATCATCAGGATTCTGTTGTTAAGTTTGATTACTTAGTAGTCTGTGCCTGCACATCTTTCATATTATCTAGCTGAAAGTTGGCCTTGCTGACATTTTTATTATTGTAAAAATGGATACTGGAGTTTCTTCCTAATTAAATTTCTGCAAATATAGATTTGGAACTACAGAGGGTAATTGCAGAAGTATATATTTGAGTTTATTAGCACTGTAAGCCTTCTAAAATAAGATAATGTCAAATGTTCCAAGTTTTAAAAGTTTCAGTGTTTAGTAGTGTTTGATATCAAACGATTCTTCAGCATAGTTTGATTATAATGATAATCTTAGACAATTTCCTGTTCTTATTTTTTCAGCATTGAGATTAGATGCATAGCTTTATTGGGTGCACCAAGTGGGACAGAACTCTTCCCCCCTTTTTTCTTACTTTGCAGTTTGAAAATTGAAGAAAGGGTTATGCCATTTAATAGAGGGCATATATTTCCTTATCTTCATTTTGCACAAAAATTGTCTCTAGCATTTAATATATTCTTCCAGTGCAGAGTTAATAACTGCCATGGTTGGGTAAGGGAATTTATGATGGTCTTTTCCCCTTTGTGAGTTCAATTTAAGAGGACCAAGCACAACAGAATGAAACTATTTTGGAAAGAAATTACCAAGAACCTCTATTGGGGTTAAGCAGAATTGGTGCTATACATCTTATCTTTTTCCAGTTGGTCACGTGACATTGCATTTGGGAAGCAGAGTTTGCACAGATTATCAGTTGTGCCTGACTAATCTTATAAAGTGTGAATGGGTGGGAGAGAGTTTAACCTAAGTGGTGAAAGTAGTAGGGAAATTGATCAGAGTTTGATAAGCACTATTTCCTTGGCTCAGAATTTTGCTTGAGAATTGGGAAGTGGAGCTACAAAGTTTCTGCTTAATTTCTCTGAGTAAAGATGGTGCCAAGAGTAAAAGGAGGGAATACTGTGGGGGGATTCTCTAAACATGAAAATCTATCGATAAATATGTTTACTGAATTTAGGTCCATTATACAGTCTTCTTCTTACTGACCCTTCTTCACAGAAACTATATAGGGTAGTTTCAGCTGTAGATTTTTAGCAAGTGCCAGCCCTCTGGCTACATTATTTGTTCAACTTCGAGTGCTTCAGTTTGAGTATTCCAGTTAAGCCTACTGGCTGTAGGTAATAAAACAGAAATACTATGGCATTGTATAGTTTCCTCAACAAAAATAAACTTTAAACAATTTAGAACTTATTTTGAACTAATAATAATTGAGCATTATTAGGACCCAAATTATAATATCTGAATAGCTTAAAATGTGAACAGTTATATATCCTTTGTCAAAGACAAGCAGCTGGCACATCCAAAGGAAAGCCTATCACTCTCTGTATTGGCTCTGTTGCTTATCTAAATGTGGTTGTCACAATCAGTTGATTGTCATAAGTTTCATTGGTCTTATGTGCTGGTATTTTCTGAGGTAGAGTGGAAGAAGTAAAACCCTTTAGAACTAAAGAGGAAATTGCATTTATTCGTCATAAACGTGTGTGAAATTAATGTAGTTTCTGCAACTTTTCCCCAGTGTGAATCTCAGAATATGGAACAAGAGCCCTTTGTTGTTGAACAGGATCTGTCCTACATTTTGTTCCTTAATTTGTGCTTTAATGTTTGCACACAATTTCCACAAAATGATCTTACTTATTTTCAACCACAGCAGTTTTTCTTCCTCCCAGCTTTCATTATCGAGTACTTTAGAGTCACCTATCCGTCTTTTATTCCCTTTCCTGTGAACAGTTCTCTCAGTGGGACCCTATCTGCTAATTCCCTCAATTTCCAAAGTTATCTTCAAAACTCAGGAGAGATTTAGACAGCTTTAGTGCAAGCAGAGGCTTGACTTAAATGAAAATGTGTAGTTTATCATAATTAGAGATTAAGAGTAAGCATAGTGTTTATTCATATTAATTATACAAACAACATGAACACTGTGATGCTTTAATTGGGACAGTCTAAAAATAAAGTTATAGGGAAATCACTTTCTCCCACAGTATCTGACTATGGAATATTTCTGTCTTATATTCTCTTATAGTAGCTCAAATCAATACATCTATCAGCAGATGAATAGCAAGCTAAATCTTTTAGCATGCAGCCAATACAGCTCTATTCAGCCTAACTGAATTCAATAGTGTTTTCTCCCAGGTACGTAGGTATAGTACTGGGAAAAAACCTCAACAACTTTTCTGTCTGGATTTTCACCTTTTGAAACATGGCAGCCCTAGTTCTACCAGTTCTTGGCTGGTGAAGCAAGGGAGTCCAGTCCTGGAACCTACCCAATGAATGAAGGGACTTTGCATCCCAGACCACCCATATCTCACAGCTGGGGCCTCCCCCCCCCCCGGAGCCTAATTCTATCAACAACCAGTGAAACAACCACAGAAGTAGCCGACACCTCTGTAGTAGATGTGCGCCTCCATCAGTGAAGCTCTTCTCTGCCAACATATACATCACCTCAATCTTAATGCCCCACCAAGCTAGTGAATTGGGGAGTTAGGGCTCCTTTATTAGTAAATTCTGCTAATATGAAGACAAACTTGGTCTTGTGTGAATTTTAGTTAACAGATGGTTCCCTTTATCCCTTTTTTAAAGTGTATGTAAGACCTGGTATGTGGCAGGTCTTGATGGAGTGGCACAGCCACTCCACAGCACTCATGCCACTCAGAGCAGAAGGGACGAGACAAGAAAAATGCCCATTTACTGCACCAACTCCCAAGCAGGTGCACCACACATGCTTAGAATAGGACCATTGCCCAGGCTTCTAAACCATGACTTGCTGAACCAGCATCATTATGTATGAACTAAAGCAGTATGTGTGCTAGAGCAATCCCACCAAAAGTGGTGTTTTTGTGAGGAGCCACGCATTGCCTGGCCGTAAGACAAGGAATCATGCATTCCCTATTTGTTCATTCACAGGCATTTACAGCTCACCTTCCACCATGCAGTCCCAGGAGAGGTTGCATATAGCTCAGTACAATTAAACAATTTCCACCTTTTTTGGTGGAAGATGCACCCCTTTGTGCACCTTGGCCTGATGTTAAAAAGAAACCGCTCTCTTACACAGCACTGCCTGACAAATTTCACATGGCGACGGAAATCCCAGCAGAGCCTCCTCTGCAGATCCAACACCTGACCAGTCTATATAGGATGAAAACCCCTGCAAATATATGAGGCTGGAGTTGTTTAGGGCTTTGTATTACAGGGAAACACCTTGAGTTGGGCTTAGAAGCACACTAGTACTCAGTGCAGGCCTATGGTATCCAATTGATTATACTTGTAAACATATTGTCAGTATGTGGAGAAATCAGCTCTTTAGCTCTCCCATTGATTTAATTAGTGACTGAGTTAAATCTCAAATTTAAAAAGCTAATTTTGCTGGATTAGAATAATTTAATGATAGGCAATAAAATGAGGCCTTAATTTCAACATTCCTGCATCCTGTTGAGTAAGCCTCCAATATCTGCTTAACAATTGGCTATATCAGAATGGTGGAATTTTCATTGCATTTCAGACACAAATTGTTTTCAACTAACTAAAACATAAATTAATATTGAGATTATTGCATTTTTAAGAAGCTCTATCGTATGGGCCACTGGAGCATTGAATGTGTAATATTTCCATCTTTGACATGCACTGTTGCCTCAGTTTTCTAATATTGATAGATTTCACCTTTCCAGATGTTACTAGAGATTATCAGTTCTCATCCTATAAATAATGCCAGAATCCATGTCTTTTTTAGAGTTAGAGAAGGTAGAGGGTGCGGAGATGTCCACTTCATAGCACTGAATAGGAGAGTAGGAGCTGGCTTAGCTCATTTGCTTGATATTGGACAATATACATATTTGAGATAATAGTTTGGGGAAAGGGTAAAACATCTAAGTATTAAGAATCTCATCTGTTTTAGTCATTCACAACCTGTATTTTATTAGTACTGGGTTTATATTTTCACTTATTACAGTATATAATTTATTTCTCTTGCAACCACATGTGCAAAAGTTGTTCAAGTTTATTTTTATACTGCACATGAAAACTGATTCATTGTTGCATTTTTTGGCTGACAACTTTGTGAAAAAAAGGTTAAAATCTCACAAAGGGCAAACCAGAAAATTCAGATGTTCAGCTCCTTGCTTTAATGGTTTGGGGGTTTTTACCACAAAAATGCATTTATACTTTAACAGAACTCTGCCAAAAACAATTCATAATCTATTTTAAGAATGCATAATCTATTTTGGCTCCATATAAGTACTAAATCTTACGTATATCAAGTTATGTATGCCGTGTGTATATAGAGCAGGTTGTAAAGTAGCTCCCACAGAAATCTGTTATGACTAATATGAGATCTGATTTTCAATGCGAATTTGGTATTTGGAGGTGGGGTGAGGACTACAATGTTCATTTTAAAAAATCCCATTCCTCCTCCTCCTCTCCTCCTTCTTTACCTCCCCTTGTTGAGAAATTCATGTTTAGTAGTCTGAGGTGGTGAGGGGGCTGAAATGAAAGTTCCCCATTGCTGGCACAAGTGGGCTAATAATTTATCACACCAGAATGCACATTCATATAAATGTGCATCCCATTGGAATTAATGCATTGCAGATGAACAATTTATGCATTGGGTGCTGATCTGGCACCAGAGAGCACCAGGCAGGCATCCTTTCTCAAGCTCCACAAATTGAGGGTATTAAGCACATGTCCTGCTGCTTGCTTTCCAGTAGTTTAGTCCAAACTCAACTATAGGGATCAAAACGGATGGGATTGAGCTTGCCCTTCCCATTTGATCAAGAAGTCCTTGAGGAAGTTGGAGTTCCTTTTGCTCAAGGAGTGAATCTATTCATCTCCTGAGCCTGACATGTTCCTCAGTAATGGCTTAGTGACAAAAGAAGTGGAGGTGTGAGAGAGAAACACTATCTCTATCATCTATCTATCAACCTGCACGCACACACTTTGTACTTCAATTATTGCTGGTCTGGTAACAAATACTTGTGCACATGCCCACAATGGGTCTCAGGTTTCAAATCCACATTAAACTCTGGTGTGGAACCCCGTTCTTCTGAGCTCTAACAGAAAAGTAATGACAGAGCTGACAGGGTCACGTCCAAGAAGCCTCCTGCAGCCCCTTCACTCTTCCTGAAATCTCCCAAGGTTGAACAGAGCTTTGTCTAAAGTCAGGTCTACCAACCCAGGAAACTAGTTGGATGGAGGGGAGGTAAAAGGAGAGGAATGCCCTCTGTTCCATCCTCCTTTTGAAAAATTGGTTTTAATTCCAATAACCTCTTTAGCTGATTAGTATTATATTCATTTTAAAAGTGGAGCCACGAATGCCTTATTTAATTGTGTACATTAAATCCAGGGACAAATGATTATGTAATTTGAAACAAAGCTATTACTGTTTTAAGTTTACTGATGTAGTTCACATTTTTAGAAAGCATATAGCTACATATTGTCACTGTGCCTCTTTTGCTTTGAATGTTCAGGAATCATTTCCTCACTTGTTCAGTAAAGTTGGGGGGGGGGAACGAATATCCGGGGGAGGGATATTCCTCAAGTATTTTATATGGTGGCCAGGTAGGCTACTGCCCTCTGGATGAACCACTGCCTCCTTTCACCAAAGGATATTTGGGTGTTATGGGTCAATGAGCTACACAGTATCGAAAATGTGTGGGAAGAGCATCTGGAAATTGATTCATTTCAATTCTGAGTGAGGTCAGGCCCTGCATATTGCTTAGAGTTGCTATTGTCCAACTCATGCGCTCCTTTGCTGGTAGATTTTTTAAAAAGAAATGCCACAAGTGCAGAATTGCTTTGGCAGGCAGCTGCAGCTTCTGTTTACATTTTTATATACAGAGAAATTGAATGAAGGGTAGGTGAGCAAATAGAAGAACAGCCATAAATTTGAATAATTGGATTTTATCTTTTGATAGTAAGAACCCTAGTATTGGAAGTCCACCAAGATATATAAAATAGAGTTCTCGGCAGAATGCTCTAGCTAAAGAGGAAGAGACTTAAGTTGATGCAAGGGGCACACTCTTGAGTTCTGCCAATTCTCCCTTTCTCCCCTCCACTGTACTGAATGATATTCTGAAGAAGAGGGTCCCCAACCTTCAAGAATAGCTGAAGGCAAGGGGTGGCTGCAGTGGGAAGGAAATGGGACCACAGCTCTGCTCTGCTCTTGATCTTAGGATCAAGTCTCTTAATGATCAATATCACCATACATCAATATATTTGTAGCAATATTATACTTCTAAAGAAAATCATGTATCAGACTAAAACAATCATCCTCTCTGTGGTTGATATTTCATAAAGCAACCTATCAACATAATAGTGATTATGATTAAATGGTTGGGTTGCTTATCCTTTTGGTATTGTGTATGAGCAGTTAAATGTATTTTATGTTGTGAGTTCTGTTTATTATCACTGAGACAATACATGGAAAGTATGAGATATGTTTCTCATAAGATTATATGGCACCGACCCACCCATCATATACAAAATGCATAGTGGGTGAGCAACACTCTTTCTTACAGGCTATGCCTCTTATTTAACACTCATTCTGATCTTATTGTGGCCAGGTTATATGATGTTGCATCAAGCAATTTTTATTCCACGCTTCCTAGTACATTTTGCCATCACTTTCTTTATACCAAAAAGTCAGTTGTTTTGAGGAAGTGCGTTTGTTGCTCAAGACCTCCCAGTCAACTTTAATTGTGCAACCTGAATTTTCTGAAATTTGACTGAATCCCACCTGAAACTAGGGAAGTGACCTGTATTTGTAGGGAGTTGCTGATGGCTCTGTCTGCAGAAATTCATGGTAACTATTCATGAACTCTTCCCATTTTCCACATGATTATAGCAAAAGCTACATTTTGAATGAGAACCTTTTCAAAATGTCATGCTAGTTGTATCATACTCTTTGGGACAAAGGCTGAAACACTATGCCTTAGCTATGTATGCACAAGGCTGCAATATTTAGCCTACCTGCCACCAAGCAAGTATTGCTAAACTCGGTGGGATTTGCTTCAAGTAAACATGTTTAGGATCATGCAGTAATCCTACTGATTAAATGCAGTAGGATGTAAATAAGTGTAACTAGGTGAAGGCTTGAAGCAAAGAAGCTTAACAAATGGTGCTCAGGTGCCTAGTTTATAGGTTATATAGCTAACATACTTTACATTTCGAAACAGGCATTAATTTAGAAATCCTGGCTAGAGTCATTACTTCTTCTCATAAGAAACCAGTATGTGTCAAAAGACCAGAAATATCCCTGCAACTCTGGGATCTATAAAACAGGAGTAGTTGTTTTTACTCGTAATATCAATGGACTTCATCAATAAGCACGACATTGTTATGTTTTACATGCCCCAGACAGAAACTGCGACAATACCTTGTTAACACTCTGAGCATATTAAAATTGGGTTGATTTGCTAAGGACCACTAAGGACTACTATATCACCTAGTTCATGCCCAATAAACATTGAAATGGAGGAGAGCACTGGAAATTATCCATCATTCTTTTATAGGCCTATTAAAGTAGTGTAACTTGGTAATATTAAGCTCCACTTCAAGGTAACATATGGCTGTGACTGAACAAGTGCAGGCCAAGAAACCATACTCAGCATTGCTTCTAGCATGACTGTGGTTGGAGAGAAGTTACACTGGTGTAAAGTTGTAGTTGGGAAGGGGCAGAGCAGCACATGTCCCCTTATGTGGTCATACATGAGGTCCTTAAGACAAATGTACATGGTCCATTTCTCATTGTAAGATTGGTTGATTGGCAAACTAAAAGGTATACATAACATCAGGTAGTCCTCCCTCGCTGTACTGTTATCGATGGCTGCTTAAAAAAATAAATTTCAGCAAGTCTGTCCAGACATGTAATTCTATTGTGTATTATGAAATTCTATTACAATAAGGGACGGCAGCTGATTGAACCTGCCCTAAAGATATTTGGTAGCAAAGTGCTTACTCAAGTGCTCTGTGGCGTTGAAATCTGGGACTCTGATTTGAACCCCATTAAAGTTTTGAAAACGCTGCAGAAATTTTTTTGGGGTGGGAAGCTATACTCCCTACTATCAGGGATATCAGCTACTCTTTGTACAGAATCTGAGTGGCCAACAATTAAGGCAATAGCCTTAACTGTGCTGAGTTAAATAATATTTTATAACATTGCTACCATGCCTATTGAGTGTTTTCTTGCTCTGCGCTATGTGGAATTGGGTGATAACCAACTCTGGAAAGCAGCTTGTCAATATGTTTTTGACTACTATTATTTTCCAGAACGGAGCTTTGCAATGACCTTGAATAAGTGTCAACTAAGGGATTGGTTCTTCTGGATAGAATCGGCAACTAATTAGAAACCCCATTCTGCCCCTCTCCCAATGGTATCCACTCTTGAGAACAGAGCATTTTAGAGCTAGTTATCTAACCAAAGTCTTAACAGTTTCCTTAAGAAATGCTTCTACGCTTTTGGATGGCTGCTACAACAGGGTTCAATATGCAGATAGATTTTTATTTGTAGTCAACCTCAGATGGAATACATCACTCATTGTCTGTTAACCTGCCCCTTATATAGAGAGCCAAGGGATCACTTTCTGAAACCTTCGTTTGCACAAGCAAACAATAGTTCAGTTTCATTTGAGTGGCAGTAACAGCTTGATAACATACATAGTGGCCCTGTATGCACTGGCTGCAAAAAAGAAAAAAATCAGGAAAAAGGAGTTAGATAAAATTGCTATAAGCTGTTGTAATGATTCAGAGGTTTAATCTGAAATTCAGCTGGATTTGAGTTAGTGTCTCAGATAACTTTCTCTTACATCATCGATGTTGGCAAATTGGATTTTAAGAAAATCAAAATAATATTCAAATTGGAGCTGTCAGAAATGCACAAGGGAAACTGTGTTTTAATGATCAGGACCTTGACAAAGTCCTTTTTATATTATGGATTTTTGTACTATGGATATATGTTCTGTATTATTTTATTAATACTATTGCCTAATACAAGTTGTTCCTGAACTTGAAACTTGAAAATAAAGCTGTGGTTCTTATTTGCATTACCATTTTTTGTAAACCCTTGTTGCACAGATACCACCATTAGCTGCTTCTGTAGTGATGGTGTTTGTATCTGTGTGAGTGCAACCATATTCCTCTGAAGCTTGGTTTCAGTCATGTAGCATCCTAGATGCTTAACTGAGCTTCACAGTATTTGAAGTTGTTTTCCACTGTGCCTTTTCTTTCTTATTTTCAGTGTCTTCCTAGACAAAGGAACATTGATCTTCAGTGCTCTAGGCAGTGCAGATTTTAGAGGTGTTTTTTCTCTCTCCCTCCTACTTCTCTCTTTATTGTCCTCTATATATTAAAATCACAAAAGGTTTTGCTACAGGGAATTTATGATGTGACTTAGCAACAGGGCCTTTAAGCTTTGTGTGTAGATGTGCACTTACTCAATTTGGAAAATAACCTAAGAACTGATAATGCTTGTTCAGTTTTTCTATTGGTGAGGTTCCTTTATGGATCATACATATGGTAAAATTACTATGAATAGTTTCTACAGTTGGTCCTCAAATGATACAATTAAGTTGACTGAAATATTGCTTTATGTTGAGTAACCCTTATTCACAGTGGCTGTTGGTAAAGATTTTGATGTGTTCTTTGCTCTGGATCTTGGCAGACTGTTTCCCATAACAAAATGTGGAAGAAGAGAAGCAAATCAAATAAAGCAGCTTTTAGAGTTAGTAGCCATTCACCCCCGTTTTCTTTCATTGAGTCTGTCTGAAAGTAGGTGTTTTAACATACAGCCATCTCTTGTTAACATGTGTGTTTATTTTAGCATGACAGTGTTGTGTTTTCATCTTCCCACGCTGACACAGCATGTTGTTGCATCTATATTTGCTTTGTTACTGTATGAGGCATTTAAAAATGGCTTAGTGAAGAGAAGGATTCTTGTCACAGATTCACTCTCCCACTTTGTGGAAACATGAATCATTTGAACAAGTCCTTTTTGGTTGTTTAAAATTCTGTCTGTTGCTGTTTGAATAGAATAAGAGAGAGTGTGATCTAATGTCAAGAATTTCAAAGTGCACTACCGTACCTTTGTTGGTCTGTGCTAAGCATGTTTTAATTTGAACATTTTCTACACATGTGTATTTACAAATTGAATCATTGTTATGCTGCTTCTCTGTTTGCATGATATGATTTTATTTTATATTTTTTTCCACTCACCAGATGTTTCCAACATTTTGCTTCCCACCACTGTCATCCCCTCCCTTACCACTGCAACAGTCACAACCACTGTAGCCTTAACAAGCACAGTCCCATCGGCAACAGCCATCAACACACGAGGTACAGTATGCTTCTTTGTTTTGGCCTGCAAATCACAATATAAATAGGCAACCACAGGTATATGCGCACTAAGTATGATCAAGATGATAAAGGGAGATTGTGAATATTGCAAATTTATGTTCAGTTTAATATACATGGGGACATCCAGTTTAATTGTCAGCAATTAACATAGTTGTGAATGATTTAACAGCACATTGTGCATCTTTGTCTAATGATATTTATGAATGTTGATGGGTGTTTTAACTGCTGTTATAAGTAATTGCTTCATTTAAGATTATCATATTAAACTTTTGTTGGAAGGAAACATACTTAATTTTGAATTAACATTGTCTCTTAAAACAATAAGTTTGCTTTCTGTTGCTAATATGCTGTGAACGTGTAAGTGGTTTGGATTTAACCTTATATTTATTTAGAACTATTTCATTCATGTTTATAGTTTAATTTTGCAATAATTCTGTTCCCTTCTGTAGCTGTGTAAAAGGCCTTCCCAGACCATAGATTTCTTGCTCTAGAAATCTGTAGCTGTTCCTGCAATGGATAATCCAGATAACCTTTTGAAAGTAATGTTTCTTTTATTAGGAAATTACTGTTTCCTACTGCTGGTGGTGGTGTGAAATGGCAGTCACTTTCTCACACACTCAGCACATCCATTTCCATTGGAAGTGCAAAATGATATGGCTTGTCTAGGGATGCCAGTGGAGATTAGTAACTCATCCACACAATAATCCCTTACCTTTTTGGCTGTGCGGATGTTGTACTTGACAAGGCTGCTGAATGGGAGTAAGCCTCCTTGAACTCAGTGGTCCTTACTTTTGAGCTGACATTAAAGCATTACACAGTTAAACAAACAAGAAAAGTGGTTGACTTTAAATGCATAAACTTGAAGCAAGTTTCCCATTTGCATTTCATATTTCCTAAGTAATGGTACATACTGATGGGTCACTATAACCACTAATATACGTTAATTTGCAACTAAATTTTTGTTTTAACTATTTATTTGTGCTTTTACCTAATACCTTTATCTTGTGAACCACCCTGAGATCTTGTGATGAAGGTTGTTATATAAATCTAATAAAAATATAAGCAACCAGGGAAAACTTACTTGCATAGGTAAGAATGGAACATATATTACAAACATACATACAATCACACATGTATAGGTGTGTGTATATTTATATCTTGTATTACTTATATTTATCTCCCATTCCTCTTCCAATGAACTCAAGGCAACATACATGCATACACTTCCCCTGTCACTTTTTTCCTCACAGCCACATTGTCATTTGGCCTGTGAAACTCTGGCTGACCCCTAAGCTGTATGGCTGATGGCAGACTTGAATCTGGGTCTCTCCAGTCACAGTCTGATACTCTTGCCATTTCATAGAATCATACAACTAGAGAGCTGGAATAGACTGTGAGGGTCATCTGGTCCAAGCTTTCGCAATGCAGGAATCTTTTGCCCATCGTGGGGCTCAATCCCACAACCTTGAGATTAAGAGACACATGCTCTACTGACTGAGCTATCTCAGCAGGATATGATAGTTTTATTTATTGAAAATGGTACACAGTACATAGATAATTGTTTATTATATGTGTCAAGCTGCATTGAATTAGGAATACTAGCTGGAAATAAATCACAAACCTAGAATTTTTATTAAACAATAACCTTAAAGGTTATTTTATTAAACCAAGTATGCGCAATGGGATGGACAAAAGAGATACTGACTATTCCAACACATTTTGGGCCTTTCTGGTCCTTCTTCAGGGAAATTCAGAGAAATAAAGATTTAACACTTAAGGGGGCAATTTTATGACCAGATCTGCTGGGATTAGAAGTTTAGGATGCAGTGGATCTCTGTCTCAGCTGGCTGTTTTCTAGCTCAACCAGGCTCAGCTGTTGTTAAATCCCAGCCCCAGCTCAGCCAAAGATGCACCAGCATAATTTGCTTATCCCAGCTCAGGTAGCTGAGCAGAAACTGACTTAACTGAGGCTAGTATGCATCCTCAAAAATGTGTATTCCAGGGTGTGCTGGGGGCTGGACCATAGAGGCTGTGTCCCAAGCCTATTCAACTCAGCCACATGACCTAGCAGCCTGGCTCACTTTTTTAAAGGCTTGTTTTCCGTCTTCCAGGCTTAGGCAGAAAAGCAGGCCTGCTGTTGAATGGAGGGCAACTTTACGCAGGCATAGGATTGTTTCCTACATGTGCTGCCTCTTCTTTTCTTAGTTTATCTATTCCTATGCTGAGACAACTAAGTACCTAGAACTATAAAAGGAAAGACTATCAGTTACTAGGCGGAACAGTTTGTTTTCATCAGATGGATGGGAAAGTACCATCTTTGCTTCTAGCAAGTAGATATACTCATAATTTTAGCACTGAGCAGTTACTCGAAGTATTTGAGGAACATAAAAAATATTATGCAAGATCACCCAGGGAGACCCAGTGGATAATTCTCCCACTTGTATACCAGATGGCTGAGCCAATCTGTGGAGACAAAATACAGTGTTTAACTAGTGTTGGATTAGACATTGTGCTGCTTTAATGCACAAACGTAAGCACACTGTTTTTATTTCAATATCTTTGGAAATCCTTTCTATATATTGTTACAAAAGTTGGGTGCCACCCTCACTCACTGTCGAGCAATTGCAAGATCCCAGGGGGGTTCCAGGCCGTCACTCAGAGTCTTGTGTTCCTTTGGAGAATTGAGACACCGTGGTAACTGTAATAACTTTAAGAAATATGGTACCTATTTACACCTTCTGACTGCATGGAGGGAAGCCAGAACTTACAGCATGGTCATTTCAAAAGGGGCTTATCCCCCACAGCAATGCAGCCATGGAGTTCAAAGCATCTCTTCCTGCCAGCCTTTGGCCATCCTTCCCAAGATGTATCCTAGTCTTTTTCTCTTCCTTCTTCCCAGAACACTCTCTTTTCCTGTCACCTCACACCCAGTTACCATGGCAAGCTTCCAAACCCATCTCTCTTCACACCTCAGGGCAAGGGGGGAGGACAGTTCTCTTGCATTGCCAATGGCTCTCAATGGCCCTGTATTGTTTCTTAATAGTCCTAGCTTGGCCAGGCCATTTTGCATAGGCTAGCTCAGGAATTCCTCTGCAGCTTGTATTTCTTCCTTCACGCCCCAAATAATCAAAATCCTACCATTTGTTAATTTCTAGGGTTTAACCTCCGCCCCCTATCTATAACAATATTTTTGTAGTTCCTTTAGTTCCCGGGTTTCTTCTGTCTTTCCTAAGACAATCTACTACAGTGCTTAAACCCTAAACAACCCAGACATGAAATTCCTGAAAAACTGCCTTCTTCCCTACAGACTATCTTGGATGGGGCCCCTTTGTACAGCCCTCAGTGGCTGCACACTCACTGTGGCAGCTTCTGAGCTGTGGAATTCCCCTCCTCTCAGTGGTGCATCTAATTACCTTCATTATATAGTTTTCATTGTATGCTGAGGACAAGCCACCATGCACACCCACCCCTTCTTTTGAAAGTATTTTGAAAATTACTCTGGAATTCCATATGGCTCAGATCAGCATGCCCTGTCTCACCTATCAGCTGCTGTAGCTTTTAATACAGAGTTGGTTGCAAAACATGCACAAGCCAACCACCATTTATTTTCCCTGTCCCCTCATTCAGGAAAATATATTTCCTTAATATTTGTTATATTATAAATATAGGTACCTATTAAAACATTTATTATAGAAAAGGACTCCTGCTGTGTTCAGCATTCCTTGCTTGTGTGTGTGCTCTTTCTCTACCAGTGCTGCAAAACAAGTACTGCAAAGTAGAAATCACTCTTTGCTGCTTCTCCTGGTGAGGTGTGGCCTTCCAGGAAACAGCTCTAAGCATCCTGAGATCACATATCCTGAGGCAGACCTGCTAATGTCATACAAGGACTATCTGTGTGCTGTAGCTGTATGTTAGCTCCTGTGTCCTGCTCTCGTGACAACAGGAGTGGGTGGGAAACTGCTTGTGCAAACACAAATAAAATGCTTTTTTAATAATAATAAAAAATTGGTTCTTCTAACTGGAGACAGTTGGGATGGACAGGAATTTGATTGGACTTGGCTGAGCAATGATGATGATGTAAAATGGAAGGCTAACGAGTATATGAGACTGGAAGGACTGTGACTTTCTGGTTTTTGTGAACATCTACATTTTTTTCTTGTCATTCCCCTTGGCAGGGCAATATTGTGGCTTGTACTATGTACCATCCAGCCACCATTGCCTATGAGATTCATCTGAATTAAGCCTATCAGCATCTTAGAAAGTGTTTGTTGCCTTTTATTAGAAGAAATCCTATATAAAGACCAGTGGATGCAATTGATTTTAGTTCGGGCGAATGATTGTTTCTTACTTGACAACATTGACATTGTATCTATGGCCAATTTTCCATAGGCATTCCTTACCATCTGATGGTGATCGTGCTACTGTAAGAAATAACAATTCCCAAAGAAAATGAAAGGAAGTTAATTCAGCTGTCTCAACAGACTGCATGCAATGCCTTTTTTGTGTGAAACTCATTATTAAAACATGTTCCAAACATTAGTTAAAACAGTTGGGTTGCAATCTGTACCTAATCATCAATTTATGGCTTATCACACCTCACGCAACTAAAGGAAGTATCACAGTACAGGGTTGCATAATTTCAAATCTGATTGCTTGGAATGATAAATATGGCCAATATGTGATACATTATGCCTACATTTCCTGGGACTTTATGGTTATACTACCGTTTTTACTCTTTATGCTTATGATCCAATATGGTATCTACACACAGAGCTGTTTCCCCCCCTTTGAAACATAGCATTTTCTACTATAATTTTTATCTCCAGTTTGGCTTCTTTCCCAAAAAAATTCTTAAAGAATGTCACAGTGTAGAACTAATAGCACTGAATAGCACTGTTGGAAATACATCAGCTAACTCTCCTCATCCCAAAAGCTGTGTAAGATGTGTGACCACTTCTAGCAAGATACAAATTCATGAATTCTTTTCATTTTCATATAAGGTCTCTAAATTTGCATTAAGTCATAATTTATCATTAATCACAATCCCTGTATTTCAAGAGCCATGAAATTTGTCTTTCTAGAATTCCATATATAGTCACAAAAGGTACTATTTCAATATGAATATTTTGCACAATAGACAGCTACTGTGCTTTAGAGCTCTCATTTTAACTATTAACTCATTTCACACTGAAGTGGTTCCTTACGGCCCATGCTATATTCCACAGGAAAGTAAAATTTACAGCTGACTCTAAAGATTTGCAATCCAGGCATGCTTTCATTTGCATAACGATCAGAAAGCAACCTTGAAAAGTTACTAAATCTACTTGGGTCATTAACAATGGTATTTCATGAAATACTTCCTTAGACTAGCTTTTTACTCACTTGGTCAGATGTGCATTTGCTCTTATGTTCAGTCCTTGTAAGTGATATCCTTTTGTGCTTCTATATTACCCATTAACTTCAAATAGACTTTTAAAATATTTTGTCTTCTATGCCTGGGGTGGGGGTAGGGATCAACAAACATATCAGCAAACATATTTTGGGGACCAAAATGCGTAGACAGAAGAAAACTGAAGAACCAAAAGACAGGGAAACATGAGTGCCTCAAGAGGCTTTTGCTGTGGATTTCCTTTCTAGTTTCCATATGGGAGTTGATAATGGCTCGCAGTAATGGACCTTTATTGTAATGGAATACTACAGAGGCACTTTTTCAAATTTCCAGTGCCTTCAACTAAGACAGCCTTAAACATATACCATTTCTTTAAATTACATACATTTGACATAACAAGTGGCAGGCTACAATGGGCTGTTCATACAGGCTCCTTCCATTTTTAGTGTAGACAACCATAACCTGGGAAACTACAGGGAGTGGGTGGCACTGTGGTCTAAACCACTGCGCCTCCTGGGCTTGCTGATCGGAAGGTTGGCAATTTGAATCCGCGTGACGGGGTGAGGTCCCATTGCTCAGTCCCAGCTCCTGCCAACCTAGCAGTTCAAAAGCATACCAGTGCAAGTAGATACCGTAAATAGGTACCACTATGGCGGGAAGGTAAACAGCGTTTCCGTGTGCTCTGGTTTCTGTCACAGTGTTCCATTGCGCCAGAAGTGGTTTAGTCATGCTGGCCACATGACCAGAAAGCTGTCTGTGGACAAACGCCAGCTCCCTTGGCCTGAAAAGCGAGATGAGTGTCGCAACTGCATAGTCACCTTTGACTGGACTTAACTATCCAGGGTCCTTTGCCTTTTCTTACCTTTACCTGGGAAACCCTTAACAAACCTGGATACTGCAGGATATAATGGATATAATGGACTTAAGTTACAGGAGAGTTGATTTTGTTGATTTTGTTTGATCATTAGTAGAAGCTTCTTGACAGTTAAGAACACTTTGACAACAGAACCAGTTACCTAGAGGGGTAATCGAGGCCTTCAGGCAGAAGCTAGATACCCATCTATAGGAAATGCTTTAGTTCTGGATTTCCCTCATTTAGGATGGGATTTAACTACATGGCCTACAAAGTCCCCTTCAACTCTATCATTGAGTACAGAGTAGGTAAGCTATATGCTAAACATCTTCTGGGAAAGCTTACCCAGTAGATGTTCCAATCTGCGTTACCAGGCCCTGAGCAGGTGGGCTTTTGCCAGGGAAAAACCACCTTGGCTGCCTCTGACCCCATGCACTCTGGCCACTGCTTGGAGGGGGGGCAGGCACCGGGCTTTTGTAAAAATATTTTAAATTATAAACCATAATTTGAAGAGCTCAATATAAACTTTATTTAGAGTAAATTAGCAGATGTATTTAACATCTTACCAATAGAGTTTAGTTTACATGAAGTTAATATTTTTATTTGCCATACAGAATCCCAACAATCCATAATATGAAGTTGTATAAATCTATTTTTCCCTTTTGCACTGCTATCTTATACATGTCTACTCAGAAGTAAACCCCATTGAGTTCAAGGGGGCTTATATTCAGGTAGGTGGCTATAAGATTACAGCTTTAGGGGAGAATTATAGTTAAGTGCAAGTATTTCCATAAGACAATATGTTCTCCTTCTCATCCCCTTGCACACTGTTACAGGGGTTCATTATACACACTCACCCACTGAGCCATTGGGGGGCAGGGGGGAGAAGCAAGGAGGACTTGTACTGACTCCCGCAACTGTTTAGTTGAATCTGATCCTTTAATCTGTTTTTAACTATATGTAAAAGCTAACTAGGGTGTACCTTTCATTAGAGGAAGTTAAATCAAAAGAATTACCTGGGCCCCTTTAATATTAAAATGTTTTCCACAACACCAGATCTTGCTTGTGACTCCATTTTTTATTCTTCCTGATCTCATTAAAGTACCTTAGTACTTCTGAGATACTGAGAGAAAGAGAGCACAAAGCAATAGTATAAAGTCATACACAAAGAAGAGAGGCCAGTTCTGTTGAATGGTGTCTGAGATAAGGAAGGAGTTATCTTTAAGATAGCTGTTATAGGGTTCCTCACATGTACAACTGATAATAAAGAGAGTGATCAGTGTCTAACCTTTAAATCAGTTGTGTTCAGCAGCATGTTAAACAGCTAGCTATTTTATAGCATACTGCATAACTGTATCATTGTTAGCTAATTAATTAAACTGATACGGCGTCTTGCTTTGACCTCCATGGGAGATACTGCATTTCTCATTTCCTGCGGCATTAATATTTTTCTAAGCTTGTTTAAAGCTTTGCTCTTTGACTTTCTCCTTATTCATCTAGGTCCATCTTTTTAAAAGTGTTTTCCCCTTGTCTCCCCACTAATAGAACAGAGAATCAGTGATAGAAGGATTTGCTATCTCTATCAGAGTCTTAACAGGGTCCAAACAAACCAAGAACTAAGCAGAAGCTGGAAGGAGCAACTACCAAGGCCACCCCATCTACCCCAGTAGATTTTTGAGGTTCCACTTGCAAACCTGGCTTCTTTCAAGAAAATGTGAAATCAAAATATTTAGGTATAGAGTGCCCCCCTCAACCTGCCCACACAAGAAAAAGAAAATGGAAAGAAAAGGAAATTAGAAACCCATTGTAGTTCATCAGACTGGGTGAAGGAAAGAATCTTCAGAGGCAGTGGCATCGCAAGGAGGGCAGAGGGGCGGTGTGCCCTGGGTGCTATGTTGGGGGGGTGACAAGAAGGCACTCTGCGGGGTGCTCGCCCCGCTGCCCCCGGGGCAGAAGGGCGAGCAGCCATCGCACCACCGCAGCTGCATGTGGAGGATCCTCCATTCAGAGCTGCAGCCACAAGCAGAGGATTCCGCCACCATCCGTATGGTGTTTGAGCGGTGCCAGTGGCAAACCATTATGTACAACGCATTCGCAGTGTCGCACACATCCACTGTACGTAGCAACGCCGCACATGCGCTGTACATAGTGGTTTGCCACCGGTGCCGCCCAAGCGCCGTACGGACAGTAATGGGATCCCTCCATTGCCACTACAGCTGCAAGCGGAGGATCCCTCTGCTGCCGCTGCAGCCGCGAGGAGAGGATCCCGCCACCGTCCGTATGACACTCGTGCAGCACTGGCGACAAACTACTACGTACAATACATGCACGGTGTTGCGCACATGCGCCCTATGTAGCGATGCCACGCATGTGTCGTACGTAGTGACGTTACACATGCGTCGTACGTAGCAGCGCAACGCATGCGCAGCCGGCGGTTTGCCCCGCCCCGGGTGTCGGTTAGCCTTTGTTCGCCCCTGTTCAGAGGCCGGAAATGCTTGCATCAGCAGATACGAATTTTACTAGTTCCCAATTCTTCTCCAAGCAGATATTCTCCATTATTTTTGACATCCCACTCTCTAATCATCAAGTCCCCAGACAGCTGGTACAGGCTCCCTGAATGTGGTATCTTCCTAAACCAACCCCTTGCAATGCAGGAATCTCAGCGAAAGCATCCTTGACAGATGGCCATCTGCTTAAAAACCTCCCACCACATCCCAAGGGAGTCCATCCCACTGTCAACAGCTCTTATTGTCAGAAAGTTCTTCCAGATGTTTAGTCAGAATCTTCACCCTGATTGCATGGAAGAGCCTACAAAAGTAGAGGCCCCTGTCAGACTTTCCACTGAGCACAGATAGGTGCAGTGCTGGTCCCCATTCCACACATTGCATGCTGATGGAAGGTGTGAGAGGTGCTTCAGTGGAGCCTGGAAGAAAAGGAGCAAGGAATGTAGGCAATAAATAGCATTTCCTTAACTTTTCTGGTTTAGGTGAACCTTTACTTCACACAAAATAAAAGAAATAAAGGCTGGATCAATTCATTCTTCTAGGTCTAGCACATGTTTCCCAGGTTCTGTGCACAATTACTCAGAAGGAAGTCCCATAGAGTTCTGCAGGATTTACTCCCAGAAAATAAGAAATGTTACAAAACGTTAATTTCAGGCTCAGAATATTGATTATGGTAGTTCAGATTGCTTACCTTCCATATGAGTAATATTCCTTGAATATTATCACTCTAGCTTGGGTTTTAATTCTACCTATAGAACAGAATAAAAGAGTTAGATGGGTCCTTGAAGTTCAGCCTTCAGCTAGATAGAAAAGAACTTCCTCCTCACTTTTCTGCTGTTCTGGATTGGGGGGAGGTATTTTTTTTTCTTCTTCTTCCTCTTTTCTCCTCCTCCCCTCTGGTGCATGGAACACTATTAGGGCAGGCCCCTAGTATTTTAACATTTATTTCTATTGTGTTTTGGCTATGCACACATTTACGGATCAAAACACTGTGAAGTTGTTTTGTAAGCTGTGCTTCAGGTTGCAGTTGCATCTTGCTGTAAACATCAGTACACTTGGATGTGTTTCCACATTGCATGATGTCAGCCCACTCTAGTGGGCACAGAAGAAGTAGGGATATCTTGCCCCTTGCAAATTGCCTGGTTGGTTTCCTACTACAGTTTTCAAGTCTAATCAAAGCTGGCTTTGGGGAAAATGGATCATAATACACCATTTCACATGTAACTCTCCATCCTGGATAATGTTGTGTGTACACAGATTCAGAAATCAGTAGTGGCAGTGCACTGGAGCCACAGTAAATGGTGATGTTTACACAGCCCTTGTTTTTCACATTTGTGGGCTCACATTTTTGGCAGGTGAAATAGGGTGCTCATGGGGGGGAAGCCAAATTGGAATTCGTTTTTGTCACAGTTATAAGATATGACAAATTTTGTTATATTTTCATTATACGTTTCCAGTTATTTCTTGAGGAAAGAAGTTAGTTAAAAAGAGGAAGTCTATACTTTAGATATTTTTATTCACACACACACACACACACACACACACATATGACATAAATATAGCTTGAGTTATCTGTTATGCCTTTGAAGCTAAAAAGATTACTGGGTCTGCCCTTTTTTGTGCTGACACTCCACTTGAAACACTGTTGATAACTTCCAGGGTGAGCTTGATGAAATACTGCATTAATACTAATTACACTATGTTTTGGGGTGAAAGATGACCTTGATACAATCTTGGTTGCAATATCCCTTAGAACAAAAAGATAGTGGCAGCATTGACACAGTATGACCTTGAATATCTTGTTTACAAGAAAAGTCAATTATAGCAAACAATGTTTCTGTGTTTGTTGATTTAGCAGCTTTATTCAATTCCACGGTATTTGGTGCTGATTTCTAGTAGCCCATCCTTCCTACAATAATCTTCACATGAAACAGCCTCATGCTCATCTTACTAATAAACTGCTTCAGAAATATGCTTTTTCATTTCAGCTTTTTAAAAGGGGAAGTTTTGCAGCAGACTTGCCAAAACAGACCAAATGTAGAGTGATACGCAGCAGTACTCTCACTAAATTTGGCAACCAGAACAAATACTTAAAGTTTAAAAGGAGAATATTTTTACCTTCATGTATGTTCCCTTTTTAAATGTTATAATTTACTTAGATTTCTTATCCACCCTTCATAAGGTCCCAGTTTATACAATATGAAAATCAGTTAAAACAAAAAGAGTTAACCAACATTAGTACAGTACTGAAAGGAAGACCAGGACGTGGTTGGTCGACTTTAATGCAGTATATCGTAATAGCCACATCTACAGATTACATTCGCACAGGCTAAAAATGCCTTACTTGAAGACCTATCCTATGCATCCTTACTCCCAAGTAAGTGCCACCAGTTCACAGACAACAGCCCTGGGCTAAATGAGCCACTATGTTCAGTGAGACTTACTTGCCAGTAAGTGTGTCTACAATGGTAGACTGTCGCACTTCATGTGATTGTAAAACTAAATTACAGCTAAAAGTCAGTTTTTAAAAATCTAGTCCACACCTTAAATGAGTTTCCTGAAGTTAACAAAAGTGGGGGGGGGGAAATCTGGCTTCATTCACAAATAACAGCAAACCACAAGTTTGCACTATGAGCACAAGTCATATTAATCCTTGGGTTCACATACTCAACCTCTCCCTCACCTTCTGATGCAGGCAGAAGGAGTTGTGAAGTTTTTGTTTCCATTTTAGACTAATTGAAATTAATAATTTTATTATTTATATGCTATCCATCTAACTGGGTTGCCTAGTCACTGGGTAGTAATCAGCGCAGCTTGTGATGTGAAACTGGCTCAATTTATCCAACCATAGTTAAGAATAACTACCGATTCTGTTTTGGTCATAGTGTGTGCATTTGGTGTGGTTACTTTGTGTATTTTTCCTGGTACTGTGCTGTTGAAGGCTCCCTTCTCTTTCACAGCAACAGTATGTCTCTCTCTGTGTGTGTCTGTGTCTGTCTCTCTCTCTCTCTCTCTCTCTCTCTCTGTGTGTGTGTGTGTGTGTGTGTGTGTGTGAGAGAGAGAGAGAGAGAGAGAGAGAGAGAGAGAGAGAGAGATTATATGTTCTCCACAATCTAGACCTAACTAACTTCCCATGGTAAGCCTGACTATATACTCAGCAGCCACGTTGAGCTGTGCCATGCCATGTCCTCCCCTCACCATGGCAGACATTTGGTGACTGGTGCTAGCTAGTCCAAGCACGTTGGTGACCCCAATATAAAGCATGTGTTTTGTCATTGGGCTATTTTCCTATTCAAATAATTGATTCTGAGTATTCCAACTGAGAGCCACTCCTCCCTGTTTTTCATGAGGTTGTGTTTTTTACTGTTTGCATGTAACACAAGCAGATCCCCCTATGTGATAGGCGAAGCCACCATTAATGGAATCTACCACCTTAAAAAAAGCTTGTGGAATTTATGAAACTTTTGCAAATTTGATTACAAGTGAATTGGATAGCATCAATCTGGAGGTGTGTGTAGAATTAATTGTTCCTTTAATCAAGGAACCTCCCCTCATTTACATCCCTGTAAAAACTTCTCTTTCTTCCCTCTCTTCCTTAGACATGTTTTAAGTCTTTTTCATACTTCTGTCAAAGTTTCTGCAATTTTTTAAAGCCTCTCTGACTCATCTTCCCTAAATAATTAACACCTTGTGTCTCTCTTTCACATATATAATTATAATTTCTTAGAAACATTGTTCTTTGGGTCTATTAATTTATTTTAATTAATTCTTGTCGTAGTCTTTTCCAGTCTGGTTCTTATTCTTTGTGTTTTACTGATGTGGGCCTTCCTAACCTAACTTGTAGTCTTTCGTAGGCTAAACTGCAGACTTGTTAAATTCTGTAATTGCAGGCTACAATCGGAAAAAGACTTTGTAGGAAGTGAGTCCCATGGGAGTAAACCTGTACAAGATAGAACTGTTAATGTGGTGTAGAAGCTTGAGAGTTGGATTAAGACTAGAACAACCTGGGTTTAAAGTTTAGTGGGTGACCTTAGGTCAGTGTTTCTCAGCCTGACCAACCTCAGCAAGGGGGTTATCTACAATATCATTCATTTATTCTTTTTGTAACTGGATTTTGTTATAGAGACCTTTTGTTTTAAGAGGATAATCTGCATCTGTACCACTTCATTACTACTCTTTTGTGTTGAAACTCTTTTATGGTTTCTGCCAATGCTTCCTGCATGTCTGCTCTTCCCACCACCTGCCAGACTTAAGCTAGATAAAACTCCCATTAATTAATTTGTTTCATTGCATTCTGTGTTTCAAATAAAAAAGAAGTTATTGGGTTATTTCAAATAGCATAGAAGTTATTTGATTGTTTTCAATTATTTAGCTCTCTCCTTTTTTATTCTGGGGAAACAAGTTTAAATGTGTTATTCATATTGAATTGTTCAACTTTAATTCAAGGCACAGTTTGAGTGATGCCTTTTAAACCAATAAGTTAGCGCACCAAAATGAGAAGCAAGTTAATAATAATATAAAAGAAAATTAGGTTAATTCAGTTCCTTTATTAATCTTACCATGCCAACTACCTTTCCTTGCATCAGACATACATTTTGTAATCACAATTTGCAATAGTTTTAACATCTTTGGGAAGGCTGCATTGGTCTTACGAGCCTGATCTGGTTTCTCGATCTATATTCCAGCGCTTTATAGAATAAGCAACCAAAGAGTGGACAGTGTATCTGAACTCTCTATGCGTGACTGCCTTCTGGGCAATTGAAAACCAGTAGTTTGTTTCTCAGAGTGCAGCAGCATGCTCGTGCATTGCCAATCCATTTCACAGACCTCCAAGTTATCAAAGTCTATGAAATTTTTGGATCCTGTAGCTCCTGATTTTGCTTTAAAGCATCTGTTCCCAATATTTCCGGGCTTGGAGTGATGAAAAGAAATGAGTCTTTCATAGCCATTGGCTTTGGCTATTCTCCATTGCCTGACACTATGCCAAATACTTTCCAAGAGTTGTTATAGACTCGCAATGCCTTTGGGACTTTTGGTTGTATAATACATCCCTTGAAGCACAGTGTGATTGTTGGGGTTGCTGGCAGCAAAGTCTTAGGGAACCAATTTGCTAATTGTTTGAGTGTGACTGAGGCATGTACTTCTTTACTTCCGGGCACATTAGGGCACTGACCTTTCAGAATGGCCCAATGGTTTCTGATGCTAAGTTCTTTGAAACTATTGTGAAAATTGGACTTTAGCTTTCAGCATATTGTCAACATGAAAGAGAGAAACAGAAATAAGCAGAGAAATGCTGTTTACTGCTGTGTGCGCTATGTGATCAAAATGCAATGTTCTTTTATCAACTGGAACAGTTATAATCCATCTCTTTTGAAAGAAGATAGTGGGGAATGCTGATCCCACTATATTACCAAATAGTCAAATAGGTAATACAAACAGAAACTATTTTGTCAAATAGTTGCAAATAGAAACTATTTTGTCATTTTTAGTTAGTTAGTTTGTTTGTTTTTTAATATTGCTGACCTACAGCAGCAGATTCTTTTGTTTTAAAAATAAACATGGATATAGGTGCAAAGCAATCTGCTGATGGATTACCTGTCAGGCACTCGCTGATGCAGACCAGTACTTGTGTGTATTTTCCCATTCTTTCAACAATTGAGAGCAAAATGGTGTATAACTAGCAGTAGACAAGCTCTGTGACACTGGAAATAATGCCTACATAGATGAAGATCACAAAAGCCTTCATTTTCCAGGGTGTCTAAACTTTATCAATTCTCTTAAATGTTTGTGGAGCTGACCAATAGCTTCAAAGAGCTTCCTTCCTCTCAAGGAAGTGAAACTTTTCTTGAAGTAGCTCCAAGTGGTTTACGAGTGGCCTCTCATGTGAGATACTCCTCCACAGCAATGCATTGCCTTTTCAATAATAACTTTTATTAAAAACAGACACAGACACAAAACCAATTTTCTTTGGATAGTGTGTGTTCCAGCTCTCCAGCACTCTTAGAGGAGAGAAATGGTCTAGAACGGGCACTGTTTGTGATCCAGTCTAGGAAACGTCTTCTCACTATTGATTATCTTGACAGGGAGAAGTGTTTGAATTAGCAAGCCATTGAAAATGCACCCAATACTATAACAGTTAAACTACCTGTAAAATTTGTTTGCAAATTGGAAAAAAAAATATTTCAGATGCCATCACTGAGAAGTTGTATCTAGTTTATTTGTCAATACTTCTGGCCATTTAAATTATTACAGTTGGTACCTCAGAATTTCTCTACCTTCTGGCACATAACTGTCATAATTCCAGTACAGGCTCTTACAGTGACAGATAAGTGATGTGCCCAAGGAATTTCCACACCCTGAATGTTCTCTAGCTGCTTTAATGGACCCCAGAGGCTGCAGACATCTTAAAGCTCTTAAGACTTCTATAAATCGCATGTGGGATCCTTGCCAGAGCAGTTCAGAATTTGCTGGTTGCAAATATTGCTTGAAGCTTTCTGCACTGAGCTTTCCCTACATCACCCATCTTGTTCTTAATAGCTTGGCTACATTGTAAATAAGCTATGCAAATTAATTTCACCATTTCAGTGAACTTTCGTGGGTCTCCATCACACAAATATATAATGTCACATTTCTCAAAGCTATTTCTTCTGTATTTGGGGATGGTATTTCTGACAGAAATTTCTGTATTAATTACGCTTGATCATATTTAAAACAAAATTTCTTATGATAGTAACTGGGAGAAAAAGCAGCAGCCTGGGAAGACATTTGCTCTGCCCTGTAAATGCCCATTCACCCATCTCTATGGAATAAAGATCTGCTTCTCTCCTATAGTTCAAAACAATAATTTGTTTATCACTTTGAAAAATCAAGGTCAATATACTCAGTTAGTTCTTCTCTTAACAAAATTTTCTTAATTTATAACATTTGAGAAATATATTGGGAGAACCGAGATTTAGGCTGCAATCCTAAACCCACTTACCTAGAACTAAGCCTCCTTGAATTTAAAAGGACTTACTTCTGAGTAGATAAATTTAGAATTGAGTGGTTAATCCCACTGAAATTATTGGAATTTAAGTTAGTCATGGTTATCTTAACTCCCCGGTCTATGCAGAGTTTATTTGAGGCTCATGGCAGGTGAATGGGAGCCTTGTTATATTGTACAAGACTGCAGGGTGAGAGGGGGAAATACCTGAAATCATGTAGGGAACCTTGCAACACAATTCATTCTGTACAAAACAGACCCTTTGGAGAAGCATTTTTGGGAGTGCTGGGCAGCAGAGGGAAATAGAGAGATTTGCCTCCCATTCATACAATCATGAGATAAAACCTATTATTTACTAGCTTTATTTAAATCAATTTTTAATAAATAGAGTTTATTGCGGAATGGGCAGCCAACACTCAATGTAAGGTTGCTGGAAGACCCTTCTGTTAGGTAATGAAGGTGAGAGTGGTAAATACATTTTCAGCAAGTGGGAGAAGGGAAATAGTAGCACAAGGCACATTTAATTTTCAGTAGCAATATTATGCTCCATCCCCTTTCAACAGCAGCTCCTGCTTGCTTCAGGCAGAGATTTGAAGGCTGGCTTTATTCCAGCATGTTGAAAAGGAGCTGTTGCCTATACAAATCTGCATAATAGCAATCTTCATCATTAGTAGTTTTTATATTTTTCTCCGTTTCTCAAGTAATGATTCATAATGAGTGGAAATGAGCTGGATAGTTCATTGGTGAGCTTGAATATTGATTAACTGAAGCCCTAAAACAGCATCTTCTGACCATGTCTATTTTATTGTTTATTTGTTTGTTTTTATCAATACTGGATTTTGTGGCAAAAAAATATATATTACAGCACAATACTTGGGTTTTGATTTTGATTGGTCCCGTGCCATTGCTTATAGCATCCCAGTATGCATTATACTTCCTTCAGGGGAGGCTCCTCATGGGCCAAGTGGGGTGTAGCCCTGCCAACATTCCCCCCCCCAAAACCCCCCTCCAAAGTCATAAAAATCACTAACAGTAGGTCCCTTCTCTATCTCTAAGGAGAGGAAACAGTTAAAAAAAACCCACCCAAGCATAGAAAGAGTGAGGGAGTCAGGGCAGGATGATTCCTATCTCTTCTCCTGGCTTCTCTCTCTCTCTCTGTCAGAAGCCACGCCTGGGGGAGATTTAAACAATACTTTGTCTCCCTAAAGCCCTGAGTGTGGAATTGAGCTGGGCTGTTCTTGCATAGCCCCAAGCTGTTTACTTGTCCTGCTTTGCCAAAAATGGTTGTGAGAAATCCACTCCCCTTCCCTGAGGGGCGGTGTTGCAGACTGGCATCCGGGACCCCCAGTGACCCGGATTGGGGCTGAGGGATGCCGTGCATGTCACCAAGACTCCGGCTGCATCACACCCCCGGCTGACCAATCTGGCTGGCTGGGGGGGGGGCTGGCCACAGGACGTTTAAACTGCAGCACGGCTGGGGGGTGGCTTCCTTTTGCCTCATTACTTTTGATCGGGAGGCCTTGTTTCGCAATGGTGGTGTTCACCTTTTTGATATGGGAAATGATATTTGGCCATTTGATATCATGGAGGGCATTTGAGATTGGTTGCAGTTGTGAGGGTCTTGGCGATGAGGCATTGGGTACGCCTTTGTGATGGGAGGGGTCAGGATATAGTCTGGTTTCACCTAAGCCAAACCGCTCACATCTGTAACCAATAAAGTTGTGGCCTATTTTTGCCCATTAACCTAAATTATCCATGTCTCTGTGTGTTTATTATATAAGGGAACTACAGGGCCTGGGGCCTTGCTGTGCAAATGATGGGCCTTTGCTTGTATTGGGAACCTGTTTTTCTGATGGGGAAGATGGAATACTGTTGAGGGCTTCTGTTGAAATTACAAGCTATCCTATAGCACTTCCTTTGCATTCTCCCCCCAAATATTTTTGTTTATGTGTTTTAACTTACTGTTCAGCTAAACCACGCATGGCCAAACTTGGCCCTTCAGATGTTTTGGGACTACAACTCCAATCATCCCTAGATAACTGGACCAGTGGTTGGGGATAATGGGAATTGTAGCCCCAAAACATCTGAAGGGCTAAGTTTGGCCCTGCCTAGGCTAAGCCTTCTAAGAGAAAACCCATTGAAAGTAATAAACCTAAGTGAATCATGCCTATTAACTTCAAGGGCTTACTCTGAATGGAACTAGCATTTAATATCACCCATTTATGCCAGAGTACGTATTTATTGATAAGGAGGGGGGGAGGAATAAATGGCAGGCCTGAAAAGCGAGGTGTGTGCTGCACCCCATAGTCGCCTTTGACTGGACTTAACCGTCCAGGGGTCCTTTACCTTTTACCTTACCTAAATTCAAATCTTTACTCTGCCATGAAGCTCACTATATGACACTGGGGCAATTGCTATGGTTTCATTTTGGTGAACAATGCATGCTGCCTGCAAACCTCTGTCCACTTAAATGAGAGCAAGTTGCATTGGGCCCCTCCTTCATGGAGCAGGGAAACAAGCTCCAGTGGCTGACTTCGCAAAACTACTTCACAAAACTACTCACAAGGAATGAGGAGGGGGACCCATGTGATCTAGGTCCACTGGATCTAGGTTCTACCAGTTCCCAATTACTTCCTTGCATTAAGGGTTGATTCACGTTTTATGCCCTTTAATCATCAGTGTGTGCAGTGTAAGCCCTGCAAGGTGTGAAGGGAAGGTTCAAGAACAATGACAATTTGAAACAGCCCTTGGACTTTGGAACTGCTGGAGTGTTACACTGCAAGTTTACTTCCCCCCAATGAATGAGTCTTGTTCTAGAAATGGCTACAAACACACAGCTTCTGGACATTCCTGGAAGTATCAGCACCAGCAGCTTTTATTACAGGCCTGACTAGCTGTTCATTCTGATGAACTGAATAGAAATAAAAGATGAGAAAAAACACTCTGAGACTGTCAGTGTCACAAAATGTCAAATCTTTCCAGAAAAAAGGTGCAGTAGAGAAATCTATACATGTATTTGTCTTAAGGTGCATGTTTTCAGGCTGTAGCAGCCCTTTTCAAAGAACATTCCTTATGCGTTAAGTGTGGGGGAGCAATGAGACCACACTGGGCAGTCATGCCGCCCATATCATTGTGTGCCACTCTGGTGTGCTCCCTGGGTATCATATTGAGTTAAATGTATGAAAGGGGCTCTCTACACATATCACTGAGTAGCTCATTTCTGCAGAAAGTCTACATGTGCCCAAAGACAGCAAGGAGCTTGGTAAACCAAGAAAGAGACCCATTTTTTCTGCAGCCAGCATTGACCCTAGTGTGTGCCAGCCAAGTGGGAATTGGTTGCATATAGATAGCTAACTGACTCCCACAGAGCTCTGTGCCATATCTAATACAGTCATACCTCATGTTGCATTAGGTTCATGTTGCGTCTTTTCGACTTGCGAACATGGCAAACCCGGAAGTGTATACTTCTGGGTTTCGCCGTGTGCGCAGAAGTGTTCTGCGCGCTTTGCATATGTGCAGAAGCACTGCTCTAGTTGTGGACTTTCTGGGGTGCAAATGGCACCCCAGAACGGATCGTGTCCACAACTAGTGGTACCACTGTATAGGCACCTTTAATCTGCCACCAATCATCCCTTGCAAGTGAACGGCTTCCATCCAGTAAGCATATGCTGCCTCAAATAAAATAAGTACCCTTTTGGCATTTCTCGAAAGATTCAAGCTCATCCCTTCAAGGACAAGATCACCTTATTAAAATAAGAGTTGACTGGCAGAGATACACTTGTGACTTTGCTTTAGCCCTATGGCATGAAACCTCATGAGTATGAATCAAGATGACCCACGAAAACTCATCTGCCTACACAATGACACTGCTGTTTCATTTCTCCTTCCTTGTCATACCATTTGTTCCTCTCCAAGCAATATAGCCCCTTCCTAGGGGTTTTAGTTCCCCACCGGCAGCGATGTCAGGCTGGAGATTAGGATGACAATGAGAGTTTAGAAAGAGAAATACTTCTTATATAAAGTATGTGTAATTGTCCACATTCCTTTTATATATATCTCTTTACCTAATTACTTAAAAGGCAATATTTTTAACTAAGTATCCAGCGACACGAACTAATTCTGCAATATTGTAAGAACAACTATTTAGCATTAAGAATTCTTGTCTTATTTTGCTTTCCGCCCCCTTCTTCCCTTCTCTCTTTCTCCTTGCTGTGTTGTGTTTTTAGGTAAGCCTGAAAGCAGGGACTGTCTCATTTTAACCGAGTGTATACTAACCATTCTGGAAGCCTTTCTATGTTGGAGAGCAAGGTACAAATACTGGAAGGAAGGAAGGAAGGAAGGAAGGAAGGAAGGAAGGAAGATATATCCTCATTAATAAGAAATTACACACCATTTAGAAGGGCAGGAATTTACATGCAACTTTTCTTATGCTTGTAAAGTGACTAATTTGTTAAGTGAAGTAAGGTTGTGGTTCGAGGACCCGACCCCCGCAT
Source organism: Podarcis raffonei (assembly GCF_027172205.1). Lineage (NCBI taxonomy): Eukaryota > Metazoa > Chordata > Lepidosauria > Squamata > Lacertidae > Podarcis > Podarcis raffonei. Next base: position 44,131,587 of record NC_070605.1, on the reverse strand, counting down.
CGTGAAATGAATACGCAAGGACACATGATATAAGGTTAATGGGCAAGAAAAGGCCACAACTTTATTGATTACAGCAGTGAAAAGGTATTGGCTTATGCATTGGATGTCTAAAACAAGGGGGTTTATTCACCAGTAGGTGGAGCCTGTTGATGCTAATCCAACTATAGGCTCACCCCTGCTGTCACCGAGGGTCGTGCCGTGGCCTCCCGCCAAGCAGGCATCGGACAGAATACACGACCGCCAGATTCCTTTAACGGAATACCCAAAAATTGAAGGCATAGGCGATGGCCACACCTAGCCCTTCGACACACCACACCACATTATTCCAATGCCTAACCTACCCACCAATACCACAAAAGTTGTGACAATTGCTACGAGGTAGGCGAAAAAACCAAAAAGCCTAATGCCAAATGGAAAAATTCCTACCAGGCCCCCTGGACAACCAGGGCGACCAACCTAAGGTCCATAGCAAGGCCAATGAACTAAGACCCTGAGCTTAAAGGGAGTGGAGGGTGGGTGACTCGCGACGAGGCAACGGCGAAGAATGAGGCCGTGGAGAGGCTGGCGCCGCAGCAAAAGGCTGCAGAACACGCCCCCTCGCAGGCACCTGGTTGGGTGGCCACTGAGGGGCGTGGGCGCCAGCCAGGGGAGGGGAGGCGGCAGGGGGCTCACGCCCCCTGCTAGGGGCGGAGCTCGGGCTCCCGCCCACAACCACTCCCCTCTCTTCCAGGGAGGAGAGTCTTTAGAAATAAGGAAATGAGGTCATTTGGCTTAGATGTTATAACAGAGGAAATGCAGCCAAGAAGTATAGCCAAGCCCCCTAAATCTCCTTCCCCACCTTTTTTCCTGAAGGCTCTCCTGTGCCTTCACAAGCTATCCATCAGAAACCCCACTGTGCAATTGAGAAAAATTCTCTCTCTCCTCTCCCCCAACTCTTAAACAATTTTCACTCATCTCCTTTCACATGTCACTTCTAACCTCTTGGCCTACCTGAATTATAAGTGCTTCAAGGCAGACACCAGGTATGCAAGTACTTTTATATATCTTTAATCTCCTCCTCTGACGGTGACTTATTTTTTTCAAAATAAAGCAAAACAGAACAAAACAAAACAAAATACTTAACACAGTTTACTCTAAACAATTTGGGCCTTTAATGCAGTAAACGTCAGAACAGGGACATTATTTTTCTGTTTATACTCAAAAGTCAGTTACATGAAAAGCGGGGAACTCTCTGTATTTACTTATGCTTTCAATAAATGTAGGCACAATTACTTTGAATTATTTCTTTACATTCTCAAGAATCATTTTCAAATCATGAATATCAGCAAGGGGAAAGGTTGGCTATATTTAACAGTACCACTATCAACTCAGCATCAACTTCACTATAATTGATTTCAAGTATTTTCATAGGTGTAAAAGTACTGAAATGAGGCAGCTTGTTTGGAGGGTGTCATGAGGATGAAGGGGGTTCTGTACTATTTAGGTGTAGATGCTGCTGTAAAAATGTTACGCTAAATAGCGCTCTCTGTTGAAAATGGTGTTTGATTTTTTGATTTACAGCAACAGTTCTGCTCATCATCACACAAACACACACTCAGAGCTCATTACTTTTCACACTATTATAATTATCAGCTCTTTTACATCTTCAGACTTTATTGGAGGTGTCTGGAAGGATATTCTATTTTGCATGCACAGCTGGTTACTTCACACTGATGTTACTTCTCCCCCAGTAAAGAAAGATGTGCTCTGTTGGCTGTACAGATATGGGGGGGAAATCTTGTTCACCACGTTTTATATTAATGTAGTGTTATTAGGAAGGTCACAAAGGACATTTAACAAAACAGGCTCAATTATATAGTTAATACTATATAAAGATATATTTATTTTTAAGTGATCATTTTGTATGCTATTATCTTTGCTGATTGCTAACAACTGCAGTGTTAAATTTTGATTAGGTAGCTTAGTTTTTTGTTTAATACTTTCATTTCCAAACTGAGCTCAATATACAAAGACTTCTTGATGCATGCATATGATAATTAAAGAACCAAAATGGTGCCAATATAAACAGCTTTATGGTTTTTTATAGTTTATAAAGCAGCTGAAAATAAGTAGCTATAGTACAAAAATAAAATACAGTTCATTATACCAGGTTTCCATTCTGAGCACTGGTCAACACCTAGTTCTATAAAAAAAACTTTGAGGGAGTTTAGTAATGAGCACTGGCCTATCTTCTATTCTCTCCAAAGCAGGCTGTCAGCAAGCCTAACTCCCAGTCACCATTTCATCCTCTACTGGCAGTTGGGACCAGTATTTTGAACTGCCTGAGCTACGTCTCATATTGGATCCCTTGGAGGCTGAACAGCCGTATTGTCCACCAGTCATAGATCCCAAATTATTTCTAGTAATAGTCCTAAATAGTCACTTGTGAGCTTTCCTCTTGCCCTGGCTTGCCTTGGAATCCATTCTCTGATGAAAAATATTTTAGCATTTCTTAAAGAAAGCTTCTCTTTTCTTTTTAATGAGATCGTAAGCAGTGGTGAAGTATGTTCACTGGAAACATGAGAGGCACTGCCAGGTTCTCCTTACCTGGAAAAGATGCTACTGAGCTGACAAGCAGGAAGCAGAGGTTGCACCGTTTTCTGTGCTTCAAAAATCAGTCTGGGAGATAGAGGAAACTGCAAATCCCATGCTCCTGGTAGGAAATTGTGTTTCTCAGTTTGCACAGGAATTCCACTTGCAGTTAAGGTTTTTTATGTTGCTGCTGAACTGTCCTTCCCTGGTTACTGCATTTCCATTTTCTAAGTAAAGGTCATGTTATTTACAAAAAAAGTGCACAGCATGCTACCAAGCTTCCAATGCAGGGGCATAAAATCATAGAATTGGAAGGGACCCCTGGGGTCATCTAGTCTAACCCCCACAATGCAGGAAACTCAACTAGATCATACATGACAGATGGCCATCCAACCTCTGCTTAAAAATCTCCAGTGAAGGAGAGTCTACCACCTTACTGTCAGGAAGTTCTTCCTGATGTTTAGTCAGAATCTCCTTTCTTGTAACTTGAATCCATTGTTACAGATCAGAGCAGGAAGCAGCATTAGCTTAGTCTCATCTCACCAAGTGAAACAGTTAAATCGTATGCCTGTCTGCTCAGAAGTATGTCTCATACAACTCAATGGACCTTAGTAGGAATAGGACGAGTAGCATCTTTTCAGTGTGACACGTGAAAGATGCATGTGAGAAGGTTATGCTGCATCACAAAATGCCTCAAACACACATTAGATAGCTGACAACCGGGGCAGCTCATAGCCATGAAAGGTATTAAACCAGTTAAAAATACCATGGCCTATGGTACCAAAGGCAAGTCATAGGTTTAAATATAAAAGTCCACTGGAGAATGCAAGGCATTTGTACCCTTCTCACTTTTTGAACTAGTGTGTCAGTCAAGAGTAACCATATTCCAAATATTTTTGTCCACAGTTGGTAATCTGTAAGCTTTTCTGAAGTGCTGGAGTTGTTACTGATTGATTTTTCGTTTCATTTCTATACTGCACTTCCTTCCGTTGAACTGAAAAAAGGTCCACTGAGACTTCACAGAGGCAATGCTGGAAAAGAAAGCCATTGCTGCATCTGCCACAGACACAGAATAGGATTTTAAATGCTGCATTGAATCAGATTTATTTTGAACATTTCTATGCTGCCCTTCCTTGGTAGTATCAGGGCAGTGCACTATAGTATAAACACATAGTTCATAAAAACAACACATTGCAACATATACAACAATCACAGTAAAACCAGCCAACTCTACTAAAGGGCTTGGTATTAATAACCAGCAAATGCCTGGGGAAATAGAAATGTATTTAGGATGTGCTGAAAGTATGTTGAGGTAATAATATGTTCCTCCTGTTGCTTGAGGCAGGAAATGCCTCAACAGAATCTCTGATCGACTCCTCCACTGGAGTGATAGTTCACCAAGCTTGCAAGTACAGTCGTACCTTGGAAGTCGAACGGAATCCATTCCGGAAGTCTGTTTGACTTCCAAAATGTTCAGAAACCAAACCGCAGCTTCTGATTGGCTGCAGGAGGCTCCTGCAGCCAATTGGGAGCCACAGAAGCCCCGTCGGACGTTCAGCTTCCAAAAACAGTTAGCAAACCAGAACAGTCACTTCTAGGTTTATGGTGATCGGGAGCCAAAATGTTTGAGAACTAAGCTGTTCGACTTCCAAGGTAAATGAAACATTCAGTAAGACAAACAACAAAACAAATATTGCACATACTGACCACACAACACTCTCTGACCTCCTACTTCTAATCCACCCATCAACCAAATATGTCTTGCAATTCTGGGTGGCCCTTGGCCGACTAAGAACACCCTTCAGATGTTTCCAGTAGATGCTTCTCCAGTGAGCACTTGGTTTCGTGATTTAAGACCTGCATTCAAGGCACCTTTCTTGTTAAATAGTATTTTATTACACTTTAATATCATTGGGAATATTTTTGCATACATCACCTATCCATTTCATACCTTGTAGAACTGTGTTTCTAAATAATGAGATTTAGGGGAGTGGTCATTCTTAGTTTTAACATGAACAGCCACATTTTATCATTCAAAGTACAGCGTGGTACACAACTGAGTAAACATATTTCAGAACAATTGTCATTTAGTAAAATGAAATACTGCCATTGTTTGGTAATGCTCGCTTAACAGCTCTAAGATTAGACCACATCTCACTTTCCCCCAGTGGGCAGCATTTAAGAAGTGAGTAATAGGTCTGTCTGCCTTTGTCAAGTAATCCCAAATGTAAGTAATTTACAGGACGACATTAGAAGCTGCTACAAGCGACATATTGTAATATGTCATTGGAAATCAGCTTCCCTTTGCACGTTTGATCAACGGCCAGATGGAAGCTTTTATCACATTTATTTAATCTGAAATATACATAGTAATTACAGTGGACCTTTTGATTTGAGCCCTCATTGCTGTCTCCAGAGAAACGGGGGAATGAGTCTGTCATTGTGGTATAGATGCAACCTGGTAAGGCAGAATTATGATGTGCGTATCGTTCCCCAGTAGTCTGTTGACACAGGGATTATCAGTCCTGTTGGAAAGAAAAGCAGTAAGGGATACGAAAAGCCATGAACCAACAACTGTCCAGCTTTTTATTAGACATATTAACAGCTTTTAGAAAACCAAAGAATAGCCTCAAACTTGGCAGGCTCATATAACCCCAAGAAAAACGATTAAGAGTGCATATTGAGTAGTATTTTACTTTTAGGCAATTAGAAAGAATGAGAAAGAAGAAAACAAGACTTTATGGTTCCCAGAAGGGAATTTCGTTAAAAACATAAAATACTTTCAAATATGCTTTAATTAAATGATGACACTACTGGTTGTTTTGACTTTAGATATACAGTGGTACCTCAGGTTAAGAACTTAATTTGTTCCGGAGGTCCGTTCTTAACCTGAAACTGTTCTTAACCTGAAGCACCACTTTAGCTAATAGGGCCTCCTGCTGCTGCCGTGCCGCCAGAGCACGATTTCTGTTCTCATCCTGAAGCAAAGTTCTTAACCTGAGGTGCTATTTCTGGGTTAGCGGAGTCTGTAACCTGAAGCGTCTGTAACCTGAAGCATCTGTAACCCGAGGTACCACTGTATAAAGTAAGTGCTGTGTCAAATAATTTATCTTTTCCTCTCCATTTGGGATTTTTTTTGCCCCACTGGAAGTTACAGGTGCCCTGTACCAGCTTGAAATATCTATACCTATAAATTCTGATAGGCGTGAAGAATGGCAACTGTAATTTCCATTCTTTTCCCCTTACTGTTTTTGGAGTTAAAAGGAGCTTAATCCCAGGCAAATGAGTAAAGGATTGAAGCAGATTAATTTTACCTTCCTGGGCAGGGGAAATCTGCAGTTGGAAGCACCACGCCATCCACAACCCTATTAAGGTAAAGGGACCCCTGACCATTAGGTCCAGCTGTGGCCGACTCTGGCGTTGCAGCGCTCATCTCGCTTTACTGGCCGAGGGAGCCAGCATACAGCTTCCGAGTCATGTGGCCAGCATGACTAAGCCGCTTCTGGCAAACCAGAGCAGCGCACAGAAACGCCGTTTACCTTCCCGCCGGAGCGGTACCTATTTATCTACTTGCACTTTGAACTGCTAGGTTGGCAGGAGCAGGGACCGAGCAACGGGAGCTCACCCCTTCTGATCGGCAAGTCCTAGGCTCTGTGGTTTGACCCACAGCTCCACCCGCGTCCCTACAACCCTATTAGCACATGTTAATTGCACCCCACCCACACCAGTTTTATTTTTATTTTTTCCTTCCCATTGATTTCAATCTGAAGGGAGGGGAGTATGCCAGCCCCAGGGCTGGTATAATTTTTCACCACATTGGTAAGTATGACTGGGAATGAGCCATCTTCAGATCCTGTGGACCAATGGCTTCCAACAACAACACCCCCTGAATGCTCATTAATGATCCCACCACAGAGAGCCACCAGTGGGTCTACAGTGGCACTTTATGCTGTCACACACAAAGGCCTCCAAACATAGACCTCTCTCTCTGCCCACAGTGAGGTCCAGTGTTTTATCGCCTCTCAGGTTCTCTCTGTCACCAGAGGAAACAAAATTTTACTGCATGGTTCACACCTCTAGGATCAGTTTGCTTTTTCTCTATTTGCTTCAGCTTATGTCATCACTCTGCTATAGGTATCATGATACCCTTGTTTATGTACCTCCCCATATCAGAAGGGCATCATAACTTTCATTATTAATTGGTATTGCAGCTCACAATAAGAATCAGAAGGTCATCATTATGATTTGTGAGTGCACAAGTGCACTGAGGATTACGAAAAATAACGCAGAATGTAATATTGCACTTAGAATTAGTGTCATAATTAATAGAATAAAATACTTTTTTATAGTTTATAGAAACATTTTTTCATTTAAATAATCTCTGGCACTTATTTGACCACATTAAAATATTAAAATGGATATGTTAGTGTCTGAAATTGTATCTTGATAATGGCAGCTTGTATCATAACACAGAAATGCCCTAGTCTGTGCTCAGATTTGGAGGTAATTGGGGGGGGATCATGAGATAGCTGAAGTTTTAGAGACTCTTTAAAAATGTATTTCTGTGACACTGAAAGTGAGGGAAAGGAATAAGTAGAGCAAAGGAGGGAGAATAGTAATTTGTATAACTCCCTCCACCAGGTCTCTCGCTTTCTCTCTTAAAGCTATGGATATCAGCCTGTAAAATAGTTATAGCACAAAGCCTTGAACTGTTGACTGTTGAACTATAAGCAACAGAGGTCACCCAAACCCCCCACAATGCTCAGAACATAAACTGGCAGTCAATATACAGCATTTATCCACAGCTTGATTGAAAGGTGATGAAGACTGTGTTCTGATATTTAAATTATCATGGGGAATTTTCCGTTTTCTTCTATGCATGAATCAAAGAACAATGGCACTGTGTATCAACAACCTTTTTAATAAGAGAAATTATTCAGCAATAGATAAGGCAGGCAGAAGAGAATATATATTTAAATGTGCTTGAGAATGACCTTTAGCATTCTGTTCTTGTTTCCATTACACAGGAAGGATTAGCCTCTAAGTTGCTGTACTCACCCATCCCTGTTGGTATATTCTTTAAAGTATATAAAAATCAGGGATAGTCAGGAGCTTAATTAAGAATACAGTCTAGTCTTTCAGGGCCCTTCCCAAAGTCTTTTACATTACTGCTTTCATAGGAAAAGCCTTAAAACATTTTCAAGAGAGAAGCTGGATTTTTCCATTACGCAGCCTTCCATTTTAACTTGCTAGAACCCAAACCATTAACATTTCAAGGGGACTAAGACAGAGATAACATATCTTGAAATCAAGGGGAATTCACTGTTTGGGTGGCATTCAGATGCTTCCAGTACATGTTTTAAATACATCTGAGATCATTCTAATCAGATTCACTTTTTGCACTTTCCCCCCATTCTTTTTTGAGTCCTGTTAACAGTATGTCCAGGTCATAAGGTGCATGCACACAAGTGTGTGTATACACACGCACCCCAACACAAGCCATGTCTCTTTCTTTGGACTACCTGTTTCTGTTTGAAGCATTTCACATAACAGCCATGGGCCATGATTTAGCATTCAGTTTTATGGTATTAGAAGGAACATCTCTTTGCCCACCCTGAGAGTTCTCCCTCCCAGCAGTGCATCATATAAATTCTGGTGCCGCATCCATTCCTTTTTTCCAATCAGAATTTACTGGGCAACATCAACAAGGGCAAATGGAGGCCACTTATTGCCCTCACTCTGAAAGGGAGGCGAGAGAGAGAGAAAATATCCCTGTTGCCAAGGCAATGAATATTTCCCCCTCAGCCCTGCAGTTTTTTGTTTTTGGTTTTTTTTTAAAAAAAATGTATACTGGGATTTAAATATAGCTGAATTAACTGTCTGCAAGCCATTGTGACTGGGAGCTGTGGAGATAGTGTTTCAGGAAGGGGGCAGCAGGGGACCTGAGTGACAGTTTGGCTGTAGTTTACTATGTATCAAACTAAGGATTAATCTGAGAAAGTAGTTTCTTCTGCATATACATACAAAATGGATCAAAACCTGGTGAGTTCTAATTGGTCAGGCACTCCTTTCTTATCCTACTGGATCGTTGGTATAGGCCAGTGGGGGAGCAAAACTGCACCCAAATTGAAATGATTAGCTAAGGGAGCCCTTGCTACAGAAAACAGAAGGTTGAGCTCTGGCCAAGGAGGACAGAAAAGAAAACTGCTGAAAGAGATTGTTGGTGTAAGAGCTGGTGTCATATAAAGGAAATCAAAGGACTCAGGAAGGGGCTTTTAGAGAAACTTCAGAGGCCCGAGAAAATCAAAGAGCTAAAATCACTGGATACAACTGGGAAGGTTTGCAGAGAAGAGTTTGTGTCTTAAGAGGCTGTGGGAACGCTAAGAACAGAGGTTGCTGGATCAGGGTGAAGACTGTAGCAGAAACACTTCATTAAGTGTGGACTTGGTTGAAGACGACAAGGACAGTGGTACCTCGGTTTACGAACTTAATCCGTTCCGGAAGTCCATTCTTAAACCAAAACCGTTCTTAAACCAAGGCACATTTTCCCTAATGTGGCCTCCCACTGCCCTTCCACCATTCGGATTTTGTTCTTAGACTGAGGTAAAGTTCGCAAACCGGGACACTAATTCCGGTTTTGCGGAGTTCATAAACTGAATTGTTCGTTAACAGTACTGTTCTTAATCTGAGGTACCACTGTACAGTCCTCAGTGCCTAGTTGATGAGTGTTAACTAGGGAGGAGTGGGATAGGGAATCAGCTTTAGGTCTGATTATGAACAGAACTGAGGCTTGCATAACTCTCTCCTTAAGGTGACAGAAACCCTACACTGTATTTGCTAAATAATTCAATGATACAGTGAGATAATTCTTATATAAAGCAATTATAACAAAATGAAGTTAACCATCTAGTTTATTAAGTTACTATACATACCAACATCATTGTCTGATTAGTAACTATTTTAAATAAATTATAATTTACTCTTATTTTTTACTTTTACCTTTCTCATTATCAATGGCTCATAGACATGTTGAGTATGCTCTACTTTCATGGCTAGAGGCAGCAATGCTTCTGAATGACAGTTGCTGGAGACCACAGGAGAGGAGAGGGCTCTTGCACTTGCTCTGCTTATGGACTTCCCATAGGCAATTGGTTGGCTGCTGTGAGAACAGGATGCTGAACTAGATGGGCCATTATTACTTAATATTTTAGTTTCCATGCTGTTTTGTCCGGTGCTTCTCCAGAGCTTCTGGTGGATAAACTAAGGTAGAATACAAATTGTACTGAGACGTGTGGTGGCCTCAATAACAAAAGGTTAGGAAAAATAAACAATAAGTAATATCTGGGTATAGGGGGAACCTAATGTGTCAGACATCCATCCATAACCAATAAATAAGCAGTAGAGGGATTCTTTTTCATAAGAACATGACTTTGTCCAAACAAACTGGGCTGACAGCACTAAGGATAAGTGAAGGCCTCCTGTTGCCCTCACTTTGAATGGGAATGGGGGAAAATAGGGAACATATTCCTGTTGCCAAGGCAATGAAGACACTGCCATTTCAGCCCCACAATTTAGTGTGAAAGAAATGAATGCTGCATTAGAAAGGACATTATTTTTAAAAACGATTTGCTGTTGTGCACATGCACATGAATGCACAGAACAAACAGTTCGAAAAAGAGTCCCTTGGAATGCAGTGCTGATTGTGACCAGTCTGAGGTGGAGTGGGATCATGTCCTCAGTGCCTTGGCAATGGGGATGCAGTCTTTTTTCTGTCCATGCCTCCTTTAAGTGGGCAAACATTTCTACTCCCTTTTGAGTTCTCCCCAAATGCTAGTCTTTATTTTTGTTTTTAGCTCAATATACATTCTTTCTTGCTATGTGCACCCATTTCCCCCCACTAGGTAGTAATCTACGGTAGTTTTGAGAGGAGAAACTCTTCATTTTTAGCAACTTTCCCTGAAGCATTTAGCCAGAAATGGTAATTATGTAAGATAATAGAGGAAGTAAATTCAGCACTGTAGTTCACTCAAGGGATTTTGTGTGTGTTGGTAAGTGCTGCAAGATAGTGCATAGCTCTACATATATATGTCTTTCTTTTCTGTTAATATTTGCACATTAGGGATGTTTTGTCGTATTTTATGTAAATATGGTTTTCACCTTGAGATGGCAAAACCTTAATAAACCTGATCACTGGTGCACATTTCTGATAGGTTATTTGTCTTAATGAAAACATCCTAAATAGCTGTACAGTTGGAATCTCGAATTTTTTGGAATCTCTGCATTTTGTTTTATCATGTATCCAAAATACAAGCATGTACTTGTGTATTTTGGTCATGTTGAATTTCTGGTATTCCTACCCTTGAACATCTAATGTTTGTCAGGGGTGAAGAGAACAAACTGCCTAAGGGGCAGGTTTGTGTCTGGAGAGATAGACAGTGAGAGAGAGAGCTTTGCTGGGTTACTTTTCAACAGGAAAGCCTATCTGCCAATTCTTTCCCTGGTGTGCAAGGAGAAGCAGGAACCATGCTGCTGCTGAGAAGTAAACAGGAAATTACTCTCCATTGTCTGCTCCCTATTGGTCAGGATGGATGGGGGAGCAGTTGGTAGCACTTGCAATTGTTTCCTGGAGCTCTGTGCTTGGTTCTCAGGCACATGGTTCAGATATGGTGATATCTCACTTAGGTATCTTTGTGTGGGAAAACAGAATCTCGCTTCTGCTACTCTTGCTGATGAAAATGCCTAATACCTGTTGATGTGGATTGGGGACTGGGTAAAGGAGAACAGAAGAGTAAGAAAGGCACCAGTCAAGCCAAAACAAACAAATGGAGACTTTTCAGAGTGCATGAAAGTCAGTGCTATCTGTTGTATGTTAACAGTCAATGCTAACTTACTCTCCCTGATCTGGCCACAGTGATCCATGTGATGGTCACCTCCAGGCTTGATTATTGTAACTCGCTCTACATGGAGCTGCCCTTGAAGCTGACCCAGAAACTCCAGCAGATGCAGAATGCCGCGGTGAGACTCCTTACAGGGTCCTTGCCACGTGACCACATTCGTCCAGTGCTTTACCAGCTGCACTGGCTTCCGGTGGAGGACAGGGTCAGGTTTAAGGTGCTGGTTTTGACCTTTAAAAGCCCTATGCAGCCTAGGACCCTCGTACCTACGGGACTGCCTCCCCTGGTATGCCCCACAGAGGACCTTGAGGTCCACAAATAACAACACTTTGTAGGTCCCAAGCCTCAAGGGGTTAGATTGGTCTCAACTAGGGCCAGGGCCTTTTCAGCACTGGCACCGACTTGGTGGAACGCTCTGTCACAAGAGACTAGGGCTCTGCGGGATTTGACATCTTTCCGCAGGGCCTGCAAGACGGAGCGGTTCCACCTGGCCTTTGGTTTGAATTCAGTCTGACCCTTATGTTTCCCTCCCCTTATGGTTTTGATTTATGGGCTACTACTAAAATGAGGCTGCATTTTAAATTGTATTTTAACCCGTATTTTAATTAACTGTTCTTTCTTTTTATTACATTTTATTGTAATTTTATTGGTGTTAGCTGCCCTGAGTCTGGTTCTGGCTGGGGAGGGCAGGGTATAAATAATTAAAAAAAAATTATTATTATTATTATTATTATCTCCCTCTTTTACTTTACTGTGGCTTAAGCCTCAACTAATAGGTATTTTGAAGGGAATAAAGATACATATTTTTTGCTCTATACGACTCACTTTTTCCTTCCTAAAAAGTAAGGGGAAATGTGTGTGCATCTTATGGAGCGAATGCAGGCTGCACAGCTATCCCAGAAGCCAGAACAGCAAGAGGGATCGCTGCTTTCGCTGCGCAGCTATCCCTCTTGTTGTTCTGGCTTCTGAGATTCAGAATATTTTTTTTCTTGTTTTCCTCCTCCAAAAACTAGGTGCGGCTTATGGTCTGGTGCGTCTTATAGAGCGAAAAATACGGTAATTGTTTTTAACACCTGGAATTCAAAGCAACACGTGATGGAAATGAGGGAATTGGGTCTGTGTGCTATAGAGAAGGCTCCTTCCACTCCCTCAATACCCTAGTGTGAGATCTGACAGAAAGAAGAACTGCAAAGGTCAGGTGTCCACCTCTTCCTTCCCTTCTTTACATCTATGGTCATCTTTTGAGCAGTATTGTGTCAACTTTTTAACTAATATTCAAAGTGATTCCAGGTAAATTTCTACCTATAACTCAAGTGGATTAGGGGGACTGAATCTGATACATTTGTTGCTCTGATTCAGATTTTTAAAATGGTCTGATAAACAAGACTGTGAACAAGCTATGTGGCCACACTCCCTTTTTTCCTTTCCTTTGCCTCCTTTCCTCATGGAACTGACTTCAGTAAGACTTTCAACAAAGTCCCCCAAGATTTTCTTGTGGAGGAGCTGGCAAGATGATGTTACTGTTAGGTAGATCTGGTTGACTGACCAAAGCCAAAGAGTTCTCACCAATGGTTACTCGTTATCCTAGAAAGAAGCGACAAGTGGGATGTTGTAGGATTCTGTCCTGGTGTTGTTCATCATATTTATAAATGACTTAGATTAAGAACTTTCTGATGGTAAGAGCTGTCTGACTGTGGAATGGATTTCCTCAGGAGGTGGTGGACTTTCCTCCACTGGAGGTTTTTAAACAGAGCTTGGATAGCCATCTGTCAGGGTTTCTTTAGCCGTGGTTCCTGTGTTGCAGGGAGTTATGCTAGAGGACACTTGGAGTCCCTTCCACCTCTACAGTTTTGTATTTCTGTGCTTTTAAGCTGTTAACTTCCTGTTTCTCATGGTACCCAAATCAAGAAACTGGCATAATTGCTTCTGAAGGCAGCCCTGTTTAGGGAAGTTTTTAATGTTTGATGTTTTATCATGTTTTTAATATTCTGCTGGGATATTCTGCCCAGCCAGATGGGTGGGGGATAAGTAATAATTTGTTGTTGTTGTTGTTGTTGTTGTTGTTGTTGTTGTTGTTATATTAGGATATAGTTTACTATTATATCTAACTTCTTATATAAAGAATCTCTTATAAGGATCTGATATCTGACGTTCAGTGATTGGCTAGTTACAAAAAATGGTTACTGTTGCATTCTAGTGGAGCTCTATATAAGCAGGCTGACTGAGCTCCTCAGTTCAGTTCTGTTCCAGCTTACAAATAAAGAGCTGCTTTGGAAGAATCACTGTGTCGTCTGATATGTTCACCCACAACTTAACAATAACAGTAAAAACAATCCTTTATAGAACAATCCTAAGAGAGCTGGAGAGAAAGACCCTTATTCATCTTTTAAAAACATTTCTTATTCCCATTGCTTCTCAGTTCCAGGAATATGGGAGGCTTTTGGTTCCAATGGATCCAGTGCCTTTCCTGATCTACCGTGGAATCTTTTTAGCTCTGTCTGACATTAGCTACCATGAGGCTACAACAGTTGGTGCATGGACCAACCTCCTTCTCAGGCCTTGGGCCTCCCTCTCTGCCTGCAAAATCCCGTGGCCCCTGAGAAATCCTCCCAAAGACTTTAATACTGTGCCCTAGATTTTCAAAGAAAGCAAAGTTCAAAAGATTTAATTTATTAAGGCTGTGATTATAAGCGTGCCTGCTCACAAGCTCAAATCAATTCATGGGATACTTAACAATTAAATATGTTTCACAGCCTTGTCGTATGAAGCATTTCAGTGTTCATTTGCAGTGTGCATATATAGATAGATAGATACATGATAGATAGATAGATAGATGATAGATAGATAGATAGATAGATCTGCAACTGTACTCTCATTACAAATCTATGCATACTTTACGGGGGAGCATATCCCACTGAACACAGTGGGCCCTTTTTGAAGCATGCTTGGGATTGCAGTTAAATGGGTCAATATTTCATAGATCCTTTGTGTAAAACGGATAGTTCTAGATGGTTTGAAGGCATAGTGGCAACATGATGCAAGTGGAAAGATAAAATAGGAAAGATGAATGTATGCATTACAGAGATTGCCAAATTATTACTTAATAAATTTCTTACTTGGTAAGCAGCTGTGCAACTACTGCTATTAGGATTGAAGGTCTGACACCTTATCTGCAATGGACATGCCTGTTTGTGACACACAACTTTAGGAGAGCACCATTTCAGAGATGGTATTTTCCCCACCTTTAGTTTGGGCTTTCTACCCTCCACCCCCACTCCCCCCAAAATCACAAGAGTTATTTTTCAAAAGCTGCTCCCTCCCCCTTTTTTCTCACTGTACATTTTCAAACGAATTGCAAAAGATACCTCCTGAAAGGGAACTGTCCATATATCACTGCATGTGAACCTGTTAATACATTGTGAGCATACTAATAGTGATCTTGGCAGAGCTGCTGTTCATTGGTAGTTGAGGCATTCTTAATGTAAAATTAAATTATTCTAGCCTTATCTTTAAGACCAAATCATTTTCTAGATCTCCTTCTTTCACTTATTTTAACCGATACCCGGGAGGTTACTGTACCACTTAATCGATCAGAACTTCTGAGGAATTACTCCCCTAGGTGATGCTATTTTCCCTGGCTGCCTTTCTGATGAGGCCCCTAAAAATAAATGAGCAGTGTACTAAATGACAAGTTTAAATCCTTTGGTGTTCCTAATGTTTGGAACACGGAACCTTAGCACAATAGGGGCTAATATATATATATAAAGTTAAAAACGATTTGAATTTACCCACTTCAGCATTAATCAAATAGCTGCTTTGAATTCACGAACTAACACTTGAGAATGAACGAAGTTCCTCAAAGATGCATTTACGTTTATCTGACCAAATTCATGCAGACTCAGCTTCGCCTGCAGAACTTGCTCAGCTACACTGTCTCCCTCCCTCTCTCTTTTTCTACTGCAAAAGGATACGGATGACAAAAGGAGAATATATAAGGGATTCCCACTGAGATTCAGCTCTATAAATTATGTATTATGCAGACACCATTCTGCTGATTCTATCTGTTCCCCAATTCTTGATTCCTTGTTTTTCCGTCTATAAATAGCTATGGCCAGATTTTCAGTTGAAAAGTGATGAGGACAAAACCAGAAATCTTTCCTACTAGTACTGTCTGCTTAAGATTCCCTCTCCCTTTCATACTGTGACGTCCTCAGGGCTTTAAGTCTCTGGGAATACAAGCAGTGCTGTATCACTGATAAGCTAGTAGGGAATGGACTGAAATAACTCTTGTAAATATTTCTAAAATGACTTTTTTGTGGGGGGGGGGAGACAATTGTTTTATACCTTATCATCTGGATATTTTCATTTTTCAGCATATCAGAATAATATGTTATACTGTCATTTTTTTCCCCTAGACCCCAATGCTATGGCTGAAAAGGACGCAACGGACCACGCTGTTATAGGAGGGATAGTTGCTGTAGTTGTTTTTGTCACACTATGTTCTATAATTCTGCTTGGTCGATATCTGGCAAGACATAAAGGTAGGCTAGATTTAATCACAGTGCAGTCACCTTTTGTAGCAATATTTCCTAGTGATTAGTTTTACCCTGCAACACTTTTTTTTTATTTAAGAAACTCTTCTAGACCCCAGGAAAACTCAGCTCTGATGTTACAGCATCAAGTTTTTGGTTTTTTTTGTTGTTTTTTTAGTGAGGTCCTGATTTTTACCCAATTTTACAGCTGGATTAACTGTGGCAAAATAACATCTAGCAATCTGCCCAAGGTCACACAGGGTGTCTGTCTGACTCGGAATCAGGCAGTTGGGATTCTGTGTCATGCAATAGACCCCCACTGTCCCTTAATTTAACGAGTTTGTAAGATAAAATTTTTATATAAATAGGCAGACAAGCAGATAAGATAGACAGTTGTGAACTGCTGGGTCTCAAAAATGCTTTTTTTTTTTCAACCCTCAAGACAGGAAAGGTACTGACCATTAAATTCTGACGTCCTAACAGTCATTTTTAAGCCTGGGGGGGGGAGTGTGGTGCAAAATGGGCATGTACATTTTGGGGATTTTTCTCCCTGGATGTTTTAGGGAGGAAATAGGTACGACGAGGCAGCCACCATCTATTTATGCATCAAAGCAGGGCAGGTTGGGCCTACTTATTACAAGAAAAGCAAGCAGGTAATTGGAATAAGCCCTCTCCCTTTCCCCATCCTCTTTCCTTAATGGAATCTGTTGCCTTTTTTTTCTTCAAAAGTGCTTCAAAGAACTGAGCACTGCACGATATGGCAAGGCAAGGGAGAAAGGCTACGCGTCTTTCACCCATGTCTTCCTCTGCCTCATGTCACGCCATTAAGAGAGTTGGGGCATGTTAACATCTGAATCGGGAAAGGCTAACTGTTTTGAATCAATGCTTGGATAGGTCCAACAAACTGAAATTGAATCCCAGTAAGACAGAAACTCTATGAGTGAACAGTTCCCAGGTGTTGGGGACTTTTTCAGTTCTAAAGGGAGTAGCACTCCCTCTGAAGGATCAGGTATGCCTCTGTGTGAAACAAGCACCAGTTATCAACTTAGGCTGGTATGCCATCTATGTCCTTTTACTGGATAGTCTGACCACCATGATTCATGTGTTAGCCACCTCTTAATTGACTACTGAAATTAGCTCAACATGGGACTTCCCTTGAGACTGGAATGGAAGCCACAGTTGGTGTAGAAAAATTCAGCCAGGTTGTTAGTGGAGCCCCTGGGTGAGCAGATATTACACCTGTGCTGAGGAAACTGCCCTGCTTGTCAGTCACTTACTAAGCCATATTCTGGGTCTTGTTACTAATATATAAAGCTTTGAACTATGTGGGACCAAGCCATCTTAAAGATCACTTGCCCCCGTATATACCTGCAAAATCCCTTAGATAATCTAGGGACATTCTACTCAAGCTGCCATTGCACACTACACAATATCACAGAGTGGTAACATGAAAAAGGGCATTTTCCACCCTTGTCCCTGAATTGTAGAATGTCCTTCCCTCTGCCATATGTGAAGTGTTATGCATCAGTTCCTTCAGACATGCTATAAAGACATACCTTTTGTCCAGGCTTCCCCTAACCCATAAAATGGAACACTGCTATTACTTAATTCCTTCCTTTGTTCTGTTTTTTTATAATGCCATTTCACTGTTGATTTTAAGTTGGGTATCAGGTTTTTCTTTATGATACTGCTGTTGGTTTTATATCTATATTTCTTTACTGCTTAGAGATTTTTAAATATTAAATGGTTTAGAAATGCTTTTCAGTAAATAAGTATTTAAAAGTAACGCAGAAATATATGAATGGGCTGGGCATATATACATATGGCTGCCCTATCTTATCCACATATATCCAGTCCTAGCACACATTGGTTTTTTTATTATGGGGTTTTTTTTTTAAAAAAAGTGCAAAAAAATACAATATGGTCATTGCTATATTCTCATTTTTCTGCAACATCTTCCCACTGTCTTTTAATCATAACCTGCATTATTAGAACTGTTCATGTAATTTGCAATAAGCACCTACTGAAGTGTGTTCCCTTGTTCACCTGATAATCAGAATATTGTGTAAGATAAAGCTGCTTGCTATCTAGGCCAAGACCATTTCCTTAGCTAATTCATACAAGCTAATCAAGAATGTTTCCTTTTAATTTTTATACCATGTATAAGGTATGTCATTTGATCAGTCTACTGGAAAACATGACACCTGTGTTCAACTAATGTAGGAGGGCCACACGCATATCCCAGCTCTGAAATAACCAAGCTTTTCCATTCAGTAAAAATTGGCTTTTCAGACATCACTGAATGTTGCTGCACAGATCCAAGATTTGCTGTACTAGCAAATAAATCCTTACAATAGCATACCCTCTATTGTGTCAGTGTTAAAGGAACAAAGCAGGAGGTAGGAGCAGCAATGCAGACATTTTATATTGGCACAGAAAATTAGGAATAGCGTCTCAGGTTTACTATTCCCAGTGTAAGTGGGCAATGAAGTAAGTGGGCAAACCTAGCATAGCTATTGAAGGGCACAGTGCATTTTGTGTTGATTGTCTTTAAACTCTTTATTTCAATCAAAAAGTTATGCACAATTAACATTGTCCATCTAAAAGTACATCAGATTTTGATGTGCTAATTTTGAAATCACAGCGTATACAACTTGGCTGAATTATAACTTCTATATAACAAAGGAGCAAAATAATCATTTTGAGACATTTCCCCCCCAAAGCTTATTGTTAATGTGTCCTTGACAGATCTTAGTGCAACATGCTCTTTTTACTGTTTGTATGTACTTATCATCAAAGAAAGGCCATGGGTCACAATCGCTTCTTTCCCAAAATGGAATATCATGTGTGCAGTAAAAGTTCATTCTACAGTAGTGCAATGACATACATCCTGATCCTCACCAGGATCCATTAGAGAACCACATTGGAAAAGTATCAAAGCCCCTAACATTTTTCTTTTAATCACATTGTTTCCTGCAGGAACATATTTAACAAATGAAGCTAAAGGAGCTGAAGATGCACCTGATGCGGATACAGCCATTATCAATGCAGAAGGCAGCCAAGTCAATGCAGAAGAGAAGAAGGAATATTTCATATAGATGCAGACTTAGGTTCTCTGAGTATTACTCACCAGGCTGACTGCTGGAGAAAATTGGCTCTCATCTTTCAGAATTAATTTCCCCCCATCATTTTTTGCTACCTTTATTAATGTACACAAATGCTTTCAGTAGCCAGTTTATACCAACAATCAGCCATGGACAGCATTTCTTTTCCTTTAATTATGGTACCATTCATAATGCAGGACATTTCTTATTGCCTAATCATCATATCCATTGCTCTCTTAACATACAGTGCTTGAATATACAGCCTTAACAACTTTAATCATCATCTGTTCAGTTTTTCTACATTTTTTAAAAACAAAATGTTATATAGCATTTCTTTTTGGTTTTATTTTATCATGGTCCTTACCGGTATTGCACCAGGCCATTTTCATAGCAATTGTTCTGAAGGTGAGGACCTCAATGTACTTACATAAAACATTACAAGTAAGATTAGAGGTTTACAAAGAATGTTTTATATATGTCTATAATTCAAAAAGCAGCCTAGTTTTGAAACATTATGCCCTAGGAAACACCAACTGAAAGCATTCTAGTATAATTTCTTGTGTGTTTGCAAATGATAGCAAAGGGGTATGAACAGACCTTTTATTTTAATGGCACATTGGTACTAAAGCAAGTCTGGGTGGTAACCACATCATGCCGTTTGTCTATACAGAATCCACAGAGATGGATGATGTAGCTCCATTTTGAAAATGTTTGTCCCGCTCTTTTACTGCATTTAGGATCATAAAGACTTCCGTTATCTATTTCTGTAATTTCTGGTTTTAATTTAATTTATTTGATTCATGTGGGCTCACCTGCCTTCTCAAATTGGACATGTTCATGGGGCACAATTGCAAGGCATTTTAGTATCTGTATATAGTGCATATAATAA
The DNA here is from genome assembly GCF_027172205.1 of Podarcis raffonei. Classification (NCBI taxonomy): domain Eukaryota; kingdom Metazoa; phylum Chordata; class Lepidosauria; order Squamata; family Lacertidae; genus Podarcis; species Podarcis raffonei. The sequence goes on along the minus strand of NC_070605.1, from coordinate 44,111,597 downwards.
ATCCAATTAAACATTATTTGATACATATTTAACTTTTGGGGCTGTAGGTAAGTCAGTCACAAGTAAGCATTTTCTAATGTCCATTATATCCCTTTAGATATGACTTAAATTAATATTCTGAGTAGATAACATGTATTAGTACTTTTGTCTGTATGTCCTAGCACTGTTCAGCAGCAAACTTTTCTAGTTCCAGGTTTTTTTTTCCTTTGTTATACAATGGAAGCACAATGTTATATGGAAAGGTAGTTTTAAGCTAACAACCAGTGCACAGCCTCAGGTTTTAAATTCCAACCACATTAATGATTAATGATTAAGTTGCTAAAATTTTCAATATATAATTTGGCAGTTCCAGAGCTGCTTATCAATGTTGGATTTGCCAAAACACAAACAACAAAGTGTTACAACAAAAAGCTCTATGTTTTGTGTATACGGTAAATGGACTAATTCTTTATATTAAATTCCTGTCTATGCATTTTGTGAGGTACAAACTTATGTCACGGTGAATGATAGAGAATATCTGCCATGCTTTTAGCTCCACAGTAAAGACCTCTTTTTGAGATTGTTCTCAAAATGTGGGGCAAAATGACATCTTTAAAAGATAGTCACAAATTCTAAATCTACCATAAAATGAGCTGATTGGCTCGATTCCTCTTCCAGAAAAGACGTGAAACATCACCAGATGCGCTTACTGGTCCCATGTCAGAAGATTCAAATCAGTAGTGATTGCTGTTCATCTCCTAAGTGCTGCACCTTAAAATAAAATAAATAAGATTTCTATATGGATGCTATTACTGGTGAAGTCTAAAAGCATAATGGCCTATTGTAAAGGATTATCTCCTGGGATTTATTTTTTGCGTGGGGGGAGAGGGGAGGAGGGAGGGTAGCATTTGAATATGACATCATGTGTCACAGTAAATGGAAATCAAAGGTGTTGTGTCAGATTATTTATCAGAAGAGTATACACCTTTTAAGGACAATAGTAGTTTTTAAATTGTTTTTGTTGGAAAAAACATTTACCTTGTTAATTTCTATGAGAGAGAAAAAGAGAGACCATCAATCAAGCAGCACTTTTTCAAAGTATACAGAACATAAATAATATGATGTGGTTGAGTGTTAACATAATAAATCATATACAGTATGACATTTTAAAGAAATACGTCTGCATTGATGTGATTGCATGCTTGTTTTTACCGTTCACTCCAGATCATCTGTGGGGAAAAAATGCAATAATATGCTAATCTAGTATGGTAGTTTGAGAGATTCAGGTAGGAGCTACTAGACACATTGATACTAGTATAGGTTTACAACATAGTCAAGTTGTTCAAAGAGTACATTTTTTAAAACAATACTGGCAAAAGGAATTAAGCTTGCTACTACTGGGAAGAAAAGGTGTTTGTCACAGCAGTTAGCTGTACCTTCAGAAACTGATTTATGGAACTAATGGCAAGGCCAGCAAAGAACTTAACTGTGCTTAAATGCCTTGCTGCATTAGGATTATGTTTACTAAAGTCACATGTCAATTAGTGCTGTATTTGCACATTTTTACATTCTTTATAAATTCCATTTTGCTTAAATGATATAGAAATGCTGCTTACATGACCCACCTCTTCATCACTGTGAAGTGAAAATTTTCAAGCATTGGGGCATCTTTAGATGTAACCATCCCAAAGTGTCTTGTCAGTGTAGCAAAAGGAAAGCAGTGGAACTTTGCAATAGTAGATAGGAATTGGACTGTTAACTTTTTCTTGTGCACTCTGTTGCAGTCAATTTTTAGAATATATATTCTACCTTGCACCTTGAGATGTATTTTACAACAGGCCAAAAAGGAACATGGAAGTACATCATGCAGTGTTAAGAGGATAATTCGGGCCTGTCATCACTTTCAATCATCTGCATTCATCCAGTTAAATCAGAGGTTCTCAAACTTTTTCTTTGAGAGAAAAGGGGGACTTTTGAAACAGAATAGTGACCATCTATTCTCTAACAAAATAAACATTCCATAAGCTAAACATAGTTTTAATATAAAGTCCTAGCCCTGTCTTTGACTTTAGCACAAGTACTAGCAATATTGTACCAGAGTGTAATAATACAGATACCGATACATTTTCTTAATATAATTTTATTACACAGTTTGTAATTCAACGGGGTTCAACAATCCAATATAAAATCTCTTATACACTGAGCTATAATTCTGGCAGTGCTGCCACAAAGATTCTTTGCACCAGTATCCATGGATCTGTGTGGATTTTGCACTAGCACCTGAGCAGATCCCAATTAATTCTGCTCCCTATTCAGTGCCTTTTTGACCAATAGAGATTGGAGGAAAGCAAGGAGAAGCCAATCAGAGCAAAGAGCTGGGGGGAGAATCACATCATTGCTCTCAAGGTGGTCTTAGTTTGGTATAAATGGCTGGGAGGTGACTGGTTTCATGGTATCATTTTTTCTTCTTGGCTGACCTCCAGCTTGCTATATACCATAAGTTGTCAGCTATATAAAGGGGTAGAAGATTATCTTTTCCATAAGTCGGGCATCCAGTATTGGTGAATAAGGCCACAAGAGCAACACACATTCATTGGATTTACAGATAGGCCCGATTTCTAGTCATATTATCTGATAAGGTTTTTCTGTTCGTATGCATTTGATCCTAGTTTGAGAACCCCTGGTTTAGATGAATACACTGGGAGCAAGACACCAAAGGTCAATAGAAATGATTGCTTAATTTACAGTAATTGACAGGCATGAATGATGAAAGCCCCATGGGAACAACTAAGGAAAATGTGGAACATGACATTTCTCATCATCAGTCAAAGGTTATCAAGTTATTGCCAATTTTCTCTTTAATATTAGTTATTTTATTTTATTTTGTTATCATTATCATTATTATTATTTTTAAATAATAGAATGTGGCATCTCACAGAATATGGGTGCATCTTCTTTCATTCTTAGATGTTATTAGCAAATCCAAGAAGAGGTTTAAGAAATATATATAATATGAGGCTCAGAAATGAACCAGGAACACCTACCATTTTGTTCACATTTATGGAAGGCAGATCATCTTGTGCTGAGATTCCTCCTATAAAAGATACAGGAGGAAAACAGTTGGTTTTTTCCCTATATAAACCAGCAAAGTGGACTTTTTGAATATGTTCTTCATGATGTAGGATTATCTACCTACCTATAAGCATCTCTCAGTGAGAAGAAAGGACAGTAGGTTATTTAATTTATGATTGTAAAAGCACTGGAGTTACCATGTACGCAAATGTACATTAGGTATTTTGATCTTGACCGTGTGGTTACATGTGCTTCCATGTAACATCAGTTATAGTGTAATTTAGTGCCACTTATTATAAAGTGTTACCAAAAGGATATCATAACTCTTAACTTTACCTCTCTGTTGAGCTAAGGTAATTCTGATAAACTTAAAAATATGGAGTTAAAAAGAATTGTCATGGGCGCACTACAATGTTCTCCAAAACTTTCCTTGATTCCTCCAAGGATCTTAGCTTCTCATTCATTAGAACTGGTTTTTTTTTTAAATGAACATACCAAATACAAAAAACAAACAAACCAGCTACTCAAATGTTCTGTAAACAAGCTGTTTTAAACAGAAATAACCCGAGTAATACTTTGGGTTAAGTGGCACAAAGTACACACTAAAAACTATGCAAAAATATAGGTGACTACAGTGTACTCACATGTAAGTATCTTGTACTTTCTCTGTATGGATATTGGAAAACCATGTATTTATAATATGCATTTTGATTATTTTACAAGGAAGGAGATGGATTTGCAGATTCAAGAATGGTCTATAAAAACGCATAGTGACCATTTGTCTTTAAATATGTGTATATTCCCAGCCACTTTCAAATAATATTTAATTTATTGTAAGCCGTATTTTCCTTGAAACCCAACTACCACTCTATTTTGTCTCTCGTCTTCTTCTATGGGTCCCATGGGGCTCCTTCCAAACACCTTTGGGGCAAAGACTTCAATTCTGCTAATAGCTCTGCTGCCAGCACTCTGTCTGGGAACATTGCTCAGTAATCTATTTCTAGCCCAACAGTACAAGGTTGCTCTTTTTATCTTCCTTGAGGGAGCCTTGCATGCTAAGATGTTGAAAAGTATTGCCATTTGCCCTGGTATTTTTAGCTTGAGCAATGGAAAGAGAGCCACAGAGAGAACTGCATTCTCCTGACCCCTATTTCACTGAAGCACCTCACCTGGAATTTCTGCTATTTATTTCCCAATAACGTCAGGTAATCTTACATTGTGAGTACAAAATGCTTCCATCAAACCACGGAGGATGCCTTTAATGATAAAGTTAACTTTTTTCCAAACATGAAATTTTATATCATTGATCCTTTTCATCTCGTCATTTTTTCCATCATACCCTTCCAAAAGCAATGCATTGAAAGTAGTGAGATAACACAGAACAATCACAGACACAAGAAATATTGTTAAATTGAACACTGCAAAGCTCCTGAGCCTCTCCAACTATAGCTTTCCTTCTCTGCAAAGCACTATCATTATTGGCCAAGCTATTCATTCCACTTTCAGTTGTGCAATTTTAACTAGTTCCCATAATAAATGTACTTACATGGACCCCTTTTGTTGTTTAGATTCTGCCCTCCAGCTAATGAACCTGTTTTGTTTTGGGGGTTAAAAAAACTGCCCCTTCTATCATGTCCTTGAGCTGCTCTAATCATCCAGAGTTTTCTGCCCTTTTAAACCTTGACTCCACATCTACACATGAGCAAGGTAAAGTCTTACACATTGTTGCATGTACACATAGGCATTGCTTTTGACTAGTCTAATGATTTCACAACGGTCTTCATTACATTACTTGCTTCCTATTAATGTCGATATTTAGCACAGATTGACAGTGTTGTGTTAAACCACCAGATTCAATTTTCAGTACAGATATTGGTGAATTTTTTTCTTTTTAAAATTAAATTTTCCATCAGACAAAAATATAATTAGCAGTTTGATGCTCAAACTCTTGGGCAAACTAGGCAGAGAACAAAACAGAGACGATGACGGTACATCAGATTGTGCAAATATTCATTGGAGATCACATCAGTTACTCTCAATAGGATGTACATTTCTATTTGAGCTCAAATGTACACTCTCACCCACAGCTAATAAATGCACACGCACTGATATAATGTGCATCTGTTTGAAAAGTTTTTTAAAAAATTCATGACACTCAATGGATTTCCCAATGGATATATAAAAACATGGGGGGCAATCTGCACACCTCTAGCGTGAATCTACACCACAACCATTAACACTAACATTTATGGGAGTCACTTCTTGTCAAAACTATGTTCCTTTGCTGCTAGTTGCATCTTCCAGAGACATTTTCACACTCTGCTTGCTAAGCAAACCCTGGGTTGCTTACATTAACCAGAATGTTTTAGAATAACTATAATGAACATAGCCTGTATTTCATGTGAGCCCTGACAAGTATAGTATAAAAATAAATTATCAAATTACTTGAGAATGAAGTCTTTCCATATATATAGATATAAAACAAAAACAGAAAAAAATCAAGTACTGATAGCTGTAATAAGCAAAAACATTACAAACATTTTCTCAGGGTCTTTAAGGAACTAGCTTTTATTTAAAAAGTCTTGTCCAAATGATCTCTTTGCTCTTGTCAAAAAGAAGGAGGATAAACCAAGATGATGTGAGGAGCTTCCTGAAATTTTATCTATGCTGGATTTATTTATACCCTTAAACTCGTCAGCTTTGCTAGTTACATCTAACTTAAAAGAGGCTCAAACACTTTTTAACAGTAGAGTTATTTAAGTTTCATTTATTGACTTAAAAGATCAGTATTTGCTTCATTTTCATGTCTCTTCCCTGATTATATAAATTTATTTGAAGTTTAGAAATATTCCTTTCCAGTCACTTGAAATTATTCTTAAACTGGACTTCAGATAATTCATTTATCACTTACATGTCAGCAATACATTTGATTTTAGTTTGAGTCCCCTACCCCAATATAATTGTTCTAAAGCTCCAAAATAGTTTCATTATATATCCATCTGACAGCATGAGCTAGTAGCTTAGTTCAGTTCCTTTCTCTTAAACCCCTTTCAAAATCCTTCTTTGCTTTTCTGGAGATAGAAGAAATGTAAATGAACAAATATCTAATAATGTTTTAAGCACTTAAGTTAACATAGGTAAGCTCTTATTCAGAGGTAAAAACTACAGTGGATTTCTAGGTGAGAGGCTACAGCAGGAGCCAAACAGAGTGGATGAAAACATTTTGATTCTAGCCGATGCAACTAATATTCTTTCATCTTAATATTTTTACAAGACCATAGGTCTACTCATGAAGCAAGGATTGCCAAGCAGGCTGTTTAGACAGCAAGAATTGGTGAAGTTCATTTATAAGTAATTGAAATGATAAAGCACTAGTACAGAGATTATAATTAATTATTTTTCTCTGACAGGCATGGCGCTTGTTTAAAATCTTGAGACAGACAAGAAAACGCCTGTTTATTCTTTCCAAATGTCAGTCCTGTTCCCAAACCAAAATGAACAGAACACAGAAAGGAAGGATAAAGTACAGTAAACAATAAACACTGATATTCCAGTGCAGTGTAATAATAATAATAATAATAATAATAATAATAATAATAATAATAATAATTTATTATTTATACCCCGCCCATCTGGCTGGGCCTCCCCAGCCACTCTGGGCGGCTTCCATAAAAACCAAAAATACAGTAAAATATCACACATTAAAAACTTCCCTGAACAGGGCTGCCTTGAGATGTCTTCTGAATGTCAGGTAGTTGTTTATCGCTTTGACATCTGCTGGAAGGGCGTTCCACAGGGCGGGCGCCACTACCAAGAAGGCCCTCTGCCTGGTTCCCTGTAGCTTTGCTTCTCGCAATGAGGGAACTGCCAGAAGGCCCTTGGCGCTGGACCTCAGCGTCCGGGCAGAATGATGGGGGTGGAGACGCTCCTTCAGGTATACTGGACCGAGGCCGTTTAGGGCTTTAAAGGTCAGCACCAACACTTTGAATTGTGCTCGGAAACGTACTGGGAGCCAATGTAGGTCTTTCAAGACCGGTGTTATATGGTCTCGGCGGCCGCCCCAGTCACCAGTCTAGCTGCCGCATTCTGGATTAGTTGTAGTTTCCGAGTCACCTTCAAAGGTAGCCCCACGTAGAGTGCATTGCAGTAGTCCAAGCGGGAGATAACCAGAGCATGCACCACTGTGGCGAGACAGTCCGCAGGCAGATAGGGTCTCAGCCTACATACCAGATGGAGCTGGTGTAAAGTAATCTACACAGTGAAACAAGTTTTCACTCAGAGTTCTCTTACATGGCAGATGCAGAAAGCATAAAAATCCCTACACATTGTTCTGGTTCCAAGGCAAATAAAGAATATTTTTTTCAAGATCCTTTAAAGTTGCCATAAAGCAAAGAAGCAAACTTTTCTGATGAAGATTCCATGTGCAGAAAAAAGTAGACACCAACTAAGAGGCATCTTCACATGGATTCAGGACTAAGAGAAATCTCTCTTACATAAGGTCTTGTCCTTTTACCTCAGCACAATATTTACGTCTGTACTTTGCATTAACACAGACTTTTCCCAAAAAAAATTAAGTGTGGTTTAAATTAAAAGTGTTTGTAAAAATAATGCACCAATTAATATGAAACACAAATACTGATCCTGCTTAGAAACGATATTCCAACCGTATTATATGAAAATATATTTTCCACCAGTACCTGAGCTTTTGGCAATAATGTGTAAATACATATTACAATTATATTTTCTATACATTGCACACTTTCATGCATGCATATATATATATATATATATATATATATATAGTCATGCCAAAGGTTTGCTTTATCTTGAAACAGTATAGGTACAAATTCAGTGGGTTCCCACGTTCTGTTAGTGGCTATACATTCCCTAGGGAAGACAGTAAGAAAGCAACATTCATTTTAAACAAAGAAGTCGACCTATGCACTATATTACTTTCCAGCCTTTTAAATCCAAAATGCACTTTATAATTTCACCAAAAACGAGGATGTTCAAAGACTCCTATAATTGTTTCTTCCTTCTTCATACTCATTTTTTACACAGGAAAGGATTTGCTTGCGTAAATATGAATGCATTCAGGAAAATATTATATTCTTCCAATTTTCCAACTGTTCCATTGAAGTAGTCTCACAGATTTCCTATTTGGTTGATCCAAATTTTATCATTTTAGGATTGCAGACTTGACCATTCTAACACAGACTTAAGGATACAAACGCAAAAATTATGAGCCCACAATGTGTTTTGTGTCTCTGTGTCTTCCAGGGCTACCTGAATAAAAGGACTAGGTAAAAAACTCACTAAAAGCCACAATTGTGCCTAGCCCCAGGTGAGTAGCTTAACTGCAAGGTGGCTAAAATGGGCTGAGAACTATGGTGTGATTGACACCAACACCTGAAATCATGGCAATGTTTCTGATGCTTCAACACTTACTCCAGTCCCAGGAGAACTAAGCATGTTGCACTGACAATGGAAGCACAGTTTTCTTTTGTTTTTTGTTTACTCCTTTTTCATAATTTTAAGTGAACAAAATGCATATTGTAACATTAGGTACATGACACTTGCATGTTGCTATGCCTATATACTTACAGAGTATTCAATGTGTACTTGGTGGCGCTTAAAAAAATGTCATGTACAATTTTTATAAACATTCTACAGGGTTCCCATTTGCACTTCATCTTTCATTAAAGTCTTGTCAGAGAAATGTCTGAGTATTATTAAAGGAAAAAAAATAAAATTTCAATTTTAGTTATCGGTTGGACATTACTGAAGTGTCTATTCATTCAATACATTTTTTAAAAAAGCAATTCATGAATTTTGTGATGAAGTTGTATTGGCAAATATATGGATGATCTGCTCCCAACTGAAAACTGCTGTGTTTCCCTGTGCGTTCCATACTGAAGAACTATTTTGGATAAACTGCATGTGATACACCACTACTGATGCGGCCCTTATGATGTGGCATATAAAGATCCCCTTCTTTTGTGTAACTACTAAAATTTTGTAAATCTTTGTTTATATAGTAAGGCTTTATTGTATACCATATAAAGCAGTCAAACAAACATGTTGCTGATGTAATCAAAGGTGGTGATTTATGTGTACATACCAGGTATCATCCATGTCACTCCTTCTCAGGATCTTCCTTGGCTGAACTTCCAGCTGCTTTTAAAATGTGCAGTTAAATTACAAGTTTCAGGTTGGGTGTCAGAAGTAACAGAGGAGGCAGTACCCTGATAAGAAATCTTGCACATATGATCTGTTATTCACCCTTGGGCAGGCTCCAACAGCACTCCTGTTGGAAGAAATGAAGTTAACTAACATAAAGCTTCGTCAGGAAGGCAAGAGGAATAAACATGTTAGCTCTGTCTCGGGTCTCCTGTTCCCATCACCTTCCCATTCAGGAGGGGTGATCTAGTGAAGCGGGGAACCTCCTGCACTCATGGAAGCTATCCACATGGTTTAGAGCTCATTTTCCACCATTCTAATATGAGCAAAAATAGACCCCTAGGAGCTGGAAGGTGTCAGAAATCGTGCTGGGGGATGGAGCTAGCATATTCAGCCCTGCTGCCTCCCTTGCTTGTAGTCCTAATGCTAGAAGGCTATAAATGTGCCTTCTCATTCCTTAAACTAGGATTTAGACATTCCAATGTTAAGGGTCAATTATAGGAGCACCAGGTTTGCATAGTAAGCAGGACAGATACAGCATTTACATACTAAACTATTCAAGATCCCCCTTGCAGACCTCTCTTGGCCAATTTGCAGTTTAGTATCTCTACATACTCCAAATCAACCGCTAGCCTATGACTTGAGATAGCACATAAAGGAGATGACACAATCCCTGCTGAGAGGGCTTGCTGCCTTGTACCATCCCTTGCCAATCTGATCTCCTGCAGATGTTTTGGACTACAACTCCCATCATCCCATGCTGGTTGGGGCTTAAGGGAATTGTACTCAAAAACAGCTGGAGGGGATCAGATGGACATGACAAAGCATGAAATGAATGCATCCCTAGGTGTGTGTGGAGTTGTTTTTGTTTGGGAACACGACTAGCGACCTTTACACCATTATACAGTTTCCAAGTCATTATCCAGCTACATGGTCATAATATTGGGACATGGGCATATATTGGGGAGAAGGAGGCACAAGTATATGGGAATGGGCCTGAGAGCAATCCAGCACAGGGAAGCATGCAAAGGAGAGCCAAGAATATCAGGCAGTCATATCCAAGCAGATCGTTGCGCAGGCAAAATCCAAGATTTAGCCGGAAGCTTTTATGGCCCTACCAGCTCAGGGACAATAATATACTTCCTTGAAATGTGCTCCTCTGGCTGGATGGAACACCAGTCTACAGCCTGGGGTTCACCACCAGTTAGATCTGCAGGTTCCAGGTTTTAGCCCCAATGGCTCCTGACAAAAATCTTCATGATATATAGATAAAGATTTAGGGATGATTACTGGATGATTAGGGAGGCGGGTGGAGCTGTGGGTAAAACCTCAGTGCCTAGGACTTGCCGATCGTATGGTCGGCGGTTCGAATCCCCGCGGCGGGGTGAGCTCCCGTCGTTCGGTCCCAGCTCCTGCCCACCTAGCAGTTCGAAAGCACTCTTAAGTGCAAGTAGATAAATAGGAACCGCTTTATAGCAGAAAGGTAAACGGCGTTTCCGTGTGCTGGGCTGGTGCTGGCTCGCCAGCTGCAGCTTCGTCGCGCTGGCCACGTGACCCGGAAGTGTCTTCGGACAGCGCCGGCTCCCGGCCTCTTGAGCGAGATGAGCACGCAACCCTAGAGTCGGACACGACTGGCCCGTACAGGCAGGGGTACCTTTACCTTTACTGGATGATTAGGGACGTGGGTGGCGCTGTGGGTTAAACCACAGAGCCTATGACTTGCAAATCAGAAGGTCGGCGGTTCGAATCCCCACAATGGGGTGAGCTCCCATTTCTCAGTCTCAGCTCCTGCCCACCTAGCAGTTCGAAAGCACATCAAGTGCAAGTAGATAAATAGGTAGCGCTCTGGCAGAAAGGTAAATGGCGTTTCCATGCACTGCTCTGGTTTGCCAGAAGCGGCTTAGTTATGCTGGCCACATGACCCGGAAGCTGTACGCCGGATCCCTCGGCCAATAAAGCGAGATGAGCGCCGCAACCCCAGAGTCGGCCACAACTGGACCTAGTGGTCAGGGGTCCCTTTACCTTTACCTTACTGGATGATTACTGATATTGGCAAGTATTCTGTGCTGTCAATGCTGGCATTAAGGTATAATCTCACTTTGCTGCAATAATAATAGTAACAATAACAACAATAACAACAACAACAATAATAATCCTATAATAATAATCCTATCTCCAGTGATGATTGCATAATGAAGAGGAGGAGCAATTTCACATGGAAAACAAGGTCCTCATATTCTGCAGTACAGAAGTTATCATTTTTCTTTGATGCATTTATAATTCTGCACTTAAATATTTTTTCTTTAAAAAATAAATAAAGTAAAATTATGTAAATGGATTTATTTATGATTTATTTATGAAGTGGAGCAGGAAGCAAATGGTTAAAGCAGGCCCAATTTTTCAGAACAAAACTACCAGTATGTCCTTCCAGGGGAGGATGGATTATCTCAGACACAGATCTTGATTTAAGTGTGGGACATTATTTATTATATATATAAAGAGTGTGTGTGCATGTGTGTTCAAGGGTGCAAGAGTATAAAAGGAGAAGAGGCCTATGGAGGAATAGGAAAGTAGAGTTCAAAAAGAGTTCTTACCTAAAGTGTGGAGGGTTAACACACAAATGTGATATGCTGCACCTACATCACAATTTCAAGCAGGCATGACCGTCTGTTCTCCTCCCTGATGACCAAAAGAGCACTTCACTCCTATTGTCTTTTTTCAGATAACAGTCAAGTGGAGCAAACAGTAAAGGATGTCCAATAAGTGTAGCTCTAGAAACTTATCATAGCTGCTTAAGAACCTTCTCATCTAGCTGAGATGAACTTATCTATATTATAGTGCTGTACAAAGGTAGTAGCATCAGCCCAGGTAGCTAACCAGCAGGTCCACAGGGTCGCGACATCCCTCTGCCAAGATACAAGGGCTTCAGCCACCACTGAAGAGAGAATGGTGTAACATGAGAAAGGTTGATCTGCATGTGGGTGCTGCAGACAAGTGGAAGTGAACAACTGGCTTCGCAAATGGTGTAAACAGGAACGGTTTGGATTCTTAGATCACGGAATGCAGTTTCTTGAAGATGGACTTCTGGCAAGCGATGGGCTGCACCTCACAACGGTTGGGAGGAATGTTTTTGCAAAAAATCTCAGAAACCTCATCAGGAGGGCTTTAAACTGACTAATGTGGGGGAGGGAGACAGTGCTCCTGAAGGTAGGAGTCTATCAATTGATGAAGATGATCATCCAAATGTCATAGACCGAATGGAGCAAACAGCACGCAGACCTAGTGGTGAGAGGAAAAAATCCTTAAATAAGAGACACGGGGGAATGATTAATGGACTTCAATGTCTGTACACTAATGCGCAAAGCATGGGAAATAAACAAGATGAGCTTGAGCTCTTGGTACAGCAAACTAAATATGACATAATAGGCATCACTGAAACCTGGTGGGATAAGTCCCACGATTGGAATGTAATAATGGAGGGATACAATCTATTTCAGAGAAACAGACCAGACAAGAAAGGAGGAGGAGTGGCGTTATATGTCAGGGATGTGTATACCTGTGAAGAGATCCAAGATTTGGAACCTCAAAGTCAAAGTGAGAGCATTTGGGTCAAAATTAAGGGAGAGAAGAATAACAGTGACCTCATTGTGGGAGTTTACTATAGATCCCCAAGCCAAACGGAGGACATAGATGATGCCTTCCTGGAACAGATGGCCAAGCATGCAAAAGGAAGGGAGATAGTAGTAATGGGGGACTTCAATTACCCGGATATTTGTTGGATGTCAAACTCAGCCAAGAGCATAAGGTCAAACAGATTCCTCACTGGCCTTGCAGACAACTTCATTGTCCAGAAAGTGGGAGAAGCTACAAGAGGAACAGCCATTTTAGATCTGGTCCTAACCAATGTTGATGACCTGGTTAGTGGGGTAGAAGTGGAAGGATCATTAGGCGCGAGTGATCGTGCTCTTCTGAAGTTTACTATATAGCGGAAAGGAGCAGCCAAGCATACTAGGACTCAATTTCTTGATTTTAAGAAAGCTGACTTCATAAAACTTAGGGAAGTGCTGGGTGAGATCCCATGGACAGTAATACTAAAAGGAAAGGGAGTTCATGATGGCTGGGAGTTTGTTAAGAGGGAGATAGTAAAAGCACAACTTCAGGCAATACCAATGAGACGGAAACATGGAAGGTGCCTAAAGAAGCCAGGGTGGCTATCTAAAGAACTTTTAACTGAGTTAAGATTAAAAAAAGGATGTGTACAAAAAATGGAAAAGGGGGGAAACCGCCAAAGAGGAATTCAAACAAATAGCCAGCACGTGTAGACACAAAGTCAGAAAAGCTAAAGCACAGAATGAACTCAGGCTTGCTAGAGAGGTTAAAAGCAACAAAAAAGGCTTTTATGGGCATGTTCGTAGCAAAAGGAAGAACAAAGAAACAGTGGGTTCACTCAGAGGAGAAGATGGTGAAATGCAAACAGGGGACACGGAAAGGGCTGAACACCTCAATGCCTTCTTTGCCTCAGTCTTCTCCGATAAAGAAAACAATGCCCGACCTGAAGAATTTGGAGCAAATGATTCAGCAGAGGAAACACAGCCCAGAATAACTAAGGAGATAGTACAAGAATACTTGGCTAGTCTAGATGTATTCAAGTCTCCAGGGCCAGATGAACTGCATCCAAGAGTATTAAAAGAACTGGCAGATGTGATTTCAGAACCACTGGCAGTCATCTTTGAGAATTCTTGGAGAACAGGTGAAGTCCCGGCAGACTGGAGGAGGGCAAATGTTGTCCCTATTTTCAAAAAGGGGAAAAGAGAGGACCCAAATAATTACCGCCCAGTCAGTCTGACATCAATACCAGGGAAGATTCTGGAGCAGATCATTAAGCAAACAGTCTGTGAGCACCTAGAAAGGAATGCTGTGATCACCAATAGTCAGCATGGATTTCTGAAAAATAAGTCATGTCAGACTAACCTGATCTCGTTTTTTGACAGAATTACAAGCCTGGTAGATGAAGGGAATGCAGTGGATGTAGCCTACCTTGATTTCAGCAAGGCATTTGACAAGATGCCCCATGATATTCTTGTAAAGAAGCTGGTAAAATGCGGTCTTGACTATGCTACCACTCAGTGGATTTGTAACTGGCTGGCTGACCGAACCCAAAGGGTGCTCATCAATGGTTCCTCTTCATCCTGGAGAAGAGTGACTAGTGGGGTGCCACAGGGTTCTGTCTTGGGCCCGGTCTTATTCAACATCTTTATCAATGACTTGGATGATGGACTCAAGGGCATCCTGATCAAATTTGCAGATGACACCAAACTGGGAGGGGTGGCTAACACCCCAGAGGACAGGATCACACTTCAAAACGACCTTGACAGATTAGAGAACTGGGCCAAAACAAACAAGATGAATTTTAACAGGGAGAAATGTAAAGTATTGCACTTGGGCAAAAAAAAATGAGAGGCACAAATACAAGATGGGTGACACCTGGCTTGAGAGAACTACATGTGAAAAGGATCTAGGAGTCTTGGTTGACCACAAACTTGACATGAGCCAACAGTGTGACGCGGCAGCTAAAAAAGCCAATGCAATTCTGGGCTGCATCAATAGGAGTACAGCATCTAGATCAAGGGAAGTAATAGTGCCACTGTATTCTGCTCTGGTCAGACCTCACCTGGAGTACTGTGTCCAGTTCTGGGCACCACAGTTCAAGAAGGACACTGACAAACTGGAACGTGTCCAGAGGAGGGCAACCAAAATGGTCAAAGGCCTGGAAACGATGCCTTATGAGGAACGGCTAAGGGAGCTGGGCATGTTTAGCCTGGAGAAGAGGAGGTTAAGGGGTGATATGATAGCCATGTTCAAATATATAAAAGGATGTCACATAGAGGAGGGAGAAAGGTTGTTTTCTGCTGCTCCAGAGAAGCGGACACGGAGCAATGGTTCCAAACTACAAGAAAGAAGATTCCACCTAAACATTAGGAAGAACTTCCTGACAGTAAGAGCTGTTCGACAGTGGAATTTGCTGCCAAGGAGTGTGGTGGAGTCTCCTTCTTTGGAGGTCTTTAAGCAGAGGCTTGACAACCGTATGTCAGGAGTGCTCTGATGGTGTTTCCTGCTTGGCAGGGGGTTGGACTCGATGGCCCTTGTGGTCTCTTCCAACTCTATGATTCTATGATTCTATGACAATCTGCTACAGGTGCTGAAGGAGTCGCTGCAAAGGCCTGTCAAGGAACCATGTTCAAGATACCATGCTGATAGCTCCTAGAATGTAAACTTGTAGTTGGACAAGACTCAAGACTGTTGGAGATTTCACTGAAAGTGCTCGCTGACTTCCAAAGGAGATTGCTCACCTCTTCCTGTAACAGAAGATTCTATTTTTGAACATATCCAGGATGATGCCTAAACTCTGTATACTCTGTGTCAGGTACAGTAAACTATCACAAAGCCATGGTTCTCTAAGCAGGTAGGGGGATGCTCACATTCACTTCTGCCTTTGACCAGGGATCTCACTAAAAGGCCATCCAAAGGAAGGGGGGTAGATGAATTCCTTGGGTTCAGAGATGTGTATTGTGATTTTGATGAATACTCATAGAAACTACAAGAGCCCAAATCAGTATTGAAACCATCTCTCCTCAGACGTCAGGAAGCTTCTGTGGCACAGGTAAATCAAGACTTGGAGATAAGCTTCCATGAACAAAACGAAGGCCACAAAACTCCCTTGGTCTCCATGGCTGATTTTTGTGTCTCCATTCTAAAGATACCAGGAATGGAAGGTATCTGTTTTGGGACACAGACTTGAAGCTGAGGGTGCAACTATGATATACAGTGTCCAGAACTCATCTGTCTGAGGTAATCTAGCCCCAGTTGTGGCAGCATGAGTTTAGGCATGACAGGTGTTAGCTGGAGGACAAGAGGCCTCATAATGGTCAATCAGGCTGGTGAGGAATTGCAGGGGGTGGGACCCTTGGAACAAAATGACTGCGATACGCACTTGTTATTTGCATCCTTCTGAGGTGCTATTTTGGAACTTTACCCATTGAAAAGGAGCAGCAGACAGCTCAGTCTTGGATCCCTATGCTTTAGCCATAGGTTTCTGTAGACCAACCCCAACTCCACAGATGCCATTACCCTGGCAGCATTCTACCATGAATTATACTGCCCAGTCCAGTTTTCTGCTTCTCTCAGAGAGATTCTCAAATCCTGAATGCACCTCTGGTAAAGGGGCATGAGTTCACAGAAGAGAGGCAAGAATCATGACAATGTTTAGAGTGCTGACTATTAAAAAAGAAAGAGGCCTCATGACAATACCTAAAATGATTTTTTGAGAGAATCCATGAGTTTATTAGCTAACACGTACAGTGACTCTTAGTCTCCCTGGGTCTTTCCAGAGGTGGAGAATATCAGTGAGAAACTGTGGGTATGGCACAATGAAATAAGGAGGTCTGTTACATAGGAAGATCCTTGAGGTTCCCCCCATCCCAGTTGGTGGAGCCTTGTGATGTGGCTGCCACCGAGATAGGGGGTCCAGTTCCAGGGTCTTCATGGTCTCATTAAGTCCTTGGGGCAAAATAACTTATGCTGAGAGAGGGCAAGGATCCTTCCTGAAAGTTCTCATTCTTCTCTGTTTGACTCTGATCATCTTCACCTCATGGACTGAATCAGGCCCAAAGTTGTCCTCTCTCCAGTCAGGAGTATTGCCAGTTTTGATCTGGGATGCCAAAGTGAGTTGGCAATCTAGGAAAATTCATAGTGAGTAGGGACTGTCAGGTTTGGTGTGTGTGTTTAAGGTGGAGGTGTGGGAAAGGGCATGGCAGCACCTCTGCCTCCTTGCCCTGCGTCAGGAATGAGCCCAGAAAGAAGGGGCTGGAGGATGGCTGGATGAAACAGAAGTGTCCCTCTCTACTCCTCCTATGAAAGCTATGAGTTAATCTTTTCAAAGACAGCCTGCCTTCTTCTTCATCAGGTATGGAGTTCATGATGTGGGAAACACCCTTCGATGAAGAGTGGATGAGAAAAGCATGTGATCATACCTACGGGCCTCACATGCTCATCAGTTGGCCTGGTTATCACAGCCTTGCAATTGCAAACACAGTGGCACAGGGAGGGGCAGTCAAGCCTTCCACATGTATAACGACAGACTGAACCTATTGAGCCCTGACCCATAGAACACCTTATCTATTCACCACCTTTCCCAGTCCGATGACGAAGCATGCATGGGGAAACCCAGGGAGATAGTGATCCACCAGTCCCTTTGCCAGCTATGCAACCACAGCTGCTGTTTCCAGACAAGGGTGACTGCACTCTTAGAGCCACCTATTCCCAACACAGCATCTTTTTCTTTCTTTCTTTCAATTGCAGCAGCCCAAACTGAGAAGCGACGATCAGTTTGTTGGGAGCTCAAAGATTACTAGTGACTACCCCAAATGCTCAGGAGTGGCTGACCCTGCCTGTAGAAATGACAATGATTAGGAAAATGAGAAGCAACAACAAGGAACAGAGTAGCCCAAAAGGATTGTTCCTAAGCAAAGCTCAGTAGCAAAAAACAAGAAAGCAGAAAGCCATCAAATTAGAGGTTTCCTTCTCTCTCAGAAGTATATACAGTGTGTTAGTTTATTTATTTGTGCAATTTTGCCTGTGCCATCTATCAAAGAATAGTTAGCCCCTACTGCTTGTTCTACTCTTTCATTGATTTAGCAGTTAATTCCCTCCCCCTAAAAATAATGTTATGGTGCAATGTTTTAATTCCTGTAAGAATGAGGGAGAACGTAGGCCCTGACACTTGTTATCCCCAATGACCACTAAACAACAGTCGTTTAGATTAATTAGACCAAATGCCAGTTCTCATTAGCCCAACAATGACTGATTGGGCAGATGAAGAAGAAGAAAGGAATTGCTGAAGTACCCAAACAAGGAAAATCTCCTGCCCAGAAATCCAGATAGCCCAGAAGATATGCCTCTGTGACATTTAGGTCATAACTGAACATAACCAGCAGCTGAAGTATGCAACTAGCTTTTATATAGCTAAAGACCACCACATGGGTACAAGGAATCCCAGGCAGCAGTGCATGTAAGTTTCTATGCAAAAATCAATCAAGGTACCTATGGCAGTTGTAATTTAAATACATGTCATGTGCCTGCAAATGCACGTTCATTTTTAGTATGTTGACCAAATGCTCCAAAGCAGACAGTACCATTGCTAGCAACAGACTGATCTTAGGCCTGTACTATTCTTCTAAAAGCCATACAGGTATTCTAAGAACATTTGCAATGGTCCTGAAGTTTCAAGCCCTGGAGTCAAAAAGCAGGTGGGACTGAGGAGAAGCTGCAGAAGGGTAAGGAAAAAGAAGTCTTTTGCCTAGATTTCTGGGTCATCGGAAAGCATATTCTGCTGTAACTTATGAGGGTCAAACTGCTCATGACACTTAATGGCTCATGAGGAAATATGTGTCATGTTCTTTAACTGCATGCCAGCTTTAGAAAAATAGATACCTCTATTATTACCATGGAGGATCAAGATCTTGGGATGGGACTGCAGATACAAAAACACTGTGATTCAAAGTAGGGTTTATCTAGTAAATATTGAGCAGGGAGCTCCATGTAAATAGTATTGGGAAAGTTGCAAGGCTCTGAATATGGCATGTGAGCCATATATAAGGGGACTTATATAAGACCTACTTACCAGTCCAGCTTCAATTCCAGTCCAATTATACTCAGAACAGATTTATCCGTGTAGTGATTAGTTCAGGGTTTATTCCAAGCTGTTTCAGCAAGCATTCGGGGGGGAAAACCACTTGCTTTCCAATAATTTTATTCCAGCTCACAATGTTGGGTTATTTGCATGGGTGATATTATATGCATGGACATTATTGTATTGTCCTCCAAGTGTGTAGGTAGTGCACCTCTCCTACATGGTGGAGAGCTGTCTGAAAATCCAGCAACCCAACACATCTCCCAAATGTCACAATTACATACAAACAAGTCAAACATCCAGTCGTGGCTTTCAACAGCTGAAAAATCTAGGTATATTTTACATTGTATATATCTTACATTTCAGTGAAAGGGATTACTTGGAAACAACATTGCCCCTCCATATAGTGGTCTGAGAAGTTGGGAGAGTAAATAAAAACCTCTCTTTACTGACATACAGAAAAAGGGGGGGTGACAAATATCATCAAACAGGTTTTATCTTCCTTAATAACACCCTTCTCCACTCTCCTGTGTTAATTTAGGCATTCTGACAGTGCTGCATTTTAAAATGCATAATTTGATTTAATTTAATTTAAAATTAGAAACTTTGCTCAAGGCAGCTGACAATGCAGCATCTAATAAAAGCAAAATTAATACACTAAAGAAAGAAGCTGGTAACAAAGCAACATGCAGAATTGCAAAACAATGTTTTCACACAAATGCTAGTCTTAAAGGAAAAATTTTAACAGGCAGGTTGCTGGGGGCTTATTCAAGTGCTTATGGTTCTTTAAGCAGCTTCTGATTGTGTTATTTGCAGCCAGGCTACAGAAGCCTTACTCCTAGCCCACAGAAACCTTTGGGTTTGAGACTTGAATAAGGGCAGCTCGTACAACAAGGGCTAGAGATTTACTTTGCTTCAAAAAAGGGAAGCTGTGACAAAGACTCCTAAAGTTGGTGGGATTTCTTGAGCAGTTGACCCTAAGCGCTTGTTACACCCCCTCAAGATGTTAAGTGGGGGAAAATATGCATTCAAACTGTTAAAAGAAATAATGTATGGTGTTTGAGCTCTTGCCAATTTCTCACCTTGGAGAATTCTTGTTTTGGTCTAATGTAGTACTCTCTACTTCTCCCCGACTTCCTGAGGTGGACTCCAAATAAGTACAATTAGATAAAAGAGAGACACAGCAATACATCCTTATTAAGGGAATCACTGCTGAGGTGTTAGATGCTTTGCATCAATGTTTCCATTATTCCCCAAGTCTTTCACTGTGATGCTTGGGTTGTATTGATGGTTCAAAAGATTACAAATCCAAACTTTACAGAACTGGCTGACAGTGATATATTTGCCAGTTGCAAATTAGTCCAAGCAAGTTCTAAAATCTGCTCAGACAAATGTGATTCTTAGCAAGTTCTGAACTGTCTCCTTCAGGCTACAATGATTAATTTCATTAGACACTTTAACTTTAAAAAATTAGTGTTAAGGTAGCATGTCAATCACAATATCTATTTCCAGCAAGGCTTGAAGTCACAGGATGCAAAGCTCATATAAAGTACTTTGTTCATTTAAATCCAAGGGAGCTGACTTTATTTTCACACTATTTTGTAGTACCATGACTTAATTCTTGAGCATGCAAAGCAATGTAATGTGTGATTTTTAAAGCATTTTATTATATCAAAGATATATGAATATTTCAAATAGTGAACAATATAAACATACAAAGAGAAAAAAGTTCATTCTCAATGTGTTATTAAAAAGGAAGATCAAATCACAACAACAGCGTCAATGTTAACATATATTTTTGCCCTATAGACTGAAAAATGTATGATTTAAAACTGGGCTTGAATGATCTGTAAGGCTCACTAACTAATAACGTAATTTAATTATGATCACCGCTCTTTAGCAAAAAGAAAAAAGGGGGGGAGTTCTGAGGGATTTACGTTTTACACACCCATCCAAAAAATAAAATTAAACAAAGAAAGGCAAAACATACATATGTAGCCAAAAAACTCCTGGCACAGAAAAGAGAATGGAAATGCCTAATAGATGCATCCAGAGAGAGAGATTCGGCCACCTTCTGGAGACTGGTAGCAAATGGAGTGCGATCTACTTCCTCAGAAGTGGAGTTTACTATACCTGCAGGGACTTGGGAGGCATTTTTCCAATCTTTATATTCAGCTCTGCCTTTGACACAGCCACTAATACAGTGTGCGGCAGGTGATGAGTGGCCTCCGGTGTCGGTTGCGGAGATTAGGAGGCTTATTCAGGCACTCAAACATAGAAAAGCCCCGGGAGCAGATAATATTTCTCCTGAGCTTCTCAAAGCCAATATTGACTGGTGGGCCCCAGTCCTTGCCACCCTTTTCACCAGCATAGATCAAACAGCAATAATACCAGAGGACTGGGGATTGGCAATCATCGTTCCCATATTCAAGAAAGGCTGTAAACTTGATCCAGCCAATTACAGACCAATCAGTCTCTTAAGCATCATTAGCAAACTTTATGCAACTCACTTACGTGAAAAGTTTGCGGACTGGCTGGAACAGGAGCACATCCTAAAGGAAGCCCAGGCTGGTTTCAGGGCACATAGATCAACTCTAGACCAAGGACTGGTATTGCAACATCTAGTGGAGAAATACACCTCAAAGAAAGGAGGCTCTCTCTATGTAGCCTTCATAGATTTCAAATCAGCTTTCGATTCGATACCCCGGCATAGACTTTGGGAAAAATTAAATGCCACAAACATCGATAGACGTCTTTTGCTTCTTATCCGTAGACTACATGAAAATACTCGGATCCGTGTTAGATGTGATCGTTATGGGAACCTATCAAAGGAAATCCAAAGTTTCCATGGTGTCAAGCAAGGCTGTGTTCTTGCCCCCATTCTATTCAACTTTTATATAAACTCCTTAGTCGGAAAGATGGAGGAAGCAAGTACTCATTCCCCAAACCTAAACAATATACCAATACCAGTCCTTTTGTACGCAGATGATGCGGCACTTATTTCCTTCTCTTGTGTGGGTCTAAGAAAACTTCTACGAGCTCTTACAGAGTATTGCGAAGCTGAACACCTAATAATAAATTATACTAAATCAAAAATTATGGTGTTCCCCAAGAGAAAACTCCGACATAAATGGAAAATTAATAACCAACCTATTGAGCAAGTAACATCTTTTAGATATCTTGGAATAATTTTTGATGAGAAGGGATCTTGGTGCCATCAGATTAAGAATTCCATTGTCAATGCGCAAAGATCTTTTAGAGCTATCATAAGATTCTTTTACAGAAAAGGAGGTCAATATGTTCCTGCCGCCTCCCAGGTCTTTGTTGCAAAAATACTTCCACAACTGATGTATGGCACCCAGATATTTAATTGTCAAAAACTCAAGTCCCTGGAATCTGTACAAACTAAATTTTACCGCTCCCTACTAGGGTTACCTACCTGTGTCTCCAACACTGCCATTAGGCTGGAGGTAGGTCAACTCCCTATTAATGCCAGGATATGGATCCTGAAGATTCACTTCTGGCTAAAACTCATATTCTTCCCAGTGGGAGTGGCTCCATTGACTTTATTAGACCCGTTCCAGTCTAAATGGAGATTGTCGCTTTATGAAAAATTGAAGGGCCTGGGGCTTTCCCCACAAGAACTTATAGCCGCAGGTTTTGAAAAGGCTAAAATGATGGTGAGCCAGCGAATAGGAGATGTAGAGCTTCAGGACCATATGAGCAAGATAGATAAATATCCAGCTATCCAAGATTATGAAAAAGGGTTTAATTTAACCCCATATTTGCTGGATCTACAAATCGCAAAATATAGGCGGGCGTTTACCCTTACCAGATTTGATGTACTGCCATCTGCCTTACTAAAGGGCAGATACGAGGGCACACCCTATGCCGAACGAGTTTGCCCATGTGGTCTGAAGGAGGTGGAAACGGCTTCACATGTGTTGTTACACTGCGACCTTTACGGGGATATCAGGTCACTGTTTATCTCTCCTATCGTCCAGAAATTTCCAGGTCGATCTGAATCCCAGCGGCTGAAAATCCTACTAGGAGATAAAAACCCAGAAGTAACACTGAAAGTGGCCAAGTTTTCTGCGGCCGCGATCAAGCGGAGGGCATTAGTTGTAAAAAAGTAAAAGATCTGACTCTTGGACAAGCCCCCCCCCCTTTTTTTTTTTTTTTCTTTTTAAGTTTACACATATATGGTAGTGCATATATGAGTATATATGTGCGTGTGTGTGGGTGTGTGTGCATATGTGCATTGTTTTTATGTATAATTTTACAACTTTTAATTGACACCATCATTCCCTCGTAAACTACTGTTGTCTTTATGTTGGTTTTTTTTTTTCTTCTGGTCTATGACCGTAATAAACTTATTCATTCATTCATACATATGTAGCCAGTGTTAAAATTTCAATGAAATTGGGGTATCTAAAAGGCTGGTCAAAAAAAAGTCTTTAGCCATCACTGAAAAGAAAACAAAGAGAACAATAGGAGCGGCCTCCCCATCTCTGGGAATAATTCCAGAGATGTAATGCCACCACTGAAAGGGCCCTGTCACTTCTGATGACACGGATGCCCCCTAAGAATTCTCCCCAAGGTTTTTTATGCTCCCTGGCAGGTGATAAATGAAGAATCAACAACAGCATTTGCGCATCAGTAAACCATGTTCCTTCTCTTTGGCTTCACCATCAGCTGTTAACTAAAACCTTTATGCTAATGTAATCAGAAAAGCGCTTGAGAAAAGAATTAGGAAAATGTTTCTTTCTTGTTTCCTTATTTATCTAATACATGGTCTTCAAGTGTTTGATGGTGTTATCCTTTTTGTAGGCCAGGCCAAGAAGTTATGACCTATTTGAAATGGCTTTAAGTCTGCTATTTCTCCATCCTTCTTGCCCTAAAAAATCTCCAGATGAATTCCAACCCTGAAATAACATTTTGGGACAAGAGCAAATAGATGCTAGATTCATGTAGCCAAGTAATATAAAGACAGTACTTAGGATGGTGGTTGGAGCTTGCATTTTAAAGACCATGTGGATTAATTTGTAAAGTATATGGCTAAATGGATGGCCATATCAGATGCTCAATTTCTTTGCAGGAAGGCCTGGGGTCAGGCTTTTAATTATGAAGTAGCACAATCTTACCTAGCTCGGAAGAGATGTAAGGGACATAACTAGGAAAAGCTCTTGGCTCAAGCAGTTTTGCTGAGGAAAGACTGCACTTCCCTGAGGCTTATGAATTATGGCGCATTCACAAATATTGCAACCACGAAAGAAAAGTGATGAGTCACAGAATGATTAGAATCAACGGACTTGTAATAAGGGAAGGAGATGGTTGGTTGGACAGGGGTGAAGCCTCACTCAGGATTTAGGGATAGGGAGGCTGTTGGTGAATGAGTGGTGCAAAGGCAAAGGCCAGGAAGCTCCATATCTGACTTGATCTACGAGTGATAAATGAGCAAAAGCAAGTTTCCACGTGTGAACTTTCTCTTCTGCTGTTGTGCAGCAAAGGGAGGCAAAACAAGAGAAAGTTGAATCTGCTATCTTTGGCACAGTTAAGAAATAATCATCACTAGACATTCCTTAAACCAAGGGGAAAGCGAAGCAAGTGTCATATTCAGCCCCATTGCCCTTTCCTAAACATGCTTTTATCTAAGTAGTGATCAACACTAATCAATCTGCTAAGCTGGAGAGTGTTGGGTGGGCATTCCTATAAAATGGCAATAGATTTCCAGTCTTCTGGTATAATCATTGTTTCCTGGATTGGAACTAGTGATTAAAAAATAACCATCCAAATGTATTGGTGCAAGTAATCACTTGTAATTATAGTAAGTAGTGAGTGAATATTAAGCACAACAGAAGAGAGCAGTAGATGTTTTTTCTATGGAAACCAAAGTGCTAGATGTGGGCACTGTTATTCTTTGTTTCACAGGGATGAAGTAGCCTTTGAGGGAAAAAATTCTAAACCTCCTGCTGTCCTTGATATGTATCTGGTTTCCAGCCTGTAGATAAATCAAGGACTTTAATATCCAAATATGTCTCAGAAGCTGCACAAACAAGAATAATGATGGGAAATGTCTGCTGCTCAATGGTGGATCACGAACACTGAAACCAACAATCCATACATCTGTCACCTACTAGGCAAGAAAATACTAGCCAACAATATTAAGAGGCAAAAGGATGCACTTTTAGCACAACTAATCTGAAAACTCACTGTTCATAAAGAAGTGCAAAGTCCTTATGCCCTGATCTGTGAGGACCCTGGAATTAGTTGTCAAGGCAAACAAGATAAGATTTAAAACATGCAAACCCAAATCCTAATCCAATGACCATCTGTGCTTGTTCATTCCTCATCCTGTGGTAGACAAATAGCTTTAAGTAAAACAGGAATGAGAAGAGCCAAACAGACAGTGCAGATATGGGGTATTATAATGCTATTTCAGCTCAGGGAACCCTCATCACAGAGGAAACTACGTACAGCTGATTTATGACAGCCTGACATGCTTATTCAGAAATGCCCCTTACAATGTAAAGTGGAGATGGTGGAGAAAATTTGTTCATTTTACATTTAAATGCATACTTACCTAATTCAGACTTTCTGAAACTTAGTTATTCTTTGAAATTCACATTTTCTGAATTTTCTTCTCCAGCCTGAAAATGTGCAAAAATATGTGTATTGGGGGAAAGGGCATAAAAATGCACATATCAGTGAAAATAACATTTAAAAATTATATTAGGAGAAACTGCTTGGGAAAAAAATGTGTATTAGACAAAATTGTGCATATTAGGAGAAGTACACACTAACATGGATTTTCATGAGGATTCTTAAAAATAAAAAAAAACCCACCGCACCAAGTGATGTAGAAATGTGATAAATGAAACTTAGGATTGGGAAATGGAGTCACTGAGAGAAACCAAAATGGAAGGATTTATCCATCCCTAGTTAAGTCAAACTAGAGCAGCGCATCCAAGCAAGGACGCTTAGGATTGCAGCTTCAGTCTCTCAAGGGGTTTTGCTTGGAACGGAGCAGAATTGCCAGCACAGAGTGTAGCAGCATCTCATTCTCATTCTCTGGATTGGACTGTGAGCTAATGTTTAAGCTTTCTCTTATGTGCTTGGTACAGAAAAGTGATGGGATGAACACTACACTGACAGATTCCATTTTTCCTACTCCTTATGCTGAAAGTACCCTAATCCATTTTGAGGCTGAAAGGGCTTTTAGACACATCATTCAGTGCCTCAACATGGCGATTTATCTCTACATGACTTGCCACTGGATATGGGAGCCTAGCGCAGGAAAAGCATCATGTTCAAGGAGAAAAACAAACTGTGGCTCTAACGTGTCACACCATAGCAAGCATGGGGGAGACCTGGATCCAGACCAAAACAAGCCTGGGGCTTGTAAGGGGGTCTTAACCCTCTGTCCCTATTGCGTTCCCAATCAGGATTCTTCCATACCTATTACTCTTTAAAAACCATATGGGAATGCGGTCCATTATATTGCAGTCCTCAAGGTCTGTGGATGCTATATGGTTGCATTAATAAGCCTTCATAAACCCCAGGTTTTTCACAGTCCTTCAGCCATACAAGCAACCCCTAGGATAATAGAAATGCTGGCTCCTCCTTGACAACTTTTTCAGTATTTACACCTCTGGCTATATGGGTTGAAAAGCTATGAAATATGACTATGGAGGGTCGGAGGAGGCAAAGGTATCAAAAGAGGGCTAAGGATAGGGATCCCTAGGATAGATGAGCATTAGCAAGTCCGAGAAAGCTTTTTAAAATGGGAAAACAGATGAGCACCAGCAATCCGTTCAGGGTTAAATGAGGGCACTTTCCTATAGCTCATGTGCGCCAGTGCTTTCCATTAGCTAAAAGGTTGTTGATGCAATTGTGCCCATGTTCACATGCTAGAAAAAAATTGCCCAGTGTTCCAATGCACACAATTGCTTGTGTGCATTATTTTTATGGAGGTGCAGGAGAGGGGGGGTCAAAGCAAAAAATGAAAGTTATGGAAAGCTGCAGCAGTTGCAAAATCTACACAGCCAGCAATGATTTCAAGATCCAAAAATCTGTGC
This sequence comes from Podarcis raffonei, assembly GCF_027172205.1. NCBI lineage: Eukaryota > Metazoa > Chordata > Lepidosauria > Squamata > Lacertidae > Podarcis > Podarcis raffonei. The sequence continues at coordinate 44,084,600 of NC_070605.1, read as the reverse complement.
CAAAAGAAGGGCAGATAAACAAATGTACTGCTGCTGTTTGACAACCAGAAAATGTAATATAGAAACCCAGGTTCCAGGGGGCAATTTGGAGAGAGGAAATTTCAGAAATATCCCTTAACATGTGTAGTATAGATTTTACTATTATTATCATCTTAATTCCAAAGAAACAAAGGCAGAAAGGACAAGGGGTTTAACAAGGGTAAGACAGTGAGCTCGTGTAGCAAAATCAGAATGAGACTTCACACACGCTGCATCAGGAGGTTTGGGGCCTACAGACAAAAAATATTCAAAGCCATTCTCTAAACATCACACAGTAGAGTCTCATATACACCCTTTTCTAACATGCTGATTAACTTCCTATAAATTTAATAAATAGTTAGCAAAGCCATCTAGAAAGGCACCATGCTCTACTACCAATATATTAGCTCATTCCCTTGTCTGGGTAAGCACAGTGTGTTTGTTAAAAGAGTGTCTAAGAACCACAAGGTTCCCATTATATGTAATTGCTCTTTACAATGACTGGCTATCTCTGGTGAAAATGAATCAGTGATCTCCACTATAACGGAATCTATTAAAAAGCTGGAGAGCACAGCTCATCTCTTTGATGTTGAAAAGGAAGAATTTCAATAGGCAGTCTCATCAGGCTGTCTAACAAAGCAGAAGTAAGGGCTGCAGGCAGGAGCAGGCTGATATCATGGGTCACTGGGAAAGTAAGTCGACTGTAGCAGCACATGGCTGTTCAACTGCTAGCCGGTTACCTAAGGGGACAGTAGAGTATGGCTGTGGTCGGGCTTTCGAAACATACAGATGCTTTGATTAAAATACAGAGATTTCTAAAGTGTGCCTCCGCCAGCTTAAAACTGTTTGATCCTTTCCAAAGTAACTGGCCGCTGACTCTGCCAGGGCCAGCCCTAGCCATTTTACTGCCTGAGGCAGAGCAGCAAACTGAGATCCTTCTCTTGCCAGTCAAAGGGCACAGCACACAAGTTATTTTGGCACCTGAGGCAGAAAATCCCACAAGCACCTCTGTCCCCAAGTAAAAATAACAATAATCTATCAAATAACTATTTGCTGTCCTTTCATGACATGCCAACCCAGCTGCCTACAAGCGGAGGTTGGTTCATTAGAGCAATGGGCACTGTGGGAACCTCAGTCTTTTTCTCCCTGTCTGCCTTCATACTAACAGCCAGTCAGTTTTCATAATGCCTGTGGCAACTTCCTTATTCTTAGACCCAGGGTTGCCCAGGTAGAACTCAGAAGGGAGGATGATGGGGACTACATTATCATTAGTTTGCTCTGCTTGTCACTGCCTCTGGTTCCACCTAGTGTAGGTCGCCCTGACTTCTGCCCCACCAATGCCAATGGGCACCAGCTATCACCATTGGCCCCCTTCATGGTTCACTGCCTTGCTATGGAGATGTGATGACCACTGGGCCCATCACCTCCTGGCAGATAGAAGGGGAAGAAATGGAGGCAGTGAGAGATTTTACTTTCTTGGGCTCCATGATCACTGCAGATGGTGACAGCAGTCATGAAATTAAAAGACGCCTGCTTCTTGGGAGAAAAACAATGACAAACCTAGACAGCATCTTTAAAAGCAGAGACATCACCTTGCCAACAAAGGTCCGTATAGTAAAAGCTATGGTATCCCAGTAGTGATCTATGGAAGTGAGAGCTGGACCATAAAGAAGGCTGATCACCGAAGAATTGATGCTTTTGAATTATGGTGCTGGAGGAGACTCTTGAGAGTCCTATCCATTCTGAAGGAAATCAGCTCTGGGTGCTCACTGGAAGGACAGATCATGAAGCTGAGGCTCCAATACTTTGGCCACCTCATGAGAAGAGAAGACTCGCTGGAAGTTCTCCTGGCGCCTTCATTATACACCTTTAGGCGCCAGGCAAATGTGTTCCTTTTTAACCAGGCCTTTAGTTGATTTGATTGACATCCTATGCCCTTTAAAATGTGAGGTTGTTTTTTATTTGCGGGCGGGTTATTGGGTTGTTTTTATTTTGATTATTAATTCTGTAGTTTTATATTTTGATTTTATCCTGTGAACCGCCCTGAGACCTTCGGGTAAAGGGTGGTATATAAATTCAATAAATAATAATAAATAAAAGTAAGTGCAGCTCTGGTCAAATTCATCACAGCAGTTCTTTAGCGTCAGTTAACGGCTCATTTACACTGTAACATGCAAGCCTAAAGAAGCATTTGATCACTACACAAGGTAATAAAACCTAATTAAATTTTATCAGGCAACGAATAAAATATGAAAAATTGCAGATGTAACAAAGTAGTGTTATCTGAACTTTAAGAGGACAAAATTAATTCATTCCATTGGTTAAAAAAACCCACATTCAGGAGTTGTTGTTGTTGGTTTTTTTCATGTTTAATTGTTTCATTATTTTGTAAATTGCTGCCCTGGGCTCCTTCAGGAGGAAGGAGGGACAGAAATAACAATAATAAGGCGGAGGAGAAGGAGGAGGAGGAAGAAGAAGAGGTACTAGAAGCATTATACCGTATTTTTTGTCCCATAGGATGCACCGGCCCATAGGACGCATCCATAGGACTGCGGGGAGTTCCCGCAGGGCTCCCCAGGCTGCGGATATCTGCCCAGCACGCAGGGCGCTCTGCTTCAGGACGCCCCGCGCACCGGGCAGCAGGCTGCTATCCGCAGCCTAGGGAGCCCTGCGGGAACTCCCGCAGGGTTCCCCAGGCTGCGGATATTGGCCCGGCATGCGGGGCACTCTGCTTCAGGGCACCCACGCTCCGTGCACCAGGCTGCTATCCGCAGCCTAGGGAGCCCTGCGGGAACTCCCGCGGGCTCACCAGGCTTGCTGAGAGCTTCCTGAAGCCTGGAGAGCGAGAGGGGTCGGTGCGCACCGACGCCTCTCGCTCTCCAAGCTTCAGCGAAAGCCTGTATTCACCCCATAGGACACACACAGATTTCCCCTTCATTTTTGGAGGGGAAAAAGTGCGTCCTATAGGGCGAAAAATACGGTATTTAATAAGAGAAGAATAGTTAAATGTGCAGCACACATACAACACAGTCTGCCGTACTACAGTCCAAGAAATGTTTTACAACTCGATCCAATTAATTCAGCTGATGCTGATACATAAGCTATCTGAATGGTGGAGTAAACTTTTAAAAATATTGGCTGTAGCAGGAGGGGAGGGTGCAATTCTGGCTTCATGCCAGAGAACAAAATGACCAAGCAACACTGCTAGGGCGGATGTGATTCCTTTGAAGCAGAAGTAGTTCACCGGATGAGACAGTAGTTCAATCTAGCTTCCCAGCAGATAGGTTGCTGTTGCTTACTGGGGGTGAGAGGGGAAGGGATGAGGTGGCAGGGAGGTCAGAGTGGTGAAAACACCCCCCCAGATTGGTCCCCAAAGCACACTTACTTCCCACAGACATCCCCTCCCCCTTTCAGTAAGCAACCTGGCTGCCAGAAATGTAATGTAGTGGCTCCTCCCCACCAGACATGTCACTTCTGCTTTGAAAGCAGGTAATGCCTCTGCAGCATGAGTGATTGAACAATTCAAGTACAGTGGTACCTCAGGTTAAGAACTTAATTCGTTCCGGAGGTCCATTTTTAACCTGAAACTGTTCTTAATCTGAGGTACCACTTTAGCTAATGGGGCCTCCCGCTGCCGCCAAGCCACCACCACGCGATTTCTGTTCTCATCCTGAAGCAAAGTTTTTAACCCAAAGTACTATTTCAGGGTTAGCAGAGTCTGTAACCTGAAGCGTCTGTAACCTGAAGCATCTGTAACCCGAGGTACCACTGTACACCTGATTTGAGCTGCACCGAAGAATGATGAGCATCCGTACAGAGAAGCTGAGTTGAAAAATAACCCAGAAGAAAAATTCACACAGGAGTACAACTTGTTTTTACCTGCTTAAGGAGATTATCAGAAGAGGTCACAAAGAGAAAGGAAAAATATATGAAAATAACAAGATGAGATGTGGGAAACAGCAAGATAGGACTGGATAGAATTATGAACATTATTTGGACAGATGTGTGGACATTAATGCAGCAGCAAGAAGATGATTGGATCCCCTTCGGAACTTGAAATATGGGTACCCCCAACAAAAATTTAAAAATTCGGCTTTGTAATTTGGAATTTATGTGATGTGATTTGATTTGACTTGATTGGTCGGTTAATAAAAATTATTTACAAAAAAAAAACAACCTCAGGAAGGGTTGGTTGCAGTAGGCTGGTTTCTCTGTGGGATGGCAGAGAAGCACTCAGTGTTAACTGATTTATTTCTCATGTGACTTAGTAGTAGGTTTTTTTCACAAGAACTACAAGTATGCTCTGGAACATCACTTGGGAATTATTTTTCTGTTTTAATTGTACAAAGTGGCCCTTGGCTAGTTATCTCTACAATTTGCCTCCTTATTCCACTCCCAGAAGTATAATATATTAATTATTCCCCTAATGATCAAGTGGCTAAAGCAATTCTCCTATTAGGAAATGTTTATCGATTTATTGGTGTGTGGGTTTGGGAGGGGCATGACAGAAGTGTATACAATTACGGTGTGAAACAAGTGGGTAGAAAATTTGCTCACTCACACGCAACACTTAGAACCCTGGGCCTACAAATGACATTGAATGTTGGAAAAATCAGAACAGACCAATACATACTGCATTACTAAACTATGGGATTTGCCGCCACAAGGTGGTAGTGATGGCTACTAACCTGGACGGCTTTAAAAGGGGATTAGACCAATTCATGGAGGATATTAGTGGCTACTAGCCACAATGGCTATATACTGCCTGCCATATCAGAGTCATTGTGTCTCTGAATACTAGTTGCTGGAGACCACAAGCGGGAGAGTGCTACTGAGCTCATTCTCCTGCATGCAGGCTTCCCTATAGGTATCTGGCTGGCCACTGCGAGAACAGAATTTTGGACTGCATAGAACAAGGAACAGCTGATGGCGCAGCTTGTGCCTTGTCTTCTAGATTGTGCTAAATGGTTCCGTTTCTATTAAAAGACGACAAAAAAAGTTACATAGCTGCCTTCTCTGCAGTTGAATCTAATGCAGAAATACTTCCACAGTGTAAAGCTAAAGCTTTCCAAATGACTCAATCTGGTTGTGTCGCTGTAAAATAATCTCTCTCATAAAACCTTTCTTCCTTGTCCACCTTTGCCAAGCTTAAGCAAATTAAATAGAAAAGTCACATACGGATCAGAGAAAAACTAGAAGTTACTAGACTTCCTTTTTTTTAGGATCAGTAACTTTTCATCTGAGAGTTTTGATTAACTTGTGCCTTTCTGCTGTGCCGTTCCTCTCCCCTACAGTATTTCTATTAAAAATGTTTCACAGGATCATGATTCTCAAACATATTGAAAAAGTTGAAGTAGGGTTTAGTTTTATTTTATTTTATTGCAAAACACCTGTTCCTGGCTTGGTTTGTAAAACTGGCTTCTCCTACATGAAAGGCTTCCTCCTGATGCTATGTTTAAGGGAACGGCACGGAAATAAGGCCTTTGCCGTATCAGCAAAGTCAAACTTAAATCTGACTCACGGAACTACAAAGCAACTGAGAATAGAATAGTGTACAGCTTCCTACAGCAACCTGATGCCCTCCAAATGTTTGGGATCAGTCGGGTCTGAGGGGACTTGCCATCCCAAACATCTAGAGAGCACCAGCTTGGCACAGTGGTTGCAGCCTGTGACTTGTAGAGAGGAGATTTGGGTCTGAACCCCTACTTGCCAAGAACCTCACCTGAGCTACTCACACCTCCTCAGGCTAACCTGGAGAGTCCCTATTTATGTCACCTGAATCTCTAACAGAAAGAGTGAGACATACTGTAGATGTGAAAAATAAACCACAGCAAGTATAGAGAAGGGGCTATTACTTTAGTAACAGCTTAGAATCATAGACTCATAAAATTATAGAGTCGAAAGCATGGGCATAGTCAGGATTTTTGTTGGGGGGAGGGAGAACCTCTGTTAGCTATGTATTTTAATTTATTTTTATTGATTTAGGGGCGGCAGCTGCCCCCTCTTGACTATGCCCATGGTTGAAAGGGACACCATGGGTCATCTAGTCCAGCTCCCTGCAATACAGGAATCTCAACTAAAGCATCCATGACAGATGGCCATACCTCCTCTTCACCTAGGTCCTGGGGAAACCAGCAGAGACATGAAGAGGTAGAGAAGGTCCAGCCTTCAAGGCAGAATGCTAGATGGCTTGCAAAGGAACAAAACTGCTTGCTGCGCTAAGTTGTGCCCACCCAATTTCTTTATAAGAGAAATGCAAGGAGCACATCTTAGATCAACACCATTGCTTGAGTAGCCATATTACTTGCTGTGCCTTAGCATAAGTGTGCTTTTGAGCACATATATGTATTGCCTGCTGTGCTTTTAATTAGTGTTTTTGCATATGTATTGCACTAATCTCAGCATTAAAGCTTTCCGGAAAAATCATCACCTGAGTTCGCATTCATCACCAGGTAGGAGCCAGGATAGAATATTTTATTTATGGTTTTTAAACTTGTGGTTTTCAACTGAAAACAGATTCAAACTATCGGAACATTTATCCCATTAAAATATTTTTAAATAGCAAGTTCTTAAAAAACAAAAAAATAGGCACCATTTAAAGAATTTAAAAAGATGTCATTTCAAAAATCTTTCAAGGGAATAAGTATACCAATAATTCAGAAACAGCCTGGAGTGACATTTATGCTAAATAGTTAGGAACTCCTGCAGAGAATTATAGTTCAATTTTTGACAGGGAAAAGTTCCTTTAAATTTATAATTAGCAACAAAGAAACTTTCCCCCCTTAAGAAAGCATCTTTTGGGGGAGAAATGAAGTACCTTTTTATTGCATTAAACATCAAAATTAGGAGTTGTCATTTTTATTCAATGTCTTTCTCCCACTCCCCCCCCCCCGTCCCACCCCTGTAAATCTACTATGCGTTTTGTGTACTGCTGATTATTCATACCATCTCTCTGTTATGAAGCGCATCTGCACCCTTCATTTACTCCCATACAGCTTCAGCTGTACAAGGTTGCAAACTGTGCACAAAATTTGAATATTTTAATAGTTAGCACAGGCCAAAAATAGCATCTTTATGAAATTTCTGAACTTTAAGATAAAAATGTTAGCTCATAAAATATGTAGGCTCTTTGATGTTGTCACTGAAATTTTACCCATACATATGCCTTAAAACAGGCTTCCTCAATCTCGGCCCTCCAGATGTTTTGAGACTACAATTCCCATCATCCCGGACCACTGGTCCTGCTAGCTAGGGTTCATGGGCGTTGTAGACCAAAAACATCTGGAGGGCCGAGGTTGGGGAAGCCTGCCTTAAAAGGATGGAAGTAAATTAGACTAATTAGTTACCTTTATTCTTGCACCACTTTCACAGAAATTTCTGTATGTAAAAGAATTCCCTGCCTTGATGCAAATACTTTCTTCCACTGCAATAGGCATGGCCTGACTCCAGAAAGTGTGTGAAAGAACTTATGATGCTCCTGTGTTTTCATTTGCAAAGGTATTAAATGCTACTGGCCACAAAAGCTATGTTTCACCTCCACAGTCTGAGGCAGTAATAATAATAATTTTATTATTTATACCCCGCCCGTCTGGCTGGGTTTCCCCAGCCACTCTGTGCAGCTTACAGCACATATAAATATTGTAGTACACCAGACGTTAAAAATTTCCCTAAACAGGGATGCCTTCAGATGTTTTCTAAAAGTCAGATAGTTGTTTATTTCTCTGACATCTGATGGGAGGGCACTCCACAGGGCAGGAGCTACTACCGAGAAGGCCCTCTGCTTCTGAATGCCAGTTGCTAGAAATCACAAGCTGGGAGAGCACTGTTGCATTCATGCCCTAATTGTGGACTTCCTACTTAGGCATATTTGTTGTCACTATGTGAACACAATGATGGACTAGACTGGCCTTTCACCTGAACCAACAGGGCTTCTCTTATGCTCCTAAGGTACTAGAAGAAGCAGACACCAGCAGTGCCATTCACTAGTTTCCCAGTTGGAGATGCCTCATGACACCTCACAGGAGCCTAGGGCATATACTCACTGGTTCAGCCATTTAGGTAACAGCAGCCATTCCTCCCCGTTGCTATGCTTCTCAGTTAAAGTCTGTCATAAATTCTGTTAACCTGCAAGAAGGTCCACAAAACTGCCAGGTTTTTTTTTAATCCTAAAAGGCATTATCTGCTGATGAAATCACAACACCCAACTCATTCATTGTGCAAAGAAGAAATTCCCTCATCCCTGTAATAGCCGTTTACTCCACTGAACATAGTTCACTAAGGCCAGAATCAGTTCTCCCAATACATGTTAGACAAATTACGGTACTCCAAAGAGCACAGTGCACTGTCAAAACCACAACAGGCCAACTTATCTCACCTCCATCGGCTGATTAAAAAAACAAAAATTCTCCAAAATTTGGACAAAAGGAATACACACCCCTGCTCCTGACATCCATTTTCAAACATCTTTGCCCCTGATTATCCCAACAGTGGGAAGACCAAGGCAATTTAATATCAATTTATTTATGGCCCGAATCATCCTTGATGGCCTGATCTGCTATCTCATTACCTTGAATTTCCTCATGGGCTGGAATCCAACAAAACTGGATCCAAAGGCCCACTAAGTATACAGGGACCATATTCTATTCTGCAGCCAACAGTCCTTAGAAAGTGTCTGTTAAAATTACCAAACTACCTGGTCTCACATCCCTGAATGGCTCTAAAGTCAACATTAGAACCATCAGATCAGTCGTCGATACTGAAACCTAATATGGCAAATTGAAATGCTTTCAAATCCTAAAGGCAGGAACACACAAAGCTTCACTTTTCCAGACTGCCCCTTTCTAGATCTATTGGCAAAGATAAGACAGTAACTTATATTTTCTGAATTAAACCCAGGAAGCATCATTCCCTTTGATGACTACAAGTGTGAGAACACATAGCTCTGGTAACTTATCATCTTCCCCAAAATGGCAACTAGTAGCATTGCCCTAAATTACAGTTAGTTACAAAGTTATGAGTATTAAGCTGCATTGCATATTACAGCCCCGAATCCAAACATGTATAAATTCTGCTTGAAAATAAAACATCTGATCTAAAAAATTGATAATGAAGGGGTTATTTTTTTACGAATTCACACATTTCACCAGATTTATATCCCTAGAGTGTTTTATCTTGTGCAGAGATTTCTGCTTGATTTACTGGGTTCTGCAGAAATTCTGAACTGGCATTGGACTTGTAGGCTGCAAAGTGAATTAGAGCAGTTATAGCATGTTACCTGACCTGATAGGTGTAATTCATCACATTTTAAATGTGGAGGGCACTTTGTAACACTTACTGCAGGCTGCAGAGACAGTAATAATGACACCATGCCTTGCTTTAATGAGAGATTTCAAACAAATGAAGGGAAGTGTCTAATGGCCCTTCTAAACTTAAAAAACACTGGAGTGAACAATCAGAATTAATGTTGCAAATTATGTGCACACATTATTAAATCAAAATTAGGAATCAGTTTGAAACTGATTTTTATCATCTTCGTTGAGTGGAACCACTAAACACTCCCTCCCATTTGTGGAAATGGAATCCCTGGAACAGCAGTCGCTTACAAAAATCTGCATCTTACGTTAATACATAGATGGACAGATGGCCCATATACTTGAGCAGAGCTATCTCTAACCTAGAAAAAAAAGGTTGCCAAAGGTTGTGAGCAATTCGATATTCTGCACCCTTATATTTGACTCATAAGTTCTCTTAGTCTTTCAGTCCCCCCCAAAAAAAATTCTTCATAATTCAGAAACAAAACCCAACTACATGTCTTGACTCTGCCCTACCAGAATACCACTGAGATACCTGGGGCCCACATGAGAAAACAACTGTTGCATTCAGTTTCCTCAAATAACTGAGAAGTAAGCATGGAAGCCACCAGTTCAAATTCTGCTTCAGATATGAACCTACTAGGGATAGCTCTTCACAACCTGTCAGCTTCAACCTTATATCTGTAGCCCTACTTTACAGGGCTATAAATTCCTGAGACTTTCTAAAGCACCATATACATGCTAATTAAAAGTTAACACAGCTTTTCATTGCCCACTGCAACTTATTTTCAATATTAATTGAATAAATAATGGTGAACACATACACATAAAAGGTAAAGGTACCCCTGCCCGTTTGGGCCAGTCTTGCCAGACTCTAGGGTTGTGCGCTCATCTCACTCTATAGGCCGGGAGCCAGCGTTGTCCGCAGACACTTCCGGGTCACGTGGCCAGCATGACAAGCTGCATCTGGCGAGCCAGCGCAGCACACGGAACGCCGTTTACCTTCCCGCTGGTAAGCGGTCCCTATTTATCTACTTGCACCCGGGGGTGCTTTCGAACTGCTAGGTTGGCAGGCGCTGGGACCGAAAGACGGGAGCGCACCCCGCCGCGGGGATTCGAACCGCCGACCATGCGATCGGCAAGTCCTAGGCGCTGAGGTTTTACCCACAGCGCCACCCGCGTCCCACACATACACATACATATCTATATATCACATATACAACCACACATATGTGCAAATTGCCTGAGGTCCTGGAGAAAATGATTTCAGTAACACAGTAATATGACATGGGCCAGAGGTAAATTTCAAGAAGAAAAACATATCTGAAGCCACCTAGATAGTCAGCATGGTAAAAAATATTCCATGCATATTATTGGACAATACCAGACAATGTGTACGTGTAAGTGGATTGGGAAAGCATAATTCATTAAAATTCCAGTTTTTCTACTTTCTTACAGTGTAAATTTATGTCACATTGTTTATCAGTTACTCTGCCAGATCCTGAATTTCACAGTTTCTCCTCTGAGTCGCTATATTTGTGTGCAGTCCCCTGCTGTTTTCTGTTTGCATATTCATAGCTGAACATGCCTTCCGACTTACTAGTGAGCATCTATTATGACTGTGATCTTTTCAGAGGCAGTTGTTCACATTAACTGAGGGAGAAATATTGGCCAACAAGACGTGTTTGTGCTGTGAGGCTATAACAGACAGTGTCATTGCAGAGGGCCCTTTCTAAGCAGCTGAATGATGGTTATAAGGCTTTGTCTGCATTGCTTGGATCAGGGTGCTAATCTTAGAAAACCAAACGGTGCTTAATAATAATGCAAAGGTTGTCTTCCTTCCTCTCCGCCCAAACTTGTGCTGAGCTCATGTTACAAAATGAACTTCTTGCTGTATACAAAAATATAAACAAAGAGGCATAGGATGCTCCTAAAATACAAAAAACGGAACATGAAATTCACATTTTATCTGAACAAGTGTCAAACATATTTAATTAGCCGTCTCCTGGACCAGTGAGCCTTCTGAAACTAATGTTCAAGGGATGTAATCAAATTTGGCATAAGATAAACCAGAGAATTATGTTAAAGTCTCTGCTCAACAAGCAAAAATGTTCAGATCAAATTATAAACGTGTTACATTCATTAATACATACATACAGGACAAATGTTTAGTTTGCCAAACATTTGTCCTGTATGTATGTATTAATGAATATACTGCATTTATAATTTGATCTGAAAATTTCTATTTTCTCAATTAGAACAAGCCTAATTGAGAATAAGGATATTAAGCTCAGTACCAAAGTGATACTTATCCCGTAGTTCTTGTTATATGGAGCAGAAATGTAAGACAATGAAGAGCCCATTTGTACATTAAGTCCGCAATGTGAGAGATGCTGTAGCAGGTCTTCATCCCATGGTGTTCTGGTATTTTAAGAATTCCAAGGTCACTTGAGAGGAATCAGTTTTGCAGCTACATGAGTGTCACCAACTGCAAGGTTTCATGGTGGTCCTAGTGTGGGAAGTATCTATGGGTTAATATATAACTAAATCGTTCTCAGAGTAGACCCACTCAAATCAGTAGATGAGTTATTAATTTTGTAGGTCTACTCTGAGTATGACTACCACTGGATATCACCCCATATCTGATTCCACTCAGTGTTTCTACATTATGAGAGCATCATCAGAAAAGCCATGCGACCACCAGAGGTGTGGGAGTCAAGTGTAATACAGAAGAAACAGCCCCTAAAATAATCAGTGAAAACCAACTGATATTTTGGCATTTGTAGATTTGGAATCTGGGTTAAATACTGCCAGATTATGTGGGATTTAGCAAGACACTATACAGCGGTACCTCGGTTTAAGAACAGTCTTGTTTACAAACGATTCAGTTTATGGACTCCGCAAAACCGGAGGTTGTGTCCCGGTTTGCAAACATTATCTCAGTCTAAGAACAGAATCCAAATGGTGGAAGGGCACCAGCAGTGGGAGGCCTCATTAGGTAATGCACGCCTCGGTTTAAGAATGGTTTTGGTTTAAGAACGGACTTCTGGAACGGATTAAATTTGTAAACTCTAAATTATGTCTCTAAATTATGTATCTGTAAACAGAGCTCAGCCACAAAAATTTGACAAGATTCCATTTTTGGTTTGTTTTTTGTGACAGAAACTATAATTTAAATCTGGTAAACTAGATTATAGATATATTGATATAGAGAGAGATTATAGCTATAACTCGGAAAATCTTATTGCTAGCAGATGTACCATATTTTTTTAAGTGCCATTTCTACGCTAAGTTATGGGGCTCCTATGTCTGGGCCAAAGATCCAATTTATATTAAAAAGACAGCCTATATTGGCTCTAATCTTGACCCAGAAATGTAGCTTTCATCAATTGGAAATTTCATCTTCCAATTGTCCTAGGTTAACATCAAAGGATTACCTTTTAAGGGTTTCGGGCATTGGTATTTGACACATAATAGGGTTACATTATATTTGTAAACAGTCCAAAGTTCTATAAGAAACATTATGGTAAAGTTGGATCATATTGTCATTTGTGGAGGGCTTGTCCTAAATCCAAAGATAACAGGATATTCCATACTGCTAGAACTGACTGCAGTGTATTCTAATTTGTCCCTCGCCCCCAAGACAGTAACACCCTTCCATAGATCAGAAGATAATTTATAGTGCTGCTGTAAATATGCTGCCATTTGAAACTTGGCAGGTGCTTGTTCTGTTTGTTTTATTTCAAATATTTCTAAGCTGCCTTTTAAAACAATTGTCTTCCAAGATAACCACACTAATCAAAAAGTTGCTAAATAATAAACATTAAAAACATATACAGTCAAACCTCAGCTCCCGAACGGCTCTGTTTTCGAACGTTTCAGCTCCTGAACTCCAAAAACCTGGAAGTAAATGCTCCGGTTTTCAAATGTTTTTAGGAAGGTGAATGTCCGATGAGGCTTCCGCTTGAGTGCAGGAAGCTGTTGCAACCAATCAGAAGCCTTGTCTTGGTTGTTGAACGTTTCAGAAGCCAAACGGGCTTCCGGAATGGATTACGTTTGACAACTGAGGTTTGATTTACACATTACAAATTAGCCAGATACAGTATAATCTATAATGTATTTTGGAAAATTGTTTGTTCACTATGCATTTGGACACCTCTTAAGATATTTTAACCAAAATTTGCCTGACTGTTCCTGAGCAGGTTTCCATATATGTTTGGATACAACTGGACACCATTTTGAATCAAGATGGATTGAACCACTTAAAATTTCAGTGATTAATTACCAATTTCAAAACTGCAAAACCCCTTTCATTTCAATCCCTGTATGAGCCCCTGGAGAGTTGCCACCAATGAGATCAAATAATACTGAGTGAGATGACCAATGGAGTGACTCGGTATAAGGCAGCTTCATATCTCATATGCTGGAATAGGGCATATCTAGGATACAGTGCATTAATGGAGCTCAGTGCATGACTGCAAAATGTAAGAGTCTTAATTACCTATCACAATTGCTGGTTGTGTGAGGAACTTTTTGTTAACTACTTATACTAATGATATATTCAGAGCACAGCAAAAACTTCCTGTAATGCTAATTTGATATTTGACTTTATGCATAGCTCATCCTTTGTCCTGTAATGAGACTGTGTTCTGTATGTCAATGAATGCTGAGCAGACATCTTACTTTCTAAGAAGATACACATAAAACTGATGGATGCCAAGGCAAACGCTTATGAAAAATACTCGGAAAACAAGATAATTGCCAAGCAAAACTTTCTCTGCTCAGGCCATATGGAGAAAGCAGAGGAACACTGAATGAGTGTTTTGTTTATGAAGATGTACAAAAAATGCTAATGTATACTGAGGGAACATCTTTCTGCTGGAGATATACGAGGAATGCTGTCAAATTTGAAATGGGTTTTTGCTAACAATGAGATAAGGATGGCACTAATAGCTCCAGAGTAGAGGGTACACCCTATGCTTTTCACAAAGTATAAAGAAGAAGCGAATTATTCAACTCTAAAAGCACGGTTAGCCCATACTCATAATTATGAAAAATATATTACCAACAGTGGCATCAAGGACAGACTCAGCTATAGGTCTTCTCAATCTTCTGGCCAAAAGAACTGGAGTAGCTTAATTGGATGCAGCAAGAAACTACTCTTTACAGTACAGAAAGCCTCACACTTAATTTGCAATCAGCTTCCAGCCGTGGAGCTCTTCCAGGAATGATTAGGTGGGCCACATGACACTGCATGGTCACATGATGATTCCAGGAAGAAGAATTGTCTGGCTAGAAGCTGGCTGCGAAGAGTTTGTTAACGTAAAAAAAGGTAGCTTCATCCACCCTACCAGGTCTTACAAATGTTTCTGCGAAGGTCTCTTGCGCCCCACAAAAAAGGTGGGGGGGGGAGGAAGGCTTGTTTTGTGGGAGGCCAAACATTTGAAAAAAGAAAAAAGCCCACCCCAAGAATTCAGCACAGCCTTAATGTGCAACCTATTTCTCTTTTAACACAACATGTGAGCTTTACCATCTGTAACAGGCACTTATTCAACGAGGAATATTCAGCCCTGCATTTGGCAAATCTGCTTCAGAACATTTAGTCCTGGACTTCAGAGCACCTGCAGCTTTTCTAAGTAGTATTATTTGGCAACACATTTGAACCATGTGACTAACTCTAACAGCATCCACTAATATAAAATTATTAATGGCTCCAGCCTGGAACTTTGTTCAAGAACACCCATGTAAGTATCCTGTATTTTTGTCCCAATTCAAAACGTTCTTTTTGGAAGAATAAAAAAAAACAATCCTTAGTTCTTATCTTCAACAAGAGAACTTATCTTTCAGGTTTGGAGCTTACAGCCTTGGATATGTTCCGACTGACATTTCAAATCTTATGTCCATCTTTAAAAGGCTATTTTTCTGTGTCTGTGAAATGCTTCAAAACTGCAAGGAGGAGGGTGTGTGTGTGTGTGTGTGTGTATGTATATATATATATATATATATATATATATATATATATATATATATATATATATATATTGTGGTGGGGGAGTGAATGCCTTTGGATGATCAGCTTCTGAAGCAATTAAAACAGTTTTCAGGAAGCCACACACACATATTTTTTTAAAACTTTCTTCATGCCAAATTTCCCCTTCCTACAGCAGTTACCAGGCATTAACTAAGAGGAATGAAGTCTTATTAATTCATGCTCTCCGCCCAAACAGAGAAATGGGGCTTTCTTCCAAGACTGTAACCTCTTTATCTTTATCTTAACTAATCAGTATGTACAGCCTGAAAAGAGATTTAAGAAAAACAATCTAACTCAGCTGTCTAAAGTTATTGCAGGGTCTGCTGTGAAGATGTAAAAGCAGCAAGAACAATGGTTACAATATTGTTTGATCACAATTCAGTTATAAAATATGGATTACATAACTAAGTGAATCACAGAGATCTCTGAGATGTGGGAGAAAAGAGAGGAGGCTGTTGAAAGGCATAAGGTTCGCCATGTGCACGCTCTATTCATGTTTGTCTTCACTCCTTTCGGGCAAAACTAGGCATGCTGGTAGATAGAAGAACACAGAAAACCAATTCTTGTTTGTTTTTTTCAATTTTAGTAATACAGAAGTGCCTCGCAAGACGAAATTAATTCGTTCCGCAAGTTTTTACTTCTTGCGAGTTTTTCGTCTTGCGAAGCACCGTTTCCCATAGGAATGCATTGAAAATCAATCAATGCGTTCCTACGGAAACCGCCTTCAGACCAGGTCCGGGGACAGTCTGTCCCCCGACCTCTTCTGAAGGCTGGGGGGGGGACAAGGGCTTTTCTTCCCACCGCCAGCCTTCAGAAAGCTGTTCTGAAGGCTGGCGGTGGGAAGAAAAGCCCTTCTCCCCACCTCCCACCCCGCAAGCTCCGGGGGCAGGAGGGCTTTCCTCCCGACCGCCAGCATTTTAAAAGCCCCAGGACAGCGGAGACTTCTCTGCTGTCCCGGGGCGATCTTAAAATGCTGGCGGGAGGCAGCGAAGCCTTCGCTGCCGACCCCCAGCATTTTAAAAGCCCCGGGACAGCGGAGACTTCTCTGCTGTCCCGGGGCGATCTTAAAATGCTGGCGGGGGGCAGCGAAGCCTTCGCTGCCGACCCCCAGCATTTTAAAAGCCCTGGGACAGCGGAGACTTCTCTGCTGTCCCGGGGCGATCTTAAAATGCTGGCGGGGGGCAGCGAAGCCTTCACTGCCGACCCCCAGCATTTTAAAAGCCCCTGGGACAGCGGAGACTTTCCAGGACCTCTTCTGAAGGCCGGCGGTGGGCGAAAGTCTTTGCTCCCGATGGCCAGCATTTTAAAAGCGGTCCGGGATAGCAGGAAAGCCCTGCTATCCCGGACCGCTTTTAAAATGCTGGCGGTGGGGAGCAAAGCCTTTTGGCCCCTGCCGGCCTTCCTGGACCTCTTTTGAAGGCCGGCGGGCGGCGAAAGGCTTTGCTCCCCACCGCCAGCATTTAAAAGAGGTCCCCGGAGATATCCCTATGGGCTTTCTTCTTGTGAAGCAAGCCCATAGGGAAATTCGTCTTGCGGAACAACTCAAAAACGGAAAACTCTTTCGTCTTGCGAGTTTTTCGTTTTGCGAGGCGTTCGTCTTGCGAGGCACCACTGTATTATGTTGTGGCAATATGTAGCAAAAGCCATTATGCATCAACCACCATTGCTTCTCATGGGAAAAAGGGGGGAGACAAGGGGGGGACCAAGGAAATGACATAGGAAGAAGGTAGAGGGACAAATACCGTATTTTTCGCCCCATAGGATGCACCGGCCCATAGGACGCACCTAGTTTTTTTGGGGGGGGGAATAAAGAAAAAAAAATTATTTCCCGCCCAGGTGCAGGGCTGGGGCGGGGGAAGCCCGAGCTTCCCCTGACCCCAGCCCCCAGAACAGGCTGCTATCCGCAAGCCGTTGGAGAGCTGCGCGAAGTCGCGCAGCTCTCCCACGGCTAGCGGAGGACTGCGTGAAGCCTGAAGCTTGGGGTGTGCTGAGCTCAGCACACCCCAAGCTTCTGGGTGCCGGCAAGCTCTCAGCTAGCCGTGGGAAAGCTAGCGGATAGCTTCCTGAAGCCTGGAGAGCGAGAGGGGTCGGTGCGCACCAACCCCCCTCGCTCTCCAGGCTTCAGCGAAAGCCTGCATTTGCCCCATAGGACGCACACACATTTCCCCTTCATTTTTGGAGGGGGAAAAATGTGTCCTATAGGGCGAAAAATACGGTAGTTTTTTGCATGGACAAACTCAAGAAGGGTAGTTCATGGTGCAAGTCACAATGTGCAAGCTTCACAATCTGCTGGAACTGGAGTTCCCAACCCAAGTCAGCACTAGCTTGGTGCTGTAGAATGGCAAGCCAAAGGTTACAAACAACGTGGCCCATGCACTCTTTGCAATAATGAGCAGTCTTTAAATATTAAGCATGAAGAGCAATGCAGTGCAAATGGGAAAACGATTCTTACTATACCTACTTGGAGTCACCCTCCAGTCATAGGCACCATTTTATGTAATGTTAGTATGATACAGTGGTGCCTCGCAAGACGAATGCCTTGTAAGACGAAAAAGTCGCAAGACAAAAGAGTTTTTTGTTTTTTGAGTTGCTTCGCAAGACGAATTTCCCTATGGGCTTGCTTCGCAAGACGAAAACGTCTTGCAAGTTTGTTTCCTTTTTCGTAAAACCGTTAATACCCAGGGTGCATTGCTTGAAGAGGTGCAGTTGCGACTTGACTTCGAGGAGCAACTCATAGCACGCGGTGTGGTAGCCTTTTTTGAGGTTTTTGAAGACTTTGCTGATTTTTGAAGCTTTTCCAAAACTTCTTTTGCAGCCATTTGGTAAGTTAAACTTTTAAAACTTTTTGGGGGGTTTTTGGATCTTGGTTTGGGGTGTTTGGAATTCAGGGACTTGGTGTTGGGGAGGGGTTTGCAAGAATCTGGAAGCTTGTGTGGTTTTTTTCTGCATTTTTATGATTTTTTGTGACCATTGGAGCACTCTGCTGTTGTTAAAAAAAAAGATTTCTGGGTTTGGATTTCTGTGTGGTGGGTGGCTGGGGGAATAGTTGAGAAGGGGTTTGCAAGAATCTGGAAGCTTGTGTGTTTTCTAGGAGATTTGGTGCTTTTGAATTTTTTGGATGTGAAGCACTGATTTTTTTGGGGGGGGGGTTGCGAAGGTAGGATCTGTGCTGCCATGGGGCCCAAGAAGACTGCTGCTGCAGAGGCCGGCGAGAGGAAGAAGGAGAAGGTTACGCTGGAAATGAAGAAGGAGATCATCCGGAAGCACGACGGTGGAATGCGTGTGACAGACCTCGCCAGGGAGTATGGGAGGAATCCATCGACCATCGGGACCATCCTGAAGATGAGGGAGAAGATCCTTGCGACTGATGTAGCCAAGGGAGTCACCAGGATCGTGAAGATCCGCCCAGCTGTTCTGGAGGAGGTGGAGAAGTTGCTGCTCATCTGGTTAGAAGAGAAGCAGCGTGCAGGGGACACAGTGACTGAGGCTGTCATTTGTGAGAAGGCCAAGGCCTTGCATGCAGACCTCGTCCGGCAACAGCCAGGAACCTCAGGCGAGCCAGAAGTCTTCAAGGCAAGCAGAGGCTGGTTTGACCGGTTCAAGACGAGATCTGGAATCCACAATGTGGTCAGGCATGGAGAGGCTGCCAGTTCTGATGTTCCTGCGGCTGAAGACTTTGCAGCGGAGTTCCTGGAGGTTGTGACGACGGAGGGCTACGTTCCACAGCAGGTCTTCAACTGCGACGAGACCGGGCTGTTTTGGAAGAGGATGCCCAAAAGGACTTTCATCACTCAGGAGGAGGCCAAGTTGCCTGGCCACAAGCCCATGAAGGACCGTCTGACCCTGCTCTTCTGTGCCAACGCAAGCGGCGACCTGAAGATCAAGCCCCTGCTGGTGTACCACTCTGAGAACCCACGGGCCTTCAAGAAACACAAGGTCGACAAGGAGCAGCTGAGTGTCATGTGGCGATCCAACCGTAAGGCTTGGGTCACACGTGTGCTGTTTGTGGACTGGGTCAATCTTGCTTTTGGCCCTGCTGTCAAACAGTACCTGCTGGACAACGACCTGCCGCTGAAGGCTTTGCTTCTGATGGACAATGCTCCTGCTCATCCTAAAGGCCTTGAGGAGGACTTGTTGGAGGAGTTCAGCTTCATCAACATCATGTTCCTGCCGCCTAACACCACGCCACTGCTCCAGCCGATGGATCAGCAGCTCATCGCCAGTTTCAAAAAACTCTACACCAAGGAGCTTTTCAGGCGATGCTTCGAGGTGACTGATTGCACCAACATCACCCTGCGGGAATTCTGGAAGGACCACTTCGACATCATCCCCTGCTTGAAGATGATCACCACGGCCTGGGACGGGATCAACCAGAGAAATTTGAATTGTGCTTGGCGCAGCCTGTGGCCGGACTGTGTGGCACCAAGTGACTCTGATGCACCAGAGTCAACAGTGGTGCAGGACATTGTTTCCTTGGGGAGGACCATGGGCCTGGAGGTCACAGAGGAGGACGTCAGCGAGCTGGTGGAGGAGCACGACCACGAGCTGACCACCCAGGAGCTGGTCGAACTGCAGGCAGAGGCTGCGCAGGAGCAGGCCTCGCTGGAAGAGGAGGAAGCAACTGAGGAACGGCTGTCCTCCAAAGAGCTGAGGGACATTTGCCAGAAGTGGAAAGATGTGCAGGCTTTTGCACAGCGGCACCACCCTGACAAGGACCTGACACGTGACCTTGCGAACACTTTTGATACAAGGGTCATGTCGTCTTTCAGGGAGGTGCTGAAAAGGCGGATGAAGCAGCAGACCATGGACAGGTTCTTCAGCAAGAAGCAAAGAGTGGAAGAGGAACCTTCTTCAAGTTGTCCCCCAGAGTCTTAGAAAATGTATGTACAGTACTGTACACTTTGGTGATTTTTAAATGCTTTTCTGTGATGATTAGAAACTTAAATTATTGTTCCTTCAATTTTTGAAATGCTCTTTACAGTATGTGTGACTTTAAAGAGCACTTAAACTCTTTTTGTACCAAATTTGGCTTTGTTTGGACTTTTTTTGACCATAGGAACGCATTAATTGATTTTCAATGCATTCCTATGGGAATCCGTGCTTCGCAAGACGAAAAATTCGCAAGACGAAAAAACTCGCAGAATGAATTAATTTCGTCTTGCAAGGCACCACTGTAATTGGCTGCTTTTGTGCCATTTAGCAACAATGCCACTTACTAACTGCTAAAGTTTATATTTTTAAATAATAGGCTAAACACATTGTTTCTTTATCCCAGCAAGCTTGAGATCTGTTTGCACCTAATTGTCTGTTGGACACTTCCTATACCTTTTCTTGCTGCAAATTGCAGACTTGGGGATTTAACATCACGCCCAATTCACCCCACACCATTTTGCTAAACATGCAGCCCTAAAGAGTAATTGAGAACTCAAAAGTGGAATCTCTATTTTCTGATGTTTTGGTTGATCCTAATAAAGGTCAACTCCTAATATCTGTCACTATTTTGTGAGAGGGTTTCATTGACATACCAGAAATTTAGCTTGGTGGTTTAAAGCAGTTTGGTACAACAAACTAACTTTAAAAAAGAAATACTTTTTTACGGTCTGCAAAGTTATAGGAAATGTACTTTAAAAAAGTATAGGATAACAACTGATTGACAGGAAAATTTATAACTTCCCTATAATCAAATCAGAACAAATGGACACCACGTACCGGTAACTTCTTTGAAAGCTTTGGGCAATCTATGAATGAATGCTCAACAAACATGTCTGTAGGAGCCGAAAGGCATTATCCTCTTGGATTTCTCATATTTTGGATCAGTATGGCTACCTGCACTATTTGATAGCAACTTTAAGTGCTACAGACGGGGATGGTATCATTTCTACACTCTGCCCAGTGCCTTGCATGCTGTTCATTTTTGCAGTAACTGCAATGTGGTAAACTGAAAAGAAGAGGCTTATTTATCTCAATGAGTATACATTGGTTTCTTCTTATTTAAGAACTCTCTATTTAATGGGGATAATAAATCATAACAATAATATTTGGTTTATAATAAGGATTGGGAACTTGTGGCCCTTAAGATGTTGTTGGGCCCATAGCTCGCATCAGTCCTAGCCAGCATGGCCAACAGGGAGGGTTGATGGGAGTTCTAGAAGGCCAACCCTGGTTTATAATGTGTTATTAGTTGCTATGAGCCCAGTGCCATATGAAATGCATAGCGGCACCTTTCAGAAAACCCAAAACTGACTACTTGGTATCTTGCAAGGGATAACATCAGTTTAAAGTGTTTTCTATGATACATGGTTCTTTAGCATTCAGTAGTAATTCCCCACCCCCCACCCAATTTGAATCAAGACTGAATTGGATTCTCTGGAATGTGTCAGCTACTGTGATTGTTTTATTATGCCACTCCTAGCTTATCAGATTTTAAATTACCATATAAATCTACATACTTAGACAATAGAAGAAACATCGGTTTAAATGTATCTAATCTCATTTTCAAAGTTAGATAAGAAATAATCAACACTTTAAAATCAAAGTGATAGCCCTAAGCTAGGATCTGGGAGTCTTAGCAAAATTATCTACACCAATCATCATTAACGATAATAGTACTTGCAAAGCAGAAAACACTGCTGTAATTAATTGTAACACCTACAGGGTGAGAAGAACCAGGAGAAATTACATATTATTTGCTAAATTGCAATGTCATGATACAAAGACAGTTATTATATGCCAACAAAAAACAGTTCTCTTTCATTCTCAACATTAACAATGACTCTTAACATTCTTAACAATGGTCTCAACCTCAAAGCTCATATTATTAGAAGGGTACTGGATGTGAGTCATGTATTCCATTGGATTATTTTGGACTTGTTCATGACCATTGTGCTGCTGTTCTAAAAGTGTGTAACTCATGAATGAAGATAAAGACTAAGGGATAGGACACAGGTATTAGATTCAAACTAGGTACAACACATGATAATCAACAGTTTTAATGGTATCAACACAGATCTAGAGTCAGTCCCTCAGGCAGGCTCTGAGGTCACCAAGGAGGCAAAAACTAAGTATCATCATCAAACCTTTTATTGGCATCACATACAAACATCCATAGCAAATCAATACAGAATTACCACTTTCCCAGTGACACAAAACATTTGTCAAATGAAAGAGGCAAAGCAGTCTAACATTACATCTCTAGGTCTCCAGGGAGATCAGACATCTGCAATGTGTTTTGACGACAAAAAACCAGATAAAGATATTTAGCCACTAACTTGGTGAGCTCCTGATTATTCCCCAATACCAGAAAATATATGACCTCTAACTCTGGTTTCCATTTGGGGATGCAGAGTTGATCTAGGAACTGCTGGTGGAGATCAACATATAGTTCTAAGAACCATATGTGTAAGAGTTTCCACCTGATGGTCTTCACATGGGCAAATTCGTTCTCCTCCCCCATTCCCAAGAACCTTCCCCATAGGAGGTTTGAAGGATTTGAATTAAACCTGGCCAGCGAAAATGCCCTTCTTTCTTGAGGATTAAGCAAAAATTCAAGATAATTGTGGTTAATTTCATGTGCCCAAGAAAGCTGAAAGTTAAGAGGGGAGCATGTTTTCTCTGCTGCTGCTGTTAGTTCCTGGCGTTCAATGTCCCACAACCTAGTTTTTATTATAGCCTTGGCAGATGGTGGGGACATTGATCGCAAAGATTCCACTGACAGCCCAAGTTGCTGTACCTTTATGTTAAACCATTGTAACCCTGGGGAAGGAAAGGGATCTAGCAAAACTTCACTAAGGAGAGGATCTTTATCTGTTGCGAGGCAGATGTTTAACCAGCATGTAAGAAATCTCACCCAGACTACCTGTCTCTACCTTGTGTTGACCTCCCTCTAGACACAAGGCTGCATAGGGTACACAGCGTGGGACAGCAAAAATCTTAAAAAGGAAAGCTGCCTGCACTCGTTCTACCAGCTGGGTAAACCCTGGCAACCAGACTGGAATTCTGTAGAGCAATTGAGCTATAACTTTGGCATTGAAGACCTTGAGGGCAGAGGGGATATGCAAATTACCTCTCATTATAAAGAAACGCATTATGGCATGCATAGACATCTTACTGGCATTCACCGCCATTGCACAGTGCGAGGACCATAGAAGCCTATGATGGAATGTGATTCCCAGGTAGTTGAATTCCAATACCTGCTGGATGTGTTTTCCACCAAATACCCAAATATAGCTTTTGCGTGAATTCCCCAAAACCATTATTTTGCTTTTATCAAAGTTCATGCACAATTTCATTCTCGACAGATAGTCAATACAGGAATTTAACAAACGTTTTAGGCCAATTCTTGTCCGTGAAAGCAAGATCATATCATCTGCGTATAGAAGGATGGGAATGCTTGATGCGTTGAGTTTTGGGCTGTGGGCATCCACCTGTTTTAGTAAAGAAGCGAGGTCTTTAAGAAAAAGATTAAAAAGAGAGGGAGCGAGTAGGTATGGGGGGCAGGGAAGCAAGAACCCAGAACCTAGGAAGAGTTTTAGATCATTCTGCTTTTAAAATTTTAAGTGAAACTTTCACAGCAGTGATTTAATACCTGTTTGTGTTTGCCTTTCTTTTAAAAGTGATTGCAAAGGAAAGACTCTCAGTGAACACAATAAACAGTATCAGTTCCTCAAGAACCATTATCATTTATCACATCAATGTGAACAAATAAGAGACCTCTAATCCAAGGGCAAGTCTCATGAAAGAATCCTACTATCTGTCATCTCAATGAAGGCTTTCATAGTTAAAAAATACCAGGCAGCAGTAGCGCAATATGACACTGCATACTAAAAAAAAATCCCCATGAAAAAGTCATTATCATACACACATGAGCTGCCTCTGAAACCTCATTATCTTAGCCTATTATTTCTCTAAAATATCCAGGCTGTTGCTTTTATTTAACCTACCAAAGTTACCTTTTTTTAAAAAAAGAAACCCCCCCAAAAGCATTTCTAGCATGGTATCTTATCATCACTTTAAAAACTAGTATCTCCAGATGCTCATTAAGAAAATGGGGAAAGGGGTATTAGTAAAGAAGCAATTACAATACACAAAAGAAAATAATTCAATAGTCTGAGACAGAAGGTTAGAACACCATCTTAAGCCAAAGACAGCATTGTTGTCCTTACGTCCTTTTTTATATCAAATAGAATGTAAGATAAAGAGAACAGAACCAAACCATACATTACTATTTTACAAGCTGGTTTACTGTAAAGCAGGATGAGTGGAGGCGTTATTTAAAATGTGACATAGATGAGCAGAAAGATGACCTATCCTCCACCTGTTTTAGACATTAAGGGCCTGATCCACAGGTCACACTAAACCAAACTTTGGCTTAGCTCAAGCGTGAGCTCACACTTGGCAAAGCCAAGCCTTGGCTTAGCAAGTCATGGTTAAGCTTTCTTTAGGCTAACCACAAGCTGCAATCAATGATTGCACCATTTCAAAACTATCCAACATTTCACCTATGAAAGCATAAACATGGCCAAACCAAAAACCACCTTACACAAGGTTGGTTTTGGATAAATGAAATAATACATTAAGCAGGCCAGATCGTTCTGTCCAGTAAGCCAAATCACCTATCATAGGGAAGCGGGTCTAATGTCAACAAAAGCATCTTCCCTCTTAGGGACTGTACAAAATCCAGAACGTGTCAGATGGGTCCCTTTAACAATTTAATGCCATGAACAGTGAACTGTGCTACAGCCACTTGAGAACAGTATTTTAGAACTGAAATTATTCTAGTATTTCATGAACTCCTTCACAGCCACAACCCGTCTGGAACGTCAACTTCAAGCTACAGTTCAATTTTTGTTATTGTTTATATTTACCAAGGGGCCATTCTGTTTCTGCTTTTACACTGTCTGTTCCTTATTTCCAAAGTAGCAACTAGCCCTGACACAACTACGAAGCAAAATGTGCACGATAGTTCTCTAGAACAACATCCTTCCTTCAAAACTTTTCAAATCATTACTAAGTTTTGAGCTTGAAAGAAAGGCATTTAACCATAGTTCTTCTTATCCTTATTATTTTTCTCAACTAATAAAGTGGATTTTCTCTTTTTCCCATTTTCCTACCTGGGCCCCATCAGCTGCATTTCTTCAAATCTCTACTCCACCCTGATCACCATTAGATCCAGCTGGCAAACCAAAGCCTGATTCTACCTCCTCCTCTCCCAATTTCCTCTGTTCCCTGTTTGTTAAGCCTGCAGGGGCATCTGTTTCTCTTTTAATTTTTGTATGCTGCTTTTATAGAGACCATGTAAATAATAAATGATGCGGGGTGATGAAAGGTAATAGCTGCTAGAGGGGAAGAAAGAGTTAAGACTGAAAGCATACAGGAATGAAAGAGAATACTTGGGAGCATATGCAGAGTGCCCATCTTACCTCAATCCTAACTACAGCTGGTTTGAAACAAGTAAGATTAAAAATAAAGGCTTAAATGGCAGAGGGGATAGAAACTGCTTGATTTGTGCTGACTCACTCATTACTGCCATAACCTGGAACAGCAACCAGCAATGCAAAATAATAGTGATAAATAAATGAAAGAATGAATAAAAGCTTCTTCCTACCTGATAAGCAAAAAAAGAAATCCTGGTTTCACTCACCAGCAGATAATCACCAAGACAATTGGGGAAGAAATGATTTGATGAAGAAATTCCAGCCAGCTGCTTGGAAGGGGAAAGAAATACAGTGGTACCTCGGGTTACATACGCTTCAGGTTACAGACTCCGCTAACCCAGAAATAGTACCTCGGGTTAAGAACTTTGCTTCAGGATGAGAACAGAAATCACACGGTGGCAGCGTGGCGGCAGCGGGAGGCCCCATTAGCTAAAGTGTTAACAGTTTCAGGTTAAGAACGGACCTCCGGAATGAATTAAGTATGTAACCAGAGGTACCACTGTATAGTACAAATATAATTTAGCCTTTTCTGAGTTACTGAGCAGATACTCTTGCTGGGCAACAGAGTGAGTGAAGAGGGATCCCATCGCAGAGC
The DNA here is from genome assembly GCF_027172205.1 of Podarcis raffonei. Taxonomy (NCBI): domain Eukaryota; kingdom Metazoa; phylum Chordata; class Lepidosauria; order Squamata; family Lacertidae; genus Podarcis; species Podarcis raffonei. The sequence continues at coordinate 44,058,212 of NC_070605.1, read as the reverse complement.
AAGTCCAATTGAACTAAGTGGGTCTGAGGTTCTGAGTAAACAGTTTTTTTAAAAAAAATTGTGCAGAGTATAAAAGTAAGAAAAATACACTGATGCCTCCGCCTTTCCCCCAGAAAAGGAGCAGAAAGGTTTGATTTTACTCAGGTGAGGAAGTCACAGAAAGAGCTTATTCATGACACTATGCAACAGGAGACACTTTTTCTTAGTACTAGCAAACGAAGAAGGTGGGATGGTTTTATGGTATTCAGTGTTTGGGCAGATACAACCCATGCATTCCCTCCCCCATGGCAAATAAAAAAACCGAACAGCATCCTCATTTTCTACCTGAGACACATATGACACTGGTAAGGAAGAATTAACTATCATTAACATGGCACAGAAAGAGCGCAGGACCTTGGAGGAAGGGGCCGTTAAAGGCAGCTGGCAGGTTAAAGCTGGTGATTTTTCTAGGACAATGACTCATCTGTGATTGTCAGCAGTACAATAAATTGCTGGGTTGTTGTTTTTAAGAAAAAAAATGTTATATCATGAAATAATTATAGTCTATAAAATAATTTATTTTACTTTATTGGTCAGTGACTTGAAATCAACTCAGACCTACAGTGGCTTAGCAAAAGTTCTGTTAGTATGTGTCCATGTGGTCCATAATCGGGAAGGGACATTTTCACATAATGGTTTAAAGAAAACCTTTATGCACATACCTTTTTAATTTCTACAGTGCACCCCAGAGACTGAACTCTCTCCCGCATATTCTCAGTTCTGTCAGTGCTTCAAAATGGGAATGAGTTGAGTATAGCTTCCTAAGTGAACTTAGACAGCAAGCAACAGTTATCTGTGAGATCGAACCAACCTTTCAACTGTAGTATTTCTCCGTATACTTCGCACAAGCTAGGCAGGAAACTGCTGAAAGTAATTGCACTGGTGCTTGATAACTTGTGTGCATGAAAGAGTCCATTAGCACCTGCAAAGGGCCACCAGCCTCCAAGGCAAGAGCAGAAAATGAAAGAATTAAATCTTCTCACTATTAGCATCTAGTGTCTCACCAAGTCAGTGAGGAGATGACAGGGAGAGAGAAAATAACATTTACATTTTCTCACTAATTTAACAAAGAGAGGAAGAGACAAGGAGAGAAAGGGGTTGGTTAATTTTCTAGTCAGCGTCAACGACAAGGATCCTACAAGGACAGGCTGAGAAAGGCAGAGAGATGTATGCAGTGTAATAAATTGAGGCCTGATCTATTGACTGGGAGACAGTATTGCTATGCTAAGAGTTCTGGGGGCTTAATTCCATAATTCAGTGGTTCCAGCTCAATGAGTGTTCCTCTTCTCTTTCCACTGTGCTCATTTACAATCCCAAGCAGTTTTTTGCTGTCAGTTCTTATTTGCATCTTCTGTCTTCCATGTTTCCTCCCCCTCTCCCCATTTTCCTCAGTTCTTTCCTGTCACATCTCATCTTGCTTCTGACATGTTGTCATCTTTCCTTGAGCTGTTTCAACTTACTTTTTCTGCTGTCACCCATGGTTTCTGTCATCTGGAGGTTAATGAAGCAAATCTCCTTTAGCATTGGCACAATTCGAGCTTGAAACCTTCCTTTTGTTTATGTTTCTTAGGCCTCGTTCTCTCTCAGGCGCAAGGCCCTTCATTTCCATGATTTTCTGATCCTAGTTCTTACCAGAGGTGTCTAAAGTTGTTGGGTGGTATCCCTTCAGACTGCAGGTGAGAGCTCTCGTGAATGAATGCTTTTCCATACAAAACACGTCCCTGTACCCAGAAGAGTAGAACATCATACAGAAGTTTAGGCTGGAATCTCTCTCCCTACCCAACTAACTCCCTACCCAACTACCTCAGGCAATTTTGAGGGACGGTTATGGAAGAACATTCAATCCACCACCTGAAGCGATACAGGCTTACCATTCCAATGAGAGTTGTGCCTTAGACTAAGCACAGCATTTGGGTGCTCTGCCAGACCACCATGAGATGAACTGCAACTGTGGTTTCCAAAAGTGTTAGTTTCAGGAAAGCTTTTCTGCCTCAAACTGTATGCTTACCCCCCTTGCACACCTGTTGTAGGGGATTCTGGGAAGTGGGTTAAACCTTACACTCGGCTTATGCCGTGTGCTAACCAATGTGAGCTGAGAGCTCACCCTAAAAGAACACACCAAACTCTCCACTGATGTTGGGCACTGTAGGAGAAAACTGGAAGTGAGCAAGTCCTCCTTCAGGATAATTGATCTTCTCACTAAGGAACTTTTGATCAGCTCCTGAGGAGTCCCAGGGTCCTCCAAGAACACACACAACACTGAAGTCTTTACTTTAAATACATTACAGCTGCTTGACTGCTTGAAAGCTATGCTAGTGATCTATTTACAGTAAATGAAATACCTTCTCATTATTGTTTTCTAGAGTGCGGGGGTGTGTGTTGAAGTTTAAATATGGGTTTATTGGTTAAATGTTGTGCTGCAATGGCAAATGCTTTGGTAACCTCAAGATTTAAAGCTCTAAATGCCTTAGTACCAAGTTATTTCGACCAGCCCTTTCAGTGAGGTTTTTTGATCAAGCCCACCTGGTTGTTATGCAGCCTGCAAAAATCCATCTTAAAGCAACCAGAGGCAGTGCCTTTTTTGTTGTACTGCTCAGCCTTTGGAACCAATCCCCTTCTGAGTTGCACTGTTGGTCACTTTACAATATGACCACAATTCAGCACAGAGTTAGGCATACGTGAGGCACTGAAATCAATGCTGATGGTGAATCACATATTTGCAGAGTGTAGTTTTTTGACCATGGACTCATAAATTGTCATTTGATTCTGGATCTGAATCTCTTGAGATGACAGATAATGTACACTGGGGCTATCATAGAAGATATGCAGACACAATATTTTTACTGCAAAAAACAGGACTGACATTAAACATTCAAAAGCAATATATGAAGCAGTAAATTTTAAAGAATGTTTTATAAATGAAACTTTGCCCCAGAGTGTACTAACATAGCTCTGCTGCATATACACACCAAAACTAAAGCAGAAAATAAATTAATGTTGATTTTTTCAGATTCTGAAATCATATTTTAGTTTATATTTAGTTGGACCGACAAGTAAATATTGACTTTATAGAGATGAAAATCTTAAAATGTGACTTTTCCTCACTACTATTAATTCTATCTGTTCTTTAGACGCAGATAGATTGCAGATTGACTAGTGAGAGCTGGTAAAAGTTTGTAAAGCCAGTGAGAGAAAGTGTGAAAAAACAAAATGTGAAAATGGTACTTAATAGCAAAGAACAGTGTTTATCTACTTGCTTAATTTAAATACATGAAAATCCTTAATTTCAGCACTATAATTCTATATACTACTATATTTCAATGAAAGATTCTATTTAATATTAGTAATAAATGAACAATAAAACATTGCTTCTTTAGGTAAGTCAGATAAATTTCTTAAAAGAGTGATCACTAATTCTATTCTCTCCTAAACAATAAAATATCAGCACCTAATTTTTTTATTAGGAGTATCACTGTGGGCCATTCACACCTGACCAGTATGCATTGATTACAGAGGAGGGGAATTGGATCTGGCCAGAGGTCTGGAGCCGGAGTTTCTCCACACCCGTGCAGCCAGTTTGTCAGGTGGGTAGAGCCCTGTCCACCTGTCAGTCACTTGGCATCACTAGGACATCAGGCGACATTTTCCATTTGTAAACTGACAGGCTGCGCTACAAATGAAAATCCAATCCCAGAGAAGGAGGTTAAAGTTACCTTCAGTCAGCTGATTATTGCTGACTTCAAGCCTTGCTTTTGCCAGGGGTTCTCTGTGCTTCCCAGTTCCTCAGCTGATCAGTGGTAACAGCAAGCCTCCCTTGCCAGTCAACAATTGGGAACACACAAATTGTGCATTGGCAGCCATGTCATGTTTCTGTAGTTTGGGTAAAACAGGCTTGTGGGCCATATTAGGATCAGTTTTGGGACTATTTAGACCTGGAGGCTGGAGGTTCCCAATGCCTCAGTTTACACCCTAGCATTATATGCTAATCTCCAAAATCCCATTGTTATTCCTCTTCCCCCGCTCCCCCTTATCAATCTCAATAACATTTGTATGTGTTATGCTAAATATTCTGACCATTCTTCATTGATTAATGGGAAAAGAAACTGCATTTGAAAATTATTAAAGCGGATAGAAGAATTAAGGTGAAATTATCATAAGTGGGATGCAGGGGTTTTGTGTGTGCTTATCTTACTTTCAAGATGTCCAAGGGTTTTTGGGGAGTTCCCTTTATTTCATTCTACAAATCATCTTTTTGGTAGTCTGCTCGCAACAGCCTTTATTGTGAACTAACTGTCTTGAAAACCCCAGAACATCTTCAGCTGGGCTTCCTTATAAGCACAGAAAAGTGGAGACACTGTCTTCTACGTGTCTGACAGCTGTTCTTAAAAAACATATTGCAGTATTTTTACTTTTAAAAAATCAGTGCACCCATTTCAGGTGCTCTATACCTAACCTCCCCGGCTTCCCATTCTTGAATTAAAGTTCAGGGTCAGGCATCATGAGATAACATCTCCCATGAGGTTTTTTTTTCATATCTGAAAGCATAGGCAGACATGGAAGCTGGAGAATGATGGCGAGATATATAATGGGAAATGCACATCACCCAACTTGCAGCTATAAAGTAAGCTATAAAGAAAGCCTCTTTTGCAAGGGAAGAAAAGTTTCGAGAACTAGAGGACAGCTTTAGGCAGAGCAGCACTAACTCTTCCACAGTGATGTAAAGATTGTGAGAAGTGGACTGTTTCTGCAGGCATGACCATCTATAAAATGAGGTAAGGTTATTTATGGGACAGAATTGTGGTAATCCCCTTCACTGTCATTTTATCAGTGGAATGGCATATTGGGGACAAGAGATCCCGTGCAGACATGACTGTTGTAGGCAGAAAGGTGACTGAAGAATATAGTTTTGTTCCAGCAGATTCTATGTACTGGCTAAGTATTATATTAAATGCAAATGCTTCAACTTAATAAGATGTTTGACTGGAAGCACTATGTGACAGTTACTTGCTTGTTTTTTTTTTGTTTTTTTTTTGCCAGATAGTTCATGCTACATTCTTGAAAATCTTGCAACTGGCTCTTGAAAATTAGAAAATTACTAACCAGTTAAGATAATACTTTGAGGATTTTTAAAAACCAGTGCCACAGGCTCTATAACCAACCTTCAAACTCCACCCCCTTTAAATTTAATTATTATCATGGAGGCTCAGAAGTTTCCCCCTGTTAGAATATGCAGAAATAATGCCAACAGGACAACCTCTAGGAGGAAATTACTGCATCCTCCTTGTTTATTTGGGCCTCTGGGAAGTTCCTTTAAGCTTGACATTTTTGTATTATTGTGCATTAGTATAATAGTATATTTATTTGGCAGAGTTTGTGCTCCGTACCTGTAAATATGTGTGCTTTATAAAGCCAATTATAGTGTGTCTAGGGGCAATGTATCTTTGGGTGTTTTTGCAAGTCACTGATTAGAAAAAGTTAGTTCAGAACAGTACAGCCAGCAGGTCTGCCTTCAGCTCCAATGGAGAAGAACAGGAAAAAGTAGGTCTTCCTCACTCAGCGCATCCTGCTTTCCATATTTATGTGGGGATCGAAAACATCAATTTCAGTGTTGGTTGTCAAACTTCAGCATGTTGTTTTTATTCTAAGGCAAATATTGAACACTTTTGACCCTTTCCCGTCATCTGTGACCACATTTCGGGAAACAAAGTGCAAAGTTTGAGTATACAGATATATATTTAAGTACAAAAGGTAAGGGCACCCAAGTGCACATGGTGAGATGCAGAATGTTCTGTTTAGTCATTCATGAGCAAGCATATTAATGTTGCTCTTGAACCAGCAATGCTAGCTGCTGCAAGATTAGTTGAAATTCATTCATTTTGCAGAATTTCAGATTGCATCTTAATCTATAACCTCTGAATCTCAGAGGTTTGTTGAGTATGAGACTGCAGTAGGCATGCTCAAGTAATTACTGCTTGTCCTTGAAGTTTATAAATTTCATATTTCTTCAGAGAAGATAGTGATTTTTAACCTCAGCAATGCATTTACAGTTTGTATTTTCTTTGCTGCTCCTACAAGTCCCTTGCAACTGCTACAGCTCTTAAAATGGAGATTATGCTTAGTATTGCAACCCGGAGCGTACTAAGCAGATAGTAAGAAGACACACTGAATTCTGTGGAATTCACATCTGAATAAACACAATTAGGATTGAAGAGTAATAAGACCTGCACCAGCGGCTGGAACTTCCAGGAGGCTGGAGAAGAGGACTCACCATCATTGCCCTCCCCAACATTTTCCTTCTGCTGCTATTAGTCTCCTATATATGAAAGGTGACAGAGCCAGTAGTAACTCATCTAACCAGGTGAGAAAACCATTCCGCCTCTGAACTGTATCTGAGCCTGGCTGCTGAGACTCTTTTGAGCACAAGACCTGCACCAGCGGTTGGAACTATCTGTTAACTTTTTTCCGCTTTGCACTTTTGCATTTAGTTCTGGATTATTTCTTTTTAAAAAATATTGAATGTATTCTGTTGTTGTTGTTTAGTTGTTTAGTCGTGTCCGACTCTTCGTGACCCCATAGACCAGAGCACGCCAGGCACCCCTGTCTTCCACTGCCACCCGCAGTTTGGTCAAACTCATGCTGGAAGCTTCGAGAACACTATCCAACCATCTCATCCTCTGTCGTCCCCTTCTCCTTGTGCCCTCCATCTTTCCCAACATCAGGGTCTTTTCCAGGGAGTCTTCTCTTCTCATGAGGTGGCCAAAGTATTGGAGCCTCAGCTTCACAATCTGTCCTTCCAGTGAGCACTCAGGGCTGATTTCCTTCAGAATGGATAGGTTTGATCTTCTTGTAGTCCATGGGACTCTCAAGAGTCTCCTCCAGCACCATAATTCAAAAGCATCAATTCTTCAGCGATCAGCCTTCTTTATGGTCCAGCTTTCACTTCCATATATCACTACTGGGAAAACCATAGCTTTTACTATATGGACCTTTGTTGTCAAGGTGGTGTCTCTACTTTTTAAGATGCTGTCTAGGTTTGTCATTGCTTTTCTCCCAAGAAGCAGGCGTCTTTTAATTTCGTGGCTGCTGTCACCATCTGAAGTGATCATGGAGCCCAAGAAAGTTAAATCTCTCACTGCCTCCATTTCTTCCCCTTCTATTTGCCAGGAGGTGATGGGACCAGTGGCCATGATCTTCGTTTTTTTTTATATTGAGCTTCAGGCCATATTTTGCGCTCTCCTCTTTCACCCTCAGTAAAAGGTTCTTTAATTCCTCCTCACTTTCTGCCATCAAGGTTGTGTCATCTGTATATCTGAGGTTGTTGATCTTTCTTCCGGCAATCTTAATTCCGGCTTGGGATTCATCCAGTCCAGCCTTTCACATGATGAATTCTGCATATAAGTTAAATAAGCAGGGAGACAATATACAGCCTTGTTGTACTCCTTTCCCAATTTTGAACCAATCAGTTGTTCCATATCCAGTTCTAACTGTAGCTTCTTGTCCCACATAGAGATTTCTCAGGAGACAGATGAGGTGATCAGGCACTCCCATTTCTTTAAGAACTTGCCATAGTTTGCTGTGGTTGACACAGTCAAAGGCTTTTGCATAGTCAATGAAGCAGAAGTAGATGTCTTTCTGGAACTCTCTAGCTTTCTCCATAATCTAGTGCATGCTTGCAATTTGGTCTCTGTTTCCTCTGCTTCTTCTAAATCCAGCTTGCACTTCTGGGAATTCTCGGTCCACATACTGCTTGAACCTTCCTTGTAGAATTTTAAGCATAACCTTGCGTAAATGTATTCTATGTTTGCTAAATTGTTGAGTTTTGTCTTTAAATTCATTGATATGTTGTGCAAACTGTTTTCTCTACCCCCTGCGTTTTGCATTTGGTAAGAAGCGGGTGTTCATTGTCAGATGTTTTGGGCACACTCACTGTGTTAAGATGGCATATACATAAACTCATTCAATCAATCAATCAATCAATCAATCACTCAATCTCGCTAATCAGTCTTACTTCCTTTGAGGATACATAGCTCAGTAGTTGAGCACATTTACTGTAGGCGGAAGATCTTGTTCAGTCCCAAGCATCCAGGTTTTCAGGTTGCAGAGCTTAGCAATATCTCTGCCTAAGACCTTGGGGACTATTTGCTGAACTAGATGGGTTTATTAATTAAATAATTCACCAATTTTCTGCTTTCTACAAAAGCAATTCAAAGCGCCTTATAGTAAATGATCTCTCAATATACAGCTGTTTCCTATGACTTGCATACAGTTTGCTTGCCTTTTTAGCAGTTAATAAACCTACTGTCTTGTTATAAGAAACTTAAGATCTATTTTCATGAGTATGTGACAAATCTCAGAGCTAATCACAGCAATGATGGGCAACAGTTTTACATAGTGGGTGGGGATTTAGAAGGCTCCTCTCTGAAGAAGCAGGCTTTCCCACTCATGCCACTGAGTGTCTTTCATCTCTTCATTCCCATTAATTTCCTAATCCTCATTGCTGGAGTGATTAAACTGATAAAATGAACAAACATTTACAAATGAGTTGTACAGTGGCATAAAACAATATGTATATAGACAGGGTAATGTATGAAAATGCTTCTGACGAATTACTCCAGTTCCAATAAGATTTGTGGAATGCTCATAATAATGCTTGTGTGACACTTTATTTATTTTCTACACCCACCTCTTTTTTATTTATTCCTGTCATACCTACACAGTCCAGTACAGTAATCCTCTGTAAAGTCGGGTTGGTTGTAAGGAAAGGAGCAATAATTTTCTATCTTATATGGAAGAGACATCTTTTTAAGAAAAAAAATTTCCCCTCTTGACGCTCTTTGTGATTTTGATGAAGTAATGGGGCACATTGGTCAAGAATACTGCAAAAAATCTAATATTAAAAGTGGAACTAAGAAGACCTTTGGGGACATCAGAATAAAATGAGGATCATTCCGGAAAGTCCAATAATTCTCTCTCAAGAAATGGAATGATATGTGTTGGCCTCTTCTGTCTTCACCAGTCGCAGTGATGACAGTTCTTTCTCAGTTTTCAAGATGAGTGTCCAATTGTTTCAGGGTTGTTGTGACTTGGACTAAGGATACACGTATGGAAATAGAATCTGAAGCTATAACACCTCAGTAGAGATGAAAATGTATTGCTGCACAACGGAAAAGGCAATAATAGCATCTATCATACTGAAAGGAGTGGGATATCTAATAATAAAGCAGCAACATTTGCAAAACTCAAACATAAATGAAAAAGGTATATATAAGATCCATGAAAGGTGTAAAAGGTGTAAGCCCACTTAGTGCTTTGGATGTCAGAGATATGGAATCATACTGGTAAGTACTAAGTAAACCAAAGCATATCAAGTTTTCTCCTTGCTGAGTTGTACAAGGGCAACACTGTGACCAAAGAGGAAGAAGCTATCAGGCAGTGCCACCCCTTGAATTGGTTGTAAGTATGAAGACAGGCAGGTGAGGATTAGCTAGTGGTAAAATGAGGTTGGTGGGGCAGTGGATCAGCCTTCAGCACTTTAATTATAGTTCATAATGTCTGATTAAAAACATATATGCATAATTTTCAGCTATAATCCTGATCTGCAGTGCTGGCAAGAACATTTTAATGTAATAATGAAATAGCATTTTACAGTAATGGTATACTATTTCATACTGTATGTACTGCATTCTTCCACTTCTTAGATTGATGGAAATTTGGGGGTAGCACTAAAATGGCATAAGATGACAGATAGCACCAGATACTTACAATGTACTTGTAAGGTTTATTTTAGTTTCAGACACACAAGAAGAGTACGTCGGAAGCAAGTGTTTTCCATGACAGGCAGCAAAACCACTGACCTTGCAAAAGACAGTCAAAGAGTAAAATAGTTTGGAGCAAGCCCGAACCATCATTTGCAGATAGCATTTGGGTTTGGAGGTTTGTGTGTGTGTGTATCTTGTTTTTAAAGATTTCAGAGGGAAAGACCACTTATGCAGCACCCACACAATGTTGTTGGCATCCAAACTTGCACATGTGTAGTTCACTTCACAGCTTTGAGTGGACAGAGGTGGGAAAATTCATTTCCTTAACAGATCTGTGACTGTGCAGTACATCTTGATTGATTGAAATGCATTCCCTCATATGCTGCGAGAACAGGACTTGTAAAATTAGTATTTCTTTGCTGTGTCTCGGAGGAGTCATGGCTGTTAATAAAAGGCAGGTTATTCTGTGAGGATACCTGTATGTTTCTTCCTCCTGGTTCTCCAAGGAGAAAGGGTGATTGATTTATGTGTGTGAGAGAGAGACAGATGAGGATGGGAGAGGGTTTTTTTAAGAAAACTGAATATATTCTGAGGCATGGTCTGGTTCAGATGCTAGAAAATCCTCTGGAACAGTCATGCCTATGAAGGCACGGGGCGGGGGGGATGATATTTAGAATAATAGAGTTGTAGAGTTGGCCCCAGGGGCCATCTAGTCCAGCCCCCTGCAATGCAGGAATCTCAACAATGCAGGGATCTTGAGATAGCACGGCCATGCCTACAGGTGTTGCTTCCTGGTAGTGATATACACAAATGCAACAACTGTAAAATCTACCACTTTGTTCATATGGATTTCTAAGCCATTTCAGTTGTGATGCCTCAAGTTCCTTTCAAGGCCAGCTCCGGGTATTGAGGGAGCCCCAAACAAGATGCCTTCATTGAGCCTCCCTAGCAGTGTTGTGTGGCCCAGTCTGACTTTCAATGACTTGGGGACACATATCAATATCAGTTGAACTTTCAGACACCAACACTTTAATTGCTCATAAATGTTTGTCAGGGGCATTATATTGTGGTCAGTTAAACTGGCAATGCCTGCATCCCATTTATCCATTCCTCCAATGTACTTTCCCCTCAATTTTCATCTATAAAAGAGAAGCAGAGAATATCAAAGCAGAGAATATCTACTGGCACCTTCCTTATCTATCTTTAGGCACCAGGCGAAAACGTTCCTCTTCAACCAGTTCTTTGGCTAATTAATATTCTACAGCCTTTTAAATTTGTTTTTGGGAGGGAGTATTACTTTGTTGTTTCTAACTTTTTGTGCATTTATCTCATGTTTTTATCTTGTGAACCACCCTGAGATCTTTTGATGAAGGGTGGTATATAAATCACAACCAAAGGAAATCATACAACATCGACTTTCTGAACATTGTAGCCATGCACAGAGAAGAATGAAGTAAGACAGCAGGCATAGATGGGGAGAGGGTTGCCGCTGCTAATTGTGTCTTACATTTCTTTCCTATTTCCAGGTTTCCTTTCTGCTTTACAGCTGAGGGAGAGGCAGCGGGCTGACCGTTTGGGCAGCCTGGAGCCTGCGCACGCCCAAGCCACCGCGTCTCTCCCAGGAGAGTCACGTGGCTTGGGCACACTGCAGGCCCTGCAGTGAGTGCCACCCGGCATTTTGTCACCCCCCTCAGTGGTGACACCCAGGGCGGCCCGCCCCCCTTCCTCTGCCCCTGGGTGGGGGCCTCTCACTACCAAAGATGACATGTCAGTTTTTCCATCATTGCCAAGACTCATATTTTGTCATATCAGTTTGGGATGTTCAGTCCAGTAGCATTTTTCTATTATTGAGCAATAATCAATTATGCCACCACAGTATAACCTTCATCAGTGCCTTGGAGGGTGTTTTTGTGTTTTCACGCAAAAAAAATCTAGACAGCCAGCATAATCTTAGTTCCTTTGCTACTGGGCAGCAAGTAATTAAACACATTTCAGCAGTCACATCATCAAGTAGCATAGCTAAAAGTGGACATTGCCACCACAAGTGGAAATAGGAGCTCCTGAAAGCAACCCCCCTTCAACACTTTGCAGATTTTATATTACTGTTTTCGTATCTATTCTGCTGCTGCTTTTTCACTACATGTTATCTAGGTAAGAAAAATGTATGAACAGTTTGTTTGCCATTGTTGGTTTTCTACTCTTCCCTCTCCCCCCTCCAAATATTTATTTTCATTTAAGATGCAAAGGGAAGAAGCTATCTGGAGAGTGGAGTTTTATAATCAGTTATAGGAGACAGTCTCTTGTTTGGTTAGTGAAGGAAACAATTAGCAGCCATTTTTGTTTTCCACAAGGGCTTTTGTATTCTGTAGAGGAGACAACATTCTACCTAAGTAAACACTCACAGATTAGCAAAACAAAGTTAGATGAAAGATGGGGTGGGCGGCTTGAATCTGAATTTGCAAACTTGAATTCTGAAAAAGTGCATGTGCATCCACTGTAGCCATTTACTCAGAGATTTTTAAATGTAGCTAAACATGGGGAGGGGGCGCACACCTTAGCACAAGCACTCAATACACAATACTTAGAATTTATCTCAATTCTCTTCTAATTGCTATTAGATTTATTTGTAATAAAGCCGTGTGCATGTGGAAAATTGGATTTTAATGAATACTTTATTATGTGGCTTTCAAGTTGCAGAGAGGTTTGTTCTCTCATTTGTAAGCCAAATCTCCTTATACCTCTGGTGTCAGCATGTATTTAGTTTCAAGTAGCCAAAGATCCACAGAATTAGTTTTCTAACTGAAGGGTACAGGGTAGTGACCTATACAGTGCTGCAGGTTTTAGGAACAAATCCTCATGGAATGTGTTGTCTGTACTATTGTTATTTGTTTGTATGTTATTGAGTTTATGTCCCAAGGAGCCCAGGTGATGAACATTTTACAACAAATTAAAAGATTCTAAAAACAATTACGATTAAAAACATGTAACCTCAATTACCGACAGAGGACAAGATGGTTGGACAGTGTTCTCGAAGCTATGAACATGAGTTTGACCAAACTGTGGGAGGCAGTGGAAGACAGGAGTGCCTGGCGTGCTCTGGTCCATGGGATCATGAAGAGTTGGACACAACTAAACGACTAAACAACAACATCAAATACCTGTTGTTTTTGTCCATGGAGTTTTCTTGGCAGGGATACTGGAGTGGCTTGCCGGTTCCTGCTCCAGGTGGATCACGTTTAGTCAAAACTCTCCACTATGCCCTGTACATCTTGGGTGGCCCTGCACGGCATAGCTCATAGGTGCTCTGAGTTATTCAAGCTCCTTCGCCACAACAAGGCAGTGATCCATGAAGGAGAACATATTGTCATCATTTTTTTGCCCAAAGTCCTATAGGTTGGGAAATTTGTATTTGAATTAAAAATAGAGAAAGCAGAAAGTCCATATTCATGGTAGGTAATCTGTGAGCCTGGAAAAGACCCTGATGTTGGGAAAAATCGAGGGCACAAGGAGAAGGGGACAACAGAGGACGAGATGGTTGGACAGCGTTCTCAAAGCTACTAACATGAGTTTGACCAAACTGTGGGAGGCAGTGGAAGACAGGAGTGCCTGGCTCTGGTCCATGGGGTCACATAGAGTCGGACATGACTAAACGATTAAACAACAACAACAAACATCAATTTCTCTCTCTCTCTCTCTCTCTGTGTGTGTTTAAAAAAACAACCATTCTAAAAGCAGTTAAAAACATTCTTCCAGCCAATGATCTTAAAGTTGCAGACAGATGATTCCATTGATATTGAAACCATAAATTGACTTTAATGTAACTTTTTGCTGTTTTTAGATAATCTGATCTACTCTGTTCCTAGGGCTGGATTCTACCAGGTAGATCCTGAAAATATCAGTTCCCTATTCTTTTTAGATCACCCCTGTTGGATGCTCCCATCCTGAATATGAATTATTATTGTCCATTTGTTTGTTTACATAATTCCTAACCCACCTTTCAGGGCACATCACAAGGCAGCTTACCAAAAAAGATAATAACATACAAAATATCAAAACAAACTATTTACTGTATTATTGTGATCCTAAGGTTTAAATGTCTTACAATATTAAGTGCTTTATTCAGACTTTTAAATGGAAAGGAGCCGTTTTTCATTATCTAATCATATAAGAATATATTGTGATCATTTTTTTGCCCAAAGTCCTATAGGTTGGAAAATTTGTATTTGAATTAAAAATAGAGAAAGCAAAAAGTCCATATTCATGGTAGGTAATCTGTGGGCCAAGTAAACATATTGATTTAACATTCCACATATTTACAGTGTTCAGGCTCTGGGTGCTATTGATTAAGTAGACAAAATGATACCATCTACAACAAGAGGAAGGTATCAGCAGGCTTGTGTGATCCTCAAGGTTAACATAAGTATAAAAACTTTAGGAATCCCCCAAAACAGCCAAGTGAGAACTGAGTTTTCTCAGTGGCCCATGGAATGCTACCTGTTTGGGGAAAAGGAATGGGGGGCGGAACAGGGAAGTGAATTGAATGGCTAGAATCATGCAAAAGAGCATTCCAGATATGGATGGTGTATCAGTGCATAATCATTGCAGTTCTACTTTAAACGACTTCATGATGAGCGCCGGCACATTTTTTTCTTTTAAAAAAAGCACTGCATGTACAGATGCTACATTATCCGCAGTGCAAAGTCAAACAATGGAACTCACTCCCCCAGGAGACGGTGATGGCGACCAACTTGGATGGCTTTAAAAGAGGACTGGGCAAATTCATGGGGAGAGGGCTGTCAATGCTGGGACAACTCTTGAGTTGGAGCAACTGGCTAAAATATTTTAAATGCTTTTAATTTTGGTTCTTCTGTTTTGTTTTCGTTGGCTTGGGGTTGGTTAAATGTTTAGTTGGGGTTGTTGGTTATTTTAATTTGGGTATAACTGTAAACATTATGTATGTATGTATGTATGTATTCATTCATTCATTCATTCATTTTCCATTGATTTATTGGTTTATTTATACAGTGGTACCTCGGGTTAAGTACTTAATTCGTTCCGGAGGTCTGTACTTAACCTGAAACTGTTCTTAACCTGAAGCACCACTTTAGCTAATGGGGCCTCCTGCTGCTGCCGCACCGCCAGAGCACGATTTCTGTTCTCATCCTGAAGCAAAGTTCTTAACCTGAAGCAGTATTTCTGGGTTAGCGGAGTCTGTAACCTGAAGAGTATATAACCTGAAGCGTATGTAACCCGAGGTACCACTGTAGTCTCTATAAGATATTCTGTTTTTTAAAAATGTTTGATGTTTTTATATATGTTGTAAGCCACCCAGAGTGGCTGGGAAACCCAGCTAGATCAGTGGGATATACATAATAAAATTATTATTATTTATTATTATTACTAGCCCCTATGGCTGTTGTTCTACATCCACAGCTGGAGGCAGCAATGCTTCTGTGTACCAGTTGCTGGAAACCACAGGAGGGGAAAGTGTTCTTGTGCTCATGTTCTGCTTGCTAGTTTCCCACAGGCCTCTGGTTGGCATATGGATGCTCTACTAGATGGGCCACTAGCCTGATGCAACAGGCTATTCTAAGGTTCTCATGATTCAGCCATGTTTTAAATACCGTTGATTTAAACAGTGATTTAACCCTTTCCCATCAGAATCAGCGAGACTTATATGGGTTTATCTTTGGTTGGATCCAGAATTATTTTGGCTGCATCTCTGCATCTCTTTCCTGATTACCAACATTCACAGGGTTATACATGTTGTTTCGACATATTATTTTTACTTATTATCCTTTTAGAATTCTGGTTGCTTGTGTTTTTTACCAATTCCCTTTGAATTACATGATGTCAGTGTCCATAATCTTCATTGGTGGTTACCATGGAGACGTTCAGTTCCACTCTGCAATGCATTTTTGGAATATTTCTTATTAATAAGTGGTAGAAATATGGTGTTCTAAAATAGTTTAAATATTTCACAAGCTTATTTACATATCAACCTTCTCTGTTTTACGAAAGCAAGTTGCCATTTACCTTTTATGGATGTAATTCTGTAATTCAAGCATGTAAACTGAGTAAGAACTAGCAAAAAAGGGCTTGCAGAACAATCTATTAACCAATATTTTCTGGAGCTGGTGGGCAAACAAATATTTTTAGACAAGTGTCTGCATTATTCTTAAAAGTGAACATTGTTTTTCTGAAGCAACCCTGTTTGCCATGGTTTCAAACATATGTTTCACTATAAGAAATGCAGCTTAGCTACTGTGCACCACAGTACATTCTACACTCTGTATGAATATAGACAGACTTGTAGAATGTGCAGGTAATTGGGTACCCATATGAACTGGCTCACATCTGGTGATGAAAATGGTGCTGAAATTGCCCTCCAGAAGCTTGGCCTATCTAGAGATGCTGGAGATCATACCGGGGACCTTCTGCATTCAAAAGAGACTACCTTTCTCAACTCACTCTTGTCACTGCCAAATGGTTATTTTCAAGAGTACTATACAATCCATGCAGGATTTGATGGAATTACAAAGTCTCCAGCTGGAGTAGAAATAAGAAAGGAAGCTAGCATTGGATCAAAGTATTTGGCCATCACATTTTCAGCAATATTGGCAGGGTGGTGGGAATAAAAATGAAAACTGAAAATGGCATTTCTTTTGGTGGAAGCATATAATCTAATCATTGGGGGCTGGTTGGCTGAAGGACTTACTGCCAGGACAGGAGGGGGCAGAAGATTTGTTACAGTTTCTGTCCTAATTTTTCTTTAACTACAACTGTTTGCAGTTACTTCAGGGCATAGCAGAATTGCAGCCCGGCAGCCTGGAAACATTTCTCTTTAGAAACTGTTCAGTGAGAAGAATGCTACATCATGATGCAATACCAGCAAAATCCCCAGGTAAATTGGGGGGTGGGGGGCAGGGAGATGGCTGCCCCCAATAGCCAGAGTGGGCAAAGATCAAGAGTAAGCAGGGATACTATATTATTATTTTTAATAACTGTCGTTCCTTTTACCTTTTCTCCTTTACAATATCTATGGCCCCGGGTGGCTAAATGCTCAAAATTTTCTCCAGTGTTCCCTAGGATATAGATACCAGTCCAGCCAAACAGCTGCTAAGCTTCCTCTGTGCATCTTTTCCAGAACAGTAGGCAGCGCTGCTCTCTGCAAATTGAGGAAGGCACCTCTGAAATGTTGTCATCTCAGCTGGCTGCCTGGTTTGCCAGTATTGCTGGCCAACACTATGATTAAATACAAATATGGAGTGTGCACGTGGGGGGGGGGGCAGGCATTGTTAAATTGTATTTATTACAAAATTGACAGAATTCAGTTTTCCCATTAGATCCCTTTGCCGCTATCATCCTCCCATCCCCATCGCATCTAAAAGAAATCTTTGGTAGTGATGCACTTTCCTTTTTATCAGATTGTGGGTTTTTCCCCCAAAGCTCAGCAATTGCAGACTTAACATTTACATATATCTGTGCAAATTCCTTATATTATATAAATGAGATTTGGCACCCTTGTCTCCACCTAGGAATGGTGGTAGCCCTTCTATTATTTATATGAAATTTCTTACCAAGATTCTACTTACAGCCAGCATTTTCAACCAGAGCTAAGCAACACTGGATGTCCTGGTGAAATAAAATATTCTTTAAATGTCACAAAGGAAATGGCCCCAATGGCTTTGGTATATCAAATGCTGAATGCTGCAATGCTCAAACTATTCATTTTATAATAACCCCAGTGAAATAAATATGATTACTCAGAAGTAATCACCTATATACACAGAAACACTGCCAGTTTGTTGATCTTCCATTGAAAATTAGAACATTTCCTTAGAAATGCTAAAATTTACATAAGTAGAATTTGAAATTCAAAGACTGGTTCACACATGTATCTGCATCATTCAATAATTATCACTTTATTACTTAATATTTTGGCTCAGTTCATAAGCTTAAAATCCTGCTCTGATGGTGGAGGAAGGGGCTGATCCCTTCTTTGCTGTGCTCATAATAATCAAGGGATGACCAATTCTTGCTGAAAAGCTCATTTCAGTTGGAACTCTGCACCTATTCAAGAACTTTTTTATTATTACTTTGGCTTTACTCTAAGCAATAAGCATGGTGCTGTTGCAAAGGAATAAGAAAAAGCACCTTTGGATTACAGGGTCTCCCCCTAGTAGTTGCTGCATATAGAAGCAATCTTTTTTTGGACCACAACATAAATGCAAGACTAATTAGTCCCCAGAAACTTTCTTCTGTCAAATGAAAACATACACCCCTGGATCTCTATTCATTTCCTAATTAACTCTGGGAAGAAAACAAAAAGTCTTCCGCCAGCAACTATCTTATTTCAATGATTGGATCAATTTAAATCTGTATTTCCTAGGAAACAATTTCACCTTTCTCAATGAGGAACACCTCAGACACCTGCCTGTCAGTTTTGATTGGCCAAAGATCCCTCATGACCTCCTTCTAATTCTGTAGCAGCAAACTTATATTGTAATGTTCATTGTAATGCAGTCTTATATTGTAATATGTATGATCCTGAACATATTGTGGTTCCTAAGGACCTGGGACCCCCACATGGGCAGCAGATCCCGATGTAGACCTTTATTCCTCCTTTGTTCCTGATGTCAATCTTCACTTCCCCCTTCTTCCCTGGCAAAACTGTGGTTTGCCTCAAGTGCCATAATGTATTGGATCAGCCCTGACTAAGCTCCCTGCATCTCATCTCTCCCCCTCTCAGCAAGTGGCAACACTGAGAAGCAACCATGAAACACTGCCCTGTAGGCTGCTGCTGGAGAGTGAGATATGCTGCCTTTTTCTTTGCCCAGAATGACCAGTGCAGTGTGCTTCAATCCACACTGAAGTGGACAGACCTGGAAATGCCATGTGTGCGCATGCTTTTGCATAAGTTTTCAGCGAATATATGTGGGAAAGGGGAGGAGAATGCTGTATTCATGCTTGTCTGTGTGACCTGAATTTGTAATGTGCGGAAGTGGTGTGCGGCATATGCTTTGGCCACATCCACCTCTGTTATGTGACACTTGGTAGCTGAGCATCAGTGAGGTGCTTGAATCAAACTAGTTTAGCCAACCCTGGTCTAGGACCTAATGAAGACCTTCACAGTGAGCCAACATTACTGCAAACATGTCAAAACCCTAACTTCAAAAGGAGCCCGGGACAAGACAATTTTATACTTTATTTATTTTGAACAAAGATAATGTGAGTGGTAATCCCCGCAAAAGGGTGAGCTCTTGTTGCTTGGTCCCAGCTCCTGTCAACCTAGCAGTTTGAAAGCACACCAAAAAGTGCAAGTAGATAAATAGGTACCGCTCCGGCAGGAAAGTAAACGGCATTTCCGCGGGCTGCCTGGTTTCACCAGAAGCGGCTTAGTCATGCTGGCCACATGAGCCGGAAAAACTGTTTGCGGACAAACACTGACTCCCTCAGCCAGTAAAGCGAGATGAGCTCCGCAACCCCAGAGTCGTCCATGACTGGACTTAACTGTCAGGAGTCCTTTACCTTTTTTAATGTGAGCTGAAGCAGTTTCCAATCTAGCTGGGGAAAGATCATCCACATCTAACAAATCAGTATATGCCCACATGCTTTTAAACTAGTTTCCAAATATTTTGTACTCATTTCCCCCATCAGAATTGCCTATGCAGAGTGCCATATGAAATGAGTGCACTGTACTGCATTCTTTCTATTACAAGTGAAGGAAACCTGAGAAATTAACACAATGGAAGGAAACTTGGGAACATATCTTCAACTTAGTTTTCATTTCAGGCTTTTTCTTGAAGAAAAGAATATTATTTTCATTGACCTATAGTGATGAGGGACTGAAGATGAAAGTATATTGCCCGTGTGTGTGTGTGTGTGTGTGTGTGTGTGTACAATAAGCATTTAATGAGAGAATGTGGTGTAGTGGTTAGAATGTTGAACTTGGGAGACTAATGCACACACAGTCATAAAACGCACCATGTGATCAAGGGTCTTTCACTGTTTTTCAGCATTTCTCAAAAGATTGTTGTGAGGATATAATGCTGGGAGGGGAGAACCATGTATGCACCTTAAACTGCTTGGAGGGATTGAATGTTATAATAAGAATAGCAATAAGAATAAGAATAGTAACAATAATTAATAAGACAGATAATAAATAATCATTGAACTGATACGATACATGGCTTTGTTTTAGCTTTTTGCTTGGAGCTAGATTAAAACCTTAGAGGCTCAAATATAATATATGGATTCCTTTAATTATTATAACAGTTTTTTTAAGGTGAAACTGTCTGCCTCAAAATGATGTCATTTCACCTTACATATGTCAGCTGTCATTGCAGAGTTGCCGAAGTGATACGTCTTATGCTTGATTACCATAGAATATGTAATTACTGATTTATGTTTGAAGTATAAAAATAACAATCTCAGGAAAAATCTCCAAATCCCAGGGAAGCCAATTCAAATTTGACATTTTCAAAGAGAAACAATTTAAGGTTATCAACCTAACTTTCCTGAAACCTCACAGGGGGGAAAAGAAGAAGGATGCGTAACCTTGTACCCCATCTCTCTGCTTTGCATTTAGTATCAGTGCCTTCCCTCTCTGATGTGCCTTATGGCTATTTTAATTTTATACCTGTTTCCTGTGATAAAACTCCCTTTTATTTTACCTTGAACGTTATTCAGGTGGAATATATAAAATCCACATTTCCTAGGATCAAGTCATTGAGGAAATGTTTGAGGTGTCTTCATTTTTTAAAGGTGTATCAAAGATCGAGGTTGTGCTCTCCAAATATTGTTGAACATGGTGTCCTCCAGTCAATGTGGAACACTCATCAGTCCCAGCCAATATGGCAAATGGTCAGGGAGGATGGAAATTGTAGTTCAGGAACACCTGGAGAGCACCACATTGACTATACCTGTGATGGAAATCTATGCATGGTGTTGAGACAGTGGATAGAAAGAGGGTTTTCTCCCCCCACGCTCCCATAATACCAAAACTCTGAATCATCCAGTGGCAGGAAATTCTAGACAGGCAAAAGGAAATACTTATTTACTATCCTACCATTCATCCAAGGACAGTTTGCAAAATAAAAACCACAAAAATACATACCATAGTAGCAAACTGAACTGATTGGCAGCTAGTTATATGCTCAAACTGTCTTTCCCTGGTGTTCAACCTAGCCACTGAATTCTACACCAGCTGAAGTTTCTGAACCGTCTTCAGAGGCAGTCCCACACATAACTCATTGCAGTAATCTAACCTAGAGGTTCCCAGAGCATAGATGACAGAAAGTAGGCTATCCCTGTCCAAATAGGGGTGCAGCTTGGCCACTAGCTGAAGCTGATGGAAGGCACTCTCTGCCGCTGAAGCCACCTACACCTCAAGTAGCAGCAATGGATCCAGAAGTATCTGCAAGCTGCGTACCTGCTGCGTCAGAGGGATTGCAACCCCATCAAGAGCGGACCATCTTCCACCCACCCAGTCTAGGCAACCACCCATTTACAGTGCGCCAGTCTTATCTGGATTGAGTTTCAGTTTATTGGCTTTCACCCAGTCTATTACTGAAGCGAGACACTGGTGTAGCACATCCACTGCCACATCACAATTTTTTTTAAAAAAATATTTTCAATCATAAGATGAGGTGATGTCCATAGGCTCTGATAAATTTAAAAGGAGTTAGACTTCTTTGAATGACTACAAGCTATGATGAATGTGTTCTGTCTGAAGGATAATAGACAACATACCACAGGTTACTGGTTGCTGTGGGGAAATACTATTGTCTTTATGTCTGCATGTGAGATTCCCAGAGGCATCTGATTGGCCACGGTGGGAACTAGAATGCAATGCTAGATGGACCTTTGGGGTCTAATCCAGAAGACCTGTAATTACGTTCTTTTTATTTTCTTTCAGGGCTGGTAGAAGAGACTGAGCCCCCCTGCCGCCATCGAAGGAAGAAGAAGAAGAGGAGTTTGGATTTGATATCCCACTTTACCACTACCCGAAGGAGTCTCAAAGCGGCTAACATTCTCCTTTCCCTTCCTCCCCCACAACAAACACTCTGTGAGGTGAGTGGGGCTGAGAGATTTCAAAGAAGTGTGACTAGCCCAAGGTCACCCAGCAGCTGCATGTGGAGGAGCGGAGACGTGAACCCGGTTCACCAGATTACGAGTCTACCACTCTTAACCACTACACCGCACTGGCTCTCAAGACTCCTCTTCATCTCTCCCTTCTGCCACACATCCCCCTTCTCTTCATGATGATGATGGTATCAGCATCCCTTCCCCTCCTGGCTTTGTTTTTTTAAACAACAAACTCTGTAGTGGTGTCACCACCAGTGTGGTCCTTCACCCCCTTTTGCTTTGCACTAGGAAGTAACAAGGGGATCCCCAGAACAAGGCATTTTGGGTGGAGTAATCATGAAAGCACTTGTATCACAACTGCCTTTTGCGTGCTGAGGTCCCCCAAAACACCCTCTCCACAATAACTCTCACCACACACATAATTTTTGTTTAAGGTTTTTTGGCATAAATTTTGGGCACAACTTTATTAGCATACAAATTGTGAGTGGTTGCTTAGGCATTGGTTAAGACTATCTGTCCCCCCCGCCTTGGGGACAGCACTGGCTCCCGGATTCCAGCGAAAGCCAGTGTGGAGGAACAAGTTCAGGGATAACTGGAGCTGCGACACAGACCCTCAGCTTCTCCCCGCATGCTCCTAGAGGCTTACACGGCCCAAACCCGATTCCAGGGGTTTGGACGAAAGGATGGTAAGCCCCTGAATTCCTTTAACGGAATTCCCGTGCAGCAGCAGCATTGGAGGGGCAGGCACAGCCAATCCATACCCCTCCACCAACCAATTTAAACCAATGCCTAACCGCCAACCTTACAAGTTGTGACGATTTGCTAAGCAGTAGGCAAAACCCAAAAGGCACACACTAATCAGCCAGACGGGAAAATTCCTACTGGGCCCCCGCACCAATGCGGACGACCCCATGACAGGCAAAGCAAGGTCAAGGCGCAAGCCCAAACAAGGGAGGGCGGGCGGGAGATCCGATGTCCACAGCAAAAGAGAAAGTAGCCTGCTGTGGACCCTGCTTAAATATCCTCTGATCCCACCCCTAACTTTGCAACATCAAATTTACCCCAGCAACACCAAACACCCACCAGTGTTAGGCTCCTTGATCTCCACCTACCTATTTACCACAAGGGTGCTTTGACCGTCCCCATCCGCAACACGTGCTCTCCTTTAGTGAGAACACATTTTGCTGCAGTGGCTAATGATGCCTAACAATTTTTCCACTCAGAATTAAGTCCCACTGATTACAGTGGGACAGCATATAGGATGCATCCCTAGAAACAAGGGGCTGTAGGCAACAGAAGGGAAGAAAAGCAAGAGTAGCAGATAAAAAGGTGAAATTAGGCGTGATTAGTTGGGGGAGGGAAGGAAGCCATTAAAGCCGGAGGAAGATTTTATAGAGAAGAGAGAAGTGGTATCACAACAGTCTTTTGGGAAGGAGTTGCAGGCATAAGTGGTAGCAATGGAGGGCAGGCAGTGTAATTTAAGACACCAGAAGGCCTTTGAGCAGCTGCAGTCAGAGGAACTGAGGTTACAGTCAAAATATATATTGGAATAGGATAGCTGAGAGGTGAGGCTACGGAGACCTTTAAGGAGAAGCAGCAGTTTGTGCTGGATACATAAGGGGATGGAAAGCTAGTGTTGTCATCAGTTATCTCCATGAAGCTTCAGGTGAATGCCATGATTCAACTCTAGTCATGTTTTTTGGCTATTTACACAGAACTATTTTTGAAAGAGTGGAGATGGGTTTGAATATTTGAATATACATTCAAATGTGTATCCCAGTGAAAGCAATCTGCAAATGTAGATTTATTTAGTTATTAAATGTGTGTCCTGTTCTCCCTTCCAAAGCATCCACCTGCATTTTTATGTGCATTAAACTCACACCTGCAATTTCTGGTCAAGCAAACGACACTTGCAGAACTCTCTTATGCTTAGCATATGACTGTGTGTCCCCACTCTGGAGCAAAATGACTGTGTGTTCCCACTCTGGAGCAAATTACTTTCCAAGTGGTTCC
The DNA here is from genome assembly GCF_027172205.1 of Podarcis raffonei. Lineage (NCBI taxonomy): Eukaryota > Metazoa > Chordata > Lepidosauria > Squamata > Lacertidae > Podarcis > Podarcis raffonei. Next base: position 44,034,312 of record NC_070605.1, on the reverse strand, counting down.
AACAGTACCAGGTCATGGTTTGATGCATTTGATGCAGACACTTTCCTGGAACTATACAATTCTGGGTCTGGTCAGTACCTGGATGGAGACTATCTGGGAATTCCATGCACACTGCCTTGAGTTCTGTGGTGGTAGAAGAAAGAAAGGATGTGAGTATGCTAAATAAATAAATAAATTAATCAGACTGTGACTTTTGGATGAGAAATTTAGGAAGATCCAAAGTCTGTCCAAGGAAGCAAGTAACTTGCCTGCCGCCAACACCACCACCTTGCCCAATCATGCAAAAAGCTTCTACGCTCGTATCAATTCATATTATTTCTGGTCTAATATATCCAATGAAGCCCTTTAAAATAGATGGTCAAAATGACCATGATGGTTGTAACAACAAATAAATTCATTCACGTCTAATAGAGTATTCAGTTATCCTTATCCTTATCCTCCAGTGTCCCATGCACCCTAAGATTCTTTATGTGGCAGTGACTCTGGTAATCTGCCATTTGCCACAATATATTGCTAAGCTGGAGCCAAGGTGTTTTTTTTAATGACCCTGTATTTAACGACTCTTTAAGTTATTTTATTATTAATTATTTAAACTGCCCTATACCCATAGATCTCAAGGTGGTTCAAAACGGAAGGGAGGTTCATAACATAAGGTGGCCCAAGAATTATTTTAGGGCAATTCATAGTGGTTGTAATACTGCAACCCAATCTTCATACATATTCAATCAGAATTTTGACAAAAAAAATCCTTTTGAAACACGCTAGGAGTGGCCTTGTCAATTTTACTATCACCTGTCAAAATAGGTATGGAGTTCTCATTCTTGCACAAAATGGGATCCCTGAGTCATGGCCAGATGGGCTCTTCTCAAACTAAGATGCTAGTAAAATAATAATAATAATAAAAGAAATTAAAAAAAAAAAGAAAAGAGGAAGGAGGAGGAGGAGGAGAAGGAAGAGGAGGAGGATAAGGAGGAGGAGGAGGAGACACAAAGTCCTCTGTCAAAGGTAGATCTTTACCCTTGTCTCATATAAAAGTGGGTTGACCTTCCCAGCTCTCACTTGGGGACTTTCCTTTCCTCTCATAGCCTCCCGCCCTGGGAGATCTTCCCTTTCCCGCCTCTCACACCTTGTCTTTCACCTTCCATGCATCACCTTCCTGTGCATACCCTCATTAACCCAGGTCAGAAGACCTCAAAAATAAAGCCAAACATTAGCAAAATTAAGTGGATAGAGGAAGAAAAAGAAAACACAAGAACTAAAGATCATAAAAAATAAAAAGAGAGAGACGAGAGAAATAAAGAGGACTTCTGATTCTCCATCTGTCAAGTATTCAAAGTGTTCACTGCAGAATGGTATCCAGCTGTATTCCAAGGTAATTTCTAACTTCTGTTCCATTCTATGGAAAACATTGAGCAAGTATTTCTTAGCAAAAGCCCAAGGCAAATATGTCAAGACTTTAAATATATATATCAGAAATCCCCAATCTACTCTGAATATTTGTTTCACATATAGAAGAGACCTGTTCATCTTTTGCCATTGTGAGAACATGAGACAGTTACCTAATGGATGTGATGCTAAAACAATATTTTCATAATGGCTATCCATTGCACAGGCTCTGGAAAACACAATAGGACATGTAATGAGTGAAAATGGAAAGACACTTTAATGTTTCTGAAGTGACTAACTGGGGACTAAGATGGTCTCTTCACAGATGACACGTCTCCTAAATGGGAATATTGTGAAGAGACTGAAAAGACAAATTGATGTTTCTTCAATTCTCTTTGGGCACTAGAGATTTGTTTTGAATCCATTAAAATACATTTTGCTTTTACCACAAGTCTGAAACAAAAACTGTCCTTGACATGTGGAGGAGATCTAGAATGAGAACATGACCTTATTAAATCCCTAAGCCTTTACCAACAAGTTCCAAATTTTAAGCATATGTGTTTTTGTGTTCTCTTGCTTTTGTTTTGTTTTTTAAAAAGCACACTCCGTGTCTATGACGTCAGCCCTAAACTCAATGATTCTTAGGATGTTCAACAGGAAAAGCCAAATCTGACCTGAAGCCACTTTATTTAGCAATTGTAGGTTCCTAAAGATCACTGTACATCAATTTCCAAACAGCTCCCACCATTATTTCAAGTAATCTGTATCCTAACCTCTAATTTGTGTCTGGATTTGGTGCTAAGGTATTTACAAGGCACTTATAGACTTGATCCCAGGCAAAAATGAGATATTGGCTATAGTTACCCCCATGAAAAAAAGCAGCATCTACAACTGAGAATCCAACAGGTCTCCCTCACACAACAGTCACAACAGACTGGTAAATCTGGAGTGTCTTAATGCTCTGGTTCATTCCTCGCCTTTTCCTGACCTCCAAGGAAGAAAAAGAGCTCTGGTGAGTCAAAAATGTAGAAATAGTTCTTTGCCTGAGGCAAGGAGACTGTTATTTTATCTTTTGGTATCTATTCTTCTTCCACTGAAAATGGGAATGTATAGAATGGCTTAGTCAGCAGCAGGGTGATGCAATTTTGAAAATAAGAAACAACGCTACAAACTTATCAACCAGGAATTGGAAACCTAAGGTTTGTGGGCCAAATGTGCCCCCCAGGCCTCTGTATCAGAGCCCTCAGGACTCTCCCCAGGCTGCCCCCTCCCCAGCCACACCTCCTTTCCTCAGGCCACACAGCTCACAGGCCCTGCTTTTCTTTTCTTTTTTTAATAGGATATTTATTAAGATTTTTTAAAATGTTACAATAAAGTGAAAAAGAAGAGAAAACAGATAAATAACAAAAATACAGAAAAGAAAATTAAAAACACATAAATTTTCAGTTGCTTATTTTCCTTTAACTTGTTTCCCGGATCTCCTCATACCTCCCTTTTTTGTATTCCACCACAAATTGTTGGTTCAGCAAATCCTTACCATTATATTATTGCCTATTTATAATCCTTTTTTTTCATATTCTCTTAAAGCATTACAGCTGGAAACAACTTAATTTCAATCCAACATCATTCTAACATTCATTAATTTTACAATATTTCTGTAGATAGTCTTTAAATTTCTTCCAATCTTCTTCCACCGACTCTTCTCCCTGGTCTCGGATTCTGCCAGTCATTTCTGCCAATCCGATATAGTCCATCACCTTCATCTGCCATTCTTCCAAAGTGGGTAGCTCTTGTGTCTTCCAATACTTTGCAATAAGTATTCTTGCTGCTGTTGTGGCATACATAAAAAAAGTTCTGTCCTTCTTTGGCACCAATTGGCCGACAATGCCCAGAAGAAAGGCCTCTGGTTTCTTCAGAAAGGTATATTTAAATACCTTTTTCATTTCATTATAGATCATTTCCCAGAAAGCCTTAATTCTTGGGCACGTCCACCAAAGGTGAAAGAATGTACCTTCAGTTTCTTTGCATTTCCAATATTTATTATCGGGCAAATGATATATTTTTGCAAGCTTGACTGGGGTCATGTACCACCTGTATATCATTTTCATAATATTCTCTCTTAAGGCATTGCATGCCGTGAATTTCATACCTGTGGTCCGCAACTGTTCCCAGTCAGCAAACATAATGTTATGTCCAAGATCTTGTGCCCATTTAATCATAGCAGATTTCACCGTTTCATCCTGAGTATTCCATTTCAACAGCAAGTTATACATCTTTGACAAAATCTTAGTTTTGGGTTCTAACAGTTCTGTTTCTAATTTTGATTTTTCCACCTGGAAGCCAATTTTCTTGTCCAAATTATATGCCTCCATTATCTGATAATAATGAAGCCAATCTCGCACTTTGTTTTGCTTTTCACCTTTCTTGAGTTTTTTTGCCTGGATAGAATGGGTCTTTGAACTCTGATAATGTTTCATTGCACAGATGGAGGATACAGAGGGCTGTCTGAGAGTCTGTAGAAACTAGTCTACCATACAAAGGTCAAACTCACATTCATTGCTCTATCCCCTTTTGCCTGTGCCCCTGCCCATCACGGACATGTGGCCCTCAGAAGATTTTACAGAAGGGAATGTCACCTTTGGGCTGAAAAAGGACCCCCATTCTTGCTATACACACTTACCTGGAAGTAAGCCCCAGTGACATCAGTGGGGCTATTTCCTTAGCAGACATACATAGAATTGCTCTGCAAATGTTTGTAACATAGTTTTCAAATTTGAACTGTGGACATATCTAAGAGCCAGCGGTTAGTGGCCCTACTCATAGAATCTGAAATAGCACAACTACCTGCCACCATGTTAAGCAAGGCATTGGTCTTTGCATCTTGCCAATCAGGAGTTAATTATGGGCCCATTTGCTTTGTGACAGATTCTCTGTAGATGCAATGAAGTCACTTCTGGTTTACGTTTCATTGATGAAGCTGAGCAAAGTCAGCTCGCTCTGTTTACTCACCTGAGTTCCATTTTTACTTTTCAAAGGCATGCTTATTATGGAGAAAACAAGCCACTTTGCAAGGTTACAGCACTAACAGCTTCTTGGGGGAGAACGCTTCTTGGGGACAAATGTCACCCTCTCTTATGCTGGTGCAAATCAATGGTATTACATCTCTGTAGCTTGAAAGTGCAATTTGTCCTTGAGGACTTAGTTCAACTAGATACATTTTACAGCTTCCCTGCTGATGGCTAAGAAGTCAGCAAACTCAAGTAGCATACTTAGTTTATTTCAGTATTCCTTTCACAAGTGTAACTTAAAGCTTGCTTATAAATATACATGTTGCAGTTCATAAAAGCAATTGAAATTCTCTCAATTTTTTTTATTTTTTTATTTTTGCATACTGTGGATGTACGAAAAACCTTATGTGAAACCTCAAAGTCAGGCAAGCTTGATATCGGCATGGTTGCAAGTGCAGCAGCTATGCACATTGCAGAAACAGCAACTGGTGTGTGGGAAAGGGTGGAGCAAAAGTTGCCGACAAGGATTCTTTCATGGGTTTTAACATTTCCAAGATCAAGACTGTTTTCTTGCCCCCACTGCAGAAGCATATCTGTGACTGACAAAGTTGTAAATAAAAAATTATAATAAAAAGGCAAAGTTTACATTGGTTTAAAGTTAGTGGTGATGAAACTTAGGTTCAAATGGGACTTAAGTGCATTTTATTTTCTTGGACTCAATGTCTTTTGGCTACGAACAAATTAGGGGATTCGTCATGGCTTCTGGTGGTCAGGTTGTAGGCATAAATTAATCTGCACATACCTGTATTTGTACATTTTTCTTTGCATTTTCAGCTCCTATGATATCAGCTCCTATGATAATTTGGATATCCTATGATATCCAAAATTCTCTTTGTAGGGTATGCAGAATAAATGTGCACATTTGCATTCCATGTGCATTAAAAAAAAGTTTTTGTCACTTGCTCTTGTAATAGATTCTGTAAAAAATTTGTGAAGACAATCAATGCTAGTCTACCATATTAAGGGATGCTGTTAATAGGTTAATTCTCCTTGAGTCAGCATTGATGACTTACTCCCCACAATGCACCTGCAGGCATATTGTGACTCTCTTATCTATGTTACTGAGCAGCAACTGTGTGTAAAAGGGCTCAGGTTACAGCATACTGTGTGGGTTGTGGTAGGAGATAACATTCAACAATTCCTTCAGTCTGCTGGAACTGTGGATTCGAGTGAAGACGTTTTGAAGAGATCATTGGAGGAAGTAGTTGGAAAATTACCAGACTTCAGAACTCAGAGAACTCTATCAGTTGCATGACTTTGAAGCAACTGAACTTAGCATAGGGGCGTCTTACCCATAGAGGCTAGTGGCGCGGGGCGCCAGGGAAGAGGTAGAGGCTGGATGCAGCGCCTCCCGGCATCAGCTCACCGCCCTCACCCGACTTCATCGGCCTTGGCCACCGCGGCACTAAGCGGCCAGCTGAGCCAGGAGGTGCTGTGTCCAGCCTCCACCTCTTCCCTGGTGCCAGAGGAGATGCCCTCCAGCTGCTGCCCTCCTCCTCCAGCCCGGCTGGCAGCGCCGTACTCCCTAAAAAAAGGTTGACAACTCTGGGAAACGGGTGTGTGTGTGTGTGTGTGTGTGTGCGCGCCAGAGGGAGCTTTGCACCACGGCACCGGATATGCTTAAGACAGCCCTGCTTGGCACTTGGCTGTGGACCTTAACACAAGGACTTTGAAGCAAAAATCCCTCTCTGGGTTCAGAGAGAGAAGATTATGTGTAATATCTGTAAAGAGTGTGTGTATGCATAGTGGTGTATGTTGGTGTTAGCCTAGTAAAACAACTCTGCTAAATTGCCGTTTTCTGTGATGAGCTTAACAGCTTGGCTGAGCTTCTGTGTCACATACAACCAACACCCCAATAATCCCTGTTAGGAGAGGCAACATAACCTAATGGTAGAGCAGACAGACTATTCCAGTTCCAGACAGAATACCCCAGTTTCTATACAATGCATGTCCATTGCAAGGTAGCAGTTGATGCAAAAAACCCTTTGTTGCCTGAGACCTTGGAGAGATGCTTCTGCTATAGCAAATACTGGGCTAAATGGATGCATATCCCCATCTGATGCAAGACAGCTTCTTGTCAAACCACAATACCAAGTCAGAATTAATTTAGGACCAATAAGCATAGAATAGCTATCCCAGGGAGGCTTCTTTAAATTGTCCATGACTGTGTCTATTGGACAAATCATTTACTGTAGTAGGTTGCAAATGGGCAAAGGGCCCTTATTGGTGGTGCTGCCCAGTTTATATAATTATATTTCCAGGGAGGTTTGCCTAGCACCAAAAGTGGTAGCATTTTGGCAACAGGTGAGGCCCTTTTCATTTTCCTAGGTACTTTACATGTGAGCTTTATCTCTGATTATTTGTTTTTATGCTTCATTATTACTTACAACATTTTTGTTGAGTAAATGCTTTTAGCATATTCAATGTAAAACTATCATGGACCAAATGGGGTAGCCTGATGGGCCCAATTTTGGCTTACAGAGGTTCCCTACTGCTGCTCTAAGTTTTTGTGATGCATTTTAGGTTGGGTCTATTCTACTTCTTCTTGGGAGAGGACTAAATATTGAGATTTCTCTACAAGCCAGTTAGCTATTTATCAGCCAGAATAACTCAATCAACATTATTACATCTGAAATCATGTGGGGGTCATTATTGTGGCCCCCACATTCAGATAATAAACCACGTTCAGGAGGATTGTGGCAGAATTGTACTTAGTGGCCCTGCCCATAGCCACCACATGTTACCCAAATCTCTGAGCAGAGTCTACAAGTTGTGTACACAGAGGTTTTGTTCAGCAGTTTGGCTGAACATGAGGTGGTTAGGGGTGGGCCAATAAGTGTGAACCTGTTCCCTCCCCTCCATGTTTTTATTGAGCATGGTTCATTGTCTCAACAGAGCTATAATTGCACAATTCAATTTGCTTTCAATGAATTTGGCCTTTCCCCCTTGCAGAATTTAGGTTTTGACTTGAACCGCAAGTTTCCCTACTCATAATTATCCATTCTCTGTTACTCGCATACAAAATACATGCAATTAAAAAGTCTGTGTTACTCAATTTATTTCCAGTCAGCAGCCAAAATGGGACATGATTACATGTAAGTCCTAATTAACATTTCTGGTCATTATGCTGGTCAATACATCTAAGTGTAAGGAACTATTCAAGGCTCTCTGGCCTTCAGCGCAGGAATAATTCAGCTCCCCACTGCAAATCCTTCATAATTAGGTTATATTTTTGTCCTTTAATCTCCTACTCTGAGAGTTATTAGTGATTTAGAGCTGAACCACATCATATATAATAATTTAGCTTATCTGGTTTTAAAAGAACATTTGTTTTGTTTTGAATCTTGAGAGACCCTGTTTGAGCTTAAAATTGTATGAGATAAGTAGCAGTGCAGAGGGAAGATGTAATTTCATTTTTATTATGTGTTTCTTAACCCATTAATAAGGCCTGCAGCTGTCAATTTGATGATCCCTTAAAATGTCTGGAAATGAGATGTGCAGACCTAGGGGAAGGACTAGGTCACAATGGTTTAAACTTGCTTTCACCTTCAAAAATCACATAGCCTTAAAAATATTGAGGTGGAATGGATATTCTGCCCCTCAGGTTCCACAGGTTGAATATAGCCTATGTGTGGACAACTTCTATGTGCATAGGCTTTCTACACCTGACCAGGAACCTTGCCAATGCACAGAGATTATGTTTTGTTTATTAGAAACTTTTATACCCCACCTTTCCCCAAGGAGCGCACAATGGCTTACATGGTTCTCTGCCTCCCTGTTTTATTATCACAACTAGGCTGAGAGGTTAGGCTGAGAGGCAGTTACTGGCCAAAGGTCACCCACAAGTAAAGCTTTTCTCCTCTCAGAACACAAACTCGTGGGCTGAACTCATGAAGCTGAATGTTGGAAGATTGAGGACACATTAAAAAGTATATATTCACACAGCACATAGTTAAAGTATGGATTTCACTCCTACAAGAAGCTGAGATGACCATCAACTCAAATGGCTTTTTAAAAAGGATTAGACAAATTAATAGAGAACAAAGCTATCAAGGACTGCTAGCTAGGATGGCTATACATGGCCTCCACAACTGGAAGCAAAATGCTTCTGAATAATGGTTGCTGGAGACTGAAGGGGGTGCTGCTGCCTTCAGGTCCTGCTTCTGGGCTTCTCATGAACATATGGTTGGCCACTGTGAGACTAGGTGGGCCACTGCCCAATCCATCAGGGCTTTTCTTATGTCCTTGCATCATTATCCATGCAATGGAGTATACAAAGGATTTTAAATGATTCTGGGATAACAGGGTCTGAATATTTACCCCCTCAGAAGGAATATTAGTTGTAATACATTGCAAAAAAATCACACAATGGATGAGACATCAGATCAAGACTTACCATTGAGAGAATGTTACCTTGTAATAAAAATAATCACTTAAAAGGATACATTGTTCTGTGGCATTCATGGGACTGTAGAAGGATACTATGAGAAATACTTGCACATTATAGGAAAATGGAAGAACTCGTATTACCTTGTTCCAGATTTCTACGTATTGGGTGGATTTAGTTAGGATCAAATTAGATGTTCTTGGAAGGATTACAAAGCTGCCTTTGCATGAGAATTGATCCCTATAGGCCTGAGGAGTGGAGCCTGATCTGACTAGCGGCCCACATCTTTACTCTTCCCTAGCCCTCACAGATCAAATTTGACAGGTGTAACAAAGACGTCTGGTGATGATGGTCAGGACTTCAAAACACCATGCAGGGTGTCAGGATACTGCCATTGAAAGGGGGGAGGGGGACAGAAGCGTACAGAGAGCCTCCAACGTTGCTCAGCAGTAACACTTCGCCAGGGACTGGTGAGAGTGACGCTTCCGGCAAAACGGAGGGGGAAAGGAGGGGCGAAGTGAGGCAAAAGCTCACAGAGGTTACGGTGAGCCCTAGCACCGTTCCCAGCCAAACTGATAGGGAAACAGACATGCAGCTTCCGTCGCCTAGTTTTCGCAAGGGGGGTCAAACGTAAAGATAGGAGGCGGAGACTTGTTCTTATGCTGGGGGGGGGCGGGACCAGAAGAACCCACTCCCGGAATCTGCAAGTGACTGTGACAGACATGAACTTTGGGTTCCTGCACTGTACATAGTTGTGCACTTAATAAAACCTGTAAAAGGCAGGTCGGAGTCCTAGCTATTTACTCGTGAGCAACCACCTGCATCCCTGACAGAGGGCTTGCAAAGAGCCCTGAGTGGTGCTTTAAAACACTGCTGGTCAGATGAGTTTAGAAATTACAGCCCATTGATAGGCAGTGATTTCCAAGCCTGCTTTCTGCAGGGATCAGCTAGGCAATCAAATTCGCTATGGGGAACTTAGTCACACAGTCAATCCAACGATGTCTCTCTCTGCCCCTCACCAGACATCACACATGACTGGGCCAGATGGGTGTGGTTTGGGGGAAATTGCCTCATGAGATACATTGTGGCCCTTGCTGGACCTGACTGAGCTTGTAGATCAGAGGTTCTACACCCCTGATTTTGGCCAATTTTATCTAAACTTACTGGCAGTGGCTTTCCAATAATTCAGATTCCAGACAGTTAATCCCAATCCTACATGAAAGTACCATGGACTGACCGTGGGGCATTCTTCATGCATACCTCCCTCGTCCACACAAAGCAGTGATTTACAGTAGTATGCCTTCTCCTGAAAATGTTGGGGAGCTTTACATGATCATCTCTCTGTATAACGGGGAACATGCATAGGAATGTGCTATTAGAGAACCTATGAATTGGCCTTCAACAGATGGGAGGGGGGAACAAACCCTGAATACCTGTGGGTCTTTTTTGGACATGAGTATTGGATCAAGACTTTAATCAATCGCTAGACGAGAACAAAAGCAGATAAAATGGATTATGCAGAGGATTATTTCACTGCATTCCAAATATCTCACAATTCCTTGCAGTCATTTGATGACTATGTAAAAAAAAAAAATCCTGATGGTTTTGCAGGAGCTACTTGAGCTTAGTTTTAACCCACACTGAGGGAGGTGGATGAAGGCACCCTGTAGAATCTGTAGATGATGCAAACCCATTATGAATTAACAATAATCTAATTCATGGAAAAATAGAAAGCACAATCCCCTTAATCCATTCTATTAAAAATGTGGTTAACAGGAAGGTCAAGGATAAGGACACATACTGCAATTAACAGCTCCTCAGTCTAGCAATAGGCAAGTAAACATAAGACAAGTTTAATAATGAGCAAATCCTTTGATACCAAGAACATATTTATAGAACAGCAATTTACATAACTCTGTAGGGATCCTATTTTTATTTCTTGGTATACCTTGCTATGTACTTCTACAGACAGGTTTGGGAAGAGTTTGCTTTTTCCTCCCACTCCTTTCTTTAGATTTTCTTTTTGATCTTCACACTGCTGAAAGCTTTAATGTGGCTCCTCTGCTGTGTGCTAAATAGTACTTAGCATTAGTCTATGATCCACTCTGTGATGATAAAAATGGATCTGAAACAATGCAGATTATTAGCAGTCATATGATTTGCACTTAGAAGTGATATTTTAAAGAATAGCTAATGCGCCTGAAAGATTTTTGCTATTCAAGTGCCGGTATTCTAGAAAGTTGACCTCCAGTCTTTTGTTTAGTCACAGACCTGGTGATAAGAGCGTTGCTTTCGGATATGAATAGCATGAACACGGGCGCTAGAATTCTGTAGGCTGATCCTTTTCAGTGAATATGGCTTTCAACTCTATTTTTATCACAAAGCAGATAACGTAGGAACATCTTGTTTTGTCAGCTATATATTTTAAGTGCTGCACATTAAATTAATCTATATCCTAATATTGGGCTTTGACTGCTTCTGCATGGTGTAAAGGTGCTTATTGGGGCTGTGTTTAGGGGGGACTTTGGGCTGCATCTAACATTCTCTGTGCATTAGGGCAGGGGCTCTTGTGCAAGTTCTAATGTTGTGAAACACAGGTATCCAATGTAACAGTTGTGCTAGCAGAAACTCACTGCTGCAAAAAAAAAATGTTGATGGCAGCCTGCTTATGCCTTGCAGTCCCAGTCGCAGAGCCACCTCCCCATGCAGTGATTATACCTAAGATGTAATGAGCAAACTCAGGCAGACATTGATCTGCCTTAGAAATGGCTGCAACTTTTATTGATTCCAGATGTAGGTGAATTTTGGCTCAGGTATTGGGTTTATATCTGTCCCAGTTTCCTGCCAGAGAGCTGAAAATTTTGACAGGGTCACGCCAAGGATTATGGCCTCCCTTTCTGGGGTAGCAGAGGTGGCGGGAGAAAAAAACACTCCTCTTGCTTTTGAGGCTGAAGAAGTGAAGAGAAGTTTTAAAAGCCTTGCAGGGCCCGACGCTGGCTTGAAAAAAAGCTACCACACTCAACAGCTGGTGGGTGGGAATCAGTTCCTTGCAGTGGGCTCAGCTTCCTTGCCCTTCCTGGCAAGTTTGAGGGCAAGGGAGGAGGAAGGCGGTCTCCGCCATCCCTTAGATCACCCTTGTTCTGCTCCTACCCTTCCAAATGAAAGTGGAGGATGGGAGAAATGGAAAGTTCCCACTTAGGCACATTTCACTTATGCATGCAGGGCCCAGAACATAACCCCCACATGTGGGGAGTCGCCTGTACCACAAAATGTCTTTAACTTAGCACTATATTGGCTACAACCCTTTGTTTCAGGACCCCTACCTAGAAATGTGATTATTATATATATATGTTTTTGAAACTGTTAATCGCACCTGTATTTTGATAATTTTGTTGTCTCTACTTATTTTTAAAGTCAGCTGATCCTATTGATAATTCCTTAGGAATATTTTTATTGTACTTTATGTCAACCACTTAGGTGTGCTTTTTAGTAAGAGGTATATACAGTAAGGGACGCGGGTGGCGCTGTGGTCTAAACCACACAGCCTAGGACTTGCCAATCAGAAGGTTGGTGGTTTGAATCCCCGTGATGGGGTGAACTCCTGTTGCTCAGTCCCTGCTCCTGCCAACCTAGCAGTTCAAAAGCACGTCAAAGTGCAAGTAGATAAATAGGTACCACTCTGGCGGGAAGGTAAACAGCGTTTCCGTGCACTGCTCTGGTTCGCCAGAAGTGGCTTAGTCATGATGGCCACATGACCCGGAAGCTGTACGCCGGCTCCCTCGGCCAATAAAGCGAGATGAGCTTCGCAACCCCAGAGTCGGCCACGACTGGACCTAATGGTCAGGGATCCCTTTGCCTTTATATAGAGTAAATCTTGCTGAATAAATGAAATTAAAGTGCAAAATGAGCAAGAAGGAAAAAAAAGCATTTGTTGAAGAAGACCGTGCCAACATAGTTCTCAAAGGACAAACTTTCCCCACCATGGCAAGGATGGAGGAACCTGTAGTCCTCAAGACTTTTTTGTGTCCCATCAGTGCCAGACACCATAGCCAATGGTTGGGGATGATGGGAGCTGTTGTTCAACAACATCTGAAGGGCCACAGGTTCCCCGTCTCTGTGTTAGGTGGCCATCAAACATGACCAGCTCCTTTAAATAACTTCAAAGAAACATTGAAAGGAGTTTTCTTGACTTCCTCTGGGAGTCTCAGAAGCTACCTACCACTTTGTTTGCTGGGCTGTAGCTAGGAACTGGTGTTCTTGCTTCTTCTGAGACTCAAAAAAAACATGTTTGGCACCACAGCTATAGAAGCATCTGAGCCATGGTAAAAATCTTGGCAGCACAATTTAGAAATCTTGAAAGTTATTGTTATAAACAATCAACCATCTGTACTGAACTCCCCCCACTCCCCGAAACCACCAAGTGACAGCAGGTGTCTCTGAAAAAGCTGGCAACAGCAAAATATGTGCAAGTCAGGAAGCACATAATTTTTTACATGTCATGGTGGTTTAGCACTGAACGTTTTATTAAGCTAGATGTTCTGTGCATGGCACTTAATGTAAAAGCATGCTGTAGGTGGCATCCTAACATTTGGAGATGATTGGGACGAGGCTGGAGATCAGATTAAATGACTCCCTGTACCACTGCAGAGAGGATTATTCAAAGGACATTTTAAAAACTTGAGGATGTTTTATTGGGGCATGAGGAAGATGCTGACAGAGGGATACATTCGAGAAGCCAGCTGCTGTAGACAGGCTTGGCAAGTGAGCAGAGACAAATGGCTAGGGGGTTTAGCAGAGCTCAGGGAAATGAGTGGGGAAGTTTTGTGCAGCCAGTGAGTGAAGGAGGAACACAGCGGGCTTGTTCACACATTATACCAAACCCAGGCATTAGTTGTATCTGTGCATGTACAATGTTTGTGCGAAAGAGGGTACACTTAATGCCTACAGCTCAACTATTGTGTACAGTGGTACCTCGGGTTAAGTACTTAATTCGTTCCGGAGGTCCGTTCTTAACCTGAAACTGTTCTTAACCTGAAGCACCACTTTAGCTAATGGGGCCTCCTGCTGCCGCTGCGCTGCCAGAGCACAATTTCTGTTCTCATCCTGAGGTAAAGTTCTTAACCCAAGGTACTATTTCTGGGTTAGCAGAGTCTGTAACCTGAAGCGTATGTAACCTGAAGCGTATGTAACCCGAGGTACCACTGTACTCAGATATGTAGACTATTGACTCATAGAACGTTACATGGAAATAACTTTATGAGTGTGCAGCTCAACCTTTTGTATACACAGGAGCATAGATTGTACCCTCTTTGAGTGTAACATATGAACATCCCCAGTGAGTAACCTCAAGGAGTGGTGTACGCAGATTTGTTAACTGGAAGGAGAAGTCCATTCAGAAACCAGAGAGAGGAAAGAACAGTGACCCGTCACAGTGGAGTGGATTGAAGCAAGGCAAAATTGCTGGTAATTCTACTTGAAAACAAGGAGGCCTACTATTTTCAACAGGGATCTCATGTCACAAGGACCAGGTGACAGCCTAGCTCCCAGAAAGCCTCAGGCTGCTTAGCCTGACAAGATGATAGTCAACTCTCATTCCTTACTGGCAGCCTCTTGCAGCCACCCCTCAGCCTGTTCTTTTTTCTGCTTGTCACAAACAAGTCATCGTCACAATTGTGATGTCTTTAACTGTCCCTCTGTCCTCACTGGACTGAATGTCCTTTGGAAGTTAATGGGATGCTGCGAAGAAGGACAGAGAGTACATCTCATATCTGTTGGGAACTGCAATCTATTTTATAGCATCCCATGCAGCCTTTCTCTAACTCTGGCTGTACCATTACTTTAATTACCAAATGGTTGGATTCTGTCGGGTGCTGAGTGCTTCTTCCATGCTAATGAATACACCATCAAACTCCCACTGAAATTCATTCAATTTCAGATTACTATGTATATATCAAGAGGTGTTGAGCAACTTCCAGGATGAGGCACTAATTAAGCACCAGCTCTGAAAAGTGTTCCTTTCTTACTCATCCTTAAAATTCATTTTCCTCTGCTATACATGTGTCAAAACATGTCAAAGATTATGAGCTTGGTCTCTGGAGATCATTCCAATCCTTGACTCCATTAATCTTACATCTTCTCTTTTATAGAATGATTGTGGTACATTTCAAATTCACTTTCATTCCTTTATTTTTCCTTATAGGCTTAGATTTGGTTTGGATTTTTCAGTGAAGTAAAAATTGGTCTGGACTTTCTCCGATCGCAGGTTTGATGGTCATTTATGGTTTCTTAAATATACTTTGGTCTCTATGTACCATTTTCCCTACAGAAGATAGAGCATTCAGCACGCCAGTAATAATCATCATCCAGCAATATGTAAATTTATTGGAAAGGAAGTGCACATGGGTCTTTGCATATCATAATTTTCAATGAAACATGTAAAGAGGATTAAAGCCAAAATAAAATCCCGAAGGTATAAGTAATCACTTCTGCTTTAAAACAAAATTTTAAATATTTATACAACTAGGCCACAATCTTATACGTGCTTATATGGGAGTAAGTCCAGCAAAGCTAAATGGGATTTACTTCTGAGTAAGCCTGCAGAGAATCACACTACAGGTGCCATAATGAAGAACTTCTATAGATCAGTTTATGTGGTTTGGGAAACAGAGAAAACGTACGTTAAAAACAACACTTTCAAGTACTATCTTTCTTGCCTCTTATTTACCCATGACCATAGCCATCTTCCATTTTCCTGCTATGGATAAATAATGATGTGAAAACAATTTTGCCACACATTGCCACAAATAATTTTGCAGTTTGTGTTCAACTGTGGGCTACATACATGTTATGAAAACATTCCCTTTGCTGATCACAGTGATGGTATTGAGGGGTGGGGGGTCACTGAAGAATGGGACTGACTCCAGTTCCAGGCATGGCCAAACTTGGCCCTCCAGCTGTTTTGGGACTACAACTCCCATCATCCCTAGCTAACAGGACCAGTGGTCAGGGGTGATGGGAATTGTAGTCCCAAAACAGCTGGAGGGCCAAGTTTGGCCATGCCTGGATCTAAGCAGGCAAGTGGGTGTCACTTCATAGCAGAGGAGGCTGAGGCTACACAGTACATGCATGTAGTTGCCGAATGACCAGAAAGAGTTGTCTTGGGGTAACCAAACCTGCTGTTAAAGCTGGCATCACCACCCCATAGCAGATACTCAGTAGTGCTAGTGGCTGCCACATATTGCTGCTACTTCCTTTCCTTGCAGGTACTAACCATCTGTTTGTTGGTGGTCTTGAATGGGTGGAGCACTATGGGCTGGATACAAGCTTTTCCCTTTTGCAGCATTCTTTGTCACACGGAAAATCCTGTTTCTGCATGTGGATTGAGGTCATGGTTGCAAGGAAGGGGATAAATAATATTTGTTAATAATATGCAGTCTGGGTTTCTAAAACAAGTGTGAAGAGTAATATGTGTCCCATTTGTGGAACGCTCTCCCCAGGGAGGCTCGCTTGGTGCCTTTTTATTACATATCTTTAGGCAGCATACAAAAACATTCCTCTTCACCCAGGCCTTGGGCTAATTAAACAATCTGCGACCTGTTAAACTGGGGTATTGATTCTGTTCGTTACTATTGTATGCATTTTTGTGTTTTTGTATTATAAACCACCCTGTGATCTTCTGATTAAAGGTGTAGTAGTAGTACAATGGTACTTCTGGTTACGTACTTAATTCGTTCCGGAGGTCCATTCTTAACCTGCAAATGTTCTTAACCTGAGGTACCACTTTAGCTAATGGGGCCTCCTGCTGCTGCCGCACCACCAGCCCACAATTTCTATTCTCATCCTGAGGTAAAGTTCTTAACCCGAGGTATGACTTTCGGGTTAGCGGAGTCTGTAACCAAAGTGTTTGTAACCCGAGGTGTTTGTAACCCGAGGTACCACTGTAGTAGTAGTAGTAGTAGTAGAAACAGTAATACTGTTTCAGTAGTTTGTTGTTGTGTAATATTCATATTATCCTTATGCATATTTTACTAATATACAAACCCCCCCCCCAGATCTTCAACACAGCAAGAATTCACTGGGTGTGGAGGAAATTACTGAGATTTTGACAGTGCTTTTTTTAGGGGTACTCTCATTTTCCTGCTCATATTGAACTACTGCCCCTCAATGAGGCCAAACTTAGATTCACAAAATGTTTAGGGGTATGTGTACCCCCGTGTACCCCCCCCAGAAAAAAGCACTAGATTTTGATATAGTAAAGATTAAAAAATATATATCCAAAATCTATACTTTAAAAAAAACTTAAATGAATTACTTTGATAAAAGGTGAACCTTGATTACTTTTTCACCAGATTAGTGCTGAGGTTAAAAAAAGCAAATGTAACAAGTTTAAAGTGTGTGTGTGCTTCACAGTGCAGTCTGAAGGATGCTTACTTAGAAATAAATACTTCAGTGAAGCTTACTCTCTAGTAAGTGTACATAGGTTTGTCAATGAGAATTCATTTTCTGAGGCTGCACCCTAATGGTAAGCTGTGACATCTTCTCTTTGAACTTTACTTATTAAGACTAGTGAATTCAAGAAGTTTTTTATCATAAAATATTAACAGTAGAGAAAAAGAAAGAGAAATTAAGCATTTGAATTAGTATTTGCTTTAGCATTACTCCACCTACTGGAACTATGCTAAACTATGTTCCTGACATTTAAATTGCAAGATGTAACAAACACTAGCTATATTAAAATATGGATGCAGTGATCAAGGGGCAATGGAATACAGGAGCCTTTGGGGTAGAATCCAGGATTCCAGCAGTAGGTGATGGGGGCAACACTTGCCAATGGCCTATGTATAGATGAATGGGAAGGAGATGGGCTTTGCGCCTGTAGTGGAAGTAGGAGACAAATAGGAAGCAAACACAAAGAGCTGCATGAATCAACAAGCCACAACATATTAAGCCTACCAAATCTCATGGAGGCAGGCAGCTCAGTGGCTTGCCCATGGCTGTCACCATACCAAAGGAACAGCAGATGTTCTACAAACCCAACTTCAAGTCCTCTAGACCAATAACATTACCATTCTCTGGCAGAAATATGCTGTCTACATTGTAAGAATTTGGAGGTAGCAATGTGTAATGGCTAACTATCATGTAATGCCACTACTTGCATCATCCAGACAAACCAGCCAATATTCATATTCAGAGCTTCAGCTGGAAGTCAAAAGACTTTGGCCTTTTACCCCTTTTGTGTAGCAGAGCAGACTTTGTGGATTATTTTTCAGGATCAGGTTCATCGAGCTGCTTCTTAGGAGCTGTTGAAATAAAGGTTGGCATTCAAGAGATTAGATTATTGTCCCTACCTTACTAGTCCAGGGCCTGGACCTCTGGCTAGAAGCCTAAAGCATACACTTTTAATGTCCTCTCCAGCTCTCATTTTAAAAATGATTTTTCCTTGTAAACTGAGATGCCCAAATCAGCGGTGGATGGGATAAAACCAGCAGACCCCCCAAAAAAGAGATGGCATCCCCTCTTGGGATTTCCACTGGAATAGAAGATAAATCCCCATATGTAGCATTGGCAGCAGTATTCTGTCTTTCATTTGATTAGTGTTCCAGATCTCACCAGACCTTAAAGCAAAATAAATTTGGGTGTCACTAAAGAGCAACAAATTGTCAGTAATGAGGGGGGTGGGTGCCATATGGATTTCCGCTTCTGAAAAGTTGAAGCTGAAAAATGTCTTGTGTCAGCCCTGTAATGTCAGGAAACTAAACAAGGGATGCAAATTGACCTTGGATAACTAGGAGTTCAGAATATTTTAGGCATGCCTGAATTTTCCTGTATCACTGCAAATAAATTGCCCATAATGTTGGCAAGTTTTTTTTCTTTTTCTTTTCCCCCTATATAATGCTTCTGTACATTTTTTCAAGACATCTAGACATTTCATTGAAGTTATATTGCAATAAATGCTCACATGAATTAAATCTGCATTTTAAAAATAATAGTGTGGAGGTTGCTAAGGTGTGAGCAAATACTATATGACATTGTCTGAACAATTACAATGGGAAACAAATGCTGTTGCACTTGAATTGCACTCAGCTATTCAAAACTGAAGTTTATAGGATGTGATTCCTTACCATAGTAGAATTGCAAAAGAGCTTCAGTTATCACAAGTGTGCAGAAACATCACCAAACAGCTTGTCATTTCCTGAAGTCAGCAATTGCTGGCATGAGCAAGGATCATAGATGCTGCAATATCTGACATAGCTAGATGGAATCCCCTCTCAAATTCTCATTAAGGCAATCCCACATAGAAAATGCTATCCATGGAGTTTTGGGTGATGCATCTTATACCACATCCTTTGGCCAATATTTGTTTAGTGACAAGCACAAAGCCGTTAGATGAGGAAGGATGTTGTACTCCTTCTCCAATTCCAGCTGAGAAAGACTTCATAGACACAACTGTCAAGTGCAAGTTGTTTATAGCCCCTGTTTTCACTCCAAGTCCCTTGTATTCCTCTACAAACTCAATCTCCTTAGTCACATTTTACATTTTGTACTCAAGTATCACCTTACATGAGTGCAAAATACACCACAGGCAATGTGGTGAAGTCCTTGAAGGTGACATTGAAAATAATAAATAGAGGGACATTGCGCCTTGGATGACCAGAATTAACACCTGTGTAAAAAGGGGACTTTTGGAGAGTGCAAATTGTTAATGTTGCAGGAATGAGAGAACCTGCCTAAACTCTCTATTAAACTGTCCATGTACCTTGTTCTGTACTGCATCTGGCCTCTCCACCTATTGTTGTTGTTGTTTAGTCGTTTAGTCGTGTCCGACTCTTCGTGACCCCATGGACCAGAGCACGCCCGGCACTTCTATCTTCCAGTGCCTCCCGCAGTTTGGTCAAACTCATGCTTTGAGAACACTATCCAACCATCTTGTCCTCTGTCGTCCCCTTCTCCTTGTGCCCTCCATCTTTCCCAACATCAGGGTCTTTTCTAGGGAGTCTTCTCTTCTCATGAGGTGGCCAAAGTATTGGAGCCTCAGCTTCACGATCTGTCCTTCCAGTGAGCACTCGGGGCTGATTTCCTTAAGAATGGATAGGTTTGATCTTCTTGCAGTCCATGGGATTCTCAAGAGTCTCCTCCAGCACCATAATTCAAAAGCATCAATTCTTCGGTGATCAGCCTTCTTTATGGTCCAGCTTTCACTTCCATACATCACTACTACCTGTGGTTTTCTTCGTGGGCTAAATCCCTCTTTCCCAAGTCAGAACTAGATGTTACCTTTGCCAAGGCAACAGGGAGGATGGGCGCAAAGAGGTAGTTTCAAGCATGGGTGGGAGGCAAGGATGCTTAACAACCACCAATGCTTTCCTGAACATACCTCTGTAGGGAATTTTTCACACATCAGGCTGGCTTCCAGTTTCAGAGTATTGCTGGGAAAACAAAATCCTTTGTTGAAAAAACAACAACTATTGATGATATTTTAGGAGAGAACCAGAACATGGGGTGGGGTGCAGTAAGTCTCTCTTGATCCTCCTGTATACAAATGGTCCTCAGGGAGTACAACAATATTACAAGAGAAACATATGGTTGGGAACCCCAGCTCCTTGGAGAAAAATGTGGGATATAAATTCAATAAATTCAATTCAGTTCAATTCAGCAACTGTATGCTGAATACAAGGAGGATCAACACAGATGGCAGTTTGTAAGCATCCTGACTGAGCTGGTTTGAATAAGCAGAGAAGCTGGCCAGACATTCTGTTCAACTCTCCAAAGGAAACCAAAACTAGGAAAAAATGTTATTGTTTTTGTCTCCTTACATCTCTACACTTTCCGTCACGGTGTCCCGTTGCACCAGAAGCAGTTTAGTCATGCTGGCCACATGACCCGGAAAGCTGTCTGTGGGGACAAACGCTGGCTCCCTCGGCCTGAAAGTGAGATGAGTGCCGCAACCCCAGAGTCACCTTTGACTGGACTTAACCGTCCAGGAGTTCTTTGCCTTTTACCTTTTTACTCTTTGATTCCACCTCCAAACTTGTAAAAATGTCCAGAAAGGGATAAGAAAATGGCAGGGAAAATAGGCTTCTTCTCTGAAATTCTGTTCTTCTTGAGATCTGTTGCTTTCTAGGTCGTGGGGAAATTTATTTTTCTTTTTAAACATTCCAGTGAAACAACTGCTGAACACCTCTGATGCAAACATTTTAACAGCCAGCTGGCAATAGACAGCCTCAAAAAATATAGCTTGAATATTCCTAGCACATAATAGGAATTGTAAAGCTTTGTCAGTAAGTGTGTTAAGGAGGGAGTACCAAGAGAACTGAACGTATCTCAGACTGCTGCCGGCGCAATGTCTCTAACATGGGTGTCAGCAGCAGCATGTGGGAGGGTGAAGTGACAGTGGCACACTCCTAGTGGTGGCCCTCTGTTCACTGGCATGAGGTAGTGATGAGTTCAGGGGACTTGCAGACTGGAGACCACCAGCCACATTGCCTGGCCCTGCTCCATCCCTGCCCCAGGATATGTAGCACTGCCAGCAGGAGTATGCATTATATGCACATCCTGAAAAAACTGTGACTGTTTGACCCTTGATACTAATAGAGTGCTGGTGCCCTTCAGAACTTAGGTTCTACAGAACACCGCCAAGATAGTTGAATCCCAATTATAACTGAGGATTTAGTCAGCATAGCAAGTGCAACCATGTTTTTAACCATCACATCTAAATATTTCATGTCTAAAAATGGGGTTTTTACGCAGAGAGTTTTAAAAGATATTACAGTGGTAGTTTATAAAACCAAGTGTGCGTGGAAGAAAAGAGTGTTGATGAAGCTCCATTGATTCTCAGTTTAAGGGAAAATAAATATTTCTAGTTGGTTATTTTCTTTTCTCTCCCATTTCAACTGACAGCCAAGCTTCACAGTTTACAATGAAATACAAGCACTCAAGGGTTTCCCCCCACCTTATCTGAATTGTTTTCAACAGATTACAACCTTTCAGGCCTTCCTTATTTTCATGGTGGAAGCAATCTGTTTTATTTATCCTTCATTTTCATAGCCATAAATCAGTTTCATGCTAATCAGCCTGAAATCATCATTTATAAAACCAAACCAAACCCAAAGTCCTTCCCTCACAGCATTCATATTATGAAACAGGTATTGAGCACTGAATTTGTTGACTTATTTGCTTTTTATTGGCTTGAATTTTTTTTGGACATTAATTGGTTTTTGAAAAATACCTAAGTATGTGGCTGCCTTTTTTCCTCTCCCTTTCATTCTGCTTTAGTTTATCTGTGCTGCCTTGTTATTTTATTGCTAAATATTGCAAGTGAGAAACACGTTACATACATCAGAGTGGAAGGGTAATTTCTTTAGCTCTCTTAATTAAATTGTGGCTCCATATATTGTGTTTCCTCTACATTTCTTATGATTTGTAATGCCTGTTGTGATATCCCAGGTTCATCTACATGAAGCATACTTAATATAAATATATTCCATGTATTCAGGTGCTTTAAAAAAACCTAATTTCATCATCTTTATAATGGACTAAATGATTGCAATCGTATTTTAATAATAAACCGTATTATATTTAATAGAAACTATAAAGACACAGTCCATCGTACTATGAGTATAGCCACACTTGTAGGAGAGTACAGATCCCCCTTTCCTGCCTATCCTTCTTCTGTTTCATGCATATGAGTGCACAAAGATTCCTTCATTTATTTAAGGGATTCACATCCCTTCTTTTAGGAAAACTTTATTTGCACGGCAGCTACAAAAGCAGACTAAGAACTACATACAAAACCGAAAAACCACACAGCCTCCCATACTGTTAATAAGCAACAGAAGTCAGTTGACCAGGATGGTGTGGCAGAGCCTCCTTTCCAATATGGGCATCACTACAGCTTATCTGGATAGTGCTAGGGTGGAGCAATGAGGTAGAGATGTTGAAGATGAGTGGAGTTGCTGGCAGAACCAATCAGGTGCTCCCACCAGTGTATACACTCAGCCCTGACCTCACTGCTACTCCACCCCAGCCCTACCCAGGGAAGCTGTAGCAGACAGTGTCAAGAGGTCACCTGTGTGACTCTGACTTCTACCTTCTTTCTATGAGCTACATCACTAGGACTCCTGTTTTTATAGTTTGTGAGCAGAAGGATAGGAAAATACTACTTCAAATTATAACACGAGTGCTACAGGAGAAATATATTAATGGAAACTTGCATGCTCTATCTAACCTTCTCCCCAAAAAAAGAAATATATTGAAACTGGCTCACAACTGAACTCTGCAAGCATCAAAAGTGCTAAGACAACTTCCCATACCATTTTAAGTTCCTCACAGAATGCAGTTTTGTTCAGAAATTGGATAAAATATCTATAAATCATGGTGTCCTCTTCTATTCGGAAGTCCTTGGCAGTGGATTGAAAAGTAAAGTCTCACAGTTTGACCATTCATTAAAAGAAATGAAAAAAGGAAATAATAAAAATGTGCAAAACCATGGCCAGGTAGAAAATGACTTGAATGATGTCCTTCCTACCACATTCTTTGCATCTAGTTTTGTATCTGACTCTTCCCATTTCAAAAAATGGGGCTGAATGTTAAAGTAACCTGCCTCAGATCAACACAATTGGAGAGTAAGTTGAATATTTTGATGCTGATGCCCATCCAAAGTGAATTGACATTATCACAGCCATGAATTATGGTCTACCCCAACATGGGAATTCCCCACACCTGATTAACATGTGAATAGAGCTCTACAGTCCTTTGCTTCCAGATAGGTGTCGATTGAGCAGGGGAGGCAAGAGGTAGCAGTAGAACAGCATCCTGCCCTGACAACGACACAGCATGGGAGCAAGAAGAGAGACGTGTGTTGCACCCACAGCACATGTTTGGTGACTCCTTACATCCCAGCCTAGTTCCACCTATTGGAAGAGGTGGGTGGACAAAGAGAGTGTCTGGGTGCCTAGAGAGGCATTTATACCCCCTCTCAGAATGCATTTAACCCTCTCCATCTTTCCCTAGGGATCAGGTGCAAATGCAAAGTATATCATAAGGAAGAAGAAGAAGAGGAGGAGAAGGAGGAGAAGGAGGAGGAGTTTGGACTTGATATCCTGCCTTTCACTCCCCTTAAAGAGTCTCAAAGAAGCTAACAATCTCCGAATCAGATGCCCAGTAGCCCGAATCAGATGCCCAGTAGCAATTCAAGATGGTAATACCTTGAGTCTTCACTATATTTTTTGTAAAGTGCACTTTGAGACAAATTGGAAAGGTCCATCTTGAGGAAAATGCCTGCCAATTTTCTAGGGGAACTGAAAGGGATTTTTTGTTAGTTTAAGAGGGGTTTCTCACATCTTTAAGCTACATTATCTACACTCCAAATTGTATTGGTTGCCATTTTTTTTTGGTCCCTCCTCTGCTTTTCTATTTATCCCATCATCCCATGAATATAACTGTAATTTGAACCAGCCCTTACAGTCACAAGTGTTGGAAGTAATTGAATTGGACATCTTACCCCTAAGGCAAATATATTCAAAGTAGCATTTCAACAGCTGCCTATGAAACCTTGGTTTGCATATGTCCAAGAACAAAACATCTACAATTTCCTTAGACAGTACTTACAAACGATTTAGACATTTCTCCCCTAATGCTTACCTCTAACTACCTTCATGAAGAACAAAATCGTTTTGTCATGTCCTTCAAATGTTGAACAATCCTTATTTCTTCCTTGTTCCCTTGTCCTTCCTTTTTCAAATAGAAATAGGGGCATTTGAAAATCCTTTGAAATATTTGAAAAATGTTCTGTATGCCCTCTCAACCTTCTTTTATTTGACCTAAATAGGCCTAGCTCATTCAGCATTCATATGATCCATTTAAAGGACTTGTATTAGCCACTCCCTTCTAAATCCCTTCTGAGGTTTTTCATCATTATCATTCCTGTATAAGTGGCACCCAGAACTGGATGTGATACATCTTGCTGTCACCATCTTTTATCCTACTACATCTAGAAAGGGTCCATAAATATCTTTGAATGAAGATAGAATACTGTTCTGTCTACTGCATAACTAAGCAGTGAGCAAAGTTTAGGCTCTAATCTCATGGCCAGCTGTGCATATGTTTAATTTTACAGAAAAGTGCAACCCTATTTGAGCTCAGCTTTGAAAATAATGCCCTCCATGAAGAAAGAAACCTAGGTGGTAAATCTATAAAGAGGAGAATGAGTCAGCTGGTGGTACATGAACATTTTGACAATGAATAGAACGATGCCCTACAACTTACTTCCTTTTCATTGTGAGGGAGAGATCCGCAGTATTATGAATTTTGTAAATGCAGCAAATAGAGGCTTTAACCAGGCTTAACTGCTTCATAATTAATTCCTGTGAGAGTGTGCTTAGGTTTTCCCCAGAAGAAGAGATAATGAAGAAGCAGTAATATTTGACCAGGCAATGAGAATTAAGGAGGGCTGGTACAAATGTTCCATTATTGGCTGGAGTCTCAGAAGCAGTAAGCCGATTCTCCTATAAGTGTTGATGGGGGGGGGATCACCCAGGTTTCTATGTTTGGAAAAGTGAAGCTTATAAAGAAAACCTAAGTTGTGAATTAAATAGCGAAAGTGTTCACTGGGGCAGGGGTGAGCAGACTTCTAGCTTGTGGGGTCTTCTTAGAACCCCGAAGTTCACCAGCAAGAGTCAAGAGCAAATTGTTGCTTATAAAGAGGGGTGTCATACACTTTTAATTAAGGGTATGTTACATGCCTTTGACTTGGATGATGCGATAACACACAATTCTGAAATTCAGGACAGTTGGCTTCTTGACAGCAATGCTTCCTCCACATTTCAGGCTTTGCGAACTAGTCAGGTTCTTAATTCAACAACAGCAATGAAATATCCTGCACAATAATAATAATTATTATTTATACCCCGCCCATCTGGCTGGGCCTCCCCAGCCACTCTGGGCGGCTTCCATAGAAACCAAAAATACACTAAAATATCACACGTTAAAAACTTCCCTGAACAGGGCTGCACAACCTTTCTAGCAGTTGTCATGAAATTCCATACATTCTTAACCTTATATATATAAGCAGGGCCGTCTTACCCATAGGTGCTAGGTGTGTGGGGCACTCGGATGCCAGATTCTCAGGGATGCCAGGCCGAGAGTCCAGGGCCTGAGAGTTGAGTCCGGGGAAGAGCCCGCCCATCGGTCAGAGCACCGTGGTGGGCTCTTCTGCTGCAGGCGGCTTTGCGCCGCGAGTTCAGAGGCAACCAAGCCAGCTCCGCCCTCCTGTGTGCCTGGGACTGGGCAACCTGGGGTGTGTGTGTGCCGGGTGGATCTTTGCACCCCAGCGCCGCATATGCTTAAGTTACCTTTCCTCCTAAAGCCTCAGCTTGTACTCTGAAGAATGCTATCCCTACCAAAGAAGGTGTCTCCAGTGCTCTAGGATTCTCACCAAATGTGTGCACCAGTTGCTGGGGCAACTCTATAAAGGGTCAAACCCATTTTTGGATGTGGTCTAGTCCTCTCCCTGGGAGGGTAGACTTGTAGCAGTCAATGATGTCAAAAAAGAAATTATGATGCCACTGCAGACTGAAATTAAGTATCCTTTAATCACTGAGCAATCAGGTAATCTTTACACCTGGTCTCACAGGAAGAAGGCAGTTCCTGTCAAGCACTCCAAGCTAAATTAGCATTACTTAACAAGATAAACAAGGGGAAAGAGGGGGAAAGAAGAGAGGGGTGCCTGGTGGAGGGTGACAGATTTTGGATTCTTGTGCACATGTACACAATACATTTCAAGCAACTAGGCTGTTTCTGGGGGC
The DNA here is from genome assembly GCF_027172205.1 of Podarcis raffonei. Classification (NCBI taxonomy): domain Eukaryota; kingdom Metazoa; phylum Chordata; class Lepidosauria; order Squamata; family Lacertidae; genus Podarcis; species Podarcis raffonei. Next base: position 44,007,670 of record NC_070605.1, on the reverse strand, counting down.
TAGGGTGTATATGGAGAAGGTCTCAGAAATATGGAGCTGATCAAGGTAGTCCAGCAGACTTGAAAAATCTAGCCAATTGCCTTCACAGGGTACGAGCCCATACTGTCCAAAAAGGTGATTTGTATACTGCTGCCTGAACTGCTTTTTGCTTATCTTGTATATGGCATAATGTGATTTAGATCTAGAGTTCTCAAAATGTGGTCCATGGACCACTGTCTCATGAACAACAGAACTAAGTGTAGAAACTCAGAGCCTATAAAGGAAACAGAAATGATGGGACAGGAAGTCAGGCAGAGGACTCCATCTATGGTTCTCCCTGCCGTTTGCCCAGAGCAGACTGTTGTGTGATCAAACAAAGAACTCTATAAAGGTCTTTAATCAAAAGCCTGAAGTGTGTTGTCTTAATGAAACTATGAGCTTCAAACAGGTGGTCTGCCAAGTGTCTGGGAGGATCACGAATCAGTGTCTGTGAACTTGGTGGTCTACCCAGAAGGTAACCAGGACAGACTGGAAGTGGTGTTGGGCAGGTAGGAAGCACTTGAAAAGAGTGCAGAGCATTAGCAGCAAGAAAGACTAAGAAAAGGGAAGTAGAGTCAGCATGTATCTCAAATTGTAATAAAATATAATATGAGAAATAAAAGAAGCCAAAAAAAGTACAATTAAAAATCATACGGCACATTACAATTGGTACAAGAGGCAGAAATATCATCAATTGGCCTGCCAAGTCTCTCAGCAATTTTCAAGTGGCCTATGGGGAGTGGGGTGAAGTTTGGGAACCTTTGAAGGTGACCCGGAAACTGCAATTAATCCAGAATGCAGCAGCTAGACTGGTGACTGGGAGTGGCCACCGGGACCACATAACACCGGTCCTGAGAGATCTGCATTGGCTCCCAGTACGTTTCGGACCACAATTCAAAGTGTTGGTGCTGACCTTTAAAGCCCTAAACTGCCTTGGTCCTGTATACCTGAAGGAGCATCTCCACCCCCATCGTTCAGCCCGGACACTGAGATCCAGCGCCGAGTGCCTTCTGGTGGCTCCCTCATTGCGAGAAGTGAGGTTACAGGGAACCTGACAGAGGGCCTTCTCAGTATTGGTGCCCGCCCTGTGGAACGCCCTCCCTTCACATGTGAAGGAAATAAGCAGCTATCTGCTTATAGCTGATAAGGCATCTTAAGGCAGCCCTGTTTAGGGAAGTTTTTAATATTTAATGCTGTATTGTTTTTAACACTCAATTGGAAGCCGCCTAGAGTGGCTGGGGAAACTCAGCCAGATGGGCAGGGTATAAATAATAATAATAATAATAATAATAATAATAATAATAATAATTATTATTATTATTATTATTATTATTAGATAGATGCTGCTGCTGCCATATAAACTTTCTGCTGTACTTTCCTATCAACTTCTCTATGTGTGCAGCTTTCTGTCTCATCTAATAGACATTCCAGCACAATCCCTTCTAAAGTGGTAGGGGTGGGGAGTTAATGTTTGCTTGTAGAAACAAAAACATACCCACACTTCTTAACTAGTGAGATAGGCTTCTGCATATTTGACAGTGAAAGATTTACTTGTCTGACTTCTCAATATCCGTTAGCAGAGTCCATAAATTCTTTTATTATTATTACTGTTATTCTTGTGAAAGCAAATGCTCCAATGCCTTCCAGCACAGGGAAAGGGCTCTCTTGTAACAAAACAGCACATGCATTAGCAGAAAACAAATCAGTAAGAAAACAGATTTCAGCTTTAAGCAACCCCCAAATGGTTTAAATAGACAACTGTCAGAGGTATTTTTTGCAATGATTAAAGTGCTTCAGTAGCATGTTGATAAGAAAAGCACTGCTATTTTGTTGGGATATTTTGCTTTTCCCTTTCAATGCCTAATAGAGCTAAGCAGAGACCTATTAAGACTCTGCTCCTTGCACCAAGTGAGTTACCAGGCTGCAATACTAGGCACACTTACTTGTGAGTAAGACTCATTGAATCCAGGTGCACTAACTTTTGAGTAAATATGCCCAGGATTGGGCTGTACAACTGGTTTACAATACAGTATACTCCCTTCCCTGAATATGTCTGTTATACCTTCCATTCTGAGTACTTCAGGAACCGTGGCAGGATGTCACTGTCAGAAGAAGTATTATGATGTGATAAAGCTTTTACAGGCTTTATGATACTGGCTAGCCATTTTGGTGTGAAGAAATATGTCTTTGTATATGTGGTTTGCCTTTCCCCCAACTTTCCAGTCAGATCAGACTACAAAATAACAGCCCTAGTGATGTATATCTCCCCAACATAGTATCCAAGACTATTTTTTGAAATGATACAGATAAAACAAAATCTTGCTCCATCTGTAGGCTTCAAGCTCAACTACCTAGTCTGAGGTAATGCCATCATTTGACATTCTGGCTCCAGAAGACTTATAGGTTTCTTCTTTTGACCTTACTTTCTATTTTTCTTCACAAAAAGCCATTCTATTCCTAATAATATGTGTTTTTCCACAACATACATGCATGTCTTGTAACCTTCATATAGCCAAAAAATGCTTCACTATCACTATCTGCAGACATAGAAGGGACCCTGAGGATCATCTAGTCCAACCCCTGCAATGCAGGAATATGCAGCTGCTCCTTATGGGGATCAAACCTGCAGCCTTGGCATTATCAGCACCATGCTCTAACCAGCTGTGCTATCCAGATGCCTGTACTATTCTGCCTTTGCTATGGATATTTTTACAGTGGTCCTCTGGTTACGAACTTAATCCGTTCCAGAGGTCCATTCTTAACCCGAAACCATTCTTAACCTGAAGCGCACTTTCACTAATGGGGCCTCCCGCTGCCACCATGTTGCCAGTGCACAACTTCCACTCACATCCTGGGGCAAAGTTCGCTACCAGGAGACTTCCAGGTTAGCGGAGCTCATTACCCGAAGTGTTCGTGAGGAGGACGGTACGTAACCTGAGGTTCCACTGTATTGGCCTTAGAAAGTTGGTGACTGGCCAAATGTCAGCCTGTGAACTTCAGGTATGACTGAGTGGAGATTTTAACTTGGCATTCCATAGTCCTAGTTTAGGGATTATTTTCGATGTTGTAAGATGCTTGCCAGCTAAACCAGGTGAGGGTAAGCTGATGGGTATCAACCACCAGTGAGTTAAGGACTTTCTCTGCATGCAAAGACAGGCTCTGGTGGATTGAGCGGATGAGACTAATAGTGGGTCAAATGGTCAAGAAGGCAGTTTTTGCACATGCTGTAGAAGGAAGTGAGGGGCAGAAAAACCATTAAGCGCTCAGCAATTTTCAAGTGATCCATTGGATCGGCTGGAGTTTTAGAACCACTACATTAAGCAATTGTGACTAACGCAACAATTGCACTTGAAATACAAAGACAATTAATCCAGCAGTCCAAAATATATGTAGAAAGATGTAGATGGGGAAGAATTTGAAAGTATATCTACCCAATCTGATAAACTGGCCATGGATTTGATGGTCTGATCCAGCAAAATGTGTGGGTTTTATTTGAAGGATCATGTTGTGGGGAAAAGGTCTGACTTTTCCTAACAGTTCACCAGTTAGGCAAAATAGAATCTAGCCATCTTCTTACAGGAAGCTAACTTATAATGAGAGGGTACTGTCTGCATACCTAGCAGTGTAATGCTATTCATGTCAATTCAGAAATTAGTCACACTGAGTCAAAATGGGACTTGGCATTTCCAGGTAAGTATGTATACAATACACAGCAACGTCAGTGAAGGGTGTGGCTAGGGCAGGGTTTGGCCTGAAGAGGTTTTCAAGGGCCAGATAGAGTGGCCTGGGAGCTGCATTTGGCCCCCTGATATGAAGTTACCCAACCCTGGTGCATAGGAATGCAGGCTTAAGAGATGCTAAATGCTAAGGTTTATTCATGGAATGCTATATGAATTTCACTAATGGAAGAGGTTCATCATTTAAACTTAAGTTTTGTACCGTATATGAATTTAAAACTCATGCAATTGTCTTCTCATGGCTGTACCAAACCTGATTTTCTGTCATATGGACTTTTGTTGTGTAGTCTCTTGTAGGATTAGGCTACGCTTCTGAATAATTTGTCATTATGATTTATGAGAGTTAACCTTCACTTTAACTCCTTAAACTTGTACTTTCAGAATGACTGAAATACTTAGATATTTCAGCCTTTCGTTGTTATCTCATTTATGATGCTTTTCATTATCCTTTCCCGATGTATTCCCCCCCCCCCAAATAAATTGTTTAAGATTAAAAACAGTTACAATTTAATTAAAAAGGATTTGATACTGCATGAGGTCTGTTTCTGCTTCGATACATTATGAAAATCTTATTCTAATTTTGGCACTACGTACACAATTTCATAAATACAGGATTATTATCACAGTTGACTCAAGCAGAGCTCCGTGACAAATTCTCTATATTTTTTGTTTTTAAAATCAGCTAAATACCTTCTTCACCTTCAAGGTGAGTCTGATTTAAAATCCTTAGAAAACTTTACTCAGGTCACTTGATGTGTTGAATCAGCTCTCTGCTACTGCCTACTTATTAACTGCACCTAGTTACAAAATTATTAAATATTAGCTATGAGTCCCCTTGCATTCGTTTTCTGTCATGCATTTTCTGCCTAATCTTTCAGTGAAATTAAGCATGACTTTCCATCAAGGTCAGCAGTATGATAGGTATGATAATTAGCAAACAGACAGAAAAAGACAGACTTCCATCAAGTTCACCAAGAAAATGGCTGGAACAATTAGAAGTTTTAACTGAAGCCAACTGAAATACTTACTACTGTGTACCTCATGTGTCAAATTTAACTGAAAGTAAGGACATGGTCAAGATCAAGCACAATTAAACCTACTGATTTCAACAGGTTTCAGAGAAAATGTTTCAAATTCTAGTTACCAGGATAAGTTCTGTTGTTTGACAGTTCTTTTCTGGGCAGGAAATGAGTTTTGGATGAAATAACTCTTTTTTTAGGAATCTTTCCTACTGCTGCTAAAACTACAGGAAAGGGTCCTGGACCCAACTCCAAGGTGTGAATCTGAAACCAAGACATAAAGAGCCGTTTATAATATTGTACATAACTGCCAGATTGCAACTGTCACTGTCAGCACATAGGCCAACATATTTTTGCATGAACCCATAGAACCAGTTCATGATGTGCCAACTTTGATTGTCCAGGTTACATGTTGTTATGACTGAGCAAGTGTTTTAGCAAGCTTTTCATGTCTGTTGAAAATGTGTGAAATCATGCTTTCCTATTAAGAGATTGGGAGGGAGAAGTAATGTTGCCAGCATTTTCCCTTTTCTTTGTTAAATCTTTTAAAAAAGAGAATTGACTGAAGCAAAATTATTGCCAGCTAGATAAAGCCATGTGCTCTTGGCTGAAGAGGTTGATATTGATCAGAGGGCTAGTTTATAGAATCATAGAATCATAGAATCATAGAATCATAGAGTTGGAAGAGACCACAAGGGCCATCGAGTCCAACCCCCTGCCAAGCAGGAAACACCATCAGAGCACTCCTGACATATGGTTGTCAAGCCTCTGCTTAAAGACCTCCAAAGAAGGAGACTCCACCACACTCCTTGGCAGCAAATTCCACTGTCGAACAGCTCTTACTGTCAGGAAGTTCTTCCTAATGTTTAGGTGGAATCTTCTTTCTTGTAGTTTGTATCCATTGCTCCGTGTCCGCTTCTCTGGAGCAGCAGAAAACAACCTTTCTCCCTCCTCTATGTGACATCCTTTTATATATTTGAACATGGCTATCATATCACCCCTTAACCTCCTCTTCTCCAGGCTAAACATGCCCAGCTCCCTTAGCCGTTCCTCATAAGGCATCGTTTCCAGGCCTTTGACCATTTTGGTTGCCCTCCTCTGGACACGTTCCAGTTTGTCAGTGTCCTTCTTGAACTGTGGTGCCCAGAACTGGACACAGTACTCCAGGTGAGGTCTGACCAGAGCAGAATACAGTGGCACTATTACTTCCCTTGATCTAGATGCTATACTCCTATTGATGCAGCCCAGAATTGCATTGGCTTTTTTAGCTGCCGCGTCACACTGTTGGCTCATGTCAGGTTTGTGGTCAACCAAGACTCCTAGATCCTTTTCACATGTAGTGCTCTCAAGCCAGGTGTCACCCATCTTGTATTTGTGCCTCTCATTTTTTTTGCCCAAGTGCAATACTTTACATTTCTCCCTGTTAAAATTCATCTTGTTTGTTTTGGCCCAGTTCTCTAATCTGTCAAGGTCGTTTTGAAGTGTGTTCCTGTCCTCTGGGGTGTTAGCCACCCCTCCCAGTTTGGTGTCATCTGCAAATTTGATCAGGATGCCCTTGAGTCCATCATCCAAGTCGTTGATAAAGATGTTGAATAAGACCGGGCCCAAGACAGAACCCTGTGGCACCCCACTAGTCACTCTAGTTTACCCATACAGCAGCCTGCATTGATACCCTACCACCATCACCAAAGAAGGGCTTCCACAATTGTGCAGTTCAGGGTGACCACGTTTACATCCTCCATGTTTAGGCACAAATTGTCCCTCTGTAGGAATGCTATCCAGGCACAAGCCTCATCATTGCTCCTGTGCACTCATAAGGGATTCTTCATGTGGAAGCTATTGCTCTGTGAGCTGGCCCTCACTCCTATTATGAAAATTAATTTGCAACTGAGAACAGGTGTTCAGGACTGATGTTCCATCCAACCTAGGGGGTCACAATCTGTTTTTATACTGTGTGTGGATAATGCTGGGGAAGGCTGTGTCCGTGCCCTTATAAAGAACTTTGCATGCTGCCATTATGATTTGGGAAGTTATCCCATCCCTGCTATAGCTGTTCTAAAGCAAAAACAAAAACAATGCTACTAAAGGTAAAGGTAAAGGGACCCCTGACCATTAGGTCCAGTCGTGACTGACTCTGGGGTTGCACGTTCATCTCGCTCTATGGGCCGAGGGAGCCGGCGTTTGTCCGCAGACAGCTTCCGGGTCATGTGGCCAGCATGACTAAGAACCTTAGTCTGGAGAACCAGAGCAGCACATGGAAACGTCGTTTACCTTCCCGCCGGAGCGGTACCTATTTATCTACTTGCACTTTGACGTGCTTTTGAACTGCTAGGTTGGCAGGAGCTGGGACCAAATAATGGGTGCTCACCCTGCCAACCTTCTGATCGGCAAGTCCTAGGCTCTGTGGTTTAACCCACAGCGCCACCCGCGTCCCTACTGATGTATTTATTTTGAATTTTAATTCCAGAGAATGACCATATGTGTGGTGATTGGTGCATCTGATGCAGCAAGACAGAACCAAATCATCAGACAAGGCCAGGGTAACAGGAGCCCAGCCCTCCAAAAGAGAATAACAAGCAATTTATTTTTTAAACCTACCCTCAAATCTCAAAGCCACACACACTTTCCTGTCCCCCCCCCACATTTTTTTAACCCTGAGAAGCTCTACAAACATTTATGCTAATCTACTGTTAGGTCTCTGTAGCACTTAGGGAATCCATGGCTTGGCTTTTGAAAAAAACAGGGGGCCCACAGTAGTTAGCTAATTGGGAGTCCCTGCTTTAGAGGAGAGCAAATTTATTATTCTATTAGCTTTCATGGATTACCAAGAATGAAGCATCAGATGAAGTGGAATTCAGCCCCCCAAAGCTTATACCATAATAGGTGTAGGTGCTAGTGCTGTTGTTTTTGTTGTTCTGCTAATTTTTCATGATAATCTAAAATTGCCAACTATAATCTACTTGACAGGGTTGTTATGGGGATAAAAGACTCTGGCAAATTTAAAATGCTCTGTACAGTTTCTTGGGCATTGACCCACACTAGAAATTGAGACAACAGGGACCCCTTTTGTAGCAACGTAAGACTTGTAGGAGCTAAGTATTAATAAAACTGCAATGTGTCCACTGTTTCTTTGCAAAGGAAGAGGATAAGGAGAGAACCATAACAGGCGTGGGCCCCACAACTTTTCAACCAACAGAGAAGCACCTGTGAAGCAAGGAAGGAGGATGGAGGAGGAAAGCAGAACAACTTGGCCACACCACTGTGACTGATCATTTTTCATGCCCCTATAAGCCCTAGCAGCCCCACCAGGTCTATTGGGCACCAGCTGCCACTGCACATGGTAACATAGAACTTGCATGGGCTGCATTGTTGCACAAATGCAATACACAGCCTTTCTTTGTGTTATTTGTTCTTATCTCTGTTTTGTGTGTGGTGTCCTTGGGACCATCTATTTAAAGTTTGAAAATAAAAAACGGAAATATTTAAGACAACCATCATAATAAAAAGTAAAAGTGACAGTTGTTCTAACACAATTTTCTGTTCCTTTCTTCTTTTTTAAATGGTATACAAAACTAGAAATTTAATGTGGTTGCCTATAGAGGAAGAGAGAGCGATAAAGACTTAGGTGTTATTTTTCCCTAGCCAACATATGTTTCAATCATGTTTCTAGAGAGTAATGGTTTGTTCATGCCATGATGTATCTCCTCTTGTAAAGGCTGAAACACTCTGTCATGTTTGTAGTTTGTCTGCAGGATTTTTACCATTTCCTCTCCTTAGAAACAGAGATATACTACCCAGATGGTGTAGGAAGTGATGGTACAAATCAAGCTACAGTTTCATACCTTCAATGAATCTCATAAATAGTAAGAAAGTCTAGTGTAATTAAACTGTTCCCTTCAGGAAAAAAGTGCTCCCCTTAAGGAATGTGTAATGTACTTTTAATCAACATAATAGCTAAAGATACAATGTATTCTGATCTCAATGCTCAAGCGTGTAAATCTCACATACTCTGATGTCCAATACAACCTTTGCAACACTAGCATTTAGATCTTGCCATGCCATATCTTTTCTTTTTAAAAAATGAGATAGTAGTGCCATTTTGCTGACATATCAATGACATGTTTAAAGAGCATGGTCCAGTATTAGCTGGCACTTTTTGATGTTGCCTACTTCCTAGGACCCACGTAACTATGGGGCCGCCTCTCCTGGTATGCCCTGCAGAGGACCTTAAGGTCCACAAATGACAATACTTTGGAGGTACCAAGTTGTCAGGTGGTTAGATTGGTCTCAACTAGGGCTAGGGCCTTTTCAGTACTGGTCCCGACTTGGTGGAATGCTCTGTCACAAGAGACTAGGGCCCTGCAGGACTTGACATCTTTCTGCAGGGCCTGCAAGACAGAGCTGTTCCACCTGGCCTTTGGTTTGGACTCAATCTGACCCTTATGTTTGCCTCCCCTTATGGTTTTGATCTATGGGCTACTATTACTAAGTGATTTGCTCTGTCAGGTGCACAACATATTGAAGTTAAAGCCTAAAATAAGTTATTAAAACAACATTTGCAAATAAGCCAGTTTCAGTTGTTGCACCTAATCATTCCCACATTCAGAAAACAAATTATGGCCCAGCTGAAAGCAGTTTTCAGATAGTGTTGTTGTTGTTGTTGAGGTAGGTAGGAGAGTTAATCATGCATAATCTTTTGTTATTTGCACATGACAAACGGATGTTCATTATTGTCAGGGGGCTGAATATTATGACAAATGGATCTAACAGTGAAACTTTGGCATCTGTTACCTAAGTGGACTCTTTAATTTAATTGTCTCTTTTGGGGGTTCTTCAGCAATAATTATGAACATTGCAATGGTACCTGGTGCTATTCAGGAAATGTTCACATAAAGAAGTATGTCAAATATATCACCTGCCAAGTGGGAGCTTGCTTTGCATTTTTAAGCTTAGCAAAGTTGATCCTTACTTCCATGCAGAGAGTTAAGTTGAGCATTGAACACTATGTCTGCAGTCAGGATGGAATTTTCTGCTTTAGCATATTGGAAGGGTACTAGCATGAGAATTTTCATCGATCCTAATGTTCTGAGCACCAGGTTGATTTATTTTTATCAAGCTATTTTGAGATGTGAACTATAAAAAGATTTTTTTTGTTCTTGCGTAGAGTACAGGGGTGCTCACTGATAATGCTGATTCTATAGTTCCTCAACAGAACAGACAATAGGGCATCTTAGAAATGTTGCTTGGGTGATTATTTCCTTCCAGTTTCTTGAATTATCGAAGTTAAACAGAACTTCATACCTACACAAAATACTTGAATATAGGCCTCATCTGTCACCCCTGGCTCTGAACACATCACAGAAGAGGGTATTCTGGTGTGGCGTTAATGCAGATGGGAAATGAATTACCTTTCCAATGTGGACTGAGTCACTCTACTTACAATAATGCAGGAAGCTCAAGGTCAGACACCACTCTGGTAGCCAACTTGGCTAAAGGTACTGAGTTGATGTTCCCAACACTCTTCAGATAAATAGGCATATAAAGGGTTATCTATGAATAGCACAATTTGAATGCAACTCTCCCAGCTCTTCTCTTGTGCCAGCTATGAGAATAATTCCACCTTGCAGAACTTTGGAGAATGATTACACTGGTCAACAATAAATTTGTTGTCTGTGTTTTTTCAGTTGATTTAGGACGAATCTGATGCGCTGAATCCAAAAACCACATTGGTTTTGCTCAGTCAGGTCAAGTTTTTGAGCTATGGCCACATGTCTTTTTTTACGTTTTTGTTCACATGTACGCTTGTGTGGAGCATTTTAGAAGAAGTTGGTGGGGGTAAAATGCCATGTCGAATAATTGTTTTGATTGGAAATGATTATTTTAAGGACAAGAAGTATTCAGGTCCAATAGTTCTGGGTGATTATGTCGAAAAGGGATCAGTTTGAAGTCATAAAACCTCGATATCTTCCATAAATTGGTGCGGCAAAGCATAAAGTTGGGGGATCAAAACTAAGTTAATGGGGCAGCCGCCCCACAAAGTATCCTGATCTTCAATCAGCACTTCGTCCTGTAGCTCATTGTGATGAAATTCCAGTACCTATCTTCGGAGAACTTCCTGACATTAGTGATGAAGATGCCTCCAGTGTTGAAGGACATGAAGAAGAAGAAGTGGTTCTTGAAGATGATGCTCCACATCCATTTTCCCAAAAGGAGTTGAATGATCTAGTTCGCGACCTCAGCTTGTCAAAGGACTCTGCTGAACTGTTGGCATCCGGATGGAAGGAAAAAAACCTCCTCTGGCAGTACTCGCATCAGCTTCTTCCGCAACAGGCATCAAAAGTACCTCCGTTTTTTCTCGGAAGAGAAGGACCTGGTGTACTGTGCAGATATTGCGCAGCTTCTGCTCAAGCTTGGAGTGCCACAGTACGAACCCAAAGATTAGAGACTGTTCATTGACAGCAGCAAGCGATCACTGAAATGTGTTCTGCTACACAACGGCAACCAGTTTGCCTCTATACCCCTGGCTCACTCGAGTACACTGAAGGAAAACTATGAAGTGGTGGAGTATGTGCTGGAGAAAATTGGTTATGATCAGCATAAGTGGTTTATTTGTGTTGACCTGAAGATGGTGAACTTTTTGTTGGGGCAACAGTCTGGCTTCACCAAGTACCCATGTTTTCTGTGCATGTGGGATAGTAGGGACCGTGCTTAGCATTACACGAAGAAGGACTGGCCTGTGCGGGAGGAATTGGTGCCTTGCAAAAAAGGGAATGTCATCAACGACCCTCTGGTGGACAGAGACAGAATACTCTTCCCACCGCTGCACATCAAGCTCGGCTTAATCAAGCAGTTCACCAAGGCTCTGGACAAAGATGGTGACTGCTTCACTTACTTGTGCCAGGCTTTTCCATTATTGACCATAGAGAAGTTGAAAGCTGGCATCTTTGACGGTCCTCAGATCCGTCAGCTCATCAGAGATCCAGAGTTTGGAAACTCAATGAACGAAGTGGAACTGGAAGCGTGGAAGGCATTTGTTCTGGTAGTAAAGAACTTTCTTGGCAACAATAAGGCCAGAAACTACGCAGAACTTGTCAACAACATGCTGACTGCTTTCAGAACCCTGGGCTGCAACATGAGCGTCAAGATGCACTACCTATTTTCACATATGGGCCGGTTTCCTGAGAACCTGGGTTCAATGAGTGACGAGCAGGGGGAGAGATTCCATCAGGACATGAAAGAGATGGAGACCAGGTATCAGGGTCGCTGGGACGCAGTCATGATGGCTGACTACTGTTGGACTCTGAAGAGAGACCTCCCTGCCGCTGAGCATTCCTGGAGTTCCAAGAAATGGAAGTTCAAGCCCTGAAGTTTTAAAAATGGTGAAGCAACATGCAATTTACGTGTACTTACCTTTATCAATGCCCACCATTCAGTTTACAGTAAACCTGACCTGATGGAGAGAAACGGATGCCATTTCCTGATTCAGCAGTGCAAAAATACCCTAAATCAGTTGTAGAAATCTAGACAACATTCAAAAAGTAAAAAATTGTTGCCCAGTGTTATTTTTCACATTGCATCCAACCCTTCCTTCCGGGGGCTGAGACATGGCTCTCTTCCTCACCCCTACCCTCATCCTCGCCCCAAAACCCTGAAATAAGTTAGGTTGTGAGATAGTAATAACAATTTCTCCAAGCTCCTAAAGTGCCTCTGAATTGGATGTATGGATGTATGTATGTACACACACACACACACACACACACAGAGAGAGAGAGAGAGAGAGAGAGAGAGAGAGAGAGAGAGAGAGTTGCTATTTGTATTTAAACTCCTAAAGTTCTTCAGTGTCCTTGAAGTGAAATGTGGAATTATGGTGGCAAATTATTGTGTACTTGTTGACAAATGCAGGGAACTTAATTCTGTAGTGACAACTTCAAAAAAAATAATGTCTTGCTTCCAGTTTGTTAAGCCAGCATTAGCTCAGTGTTAATTATTTATACATTTTCTTTCTTCAGATCAGCGGGCTCATTAATAACTTAAAATATACATTAAGTATGCAAGCCAAATATGTTATTCAAAACATGGAGGCTTTAAATAACACTTCTATATAGTCATCCTGAAAGGCACATTCCAGCGTAATTTAGAATTTTGTGAAAAATTTCTTCATAGGGAAGGGAGCAAAAGAAACATACAAATTACTAAGTGATGCCTCACCTGGCATGAACTCATATTTACTAAATGGCAAAAGCCTTCCAAAGAATTCCCTTGCTTTCCAAGGACATTTACTCAATTGGATCAGCTATTCAGGCATTACTGTAAGGGGTAATTCTGCACATGGAAGATAACACAGGGATGAGTGCAACAGGTCTGTCATCTTGCCCGCAGCCTCCATGAGTTCAAAGTTACTGACTGAAGTGTCCCTCTACTCATGTAGGCTCCCTACAGGATGCAGAACCCTGATTTTCCACAGTTATACATTGCATGGAAGCCACCACATGTATAAGAGGCTTCCTCACTCCAGGCAGTTGCCCTTAAACAGAATAGGGCTTGGGTGTTCATTTAATTGTTAGTAACACAATGTTGCTTGCTACTGAGGAGGCTTTCAACCATGTACATAACCCTTCAGGTGAGGTCCTATGAGATTCTCTGCAATGACACAGGATGGAGCTAAATGGTCCAAGAAACACTGAGAACACTTCCAGACTGTCTCTATTTTGTAGTGAGATTCAGTCACATACTGACAAATTCAGATTGCACAGTTAAAGTTGATTTGGCGCTCTTGTGCAACAAAACACTCCCGCCACACCAAAAAGAAAACCAGACCTTTTTTCATGATAAGGAAAGTGATTGGGAAATAAATGCACTGGAAAGTGTGGGATAATGCTTGTTTGACCCAATGTCATATAACCTCCTCAGAAACAAATGAGAATGTGCACTACCTCCCTGCAGACATGTGCGATCAAATCAGGAGGAATGCTCAATGAGCTGGTCATTTGGAAGTGACTTGAGTCTCTTTGCATCCTTTTCATCAAAATATAGCTTTACCTAACATGCGATGCGACATCATCATGCTGCGAGAGTGCCCTGATAACCAGTGCTGACAGCCAGCACTAGGCAGACTTGACGATGTTAAAACATACTTTGTATTAAAACAGGCTTCAACAGAAATAGAGGAACAGTGGCATTGAATGGCAGCAGCCCCAGACCTTCCATAACATCTAGTTGCAACCTCAAAAGTGATTTCAGATGTGCATTCTGTTCCTTCCATGGCAGCGCCATGTCTGAAGCCATCTGTGTTTTGCTATTTTTGTCCCAGCAGGTTCACACAGAGCTGGTGGAATTGTTTATATAAACACAGAACTGCTGATTTTAGGCATCTTTATATCCACTGAATAAAGAGATGTGTTTATTTGATTATGTATGTAAGGTTTTTTGTTTTTGTTTTAAGAAACATCCCTCAGGGTTCCAGATTGAATGGAACTCTATATATGTGAAGCCTTCCTCCCTTTGGACATTTGCAATCATTTCCATCCATACAGATGCCTCATTCCCACCTTGTATCTTCTATTTAACCATGAGTAGAATATCCAAATAATGCTATAGTGATAACCAGGACCCACAGTCTTTCTTGCAGCAGCTGTGACATTTAGACAAATAATGTCACAGCTTGGGGCTCTCTTTTTTGTTGTATATTTGCTTTCCTCACAAACAGGGGGCATCAGCACTCTTGCTCGCTTGATGAAGAACACTTGGAATGGAGAGTTGAGCAGTGCATATTTTCAGATCCCCTGCAACGTCAGTAACTTACTGTCAACCCCACAGATTCCGTACCTGCAGCATGCGCAAGGGGAGACAATGCAGGAATCTGAAGACACGTCCAATGCTTCATGCATTTCCTGTGCAGTCTGATCATGGCACACAATCATCACCTGGTACCAAAGGTACTTGAAGAGCATTTTTTAAAAACTGCCAAAAAGCTGGTTTTCACTGATGAGATTTCTGTTATTGAAAAGCATGGCCATTATGCTTCTCATATTGGCATCTCACTTCTTTCTTTTGTTGTCTAAATACCCGCCAAGCTATGGACTGGTTTAATTTAATATACTCTTCATAGAAGCCTAGTATAAAATCTTATTTAGAATACTACATCTGCATCCAATCTATTCTTTTCTTTAATTTTTCATTGTCCTTTCGTGCTAAATAATTACTTCCACAGTTAGAATGGATCAGCTCTGTACTGAGCACTGGAGTAGATGACCTTAATTTTGTGACCTTGCAGCCAACACATACTTTTCTGGTACAAACTCATCTCGCTGTTGTGCTTTTAAAGATGCTTTCTTCATTAACATCACAAAAAGGCATTGGAAGCCAAGTGAGACAATATGCAATTTTGTATTGCACTCAAATTCTTTGCTGCAATGCACTTAGATAACTTCCCATTAAAATTGTATTTTCTCCTCCCCACCACCACCACCTCGTTTTGTCTGTAGTAAATATTCAGGGAGACCTAGTGGGGGCAGGAAGAGATTGCTTCTCTATTTTAGATTATTCTGAAAAATTATCTGGTTTCAAGTTTGCTGCCTGGCTCTAGCCACTAAGATAATGGCATAAAAAAAATCTAGTGGTGATAAATCTTCTTTAACATATTACTGTTTTCAAAGAGCAGCTCATAAAAAAATAAAAATAAAATGCATTTCAAATCTGAATCGAAACGATCCAACTTTCAACATAATGCTAATCATCATGTGATAAACTGTGAGTATGGATATGAATGACAGCAAGTAAAAAATAATTAGAGGAGAGTTGTTATGAATGAAGATGAGCCAAAATTATAACACTGTTATCTATTTGTAGGGGTGTGGTAGATTACCCCTAAATAGGTTATACTTTAGTAAAGGTTAGAATTACTCAAGGTTCGATTAAACTTTTCCAAACATGGAAACCCCTTGGACCTAGCTGGATGGGCCATTAGCAGGGGACAAAGGCCAGTGATGGCCCATCAAGGAAACCATCAGAGGGCAAGAGTGCCAGGTAAAGGGAAATGTGGTCCTTTGCTGGGTGCTAGTGAACAGAAGCAGAAGCCCAGTTTAGGGTTTTAACTTTGAATGACATAGGCTGGGGAGGAGGTCCTCAGAAGGGCAGAACTTCAATTAAGCTGGCAGTAACTGTCTAGAAGAAAGAGACACAGAAGATGGCTTTTTGCTGTCCTCTGAATCCAATGCTGCCCTTATGGGGGAAAGCCAGAACCTTTGCAATCCCTCCATCTGGGTGCAGGTTGTGGATATGTGTAAATAAAACCATATAGCCTAAAGCAGGGGTCAGCAAACATTTTTAGGAGGGGGCCGGTTCACTGCCCCCCAGACCTTGTGGTGGGCCAGACTGCAGGCGTGCGAGCGCGGGGCGGAGGAGGGCTTCTCTCTCCCCAGCCCCTCGCCTCCTCCTGCTTTCCTACCTCCTCCGCCGCTCTGCCTGAGGTTGGAAGCCGACGGCGGTGGTGGCGCCTCTCCTTTCCAGGCCAGCTTTCCCGGGCGCGAGGTGCGGGACCAGCAGGTGTGCCAAGCTCCAGTCGAAGCCCCATGACATGCCCGTCATGATGCCCACAGCGTGGCCATGGACAAAGAGGCTGGAGGGCGGATGGCGAGTCTGGGCCATGCCTCAGCATGCAGGCAGCGAGGCTTCGAATTGGCTGGCACCAATCAAAGCCCAGGTCCCTTCCTCTGCAGGGCGGGGGGGGGGGGGAGCCAGGAGGGAGGAGCTTCTGCAGTGTGTGTGAGGGAAGGAGGGGAAATAAATGGCACCTGAAAAAAAATGCAAGCAGCGGTTTCAGGACTGTCTGTGGGCCAGATCCAGAGGGCAATTGGGCCTGATCTGGCCCGCGGGCCTTAGTTTGCTGACCCATAGCCTAAAGATACCACAGTCTACACAAACCCTAGGTAAGCGCCCCAAACCCCTGGAATCTCACACCACTCATGAAGAGTGGGATAGCGTGTAACAACACTACACTACCATCAACTGGGATTTGCACTGCGTTCTTTACATTATATGTCTCATGCTTCTGCATGGCTGTTGCCAGATTGGTTGTGTGTGTGTTGATCTGTAGCTTTCAGCTTTCAGACAGAGAATTATTTGGCCCTTAGATAAGAGTTGTATCACAGGTGTCTATTCAGAGTTGCTGATTCTAGGTCTTCCTCCATTGCCTCCTGAGTGGTCATTGCGGTGGTCCTGATATACATACATACTTTATCAGGTATCATGGTAGTTATCAGTTTGGCTGTTAGGATCCCAGAGCTTTGATATGCATTTGCCTCTTGCCGCAAGGAGAGGAAAGCCAGCATCAGGTAATTAAACCACCTTTTTCTTTGTTGCCAGCGCTGCCCTAACAATAGTGACATATTTGGGTCACACTTACAAAACAAGCCTCCTCTACTTTCCTTGGGGGGGCAATAAATCTCACATGTCCCAAGGCAAGTTGGATCACCAAGTTCTCCAAACAATGTTCCAATAACTATTATTTCACATTAAAGTTATACATCAAAGGCAGCTAATAACGCAACAAATTTAGGAATCTCAGAAATGCAGTAACAAATCACATGTGTGGTGGAGGTGGCTGGCTTTGTGTGGGGGTTAAAGGAGCTGCATTCACCCTTGCATAGCTGTCAATGTTTTCCTTTTTATAAGGGAAATTCCCTTATTCCAAATAGGATTCCTCGCAAGAAAAGGGAAAAGTTGACAGCTATGCACCCTTGACCAACCTTCCAGGAGCTGCATGCCTGTGGTGGGTGTGTCCATTCCACACTCTCAGGCTCACAGTCACGTGACACACACAGACAGACCCCCTCCCCAATTCATCTAATCATTGATCTGATGACTAGGGTGAGGACAATCTGCATGGTCTACTACATATGTAATGTTCAAAGTACTATAGCCAGCACATTTATGATGTAGAATATAGTGGAATAATCCTAAGGAAATGGTAGAGAAACCAAAATCATCTCGTTTTCAAGAATTGTAAAACTGTAGTTCACAACTACAAAGCTATGTGATGCTTAAGGTAGGCATGCCCATGGTGTAGGCCTCTGAGCTGAAGTACCTTGTTTGTTACTTGACAAATTCCCATCTGACTTTTTGCAGTTGTCTCTAGGCAGGATGCAAAAGCAGGAGATTTATCGACCCCCTAGTAGATCACCATCCATGGCTAGTAGGTTGTATGTAGCTTAGTATTTATTCCTGGTACAAGCAACTATTGCAAAAGATCTCTAAATTTTTTAATTCTGTGGTCCAAAACCTGCTCTAGCCATGCACACATTCTAGTAGTCTAGATGGGATCTCTGGGTGTGTCTGAGTATGTAAGGGCTTTTTCCTTTCTGATGCTGTTTCTGATGCTGACACACATCATTTGGTGAACTCTGGAATAGCTTCAATTTGGTCCTTGTAAAAATAAAGGACAACTTAGTTGCATCAGTCTTTTGCAATTGCATAGGTACAATTTGTTGTTCAACGTGTGTTTCGCTGTTCCAGTTGTGATGAGGGTTGACTGTTTTCTGCAAATTTGTTTTCATTCACCGAAACAGGAAACATTCCATGAGCAGCCATTAGACTACAGGTTATCCTTAAGCCATTGGCTAAGGAGGAAATCAAATATGGCTGAAATGTTCCCTGTCCAAATTCACATTCCTAAAATTGGACTATCAACTAATTGTCAATTTATAATTCATGCTAACACTTAAACCAAAAATTAAATGTGTCTACACATATTTTAAAAAATGGAATAAATGTTAACAGAAAAATAAAAAGTAGCTCTTATTTTTACTTTAAAAAAGGTAGATATAGTACATGTGGAGTGCATGTATATCCACCATGACAGCAACTCTCGATAAACATTCAAGATGAGCCATAAAACTACAAGATTAGGATGCTTTTAAATGTGGAAACTGAGATCAAAAAGAAAATCCCAATGTTAAGTACACAAAAGCACTCATATCTGCTCAGAATGCATTACTCAGTCATAGTAAGCTACCCACTTTAGATTTCATGATTACCTGGAAAATGCTTTGCAGCTTTCACTCTGCAGATACAGCTCCTAAAATATTCTGTCATTCATGTATTGTGGGAAACAAGTTAGGAAATGCTTAAGAGCCTTTCAACAGTGTTGAAAATCAGTTGGGAGGCTTAATATTCAGGACCATGTCGCAACATCAAAAGAAGCACTGGTGACAAATAAAAAGCACGATTTGGGAGATGGTGATGATTCACATCTCATTAATGTGTTGATAATTAATACCTGATTTATACAAGAATTCAAGGAAATAAGAATAAAATAACCTTGATTGATATCTGTTAGCTCGATAACTATTAAACATGGCAAATATTAGCAAAAGCTTCCCATAATCTCAGATGTGTTCAAATGCTAATTACATGACAAGGAAAATGCAGTGTGTGCTTATACTGTATACTTCCAAAAGAGAAGAAAATGGGGTTCAAATGACCCTCTTCCCCACTGCAAGAGTGCACGAAGGGGAGTTGTGGGGGCACATGGACTAGTCCTGAACCTGCTGGAGATTTTGGGGGCAGTCTACTCTAGAGGTTCCCAGAGCGTAGACAACAGAACCTAGTCTATCCCTGTACACATAGGGTCACAGCTGGGCAACTTGTTGAAGCTGGCTGAGACAGTGACCGCAGTAACCACAAGTCATGCACCTGTTCCTTTAGAGGGAGTACAGTACTAAGCACGGGAGAAGTTTTTTGTACTGGACAATATTTGGGATGCCAGAAACAGAGACTACAATCAGATGTGGGGTTCTTTGTGTTACTTTTATTGATTATAATGCTAGCATTTCTGTCCCGATTTTCTAACATTCCTTTCACATTGCAGTACCTATTGTTTTATGGAACAGCAGCTTCTTGACCTATATACCTCCTTATATCTCTAAATTTTATTCACACCAGTGGGTGTGGTATGACACGACAATGAACATTACTTGACATTTCCCACCCTTTCTGCACATGCACACTTCCTATTCCCCTATGAAAAAGTGGGGAAAGAATCATAAGCCATATCACCCCCCAAAAAAATTTCATCACTTTTTACTCCCACATTATTCTGGGTTAATGATGTTGCAAATGGATTTTTTTTTTCTGGAAGCAATTAACACAGACAATAGTGCTAAATTTCCACCATATTCTGCTAGATTTCCGGAAGTAGTTTTTGTGTCATGTGAAAGATAAAAGAAAAGGTGGAATTTATCAGGTAAGGAAACATCAAGAAAATGGAATAATCTCCAATCTGAATAGAGCCAGAGGCCATGCAACCCACAATTTAATACCAAACCAAGGACAAAATGGAAGGCAAGCAGTCAACTGACTTGCACTGCCACTAACAGATCCTGTTGGTATATTAAGCAGTACATTGTGGTTCGAGGACCCGACCCCCGCGAAGTGAAATGAAGACACAAGGACAAGTGATATAAGGTTGATGGGCTAGAAAAGGCCACAACTTTATTGGTTACAGCAATGAAAAGGTATTGGCTTAGGCATTGGATCGAAACAAGTGGGTTTATTCACCAGTAGGTGGAGCCTGTTGATGCTAATCCAACTATAGGCTCACCCCTGCTGTCACCGAGGGTCGTGCCATGGCCTCCCGCCAAGCAGGCATCGGACAGAATACACGACCGCCAGATTCCTTTAACGGAATACCCCTAAAAATTGAAGGCATAGGCGATGGCCACACCTAGCACTTCGACACACAACACATTATTCCAATGCCTAACCGCCACCCGAGCCAAAGGCTCGCCGCCAATACCCTCAAAGCTGCAACCAATCCCAGATGCTTCTGATGACACTAGCTAACCAAATGTCGTTCCCCAAATCTGATAGGTGGACACCGTCATTCCGGTATAAAGCTTGGTCGCCGATCCGGATACGGTCATGATAAATGACTTGGCCATACATAAAGCGCACCCAACGGGCTACCGCCCGGTTTACGAGTTTCCTGGTTCTTTCAATGGCCATACAGCTTTGCGCACCGCGCCAAACAGTTCTTTTCAGGAAGGAGGACCAGAACACCGTCGTTCTGGGACATAAGGCTGCAAATGCATTCAAGTCTCTCTTTATGCTCCACAACAAGTCCACTCTCCTTCTGTTAGCGAGGTCATTCTCCCCCAAATGAATCACAAGGATGTCGGGAGGGCCGAACTTGGCTACTTTCTCCCAACGCATGCCTCTTCTCGATAACCAGGAAACTCGAACACCATGTGGAAGGCCAAGATTGGATGCAAGGCCACAGCTCACCGCTCGTACGCGGGCCCAATGAACTATACTGTGGCCGCAAATCCACGCGCTTCTTCTGAGCATAACTAGGGGTAAAAGACAGGAAAGAAAAGGCGGGTAAGTAGGGTAAAGCGGCAGGTCGCATACTAGCGAATATAAGACTTATAAGCATTGGATTTCCACCGGCCCATCTCTTTGATCCTGTCCGCCGGTAACCCCAGGTGCGCAGCCGTGGTTGCGGCACCAATTCTAAAGGAGTGCGCAGCGTACTCCTGGGAGGATAGACCACAAGCCTCAATAGCCTTGCGAAGCACTCTGGTGAATTGGTGCCTCAACAAGGGTGACCCATCTTTGTGGACCAGAAACGGACCCGGGCCAGGCGGTCTGAGGTAGAGGTACCACCTAGTGTCCTTTACCGGGCATGGGCCCTGCTGTGCCGATGCCGTGAGCTTAACTAGGACACCCTTACCCGCCTGGTCAGTCTTGGACTGACGTATACGCACTGTCACGGTAGTTTCGGACAACTGCACGTCCTCGCACAGGAGGCCGTGTGTTGAACCTCGTGCACCAACTTCAAACACCACCTCACCAACTCTGAGCGCGCCAAAAAAGGCGATAGCGTATGCTGCAGAAAAGAGACGTGCCTCGAACCTGGACCAGCAAATTGACCTGAGTTTTATGCGTATCTGAGATAACAACCCGTAAGAAATCGGCTTACGGCTCTCGGCCCTGGGAGGTTGTAACCTGCCCCAACCCTCAATGGCTCTACGGATCAAGAAGTCACTACACGGGGACTTCCGGGTTGGCGCCATCGCCGAATGGCGGACTCCCTCCGAGCTCCGGAGGGAGCCTGCTCGGCAGGGGCTGGGTCCTACCGCATCGGCGACGCGGGGACCCTTAAAAACCACGGCCACGGAGGCCGTGGACATGGAGACTCGGCTGGCACTGCTAGCGCCCTCCCGACTCGTGAAGGAGCCTTTTTAAAGGCTACGGATCGGGTGCCGGGGAGAAGCGTGGTGCTTTGAGTCCTCTGCTATCCCTGCCGAGCGAAGCCGCATGCCATCCGGCGGAGAGCGCTGACTTCTTCCATTGAGAATTCGGATTTGTAACAACAACCCGTGAGTAATTTGGAAACCGGGTTTAAAAGGAGAAAAAAAGAATTTTTTTTTCGGATTTGATACGAGCGGGGGGGGGATCCAAAAAGGAAGTCAGTCCCCCTCCCTACTGTAAACCTTCCAAAACAAGGACTGGGAAACCAAGGTCCAAAAAGAATTGAATTGCTGATAAGAACTAAGAATTCCACGATGGGAAACTACAAGAACTGTGCTGGAGGAAGAATTGAGGGAGAAGGAAAACGTAACCCCCCCCCTGGGAACCGGGGTGATTGAGGAGAGAGCCTGGCGAAAAGCGAAGGAGATTTTGACAGCTGTCAAAGTAGCTGTCAAAGTCCGAAATTTAAAGAGGACTTGATTATGAGGACTTTGCTGGTTAATTTTGCTACAATTTGTTACAATTTGTCAAAACTTGGATATAAAATGGCGAAAACATGGATAACAATCGGACTTTTGGACTAGAGAAAACAAAGTTACAACAATCCCCCTAGAGGAGTTTCGGGACATTACAAAGAAGGTCGTAAGTGGAAAAATACCATTGGAATTCTACAGGACTGGTTATCTTCTGGGAAAGCTGCGAAACGGAAACAATATTGTGTCTACAGGGTGTTTAGCTAAACAATAGAATTTTCTATTGAAGAAAGGAAGGGACTGAACGTATGTTTTTGTTCCTGAATAACAATAATCCCTGCAGACCTACTAAACTTCTGAATTAGAACGTTTTGGCAGCGGAACAAGAGGAAACTGGACTACAACTTGGAAAGAACAATGGGGGGAGCTTTATTAAAGATTGGAAATTAAATGGTTTAAAAATAACTTTAAAAATAATTATAAAAAGAAAAAAGCCAGCAAGGAATCGGGGGGAAAATGTGATTTATGGACTTTAAGAATTCCAGGCAGACAATATGGATTAGTGGTCAGGGGGAAATTAAACCGGGGACGGGGGGGGGAGAACTAGAATCCAAAGGCTTGTCAACTATTTTTTGAATTGGTTTTTTTTCATTTACTATACTTTTTATTTCTTGCTTCTTATTTCTTTATTGTGTGAGGTGTCTTTATCACTAAAAAAAAGGGGAAATTGTGGAATGGAAAGGGGGTGGGCCCTGGGGAGAGAACTCTTGTCTTTTATTAAGGGTACTGGTGAGGACTGAATAATTTTAAATTTAAATTTGAATAATGGTTTAAACAAATTAAGTTTTAATTAGAACTGAGAACTTGTGGAGCCAACAATATGATAGGGGAATATGGTAGGGGTGGGGGAAGGAGGGAGTCCCGGAAAGAGGGTGTTTGAAAAGAAGGCTTTGAATGTATTCTATTCTTTTTATTTCTGTATCTCTGAAAATCTTAATAAATATTATTTAAAAAAAAAAAAGAAGTCACTACACGGGTCATGAGCAAATGTAGCTTTTGAAAAGAAGCTGATGGCGGCTACGTGAATCTTTAAAGTTTTAGGAGCACGTCCCAGATCATCGAGATGGGAAAGGTACTGCAAGACATCGTCAGTGGTAGGAGGTACGTTATGTGAGAGCCCAGATAACCCAGACCTGAAACCAAGGAAATCACACCAGGCCTTCTTGTAGGACCTGAGAGTGGAAGGTGCCACGGACGCTAATACTCCCTGTATCACTTTGCGCCTCCAACGTTCCACAGGTACTCGCGATGGGACGATGATGAGATGAGGAATGAGGCCAGGGAGAGGCTGGCACTGCAGCAAAAAGGCTGCTGAACACGCCCCCTCCATGGCACCTGGTTGGGTGGCCATCGGGGGGGCGTGAGCGCCAGCCAGGTGAGCTGGAGGCAGGGGGCAACGCCCCCTGCTGGGCGGTGCTCGGGCTCCCGCCCACAACCACTCCCCTCTCTTTCAGGGAGGAGAGTCTTTAATTGACATATGATATGATGCAATTTTCTCAATAAATGGGCTACCTTTTACAACAAACCTTCCAATAATCGGAGATTAAAGGATTAAAGGGATTAGAGAGAGAAGTCTATTCTTTAGCATAATTGGGATCTGTCTGGGCAGTCATGGTTATGTGATGAGGTTGGTTGTTTAGCAGGGCAAGCACAGAGAATTCACTAGCGATAGGGACCTTGTAAAGCTGTAGGTTAGAGGATAAAGGACAATTTCAATAATGGAAAGTTAATGAAGGCCTTTCAGAGTTGTTGTTGTTGTTGTTAAATGAGACTGCCATGCATTCTCCATGAAAGAAGGACATATTTATGTTTGAAGGCTTGCCTTTCATAATATATGTATTTGGATCTAGACCAAAATGCAAGACACATATGTGCCATCAATTATGCATCACTTTGCATATTACCTAGATCGAAACATGCTTGCCACCAGATGTACAGTGGTGCCCCGCAAGACGAATGCCTCGCAAGACGGAAAACTCACTAGACGAAAGAGTTTTCCGTTTTGGAGGTGCTTCGCAAAATGAATTTCCTATGGGCTTGCTTCGCAAGACGAAAATGTCTTGCGAGTTCCTGCGGGTTTTTTCCCCTCCCCCCCTTTTCTAAGCCGCTAAGCCGCTTATCCACTTATCCGCTAAGCCGATAAGCCGCTAATAGCTGCTAAAAGCCGCTAATAGTGCTAATCCGCTAATCCATCAATGGGCTTGCTTCGCAAGACGAAAAAACCGCTAGACGAAGAGACTCGCAGAACGGATTCTTTTCGTCTTGCGAGGCACCACTGTATACACAATGGAAGCTGTGACCAATCCAGGTTACCTTTTCTAATTTGCGTGAGTGCATAAGAGAGTAGTGACCAAATCAGACCTGAACAGGTAAAATACATTTGGAAAGACTGGTTTTACATGTACCAACAGTAGGTCAGTGAATGCATTTTACTTTATGAAAGAAAAAATAGTACATAAATAAATATTGGGGAATGAAAAATCTAAGAAACCATAAAGTGCCTAATACACGCAAGGATTACAATATTCAATGATAACTGCAGCAACCATTGCAGAATCCAACATTGGCCTACCTACATTCTACCAGCCCTCTAGTTACATAATAATCTCTACATAATTATCTCAGATAGGCAAACGGCATGGCATTTCAGTTTAACAGAAGGCCATAGCTACCAATACAGAGTGAATTTCCAGGAAACAAGCTCCTGTAGACTTATTACTAGAGATCGGTCTGGTGGCCAGAATATAGGAACCAGGAATATCCAAACCTAAAATGATCTTAGGTAAAAAAAATTAAGAAAAATGTTCCCAAAGAGGGAAAAGGGGAAAATAAACACACAAGCCTCATCTATTCATGTTTCTTCATAAGCCAAAATTCAGCCCCAAAGAGCTAGGCTCAGAGGAAGATGGCCCCAAACAGCTTCAAACCTGAAGAAGGGCTCTCAACAAGAAGACAACAGACCCCAGAACAAACAGAATCTGAAAAAGCTTTAGAGCTAAACAATAAAAAATTGAAGAAGTGAGCTCCATGGTGCAGTCTCTTTGTATCCCTGTATACCTCCAAAATTTCCTATCTTTTGAGTCACTCCTTTGTCTCATGGCTCCCTCCACTCTTTCATGCGAAAATGCAGCTCTGGGTTTGTAAACATGAAGTAGGAGTGGACACCTGCAGAAATAGGTGTTTATTTTCAGGGAACAACTTATTCCAAAGCCTTATCAGTGTACGATGGGTCTCAAGAAAGTCACTCACACCTTGTATCTTCTTTGCAGGTGAATGATATCAGCTTGACTAAAGTGTTGCCAAGCCTTCCATTTCTCAAGTTCCACCAGGGTCCAGGAAAACTGGGACATTTATGCCCTAAAAGCAAACATTCAGCTCAGCTTAAACCATGGGCCAGAGTTTTCACAACTAACGTTTGCTTACATTCCCTTCCACAGCACCTGGAGTGATGACCTTCACTATGCATTCAGGTTTAACACTCACCATTAACAATGAGTTAACTGTACATGCACTTTGTTTTACACATGTGGTGGTAAACTTTCATTTGTTGCAGGCACATGGTATGCTTTTATACGTAAAAGGTTTTTTATGTACACATTAAAAATATAATGAACAAAGCAGCCCAGTGAAGGGTAGGTAAATATTTCAGATGATATTATCTCCCTCATGCTTGGATTTTCAACAACCTTTTGACAAAGGCTCCTGAGCAAATGGGAGTAGAGAAGAGGTTTACCTATGGATTGGTAAATGCTAAAGTACTGAAAGCAGAGAGAAGAAATAAATTGAGATTTCTCAAAAGGAGGGGTGAAATCAGTGAGGTTCACCAAAGATCTGTATTGGGACCAGTGCTTGTTCGAAACTCATTTGGAGTTAGGGGTGAACAGTGAGCTGGCCAAGTTTGCTAATGAGACCAAATGATTCAGGATGGCAGAAACAAAAAGAATCTTACTCAAACACTGGGACCAGATCGACCACTCCAGCTGAGGGCAGCAGGTTAGCTCAGGAGGGACAGTGCAAGTTATGTGGAACACACATCTCTGACCTCTACCACCCCACTTCTCCTAAATCCCCAGCATCTGGCTTAATGGTAAGGCTGGACCTATGTCTGACTCATAATCTAGCCTGGTCTCCTGGCACTTGGGATACAAGTAGAGACAGTGGATTGCAGTGTTCCCTGACTAAGGGAACAATCCCTTGCCATGAGGAGGCAACATGGCCTCTCTTCTCCAGCAAGATAACATTCCCCTTCCCTTATCTGAATCCTCTGCAGTGAACAGAGGCCTCCTTGGCAATAAAAACTCTTGCTCTGCACTATAACTGAGGTCACGTGAGTCCGGAACTGTCTCCAGCCTTTTGAAGCACCCTCAACCCAGCTCACTATGGGATTAACCTTCTCAGGAGCCCAGAATGGAAGTCTTTGTTCCTCCTAAGAGTGAATGCAAATGCATTGCACAACAATGTGAGAAGACAATTCCAACGTTCTTGTCATTAGTGACTGAATCCATTGTTCCACTCTTGCCTGGCCTGACCTCTTCCAGTCTGGAGCCAGCCTTGCATCACCATTTAGACTTTGCACTCCGGCTGCAACGGAGAGCTCTCTCGCAGCGCAGCAAGCCATATGGGAAGCTGTACAGCTTCAGGGAACATACACAAAAGCAAAGGAAAATAATATTCTCTTGTCTGGAGCAATCTGCTGCTTTTGAAGTGCAGCGAGCTTCTTGGCTCTTTCATAGGAAGGTGCACTTAAGTGCTTCCCCTCACCGGGCTATACTTAAAGGCTTAATTTATCTTGGTATTTGATCCTCTGGTTCCAACCTTCTCTGCACTCCTTCTGTAGTGCTCCTTCTTATGCTCTACCTGCTGTACTCTGCCTCTCTGTGGGTCATCCAGGGCTCTGGCTCATTTCCCCCTTACTTGATGTTGCTCAGAGACATAGTTAATCCTTTGACATCTTCCTCACATTGCTAATGGACTCTGCTCTTTTTTCTTTTGCTCTTCTCTCCATGCTGAGCAGAGGCCTTGCTGGGGTTCATCAACACCTTCCTCCCCCAGTTGATGCCTCCCAGACAGGACATTCAAATAAGATATACTTTTTAACTTCAATTCAGCTCTGAAACATGTCTTTTGGGGGGTTTATGCACTATAGAATTTATATACTTTTTCTCATTGAGATTTCAGGGGTCTGATACTATGCATTTCCTCTCTATTGCTGCTTGTTTAATTTGCAGTTTATTTATTTATTTATTTATTATTGTATTTTTTAATGATGTCAGCTGTCTTGGAGGTCTCACTGTGTGAGGCAAAAAGGATATAAATATTTCAATAAATAAAAGTTCATTTTGAGAGTCATTTTCTAAAGTGCATTTTTCTTTGGGTGATTTTTTTTTCATTTACTTTATTTGAAAACCTTGGAAAAACAGGATGATAAAATAAGTTTCTTCCCCCTCATCTCCTTCCTTCCCTTCCCTTATCTACTTAATTTAGTTTTCTGGAAGGACTGAGTATGTCTGCATGTATACTCCAGAACTATCCCACAAACAGCTTCCTCTGTTATCCACACACTTTCTAATCCCGAAACAGCTGGTGATACAACACATCCTATTACACTCAGAGATGTGGCATTCTTTCTCATGCAGGCCATGATAAAAAAGTTCAACGTCTGCAGAGTAAAACTAGAGGAATCCAGCCAACTCTAGGCAAGAGTTGTTGCTAATTATAAATTTATTTAGGAGACTCACAGCTTCACATAGTTCTTTATGCAATTATACAAAAGCAAAAAACAAAAAAACCCCTGCAATGTGACAATATGAAAATAGAATATAGAACCGTTGGGAGATTTTCACTTATTTTTATGGTGGTGTGGTTGCCACAGATTTCTGAGTAACAAAATCTCTATGTTCTCACCGCAACACACATAATGAGCTCACTTCATCACTCCATAGTCTTGCCAGGAGCTACAAGGGAGGTGTAGTCTGAGCATGGAAGGTTTTCATACAGTAGTGTCAGTCAATATAGTGTGCTCTTTACTTAAACTACAAAAACTCTGTGGAATGTGTGCCATTTAAAATTTCTTTTCAATGATGTAGTTAAACTTCATTGTTAAGGTTAATGAAAGATCAATTTAGTCACCATTACATTGGGCCATTTCAACTAGATACACCTTGGACCCCAACATCAAAGCTATTCTTCAACACCATTACATTACTTGCAATATCCCCTTCCTGCGAGACAGATCCTCTACCAGTATGAATAGATGGAGTTCTAGAGAAGTCAGTAGAAGGGAATAAAATTCCCTTTGGCCCTGTTAGAAATCTTAAGAAAAGTGACTGTTTGTATTAATTCTCCTCTCCATGTGCAAGCCATGATTGTAGATTAAAATTATTTATATTTCCCCAGTAAATCCTTATAAAAACGAAATGCTAATTTCTATAATTAAGCATTTATTGTCTGAGAAATGGAATATAGTTGCACAGATAACAACTTTCTATCCCAGTCTCCCATGTTCTAGAATACTAAAAATAATTAATGAGATGTCTGACTTCTGTTGTGTCACAGTGGCAACGCATTCTACTTCAAAGGTGCCTGCAAAGCTAGACTTGACAACAGTGCTAGATAACATGTACTGCCAATGACTGTGGAGCTGTATTATTGATGCTGAGCATTATCCATTTATCTCTTGTCTATAGGAAGGAGGGGGTCTTTTCAAGTATGATTTCTCACTTCTGCAAATTGTGAGTGGATTGGAAAATAACATGCAGCTTTGCAGGTTTCCAGACATGAATGTACTTCACCAGTTGGTATTAACAGCATCAATCAGCACACATTTAAAAAACTAACCTGCTATATTGGAGGAGAATAATAATTACCACATCGGTCACTGCAGTCAGAAAAAAAGAAAAAGAAATATTTTGGGATACTTTTTTTTAAAAAAAATCATCTTTAATGTTTTTTTTTTCTTAAAAAGAATATTAGAATACTTTGCCATAGTCAACTATCAAAGCATTTAAAGGACAGAGGTGTCAAAAAGGATGCACATAATTGTTGTTGTTGTTTAGTCGTGTCCGACTCTTCGTGGTCTAGCTCTCACTTCCATACATCACTACTGGGAAAACCATAGTTTTAACTATACAGATCTTTGTCGGCAAGGTGATGTCTCTGCACATAATTACAATAGGAAAATTAATGCTTTACTCTCTACCCAATTACATGGATTTCAGTGGTTTGAAAAATCATGGAAAACAGAAGTTTGAGTTTGCTTGTTCAGCATATCTGTGTTTAATGCTACTAGTCCTTCATGTTAATAGGGTATGTCAATGTGTTGACTTCCATTGCCACTTTAATTTGTCCTCCTTGGTGTGAATAAAATATTCGTAAATCAGCCCTTCAGAGAGAGAAAGGGTAAGATGTAACATGATAGGAATGTATGGAGAAAGCAGAAGACGTTTTCCTCCCTCTCTCATAACACTGAGGCTGAATGTTGCTGAACTTGCTCCCGCAGCAGAGAAATAACTTGATGACCAATAACTTGGGTGGCTTTAAAAGAGGATTAGACAAATTTATGGAGGATAAGGTTATCAATGGCTGCTAATCTCAATCAATATGTTCTATCTCCACTTTCAGAGTGGAGTTTCTTCCCGTTTTCTTTTTCCAAGTTATGCCTCTTCCCCTGGCCAGTGCTGCTGTAAATGAAAGCAAGTGGAACAGTAATGGCAACCACTGGCAAGTTCAGCCACCCCCTGCAATGCAAAATGTATTCCATATGCAAGCTACAATAGTGAACATGGAGGAATTATGCACCTTAGAGGCATCACTAAGGAGAAGGAAAACTCTATTCTAAATCTCTGCTGCCTTGCGGCTACACTCATTCATAAGAAAGGCTTTGGGAGTAAACCCCAAGGAAAAATCAGTACCTGCTTCCTTGTGGGACATCTCCAGGAGAAGAAAAGGCTAAAGAGCAAACCCTACACAAATGTGGAGTGTAGTTCCTGAGACAGCTGGATGGCATCTTGTATGCTTCCTTCTGGCAACTCCTGAAGCCAAGCTGGTGCCAAATGTGTTGCTTTCTTTTCCCTTGGACCACATTGGCGGGGTTGTGAGAGAAGTATTTTTGTTTGGGCAGCCCAGGAAAAACTGCCCAGGCTTGTGCCCCAGGGAGGTCACTTTGGTACTGCTAACGCAGCATTTGACTTCACCCCAGGAGATGCACTGCATTGTTTCTCAAGACAGACAGGTGCCAACTACTTGTAAGCTCCTTTGGGGATCCTTGAAAACAAAGATGCTTGGGGAGTATATATGATTGCTTTGTGAGTGTGATCAATGTGCAGCATCTCAACAACAGAAGTGCCCACTTGAGAGAAGATGTTTTGACCCACATTCCTGTGCAGTAAATGACTAACAACTCTGCATTTATTGAACTAAAATCATAATCTAAAAAGAACTTCCGTTTTCAGCCCTTCCATAAGTATTAACAGCAGTGTCAATATGTTCTTTTCCTGGCTAGGATAAGAATAACCTAAGGGTATTTGTACTTAGCAACTGGCGTTTATTTTCTCTTAACCAAATGGGGTATTTTTTTGTTTTTGGCCTTGCATATTCACCATATATTTGGATTATTATTATTTTTTAAAAAAATGTGCCTATAAAACAACAAATTATTAGAATATCTGATTACCATCTTTACTCAAGTCCACTGGTGAGAGCCAGTGTGGTGTAGTGGTTAAGAGCGGTAGTCTCGTAATCTGGAGAACCGGGTTCGCTTCCCCGCTCCTCCACATGCAGCTGCTGGGTGACCTTGGGCTAGTCACACTTCTCTGAAGTCTCTCAGCCCCACTCACCTCACAGAGTGTTTGTTGTGGGGGAGGAAGGGAAAGGAGAATGTTAGCTGCTTTGAAACTCCTTCGGGTAGTGATAAAGCAGGATATCAAATCCAAACTCTTCTTCTTCTTCAATGTGCCATTGAATCAAATACACACCTCAGTCTTCAGAACCTTGAAACCAAAAAAAGTATTTGCTGGCGAATGTAAACGTGCCATTGTATCTAATGCACACCTTAATTTTCACAATGTGATTTGGCCAAAAGAGATTTGAGTAAATACGGTATTAAAAGAGCTGGCATAATTTTACTGGCTCTCTCTGGAGCTTCTGAAAAAACACAGGACACTTGCTGGCATCATTCTTTTGTTCCCTTTCTCACAGCAAAGCACAGAAAGGTTTTTAATGCAGCTCTACATTTTTGTCGTATGTAATTTCACTTATGGATGTTCCATTTAAAGATAATTCTCCATGCATTTATTTGCCGCCATTACCTTTCAGCACTTTTCACTTTCAGGCAACCCCTCTATATCTGCAAAATTCCATCAGGAATACAGTTCAGCATTAAACAGGTAAATGCTATTTTTCTACAAAGTGCACATTAACTATCTTGACTGGTATGCTAATAGCTCCAAAGCATGGAATTTTAAAAGACTTTTAAAGGCCATCTTACATCATTGCACTGCCATCTGTCTATCTGCAGAAGGAATGGGCTGGTTCAGTCTGTAATGGCAGCAGAACTCCCACCTATGATTACACTAACCTTCAACTGCCACAATAAAACATAGCAAATTTAAATGTTTTTAATACAATTGTGTATGTGTATCTATCTCTTTATAGTCAAACTATGGTATGTAAGTTATAACTTTCAGTATTTTCAAACCACCTGTTTGCTAATGTGCTGGTTTGAACATAAAACTAAGCAAAACCCATGGCTTAGCAGAAACATACAAGCATGAGAGTTCCTGGAGAGGAAATAGCAGTTGCTGCACTCCTATTCTGGTTCTGCTGCTGCTGCAAACTGAGCCATAGCTTGGCTTAACATGTTGCCTACCCAGGTCTTTGTTGGATCTTCTCCAGATATACCACAACCTGTAAACTCAAGAAGAAACTATGGTTGCAGTTTGTGTTTTATCTAGAGTGAGCTAAATAATTTTAGTTGTGGAATAATGAGGTATAATTTATTTTTCTATGCATTTCGAACAAAAATTCCATTGCAAAATACCAATAAAGCATGGTTAAATTTGGCTTATTGAAATAAAGCTTAGTAAAACTTTGGTTGTATAAGATTTACTGATGGGACAAATTTCAAGTAAGTGCAGATAGGCTGGACTGTAGTTATGTTTCCATCTTCTGGGAAACTTTTATTTTCTCTGTGTTTTTTTAAATATGTGAACGCTATTTTTTAAAACTTACAACTTGATCAGCTGTTGAGATGTTTATATAATGGTATTTCACAAATAGGTATTTTCAAGTACTAACGTCTTTTGTTGTAAAATTTGCTCTGACAACTGGCTAAACTACTTCACATTTATATGTTTTTACTTTCCTGTTTTGATATTTTGAAAGCCATAATCAAGTTCAATTTTGATTGATCTTTATATTTATAGCTACTGCACCATATTACAGACATTGACAAAAATTCCTCTTGCAATGCTGCCTTTGTATGCATTAAAATAACAATACTGTGCAGTAGTTCCACCATATTGCTTTATGAGGCTATAATCTACTTTCTTACAAGACAACTTGATTATGGCTTCATAAAGATGGCAAGAGCTCTAACACAGTGGTTATTTTATAAGGCTTTGTGTTACTGAATTTCATTAGTTTACTTCCACAAGTTGTGGTTAAATAGCATTAATATTTCTTTTGTCATCATGGAAATTGGACCATACATCATACCCTCACACCCAAAGACACAGGTTTGAGTGTACGGTACTGACATTATTGGGAATAACATGATTTTGCATTTCAGCGTAGTACTGTAAGGTTCCTCCCCGCCCAGCAATGATCACAAACCTCATGTTTACAGATCTGTTGTGCAAGTGCAAGTAGACTTTACATTCCAGCACAGAATTACCAACTTTTCAACAGCCTCTATTCCTGTGCCTTTAATGGTTTGATCGGTAGGAAGTAGCAGTTCATTCTAATTCCTACAAATAAAGCCATTGTTAAAGGCATAGGAGCAGAAGCTGTTTGAAAAGCTGGCAACCCAATTTGTGAACAATGATTTTAAATGTATAATAATATGATATACACCCCCCAAGTCAGAATAAAGCTATGGTTCAGTGCGTATACTGTTCACACATGACAAACATTAATTGCTGAATATATTTCAGTGATAATATTTCTAAAATATAGCCACCTTCATTTGCAAAATTACACATAAAGCAGTTTTAAAAACCTCAGACCTAATTGCTTGAAAGAAGCAACCTGACTTCCCATCTTGCTGAGGCTCTGCACTTCTTACAGGGGGTGGTACAGCAGCTTCAGACAGAGACAGAAGCTCAAGCTGGAGTGGAATCTATACAAGGTGCCCAGAGTCAAAGTGTGCCCCCCCCCCAAGTACTTCATAATGTCCTGGTGCCTTGAATGCAAAAAGAAAAGAAAACACAAAGCTATAGAAAAAGCAATGTCTCTATGTTTACCAGGGATGGAGCATGGAGGTAGAGTAAACCCCAGGGTGGGGAGAGAGAGGAGGGGGAAGTCTATTGTGGCTGACAGATTCAGCTTGTAATCAGAAGAATGATTGACTCATGTGCTTTGGGGTCTTGGCCTCATGTTTCTTCCTTTTGGGTCTCTTCCTTTTTATTCCTTTTTTCAAATTGTTCTGTCTCTGAGGAGCAGCAGCATTATACACTTATATTGGAGGCTTTGGGTTACTAGGTAAAGGTAAAGGGACCCCTGACTGTTAGGTCCAGTCGTGGCCAACTCTGGGGTTGCGGCGCTCATCTCGCTTTATTGGCTGAGGGAGCCGTTGTACAGCTTCCGGGTCATGTGGCCAGCATGACTAACCAGAGCAGCGCACGGAAACGACGTTTACCTTCCCGCCTGCTAGGCGGGCAGGAGCTGGGACCGAGCAACGGGAGCTCACCCCGTCGCGGGGATTCGAACCGCCGACCTTCTGATCGGCGAGTCCTAGGCTCTGTGGTTTAACCCACAGCGCCACCCGCGCTGTTACTACTGGGTTGGGTTACTACTCACCAGTCAAAACTAGTCTCTTATTTACACCTTATTCTTTTCCTTCCAAATCACTGCTGCCCTTTTTCATACATTCTTTTAGATATAATCTTGCCATGCAGTCTGATATTTTGAGCAGCCTGCCCAGATGCCTGAGTTGCAATTAACTTCTCCCATGGGACTTTTCCAGATCAGGAAATGCAGACAGCCAGGGAGGCTGCAGAATGCTAGAAAGGAACACACATACCACCTTTGACCACCTTGCAATGCAAAGGTTAGCTCAAAACCCAGCAAGCAAAAAAATTCTAACACACCTCAAGAATGAGGCAGAGAAACAGAAGTCCCCCCCCCCAAGAAAACCTGGAACAGATTTTTAACACAACACTAGCCCCCCTCCCCCATGCAGATAGCATACCCAACTGGGTCTTGTTTATGTACAATTCTGCATGCATAGTCTGAAATTACACAGTCAATTTCCCACACAAAATCTCGGAATTGAACATGCAATTTTGGCCTACAGGTTTCCTACAAAGCAGGGCTGGACCTCTGAAATATTATATGACGACAGTTCTCTGTGTCTTCTTTGCATCCTAGAATGGCTTTCTCTCTTCTATTTGGTTTCAAAGTTTTGGTGCCATTATAATAAACATCTATTTTATCATTAGTTATCAAAGTTTTCACCACCACCCCACTGCCTTTTATCTTTGCATTATTTTGTTTCATGTAGACTTATACACAAACTTCATTACGCAGTTTAATTAATCTGACTGATAAACAAAAATTTCTTTTTTGTTGTTTTCTACAGCTGTAATTTTAAACTAAGTATTGGCTGGCTAATAATTTCTTTTTTAAAAAATTAGTGATTATTTTTGATCAGCCAGGCAAAAGCATGTTTGCATTTTCAGGATCGTAACAGGTGGACTTTTCAAAAATAAAAATAAATGTGTGATTAGGAAAGTTCATTTATCTCTGCCAAGTAACCTTGGAGATTCTTTATAGAAACTTCCATGCTGCAACAAAAAATCACACCTCAAATAGTTACTCCTTTGATATGAACAGCTAAAATAAGATGCTACTGAATTCTACCTTGGTAGAACTGGACCACATTTAAGAGTTCTAGATTCAAAGAAGTGGGGACAGGTTTCTTGGCAGAACTTATTTGAAATCTGCAGTAGGTTCTGGTGTAGGCCTAGTGAACTCAAGAATCATCAGCCTTGCTGCCAAATAGGGGAGGAAAGGGGTTGCAGGTAGGTCTTTAGTGATGTAGATGACAGCCAGATCTGGTTAGACCAGGATGGAGGCCTTGAGTTCTGCCAAGCAGCAGTCTGGAATGGTCAATGGCAAGCAAGCCTGACCACACTGGCACTACTAGGAGTTGCTTAGAGTCCTCAGTCCCTCAGTCTCTTTTTCATTATTAGTGACAGTGATAACACTAAATCACATAACAGCAAAAAGGCTGATGTCTTCCAGTTCTTTTTATGGAACAAAGCTTCTACACTGAATTGAAATTAAATGTTTTGTTCTCTTTCATAACTGAATTTACTTTAATAAAATGGGACACAAACCACCCTCATTTTGTCTTCCTAAACTAGTAAGTTATCATTCTACACTGCTTAATGTTCTTTCTGTGGAGGAGATATGTTCAAGAAATTATTAAATATCCCATTGTTTCTCTGTATTTCTTTAACCGTGCCTATTTGGGGGGGCAATATCTCGGTAGGTTTATTTTTTATTTTTTATCTGAACACAGACAAGATAACCTCACCTCTCATTAACACCGAAGAGGCACCTTGTCTCAACTGCCTTCATACATCTGTCTGGTTCCTTTGGTATTTCACATTATCAAGCCCTTGTAGAAACTGCTCAAGGACATACAGTAGTTGGCTGATTTGTTGTTATTCTTCTTGGAGGCATTTACATTTGTTCTTATTTTAAAGCTCTACTCTTTTTAGGATATCATATGCAGCCTGGTGCTTCAGTTCTAAAGATACCATCAAACCACATCCCTTCCTTTACAAATCCTTTAAAGACACAGCAGTATTTTAGAGCTATAATGCATTCAGGAAGGCAAACCAGTAGCAGCATTTCAGGCTGGGTTTGCCAGATGGGTTAGCACTGCCATGTGCTTGCACCCAGAACTTGAATATGCCAGATTGCCCTTTACTGTCAGTGAATTGTGATTGACATAACCAATTAGGTGACAACCCCCATTGTGGCCAGAGGAAAGAAACGCTCTATGCACATCATAGTAAAAGCTGCAACCTGTAGAATTGGAGCCCTGTTTTTTTTCTGCCTGTGCCTGTATTCTGTATGTGAGTATGTGTAACCATATGAAACTGGCTTCATTCAGAACTTGATTCATCTAGTTCAGTACTGTGTACTCTGATCGACAGCAGCTCTATAGGGTCTTGGGAAGAGGTCTTTCTCATTACTGATACCCAATCCTTTTAAATAGAGTTACCAGTAATTAAACCTGGGACTTTTATGCTCTACCACTGTTCCCTTGAACTGTCTCTGTTCATTCTCCCTGCCCACCCTTGCCCATTATCTAGAGCAAGGGTGGAAAATCTGTAGCCCTTCAGATGACCTAGCTCCCATCAGCTGCAGCCATCATGGTCAGTTGTCAGGCATTATGTGAGCTGAA
The DNA here is from genome assembly GCF_027172205.1 of Podarcis raffonei. NCBI lineage: Eukaryota > Metazoa > Chordata > Lepidosauria > Squamata > Lacertidae > Podarcis > Podarcis raffonei. Next base: position 43,970,478 of record NC_070605.1, on the reverse strand, counting down.
GTCCAAGAACATTGGGAGGACATCACGTTCCGCATCCCCAAGTTGCCTGGATACCACTGTTTTCATTTCAGCTAAAATATTTCCAGTTGATTCCCCCCCCTGCTGTTATATCTAAATAATTTTATCTGGTACTACACATTTTTAAAAACAATGTAATGAAGTATGATTTTGCTTACTGCTTTGTTTGCCTTGTGGTGTACGTATTCTGCACAGAGGACTATTTGTTTTAATAGAACGGTTTATGTGTGTTTTTAAAAAGTGCTTCTTTCAGTAAAGCAAATAGAACAATAAGTTCCTAATATAAAGTTAATTACAGCATCAGTACAGTGCAAGTGAGAATGCCTTTGGTGGATCATACGGCAACCTCTCCTGAACTCACAATTTCTGTTGGAAACAGAAGTGACACAATGAGGTTCTTCATCTGCAAAGGCCGGAACATATTAATAATACATACAATTGCAAAATCATGCAGTGAGTTTACTACTTGAGGATACAAGTGGGGCAGGGGAACCATGTAATCCTTAAAAATGAGTAAGGTGCAACAATTATCACACAAAATAAGTAAATCAAGGGTTTCAAAATAATTGTAGGCCTAAGTCTCATGTTACTTTCTCACAATGCAGTGTGAGAAACTGTTGTGGTGGGAGACAGGGAAATGTCATACATTAAAAAAAAAAATGTTCAGAAAGGCAGCAATCCTTTGTTTACCTGGGAAGAAAAAAAAACCCCACAATTACAGTATCACAATTATTGTTCAATGGATATCAGAGTCCAGGGAAAACATGAGGAAGTAGGTTGGGTTTTTTTACAGCTAGCAGAGCTCACACAGTAAATGCCTGCAATATCTCTGCCTGCCATATAATAAACTAGAGCAGGTCATGAGGCAAACGTCATCAATCACCTTGGTCTAAACAATAAGGAGCAGAACTTGCTGCCATGGACTGTCCTTTGCCTTATATTTCCTGTGATTTATCTTATCTCTGCCTTGCCCTCTGGATCCCAGCCTTTGCCTTGCTCTCTGTACCCTGCTAACCCACATGAAAGCCACCAAGGGCACTTCCAGACTGTCATCACTGCTCTCAGGTGGGATTCAGTCACATACCGCCAAATTCAGGTTGCATGATTGAGCTGATTGAGAGGTCTTGTGCAACAAACTTGCATCTCCCAAAGACTGGACTTTTTGAAATAAGGAAAGTGATGGGGAAAATGTACCAATACTGGAAAGAATGGGTTATCACTTCTTTTGACACAACATTATATAAGTTCCCCACAAACCAATCAGAATGAAAGCTCAATAAATAAAAAGGTTGCCTGGAAGTGACCTGACTTGACAGGCTCCAATTCTGAGGACCAATTTATAGTTTAGCAATTGTTTGTCTGCCTCGGTTTAACCTTCCCTTTCCACTTGAATAGCCCATAACTCCTATTAGCAGTTGCTAACATTATATTTAAAACTGTTGCATATATAAGTTAAATTATTTGAATCTATTGGAAGATGACAATGAAATGAGCTAGGAAAAGCACAAAATCATGAAATGAATCTCTAAAGGCTTATCAAAATAAAATGGCTTTAGTCTGCTTTTAAAAATGCCAGCCATGAGTTGGCACTGTGGGCTTCATGGAACATAGAATTTTGTAAAAGAGTTGCCACTATTGTGAGGGCTCTGCTCCTAGAAGATACCAGCCCGCATCCAATCTGAAGGCAACCACAGAAAAGGACCATCTAGAGAGCTTAAAATCCAGGGAGGGCCACGAAACTCTGTAAGGTTGCAATCTAAGGCTACAACCTTAGAATAACAATCTAAGGAGTAACCACCTCTGAAGTCAGTGGAAGTAACTATGAGTAAATATGGCTAGGATTGTGAAGCTCTAGTGGTACAGTCCTCCCATGTGCTGTGTGACTGCACTACTTTCTTCAGTTTTTATATCAAAAAATGCTGATTTGAAAGAAGTATAATATTAAAATTGTACCTGGCACCAAAGTTTGCCGCCTCAGAGTGGTTTTCACAGGGAAGCACTTATATTCATTGAGCGGGTTCAGTCCTAAATTCCTCAAAGGCCTAATAAAGCAATCTATTCTCAGGGCATGTAAACGGAGTACATGGAACTCCTGAGTTGTATTCAGTTTGTGCCTCTCCAGTGACAGAAGTGATATTCCTCCCCTAAGTAACCCACACGTGGTGGGAAATGCTTTGGAAAGGATTGAGAAGCAGCATGGGGGCTGTAGGACCAGAGAGAATGGCCAAAGCTCTGTTCCACTGACAGAAGGCTGTGCTGGACCAACAAACCTTCCACCAGCAGAGCAGCACCAGTTGGATACCACGCTGTGTCCACCATGCTCCTTGGCATTATGCTACATATAGCTGTTTAAAAACGATTCATCCTTTTTGAAGTTCATAGTTTCTTTCCTTCGCAAGTTACTCACAGAATTTGCAAAGTTTACAGGCCCCTAGCCCATAACTTTATTCTAGGGGAAGCCAAAGGAATTTCCCTAGGCAGCAATATCTATTCATGTGTTGCGTTAAAATAGTTCTCAGGCTGGTCATGTATTGTTCTCCTCCCCTATCTTGGATGCTATATATTTCCCTGCATTTTGCATTATCATTTGTTAAATGTACTCCAACATGCAATTTATCTTAGTCAGCAGATTTAAGACCTTTGCGCCACCCAGCATGTCCAGGGATTTCAGAAATAAATCACTGTTCCCGGGTTTGTTGCTAATGCAACAAATGGTTTCTAGAGGAGAACCCAAGAGTAGTGATGGTCAATATCATACCGGATATCACTGCAATGAAATATATTTCTCCTGTTCTCCTGGGTTTTAGGACAGGCCTGACTCCATTTAATTTTCCATTTGCTAGTTTTGCTATTTTTCATTTTTAATAGACACTGCTGTTTTATTGAATCTAGAGTTGGAGGGTTGTATTAAATTTAGTTCCATATTATGGAGGAATGCACTCCAAGAAAATAATGATAGTCTCAGTAAGGGCTCGATTTCCTTCTTTTATTTGAGTTCAGTTTTTTTTAAAAAACAGGCAGCATAAAAGCTACATCATTATCAATCAGAGAGGAGAAAATACAAAATTAGGCATGTCATCTGTTGCCAATGCCATTCTGCCCATGTGTAGACATTCAGACAAGGCACAAATAAGCAGATGGAGAGGAAAATGGATTGGTGCCAGCTGCCCCACCTCTACACATTCATCAGAACATGTACACAAGACAGTGTGGGCTCCAGATTTTGGGGGGACCTTTGGCAAGACACCTTCCATGGGATCCTCCTGCCTCAGTAAATATGTATCATCACTGCCATTGCCCCCAAGTGCTCCTCCTAAACCTTCCCCATCATTGCTACCAGCTGCCTGCTTGCCAGGCACTATCCAATGTGGAAGCCAGCAGTGGCATCTAAGCTGCCCCTTACCACCACTACCACTGTAATTTGGGCTACAGTGAGACATGGAGAGGAGGAGCACATCCAGGAAGCTCTTGTCAGTGAGGAGATACGCAGCCTTGAGGCAGTATGCCTCTGAATACCAGTTTCTGGGATTCACAAGTGGGCAGGGTGCTGTTGTGCTCATGTCCTACTTCAGGCTTCCCACAGGAATCTGGTGGCCCACTCTGAGAACAGGACGCTGGATTCAATGGGCCATTGGGCTGATCTAACAGCCCCTTATTGTGTTCCTGTAGTCTTATTATGCTGCTCCTGACACAAAGGCCTAAAGACATACACACACATATATATGTATGAGCTGAATACAGTATCTGTACCCTCCATTTTTGCAGAGTACAGATCACATGCTCGCAGCCTATGTGTATTGCTGTGGTGGAAAATGCAGAAGAAAAACCAAGGAGGTGTAGGTTTGGCCTTACGCAGCCAACCCTTCCTGTGAGTCCTCGCAGGAACACTCCTGCCTTCAAGGGTGGCCAAGCTGGGGCTTGATTGCCCTGATTAGGACCCCTAATTGCCACAGGTAATGGCTGTGGATATATTTCACTCCACCTGGTTGAGGCAGGTGTAAATAGTGCAGGGCAATGTGGTCAGAGGAAGAGGATGATAGACCAAACACAGTTGAGGCTTCCCATGGTTGGATCTGGTGTTGTATGTGGGTGAAGGTCTGGTGGAGGCAATTGTTCCTTTGGAATTGTTCCTTGAGGTTCTTTCTAGTTTTAAGAAGGTTTGATGTTTGAGATTGTTGGGGTTTTTTGTTCCTGTTTGAGGAGGTTTTCCTATTCTGTTCAAATAAAAATATATTTCCCCTCATATATTGACTATCAAAGATCCTTTAAAGAATCTGCAGAGTTAGCTGGCAAAACAATAGCACATTATCATCTCAACTATTTCATTTGTGGCATTTGAATGTTTGCACAGGGCCACAATGCACACCCCCCCCCCCGCAGTGAACAACAGGATCTCTGAGCTAACAGTTCCAAAGAAATGTCTCCACTGAGTATGTTAAGGGTTGGTGAGAAGGGGAATATTGAGGGAAGCCAGTTACTTGACACTGATCTAATCACTTACTGGTTCTTATTTTCTAGCCTATGTGATCAGAAATCCAGGCGTCCAGAGAAAACTTTCAAAAGAACAGAGTGAGCGAAGGGGAGAAAATGTGAAACTTTTACAGTTCTGTCAACTGAATGTCTAAGGATCCACCTTTGGAAATTTCTGGTTTTTTTCTGAATTCCAGTCAGACACAACCCAGAAGGAGAAAATTTGAAATGTATGCTTAGCTGAATCTCTGCTGTTAATCAGTTTCTTAGGAGAATAAAGAAGCTACAGACTTTATTGAAGAAATACCGGTACTCAGTCATATAAAGGGGAAGCAGGAGTATCGTTTGCTACAAAATTTCTTCTGATTTGGAGGACTGTAGCCAGTGTGCAAAGTGTACTGATGCACAAGTGAATTTCCCCCCAAAAGTATTAAGGGGGGTAATTTACATAATGGGCCAGCTTTACAATCTCTAGTGTCCAAATAGATGGAAGAGGATTGCTGTTGACAGGAAGAAAGAATATTCACCTACATTGTAGAAAGAGTAAAACGTTGCGAGGGCTTACCAATTTACAGATAATTCATAAAATGGCTGATTCAGTTGTTCAGCTGACAGATTCCTTATTAAACTACTGATCTGGTATATATTTAGCAGAATCATCATTAGCAGCAGGGATCAGAAGCATTCATTCTCTCACAGTGAGATGCATCTAACCCTTTTGTTAATTTGGAGGCAATTAGGAGTGGAATGCAGAGGGATTGTTGCAACAGAGCGACTCATGTCATACTTACTAGGGAACAATAGGATTGCTTTGATTTCTGAACCAAATCTAATTCTCCAGACTACTTAGTTTCAAATAAGTGCAAACTATAGAAGAATTGGAATAATCGGATTCTTGGGTTTTACTCTGTTAGCGCAGCAATAGAAACTGAAATGGTATCAACTTGCTTTGTTAAAGACAAAATGAAATAAATCTGATGGAAATTATGTTTGAGATTTGTATATGCTAATGTGTACATGGGTGGTTTGGGAAGGCTATTTCAGTATATCGGTGGTGGGGAACTTGTGGCCCTCCAGATGTTGTTGAACTCCAGTTCCCATCAGCTGTAGCCAGTATGACTAGAGATCAGGGATGATAGGAGCTGTAGTTCAACATCTGGAGGGCCAAAGCATTATCTCTGTGCTATCCCCTACCTGTCAAGTGTCTATATGTAGCCATGACATTCACAGTATTACAGAAGCTATCCTGGCTTCTGATTTCATCCACAAATGTCCTGTCCCCCACCCCAGCAGTACTGCTGAGCACAGGAGAAGGATGAGCCAGTGCTTGTAGCCAGTGCTTGCCCTTAGCAGGGTACCCTTCTCAAGGAGAAGTCTTGTGGAGGTGGGATGCAGAGGCAGCAGGTGCATGCAACACTCTTGTCGGCCCTTCTCTGCCACTGCCAAAGCCACTGCTGCTGTCATGGCAGTGTGAGGGTAGAGGAACTGAGTGAGGAGGGAGGAGAGCAAGCAGGTGCTGGGTAGAGACTGTGGTAGGAGAGGCGGCAGGCTGACTCCATTTTCTCTTGGTGCCTGTGCTTCTGTATGAGCCAGCTGACTCATGGGGCAGTGCAGCACCCAAAGCCACATGTTCCAATGTTTTGCTGGAAAATGTTGGAGGGTATGCTATCAGAATCGCTCCACTTACCAGGCTAGGGGACCTGATGTGCCAGGGAGAGGTAGTAAATGGAGATGTTTGATGCGTATGCAGCTTATAGGATACATCTAAGGAGATTCCACTAGGCCAAATAAGGACCAGCTGTTTCCCACCCCCCTCAGCCCTGACTAAATGAGTGGGGAGGGGGGCTCTGTACTGTGAAGATATTAAAAAGGAATTGCCACAATCCGACAAGAGCTCAGATGTAGAAGAAGGATACTAGAAATTACAGTAATTAACAATAGCTAATAAAGCACATGAATAATAGCTAGCCAGACCTTCTCAACGAAATTATTATACACAGCAGTTGCATTTTTTAAAAGGAACTCTGAAAAGAAAGAAACTCTTTACAATGTTGTTCTAGTATTAGAATAAAAAGATCAATGGAAGTTTGCCACAGAGTATTCAAAAATAGTCCATTGGAATAAAAAGACACCTGAAAAGGTAAAGATTTAGCAGGAGGAAAGTTAACGCCTCTTTCTTTCTTTCTGTCTTCTCTCTGGTTTTATTCCACTATTCAAATGAAAACTGCTGGAGGGCTGCAGTTTCTCTTATTCAAGTCTAGCATGAGCTCTGTCAATAATAGCCAATGGATCACCGCACACTTTTGTATTATCAGCAAAGGGATATGCGAATAGAAAGCAGCATTGCTCATGCAGGGCATCATCCTGTGAAGTGATGAGTACTTCCAGAAAGTGACTGAGGGCCACCAACATCCCTGGAGTCAATAAAAATGAGGGAACTGAACAGCACGATACCGTAGATGAACAGGCAGCACATTCTCTGCTGGCAATGAGGTTTTAATAAAGCATAGAATAAAATAGGTTGTTTTTAATGCTAGATTAATTATAGCTATATGGTAATTACATAGAATGCAAGCTGTAATAATGTTGAGCTAATGTCATTCAGATTGCTGCCTCAATAATTAACACCTATGACAAGGGATCACATTCTAAGATCCAATGTGGAAATAGCCAGACATGGCATGAGCGACTGTGAGGTAATTAAATATTGTGCCATGTTAATCAAGGACTCAAATGCACCTGCACAGCATAAGGGCATGTAGATTTAAATCTAACCTGAGACAGAAGCACAGGAGATAACGGCATCTGGCTGGTTGGTGCCTAGTGCCTACACTAGTTTTCATTATAGTATACATAGTCTGGACAGTGGTGTCCCCAAATCCAGACACTTCAACTGTTGGCTTCACAAAAACAAAAGCCACTTAATATGCTTTGATCATGATTAGATATATATTAAGTATTTGATTACAGAACTCGCATGCATCAACACATGGTTTTGAAGAGCAAATGGTCCAGTAAGTGCTCAGTCCATAAAGCATGGGACTCTTAACCTGAGCGTTGTGGGTTTGAGCCCCATATTGGGCAAAAGATTCCTGCATTGCAGGGGGTTGGGTTCATGACCCTGGTGGTCCCTTTCCAACTCTACAGTTCTATGTTTCTACTGCAGCTGTTGGAAATCAAAGGTGCTATTTGAGTGTTACCGATATTAATCAATATTCCCCTGTAGCAATCTTAGTTCTGGTGTACTTATATCCTTTACTTTACTCATATACAGTAATTTGAATTAGCATCTGTTTGTCTGCATGCACAAGTTGAGAATGTATTTGTGGAATTCAGTGTCACAACTTATATTGATAACTACAAATATGGATGGTTTTCAATGTGAAGTGGAAATATTCATGGAGGAAAAGTCTATCAATGGCTACTAATCATGATATTTATATGCAGCTTCCATGTTCAGATTTCATTTGTTGAGAAACAACAGCAGGAGAAAGCTATTGGCTTCATACCTTCCTTCACGGAGGTATCTAGTTGCTGATGTGGGACACAGAATACAGAACTAAATGGACCCTTGATCATCTTAATTGAATTTTCATACATGGATTGCATTTCTGTGAAGGACATTTCATAGTGCAGAGCACTATGAGCAGATTGTCAGAAGCTGTGATTGGTCATTGCTTCTCCACAAGTATTTACTCAGTGAAACAGATTTATGTATGTTTTTCATACATGATGATCTCTACACAGTGTCCACACAGCTACCTACATGGAAGTGCTATTCATGTAGAAAATTCATAACATTAGAAACAGCTCAGAATTTCCATTTGATATCTTGACAGGGAGCTATTTTAAGGAATGCATTAGGAATAATTCTCTAGAGTGCCTTGTGGAGAACTATTGAAATTCTTATAAAATCTTAAATAAAGCTGTGTGCTTAAAATGCTGAACATATCCTCATGAACAAATGTGAGGTGTCATACAGCCCATTCCTTATCCTTATCTGCAAACCCACAGAAGTAAAGATACTTCAGTCATTGTTGATGTTTGAGGTTTTGGACTATTATCTATTCTTAATCCAAATTACTGGTTTCTGTAACTTCATTAAGTAATAAACGCTCACAGGACCTCCCTATTTAATATGTCATTTTTTGCAAGAATTTTCTTCAAACACCTGCCCTGATGTTCTGAAGCTTTGAGCTTCACTTGTATGTTCAATATGTGGAGTGTGGAGACTTTCCCCACCCACCCCTGCTGGACCTGCTCCCAATATGTACTCATCCTGTGACATTTGAATGGGGAGACTACAGGGCTAATATGGAGAGTGGAGTGAAAAATGCTACAGGTTCATATTCCAGAAGCACTTGAGAGACATGCAGTGTCAATGTAATGTTGCCAACATTCAATGAGACAATGTGAAAGATATAATTTGTTCCAGGAAGAAAGGGAATTATAGGGTGGTTCCAGTGAAGTGTTACTCAGAGTATACCCACTAAAATTAACAAACATGGCAAAGTTAGGGCCATCAATTTCACTGGGTCTACTCTGAGTAAAACTTAGTTTAATACTTTGTCTCATCTTTTATATTCTTTGTATTTTAATAAGATCCTAGTGCAGAAGAGTCTCCTTCTTTGGAGGTCTTTAAGCAGAGGCTTGACAACCATATGTCAGGAGTGCTCTGATAGTGTTTCCTGCTTGGCAGGGGGTTGGACTCGATGGCCCTTGTGGTCTCTTCCAACTCTATGATTCTATGATTCTAGATGCATCATTGTAAACACCTAAAGACTAGCTATGAATATAGGGCCATAGAAAGCTGCCATATACTGAGTCAGACCATTGTTCCATTTAGCTCAGTGTTATCACCACTGACTAGCTGCAGGTCTCCAGGATTTCATGCAGGGAATCTTTCTTAGCCCTGTCTGGAGATGCTGGGGATGGAACCTGGGATCTTTGGCATGCAAGGCAAATGCTCTACCGCTGAGCTATATTCTAGTTTGCTTCTTTTTGGTTGGGTTCTTATGTTACTTCCGTGGCATGGGAGCCAAATACAGCCTTTTTCCTTCCTTTGATACTGGATGGGACCAGTAGCCTCTAACCACCTGGAAAAGCCCACATTGTTGCTCCTGTGTGTTGCCAGTGTAAACACAGTGTCCTGAAGAGTGATGCTAGGGTGAGATGGAGCTGCAGGGCAGGCTCTCTATGCATGCCTGGTTCTTTCATGTTACCCTGGCAGTTTAGGAAGGTACAGCACTGCAACAGATCCCATGCCTTCAGATTGGAACTTAAACTGGTATCTTAGGCTGCATTCATTTTCCCACCTACCTGGAAGCAAGCCCCACTGACTTCAGTAGGATCTACTTCTGAGTAGACATGGATGGCTATTTATTCCAATTCTTTTAAAGAAAACCTAGTCAAGTTTCAGCCACGTAATACTACAGCTGAAACATATAACTGATTAATGGTGAGTAATCGTGACAGTATGCAGATCTCTTTACATGGTCATATTTCCAAACAGACACAAATAGCGGCACAATATGCGAATGCCAAATTATTGTTCAGAGAATAATATGTTCAGATATAGTTTCATATTTGGAGCTTTGCATTATTCTTCCATGTGCTAAAGAATCTCACAAGTACTAATTTTCAAAGAGAAACACTTTGCATGTGTATTTCCCCCACCCCATCATAAATTACAGTCCTCTGTTTGTATTTGGAGGCGTCAGTCTGCTGGAAAAGTATTATTAGGATTTCACAGCAGCCATGCATTATCCAAGTGTGTGGATTATGATTGTAATTTCTTGCACATATGTTAAACTGAGAGGCTTAAATTGATATCCAAGTTTGCTTTCAAAATCTCTATAAAATTAATGTGCAGCCTTGCTCTACATGTGACGGTCCCTCTGCCAAAACAATGTGTTGTCAATAACTGCATGCTATGCAGCTTTTGAAAATTAGGATAACACCGAATGCTTTGAAAAACTTACTCTAAATGAACTTTAAAAACCCACAGTCAAAGCTGGCAAAGAACCAGCATAAGATTAGCTGTACTAAAACACAAGTAGGGATGGAGGAGGAATTCCATTCAGCTCACATTTAAAGGGGAAACCTACCTAATTTTCACTTTGCTAAACATTGTGTGAACATTGTATTGGCAGATTTTGCAATGCATTTCACCAGCCAAGTAATGTACACAAATATGCATATATCAGCAGCTTTAAGTGTGCATAAAAATGCCTATATTTGTGAAAATAACATATATAAATGCATTATATTATTGGAAATTGTTTGGCAAAAAATATATTGGGCAAAATAGATATGGAGAAATTTGCACTGAAATGCTGATGAATTTTCATGACTTCTTACAAAGGACTTGCAAACTGATGTGGAGTGAAATTAGGATGGGAAAAAAGGAGAAACCAAAAATGGCAGATTCACTTCTCTCTGCACACAGGTCTCCACTGAGGTATGCCAAACAGTGTACAGGCATGAGCATGATTTTGTTGTGTTCTAACTTGCCCTAAAGGCTGAGAGGCCACCCATGCTCAAAACTATTTTTTTTTTAATCAAGGCTTATCTCAAGACAGATCTATTTCCAAAGCCAAGATTCAGTGCTTAATTGTATAATGAAAGAATAGGTGAAAATCGTCTTCAGAAAGTACAGACAATGCTTCTCTCACTGCAGATTAGCAACTAATGATAGTTTTCAGCCCTACATCATCTCCTCTGTAATCTGCTTTGGGTGATCTAATACTTTAAGGATCCTGAGCACCAGTTAAGTGGCACAAGACAGTGTAAATATGGTGGTTTATATTTTTCCTAGATAATCCAGAGGAAGGAAGGAAGCTTCTAACAGAATTACACAAATTTCTATCTGGTTTCATTCATAGACCACTTTACTGGTGCATGTCTCACTGGAGTAATCAGGAACTGCATAAGAATACTCCCAGGAATCCAAATACTCTGAAGTCCTATTAACATGGCAGGAGGGAACTGAGACCAGGCAGCCCTAATCCCTTTCTTAAGAACAAGAACGAAAACACCACAACAAAATGTTTCTTTAACATAAGTATTGCTATGAGTTTTGGATGTGTGTGAATGCCTGGGTTCCCTTCTAATTCTTGGAATAACCAGGCTAGCTTCCTGGTGAGGTGATAGCCTGGGTGATGGTTCATTAAGAGAACAAAGGAAGGGGCTCTCTGTGCCAGACTGCAAGTGAGTAGGGCCCTCTCCCTCAACTCTCAGTAGGTAGAAGGATAAAGGCAGAGTGGAGAGCAGAAAGTGAAGTGATGTGATCTGGAGTAAAGCAACAAGCTGGGAACTGAGTGATGTTTGATTTCTGTTTGAATCCAAGGCTGTGGCTTTGGCGGAAGCAAGGCCCTCTTGGGGTGTTAACACTGTGAACCTCTCCATTGTAGGCTCATGTTGAAGATATGTGTAAATAAACCATATATCATAATCACCTCACAATATCCTCTCTACCTCATTCTAAAGGAAACACAAACCCTGGGATATCTCCTGAAACCTCTGACAACTCTCATTCCTCAAAGTTGGAGTGGCATACAACAAAATAGCTTCAATTCAAGTGTATTTTAGATGTATTTTTACTACCATTTCATCCAAGCATTTGTATTTTATACTTAAAATGCCATTATCAGCTTTCACCTCTATGAATAAGGAATTATATCTGTGCAGCCTTCTAAAGGGTAAAACAATAGATAGAGAGAGAGAAAATGATTTTTATTTAGCGCTATCTGTTGCAAAAGCATATCACAAAGACAGAGCAAAATTATTCTGCCACAGTCATTCCCCAGCAAGTGAAAGGCTGTGCAAGAATATAGTTGCTGCAAAATTCTCTACAAGTTGATCTGTCTTTTATAGTCTTCATTATTTTCCATAATTTTCACTGCAAGACACCCAAACAAATAATAATGAGTATTTTATTATGCTTCCTTATTGTATAGGTTGTTTTTTCCAGGCTTAATTTAATCCTTTTTACATTTTTGTTTTTAAAATGTGGCACAGAAATCCTGCCATAATCTTGTGCCAGAAATGTTGTGCTAGTGAAACAGTGGGTTCATGCTTAGAGATTTGGGTGAAGGAAAAATGTAAGTCCCTTCCACATTCCAGATGTGTTAGCCCATGACAAGGCAGTCCTGTGTGTATCATTGTCATGCACAGCACTCCTTAAATACTCTTAGCATACAACCACAAATGTAGGTTTTCAAGTGCATATAGTGGTGTGCCAAAAGCCAATCCAGGGTTTGTTGGGGTGACAATCACCTCCTGGGATGGCTGTTTTCACAGGCTTGGCTTTCTCCCATACCCATGCCTTGTTGAGATGGTCCTCAGAATATGTCCTCCTTACTCTTTGTTCAGGACTGCTATGGAGACAAATAAGCAGTGTGTCCTGTCAGCCTAAGAAAGTATTTGTCCATGACAGGAATGTGGTCAGACAAGATCTTCCGAATGATAATAACCACAGTGACTTTCCTAGCCTCTTCTGAGACCAGGACCACATCTGTGCTACACATTTAAAGCAGTACCATACAACGCTCAACACTTGTGGCTTCCCCTCAAAAATCATGTGAACCAGAATTTGATAAAGATGCTGAGAGTTGTTAGTGACATCCATTCCTCCCACAGAGCTGCAATATAGGCGGGGGAGGTTTTCTTTAATCCTGAGGGTTGCATTTCCTCATGGCCAACCTTCCAGAGGCCATGTGCCAGTGGTGGTTGAGGCAAGAGGCAAAGCTAAATGGAAAAATGGAGGGCCCTACATCCCACGACAGGCTTCATTCCACAGACCCTCTAAGTGTCCCTACTTTCCAGGGACAATCCCTGATTTACAGAAGCCGTCCCAGGTTCTGGTGTGCTCCCAGAATGTCCTACTTTTCCTGAGGACATCGCTATTACCAGCCATGCAAAAAATGAAAGGATTCCACGCATGCACACACACACATCTTTATCCAGGCAATTAAGAGGTATTATCACAGTTCACTGCTAAGTCAAAAGCACCTGAGCAGGGCCAGTGAGACGTATGTTCTGGGGAGAGTCCCAAGCGCCAAAGGTTCCTCATCCCTGAACTGCAAGTTAAGAGCGTCTGTTCTCCATGAGTGTTGTTAGTTGTAAGTTTGAATACTGTACTTGGTCAGTATGTATCAGCTTGCTTTTTTTTTTGCCCCTTTGGTGGGAGGGGGACTGAAACAAGACACAATTCTAGCCATAATCTTGACAAGGGAGGAGAAAGGACCCGTAATCCTGCCCTCTCTCTGCCACACCCCTTAAGGTGAAGTCTTCTTTGTTCAGTATCTGTACAATTCCTCTCCTCCTTATCTCCAGCATGGTCTCCTGAACTCTCTGTGGTTTTTCTCACGCTGTTTTTAATTAGCCTTCTGATTGTGTGTTTGTTTCTGCCCACAATAGACTCCACTTGGTCCTGATGCTGAGGTCTATTCAGCAATTAGTTTTCCTTTGGTAGGTTTCTGTTGCCAGGGCAACCCACCTGCTCACCAGGTGTCAGCACTCGGAGGCTGTTCAGGAAAGTTTCCTTGTCACAAAGCTGTGACAACGATCAAGTTCTGGAAGGTGGATGCCAAAAGTGGCAATATCATGTCACACTGCTATTAGGTGCCACTTAAAAGTTTGCAAAGAAAAAGGGATCATTGTAGGTCAAATTAGTCAACTTTCCACTACAGGCATTCATTATTTGTGTGATGGCATGCAGCCAAGTCAGTATATTTTGAATAGCCCAATCTTCCTTGAACTGTACAAATTCAGGAGGCTTCAAGAAGCTGTTAATTTAAGGTTTCACTGCACTTGCAGTTGTGACCTTTCTGACTGGGATCAGTGAGAGTGCCAAGGACCTGATTTAATAGGGGATTCTTTCCCTAGGTGTCCTAAACATAATTTAGTTGTCTTTGATAGGGTGCACTAAAAGGAGCAAGAACGTCAGGGAGTAGGAATTTTAGGCAATATGTTAACAGCAAGTCATGGTGCCATGCGGACGTCAAAGCAGTCTCCCTTATAGGCATCATCTCCTCAATTTCTGAAATTCAGGTGTGACTGGCATTGTTTGTGCAGTTGAAAAGGCACTAACTATGCACAAGAGGGAGGTATCATCAGGCTGGGGAAACCCAGAGATTTAAAGAAGTGCAAAACTCACCTTTAGCGGGGTGGGATGGGGGACCCAGTGCTGGATTTACTTATAAGCTAAACAAGCTATAGCTTAGGCCCCCACTCTCTTGGGGGGCCCAAAAAAAAACTTAAAGGAAAAACAACAACTGGATGTACATTTCCAAAATATAAGAAAAAAACAACAAACAAAATGGCTTTAGATACCTATTAGGTCCATAAATTACCATATAGCATATATTCAACACACAAAACAGCGACAATTTCTTGATGCATCTCTTAATGTATGAGGTCAAGGGGAAATGCTACAATTGAATACCATCCATTTACCAGTTGGGATTGTAGTGTGAGTCACTCACCTAGACATGATAGCTCCCTTTAATGGTTCTCTCCCCAAGGATGCTTGCCAGAGCCCAACACTATGTCCAAGGACTCATTTAGTCTTAAAATGAATTCAGCTGTATCATTTACCATTTCATTTTTATCAACTATATTACTATATCATTTCTCTGTTGTGTACCTCTGGGTATTTCTTCTTGAAAAAGAATTCTTACCATGTAGTTTCATTATGCCCCCCAACTGCTTTAAATGGAAAGTCTGTGATTTATAGATTAGCTAGTACAATATTTTTAAATACAACTCTGCTATATCCTTTACAGATCTTTTGTTGTATATGAAAGTATGGAATTCATTTCTTATGTTAACAAAAAATAGACATATCTGCTGTCTGTTATTCTGGAAATATTTCAGCTTGTTTAGAAGGTGAGGAGTTTTTGAATTTTGAACATTCTTTTCCATTTAGTGCAGAAATTTAAATGTTTCTATCAAAAACTTCTGGTCTGCTGAACAATGATCCATGTGGGAACAGTGAACAGTCTCTGTAAATTTGTTAGTCATGTAAAAGGCAAATCAGAGCTGACCTCGTAATGTCAAATCCCATTTAGAGCTGGTGAATGGGTTGGAGAGGAGGTACTTGGCATCTTTGGAACTGTATTAAGAAAGATGCAGCCAGAGAGTAGGATGAAAGCCAAATGCCACACAGATTTGGGCTTTCCAAATAATTTGGAGCTCATTTCCGCTGTAGCGTATTTCAGGAGAAAAGACACGGTTTTAATGAAGGGGCCGGTAGTGAAGAGATTCTGTGTACTTTCAGAAAAATGCTGATTACTTTGCCCTTCTGCATTCATGGTTCTTTTTCAACATCCTAAACCCTTATTAGCAGCTGCACTTTATACACTTTGTCAGTGATGTAAGTTCACAGTGTACATTCACATAACATTGCTGAACTATCAGGTGTGAGCATAGCTGCAGCGCTGGGTGTCCTTAAACGGGTACTTAAGTGCATTCAATAGGTTACTGTTCTGAATGATTTCTTCTGGTAGGAAGTGTACATGGTTCTGTCTAAAAATCTACACGTGCAAGTGGAAGGCACTTTTGCTAACACATAGGGAGTTTCATGGATATTTTCCCTCACCCGCCCCCCCAGGCGGAAGCCTCCATGGCCTCCATGTGGTTGATGAGTCTTCTGAAACAGCATGTAACCCAACATGGAAGGTTACAACCTGAAGACTAAAATCAGCATTCCACCATATTATTCCACAACAATGGCATTATATATTTGTATCTTGCTTTTCCTGCCAGGAGCTCAAGGTTGTGTATATTCTCATCCACTCCCCTTTCTTATTTTTCGTAACATGCTTGTGAGGTTGACTATGCTAAGTTGAAATATGTATATAAGCAGCAGTTCTTGCCAATAGATTGTGGTATATATTTTTTTTGGGGGGGCTATTACACATAGAATATACTGGGCCTAGGAAATCCTATTGGCATCCCTGCCTGCTGCCCCCACATGCTCCCTCCAAATCTACTCTGGAAGGTTGGGGCATTATCAAAAGTAGCATGGAAAGCAAAGGTGACTGCAAGGAGAGAAGAAGACAAGGAAGTCCCATTGCATCTGTTGGCTATTCAAAGAATTCAGTACAACAGTTGACTTGCATCTGGGGGATTTGGGTTGAACTTCTATCTGTGCAATGGGCTTGCTGCTAAATCATTATCTCTTCCTCACCTACCTTTCCTGGCTTATTTTTTCCTTGCCACAATATTTTTTTCCTATAGACCAAAATATTTTGTACTACTTAAAGCATTTCTAAACATTTTCTAATGCAGCTCAGGGATGTGAAATAATAAGGGTTGGTATAGGTATGTGGGTGTGTGAAACACATATGGGCATATATACAACCAGTTAGAACTAAGCAATAGCTCCGGAAAAATTCTGGACTGTCATGATTTGCTGGTACTATAAACATACAAATGAGAAAGATGATTACATAGGGTGATATCCAATGCCGATTTTTTTCTTAGCATTGATTTCAATGGATCTATTTAGACTATGACTAATGTTGCATATGGGTGGCGCTGTGGTCTAAACCACAGAGCCTAGGGTTTGCTGATCAGAAGGTCAGCGATTTGAATCCCCGCGACGGTCCTGCTCCTGCCAACCTAGCAGTTCGAAAGCACGTCAAAGTGCAAGTAGATAAATAGGTACTGCTCCGGCAGGAAGGTAAACAGTGTTTCCGTGCGCTGCTCTGGTTCGCCAGAAGCGGCTTAGTCATGCTGGCCACATGACCTGGAAGCTATACACCAGCTCCCTCAGCCAGTAAAGCAAGATGAGCGCCGCAACCCCAGAGTCGGTCATGACTGGACCTAATAGTCAGGGGTCCCTTTACCTTTACCTAATGTTGCATATAACTCATAATTTCTGCTTATCTTCTAAAAGTCTTGAGTGTCCTCTGCAGAAGAGGAAATGTAACCCATAATGTAACATTGTCTCCTAAAGGAAATTATCTCATTCCATTTGCCTGTTTATGGACGATGTACCAGGTGTACAGTGCCCATTATAAATACTCTCTGCTGGGACTCTGGTGACCTTCCTACTTTCCTGTGCATTCTCCCAGTACTATTTTGGAATTATCAGGTATAGTCAAAAGATGCCTGCTTTTGGCTAAGCCTCTTAGTGGTTTACAAAGTCATTCATAAAGACTTTTAAAAGCTTCATCAGTTCCAGCTGTACGAGAAACAATGCAATGTAAGATAATCCTTTAAAAATAAAGCTGCCCTTGAAACACAGGTACATTAAAACAATGATCATTTACACCCTTCTTCTCAATACAGCTTTCAGGAGTTCCACAGGGCAAGCCATTCCCTGAGCTGAAATGAAATCAAATTTCCTTTTCTAATTAAAGCTTGTACTTTTTGAGCCTCCTCTCCTTGTCTTCTTGCATGTGGAAAGGTTCTGCAGTGTGTGATGCGAGCCGTGTGGAATTCTAATTCAGAGATGGTGAATCAGTCCAAACTGATTTAAATTCTGTTGCAATAATGGAGATCAGGGCATGCTTACGTAATCCCCAGGATTTTCACTGCAGCAGTATCACGAGTGGCAAAGGCAAGCAGTACGGGGAGAATGGATGGGGAGTGATCTCTAACCCATTTTGTTTATCTGCATACAATTGTAAGGTCATGTTGTCCTTACAAGGTACCAGAAGATTCCAGGGGAAGGCTCAAATTCTGCTCAGTAGGTTTCTGAGGGAACTCAAAGGTTGCAAATAGACATGCAAGACAAGCACTTTTGGCCTATAGCTGATCCCAGAGTACCAGGTCCCCAAACTCTCTAACATGATGTTTTACTTTTTGCTTAACAAGAGGGGAAAAAAACCATTCCTAATATAGGGCACAATGGAACTGGAGCATATATTGAAGTGTGTAAGCCATATATAGAGAAACAAATGGAAACTGTACACCATTTCACAGATCTCCCCTGATTTCAATGAGCGTTGGACAGGAAATGGCTTGTAGATTGCACCCTGAGGTAGGGGGATTTTATACATCTAGAAAGGAAAGCTAGCATGCTTATTTCATAATCATAATCATAGAATTACCATCAATATTCTGATTCTGGGTCCCACTGAATTTCACAAAATTTTAACAAAGTGAAAACATCCAAAGTGGAAGCAAATGCTACTGCTTTTCTTATAGCCACTTATGAAGCCAGCCCAAATCTCACAACATTTTCCAGTCAATGTCTGCTCCTAGAATCATAGAATTGTAGAGTTGGAAGGAAGACTAACGGTCATCTAGTCCAACCCCCTGCAATGCAGGAATCATGCGAATCCTGTAAAGCAGACTTTCCATATGTGTCCTCTTGGTCATGCAGACCTGGAACACATAGGACAGCATATTATTTACTCTGTTAGATGACTGAACACAATGTAGAGCTGTACTTCCCCAAGTGAGAGGTTCCAACTGGTGCATCCACTACAAAGTCCCACAGAGCAATCCCTCTGAATCTAAAGGTTTCTGGGGCAGACCATTTTGATTGATTCTCCAGCCTTGCAGCCACTGTCTCTCAAGCTAACCTACCTCACATGGATGTTGTGAGGATGAAATGGGTACACTGGGGGGACAGAAGGAGAACCATACCTGATGCTCTGATCCTGTGAATGTATAAGAAATGTATAGTCCTTAATATTGTTTCTTGGGTTTCAACAATGGCATATTAAAATCACAATTCTGTCTCAGTTGAAGAGAAAAAAATATTGAATGGACATCATCTTCATCATTTTATTTTTATGCCGCCTTTCCATAGTTAGAACCGTGCTCAAGGTTGCTTACAACATGACAAGATTTACATAATTACCAACATAACAAAAGACATAAAAGATACACAACCAAATGGAAATCAATTTCCACATAAATCATGAAATCTAAAACTAAAAATGCAACATTAATATCAATAACAATTTAAAATGACATTTTGAAATGCTATCGAGCAGCAGCAGCAACAGTCCTTTATGGAGCCAATCAGGCCCCGCCCCAAGCAAGGCGGAGAGAGGCAGGGCAGGGCAGGGCCCTTCCGGCTCCCTGCAGGTCAGTCCTGGGCAGCATAGAGTTCTAGGAAGTCATTTTACAAAGCAACTGAGGTTAGCAATGTAGAATACTACTACTATTGACCTGACCCTGAACTTTTACACGGGCAAGCCTGCCTGCAGCATCAGTGATCTAATGATAGTGCGATGTTGCAGGGAAACCATTGTAGCATTATGTTTTACGGCTTTACAGTGGTAAAGCTGTTGACATACCTCATTCTAAACAATTGCATGCTACTAAAAGAAATTCTGGGTTTGGGCTGCTGCTAAATTGAACAAACCTTCGAGCTGAACTCAATAAAGTGGATTGATTGGAATCCCACTGGCATTTATAAAGGCACCCTCTATATGTCCACATGCTATGAGCAGCTTGCTAAGGCAGCAGTCTTGATTCTTTTCAAGCTCTCTATCCTGTGCGACTCCATTTCTTTCAGGGAAGGTGCATTTCAGTCAAGGAGAGGGTCATGCTTTCTCGCCCTCACAGTCACTGCCAGGGGGCTTCCCCTTGACAGCACCCTCTGCGGACAGGAAAAAGGTCACTGTATCAAAAATATTCCAAAGCAAAGAGATCTTGCCCTGAATAAAAATTGAAGGCTCATTTTCAGTGTGGGACAACCACACTCAGAGGATCTCATCCCTCTGTGTTCTGCCTTATATTAGGTGAAACCAGTTCTCCCCCCCCCAAGGCAGTGGTTCCCCCCCCTAAAGATTCTCCTAGTTCAGAATTCTGTTCCCACAATGGCCAACCAGATTTAGGAAGCTCTCCTGTGGTTGTTTCCCAGCAACTGGTCTTAACTCAGGGATGGAAAACTAAGGCTTGAGGGATGAATGTGTCTCCTGGCCTCTATTCAGCCCCCTATCTTGCCCCTTCCTCAGGCCACCCTGCCTCACTAGCCCTGCTATATGCTCTCCTTGAGTGCTTTTGCCTGGTTTGAATGTACCCTTGAACCGTGATAACATTTATTACTTGCCTGGATGGATCTGTGGGTGGTGCATGTTTGTTTGTGAGGAAACATCTGACTTCAGTGTCAGCCGCTGTGGTGTAGTGGTTAAGAGTGGTAGATTCATAATCTGGGGAACCAGGTTCGCTTCCCCGCTCCTCCACATGCAGCTTCTGGGTGACCTTGGGCCAGTCACACTTCTCTGAAGTCTCTCAGCCCCACTCACCTCACAGAGTGTTTGTTGTGGGGGAGGAAGGGAGAGGAGAATGTTAGCCGCTTTGAGACTCCTTCGGATAGTGATAAAGCGGGATATTAAATCCAAACTCTTCTTCTCTTCTTCTTCTTCACCATGGCTGGAATATAACCTTCTATATGGGTCACGTCTGTTGCTTCACTCCCTTTTGTGTCTGGGCCAGCCTGCCACTGATACGTGGACCCTGGAAAATGGCCCATAAGGAAATGTTGCACTTCAGCCTGAACAAAAAATCAACCTCCAACCCCCGCTTTATCTGGAGTTATCTAAGAATGAACCTGGGATTTCTCTTGCATGCAAAGACCACTCCAGTGACTTGCTTATTTAGAGTGCGTCTTCCCTGAGGACAGACATTTCTCTGTTGGGAATGTTTGACTGGTCCAAATTCAACCTAGATGTAGAGATGGCAGAACTTTACCTGCTTCCTGTAGATTGGGAAAAAGCAATGCCTGAGCAGTTGATCATACAGAGACACAGTGGGCAGCCTCCTCTTTGGACTCACGGGAGATGTATTGTTTTTAAAAATGAGTTTATTTTTGATGGCACACAGTGTGTGGGAAATTGGCCAAGAGACTTGTCTGCCTTTGATTTGCTTCTACCAAAAGCAACTGAAAGAACAGAATGACCTTGATACTTCTATCTTACAGCTCCAGAATATGGGTCCAATGCAGTGCTGCAAAATACTTGAAAAAACTCCCAGGCATATAGAAAAGAAGAGCTGCTATTTCCCTGTGAAGTCGAAGGTAGAAGCCTGTAAGAAACAAAGTCGTTCTTTGGCTCTGCCTGTGATTGCAATTCTTATGCTCCTAAATTTAAAAATTAATTTATTGCCACTGCCAGCAGGATGCCTATTTGCCGTTTGTCAGGAAAAATGTTCATTACCAGGAGCAGCTTTTTAGATGCAAATCTAATTCCCAGAGAATCGCTTCGAATTTCTGTGCTAATGATACTAATGCAAGTTTCTCCCAACTACTACTTTCTGCTTGGGCTAATACCCTTCAGCTCTGAAGTTTATCACCAGCCTAATGACAACCTGGAAATCCCAACTCTCTCTCAAAGGGATGATAAATGTTATCTGCCAATCTCTTCCACTGAATAAACTCACTTTGATCTGCATTAATCACATTTGGCAGAAGCTGTTCAAGCCTGCTAGCAGCAATCTTGGTGAACAGCTTGGCATTATTGCTTAATAATGAAGTGGAACAGTATTAAAAACACACACACAACCTGAAGGATCCTTCTTTCTCTCATCCCAAAGTCAATGATACAAGCATCCCATTAAATGAATAGAGCTGAAATAGAATCTGACTACCCATTTTCCTGAAGAAACAGTTGTGTTTTAAGTTATGGCATACCACCCTCATTTGCTTTGCTCTTCTTCTTCTTCTTCTTCTTCTTCTTCTTCTTCTTCTTCTTCTTCTTTTTTAAAAAAAAGCTGGAATAATCTGCCTTTCTGTGTGAAAGCACAAAATATCAAATAGATGAAAACATGAACTATAAAAACCTACATGTCATTGTTGAATACCTCAAAGTCAGCATTTATGACTGCAACTCGCTTTCTATTGAAGTCAATGGAGCTTTGCAATTGGTTCACATTTTTCAGACAAGTTATTATGCATCCCAATGGGGCAGGGATCGATGCTGTAAACTAAGCAGTGCCACCTGGAGTCAAAATTCTCTCTGTGCCTCTCTCTTCTAAATGCACACACACATATGCACTGGCTGAAGCAACTCATTTGCAGGGCAGCCAGGCCTTTCTAAACCTTTGACTAGGACATTCTCCAGTGAAAGCTTCGCTGAAATGAATGAGGGCAGAACAAGAGCATAACTGAACTCATGCGAGCTCATGCAGTTTCCCTTGACGGGGCTTGTGCAAGATTCATTTCTGGTGGATTGTGCCCTAAATCAGTATGGATGGGCCTCCTGCTCTTCAGGCAAAAGCATCTTCCAACGCTCACAGAAATGAATTCAATTACCTTTAAATTAAATGGTCCACATACAGACTCTACTTATATTAATTAACCTCTGTCTTTAGAGTCCACAGGGGTTTAGTGATGGATTAGTTTTGTACTGTGCCTCCATTCAAGTGTGCATTTTCTCTCTCTCTTAAGATTAGTATTGCAAAGGCTCGTATGTGTGCTCCATCTTACGCATGGTAGGAGTCCTACCTGATTCAATGACAACTGCTCAAAATGTAGCCTACTTGTAAGTACCTGAGGAACAAATTGCTGAGCTGTATGTTATCAAGAAAGGACACCTATTACACCTATTAAGAACTCACATTGTACAATGGTATTCAATTGCATAATAAATGGCTCCTGGCTAAAGATTATTCTCAGAGCACGTAGCATCAGGAAGCAAATATTTTGTTGAAGTACCTGGAAATGCTTCTGGTTTCTTTCCACCCTCTTCCAGCCCCTGCACCCACTGGATTTGTTCTAGAGGGTCCCTGAGCACATTTTGCCTGGGCACAGGGGGTTGCATACAAGGCAGGATGAGAGGATTGCTGAGCGTAAATCAAATTGGCCTGCAAAAAGGCTAGTTGAGGTGAGGAACTTTAATGTAATTGCTTTGTTTGGTTTATGCAGTGGGGACAGGGAGTTGTACTCACCACATTAAAAGTATGAGGTGGCCCAGGGGTCTGGGTTTTTTTTTTGGAGGGGAAAATAATTTTGGACACATCTACAGTGGCACATGGCTCTTCTCACGAAGATTTCCCTTTCCACCTTTAACAGCTTTCAGGATTCAAACATGAAGGCAAGAAGGCATTAGCACCTTGAACATCAATTCCAAAGGATCGTGAGCCATTTCATTTAAACTGTTTTCAGTTCTGTGCATCCTAAGGGCACTGAAGACATTTTAAAATTCCTCATGTAGAGATTATATATGTCAATTTTCATTCTGACACGACAAATTGTTTTAATTTTATATAGAACAGAACTTAATAATGAGAGCCAGCATGATGTAGTGGTTACAGAGTTGGCCTAGGACCTGGGTGCAAATCCCCACTCAGACATGAAGTTCACTGGGTGAGCTTGGACCAATCACTGTGTCATAGCCTAACCTTCTTCACAGGGTTATTGTGATGATAAAGGGGGCGGAAGAGAAGACTAAGTATGCTGCCTTGAGCTCCTCAGAAGAAAGGTGGGGTATTAATGTAATAAATAATAACAATAAATGTAAATACCTTTCCAAAGTTTGTAACATTAGACTCCAAAAAAGTGATCTGTCTTAACTATGTAAAATTCCTGACACACGCAAAGTGGTTGTTAGGCAACCACCAGAATTGTTGAGCTTTTTTTTGGGGGGGGACCTAAATAGTGATTGCCCCCAATGCAATTTTTACACCTGAAAACCAGAACATGTCAGGAATTTTCCTGATCTATGGCAAGCCTATGTATATTAATTGATTTCCTTTTATTCTTTTATGGATTCAGAATAGAGTACGAATCGGAAGATCCTATGACGTGACACCTAACCCCACTTAAGGACAAGAGGTGTTCTGTATCTCCCCTTCAGCATTGTGCTCAGACTCAGTGCACATGCAACCTGTGATTAGATGCGGGAATGAAGCCAAAAGCTCTAATCCCAAATATATACTGGGAAGTAAACTCAAGTGACATTAATAGAACTTAACTCCAAGTAAATATATTTAAGATGGAAACTTTTTTCTAGCAAAGGATCAGTGATTTACTACAATTCAGAGGCTGTAGGCAAGAGCTTTACAATCTGTTGATACAAGTAAAGCAACAACATGAAACATACATTTCCCACAGTGTATTGTCCAATTTAAATTACTTCTGAGCCACAGAACTGTAAAAGACTCCCAGATTGGTAAGGGGAAGGAAATAATGTCTCATTACAACTATTTCTCCCCTTTCACTCTCACGTTGAAAGTTCAGTTAAACAAAACTATTAGCAGGCAGAAAGCCTACTGGATGTTTGTGAGGCAATGCTGCTAACCTATTTGTGTAGGGGCTTAAGCAAACGTCCCCTCCCCAACCTCCTATGATTTTGACCATGCAGGTTTTTAGGATAATTGATTATGATTGTTTACTAATGGGTCCTTGGATGGCTTTTAAAGAGGATTAGACATATTCATGGTTACTAGCCATGATGGCCATGTTCTACCTCCTCTAAATACCAAAGGGACGTGGGTGGTGCTGTGCTATAAACCACCAAGCCTCTTGGGCCTGCCGATCAGAAGGTCGGCAGTTCAAATCCCCACAGTGGGGTGAGCTCCCGTTGCTCTGTCCCACCACCTGCTAACCAAGCAGTTCAAAAGCACGCCAGTGCAAGTAGATAAATAGATACCACTGTGATGGGTGTTAGGATATTTCCGTTCCACCTTAAAAGGGAGCAGGATGTTTGTGTCACAGCCTGAGTATTTCCTGTCACACAGGATGTTTCTGTTGTCTGTTCCTTTCGTTTTCTTCTTGTTGCCTGAGCAGCCGGAGCAGGCGGTCATGGTTTCTTTGTACTGACCAACGCTGAATAAACTGTAAATATGCTCTCCTGCTGTGCATCTTTTGCTGTGTGAATTCTGCTGATAGAGTGTGCACAAGTCCAAGAATGTGGCTATCTTTTCTTGAGGCTTCGTGCCGCTGATTGCTGATATTGCCTGACTACGGGAGGTCGATGGATCGTCCGGCACCGAGCTTGGGGGCTCAGATGGACTTTATCTCCCTGGCAGTATCCCAACAATGGGAAGGTAAATGGCGTTTCCGTGTGCTCTAATTTCTGTCACGCCGTTCCATTGCACCAGAAGCAGTTTAGTCATGCTGACCACATGACCCGGAAAGCTGTCTGTAGACAAACACTAGCTCCCTTGGCCTGAAAGTGAGATAAGTGCCACAACCCCATAGTCGCCTTTGACTGGACTTAACCGTCCAGGGGTCCTTTACCTTTTACCTTTAGCTTTGCCTTGCTTGAAATCACAGGTGGCTCGAGTGCCATTGCATAGGCATTTGGTTGGCCACTGTAAGAACAGGATTCTGGGTTAGATGGGTCATTGACCAGGCCCAACTTATGTTTCTTTGGGTGCCCAAACTAGACTACTGTGTGTGATTACTGTTTTGTCACATCTAAAGGGTACATGTAATTCCCTACTTCCCCTCTGTGTGAAATTCATATCAATGGTCTGATTCTCTGCACTCACTTTATGCACACACATAAAGTCCCTCAACTAAGGCAATGGATACTTCAGCTTCACAGAATATTAGTTCTGATGGGCATGTGCTAAATGTCCCAAGTTGCCAAGTGTCACTACTAGCTGTGCTGCTAGTAGTGAAAGGACTCGGAAGATAGGCTCATGATATAAATCTGCATGTGCTAATTCATATGTACAGATGTCTCTGGAAAATTATGGTGGTAGGGGGCACAATGCTTTGCAGTGCTCCCAGATGCTCTATAAGGAAAGTTGTTTTTTGTTGTTGTTTTTCAAAAGTCAGGGAGGGATCTAGGCCATGCTGCAAAAAACCCCAGGGCTTTGCCTCCCTGGGGCCCCCTTACAATGCCCCTCCCTGCTCCCCTTTCTCAGCCTCACATTTTCACCAAGTTTCCATTTGTGATTCCTTAGTCTGCAAGTTTGGCAAAATTTATGCTTTTCTGCTACAGTTGCAAGTTAGGTATACCAATTTTAAAGGTATTTTTTTTCAGATGATCTATCCTCATAGCTGAGTACCTAAATTTCACTATCACTCATTCTTACTTTTGTGTGTGTGAATATATTATATCATAACAGACCATGGTCTTATTTCTAAGTCATGTTGCACAATGATTGACATGGCTGTTATTTTGAAATGGAATTATGTATCCTAAGGAGAAGTCTAGGTCAATTTATCACAGTGTCTTTGCGCCTATCGTAAGTTATTGAACTCCTGTGATAAATCAATCTGATATAATTTACAAGATAGAAGATGAAAAAATTTAAATTAATCAAAAGCTGAAATAGCAACTTGATTCAAAGCTGCCTTCCCCAGGTGATAACTTACTCTGTTATAAAGTATCTCTCACTGTGCTAACAATCCTAATTTTGCCTTTGGCATTCAATTATAATTTCAAAATTCACCTGGACATATAACCTCTGACACTTATTTAAGTTCATATACATGATACTATAATCCAATGCTAATAAGGACCAAGGCTTTTAATTATAATTCACAACGCAGCGATTCAAGCCTCTCCGAAAAGCTGTAACATCCGAAAAATACGTTTTCTCAAAAATCACTAGGTGATATTGCTCAAGGTGTGTGTTTTGCTTTTGAACTAGGTGTGTAAACAGAAGCATTCAGTCAGGTCTCAAAACCATGGTTCTTCCTGAATACAATTTCTAGTTTAATCACAGTTTTGAGATGAAAAATGTATTCAAAATAATTAGTTGACACGATTTTGTTAATGAAACCCACTTTACAAAATGTAAGTACTTTGCCATTTATTTTTTTCATGTATCCTTTAAAAATAAATGCGTAATCCAGAGTATTTCACCACTAGAATTTCAGCAGATGTGCACAACCACTATACAGCTTTGTTTTGCTGTTGAACAGGTTTGCTTTTTTTTCTGAGAAAGAATTATGTAGCTAAGGTAGCAGACTGAATAGAGGTAAGTTCAAGAGTTTGGTCCTGTTTTCTGAGTACAAGTTTTAAAGGGGGGTAAAGTTTTCCTACAAAGGAAAAATCACATTTCTGAAAGATTTTTTAAATTTTATATTCCACAAACAATAGAAATATTCAATCTGCTGGATGTTAAACTACTAGTTATTTAAGTATGGGTTTCCCCCCATGATGACAATACAATTGCAATCTTACACACACCTATCTGGAAGTAAGTCCCATTGAACTCATCTAAGTAGAAATGTATAGGAGTGCACTGTACAATATGTAAACTATGCCTACTCCATTATTATTATTATTATTATTATTATTATTATTATTATTATTAAAAAACATATTTCAAATAACACCTGAAGAAGAATAGGTTGAATATCTATAGTGCAGTGAACTAAGGCAAAATTCACACCACAACTTCACCCAAGGAATCCTGGGAAATATTAATTTATTCAGGGTGCTGAGAATTGTTAGGCAACCCCTATTCCCCTCACAGAGCTATGATATCCCAAATGGCTGAACAACCCACCCTTCTTTTCAGAGATCTCTGGGAATTGTAGTTCTGTGAGGGAACAGGGGTCTTCTGAAAATTCTCAGCACTCGTCATTGGTAATGTGGCATTAATAATACTTTAAATGTATGGTGTGGATGTGACATAAATGTATTCATACAGTGTGCTACAGAGCATTTTCTACATACACATAGAGCTTCCCTTGTACCCAGATTATAATAATCCCAGAAGAGGTGTTTGTAATGGATGAATAGCACAGCAAAAGAGGCCACAGATTCAAAGGACATTTAAAGGACATGTCATCTCCAAATAATGTGTCTAGATCCAGCCTAGGACTGTTTTGGGGGAATCCATGTGCTTTTAATGTGTGGTGTGGATGTGACCTTTGTATCAGAAAAGCCTCCTGACTGCAAGAATGGGGTATGTTATCCCAAAAGATAGTGTTATCTTCTTCCATGAAGGAGGATACTAAATAGGAGATGAGCCTCTCTTGGGAACAGTTGTCATTCTAGCAAATTCTGCCACTGCAGTATGTAAGGCCACATAATCCTTGAAGTCCACTCCGGTGCTATGATTATATTGTGTTTGAAGTCAAGTATCTTCTAAATATCTGTCCTACAAGGATGTTTTTGCAAATGTCAAATCAGTAGGAATCAATTTCTTTTCACACAGCCGTTTGCTGGAGGCAATAATTTACAGGAGGGGGTGTCATTATTGAAGCAAACTGCTCCAAGTTTCAATCAAAATTTATGTCAGATAAGGGATAATCGTAGGAATCTGCTTGCATAAATCAGATCACTCAAAACTTTTTTAAAAGGTTAATGTAAACAGCATGCAACCATTTACTATTTTTATTTTGTTTTTAAAGATTAAGGGATTTATTTCCTTTCAGACTGGATTTGTGTTACTTAGAATTTTCTGCTGAAAAATATGGTTACCTGCCAGCAGCGTAGGCTCCAAAATTCTATTGCTTAGCCACTGTCAAACCTTGACAGAATTTAAGCCATCTAGCTCTTTTCCTACTTTTAAACACACTTCAATATCCTAGTTCAGCAAGAGTGTGAAAAATTAGCAGTGCAAACAGGTTTTTGCCCCTATACAGTGAAACCACCAAAATGCATTTATTCATCACATTTGCATGCCATTGCTTTTCAGATAGGCATAGATGCAGATAAAATTGGGATAATCTCCTAACCTGCTCAGAACCTACATTCATCATCTGAGACCCTTCTTTGTGTGTTATTGTATTGCCAATGGGGCAATGGTCCATTTCGATTCAGGTAGGCAAGAGAGAACAGCAGATTTGCTCTTTAACAGAGTTTATTTACATAGGGTTGCCATATTTCAAAAAGTAAAAACCAGGACACCTCCAAAATTGTTGAGCTGATGTCAGTTCTGCCTTTGAAATATGGAAAAAGCTGGACGTATGGCAACCCTAATTTATAGGATGAGGATACAAAGAACAAAAGCAAAGCAAAAGCAGATGCCGCTCTCTGTTGACTAGAGTCAGTACAGACTCCAGACAGCCAAGGTACTGCTCTTGTGCCATCCTAAGGTCTATTCTTCCCAAGCAGAAATGTTATTGGGGTCATTGACTCAGGCTGATGAAACTAACTGAGGCACTAACCACCTGTCCCAGTATTTGGGGTTCCTATCAGAAATATGTACATACATATTTCAAAATATGTGCACATGTGATCACTGTGACAGGTGTCACAGGTGGTCAGTCATTTCACAATGTGCCAGACATGGCCCAGATCCACTCAGCATTAATATTCACTGCTTGAAAGGAAAGCATTGACCAAGAATCTGACTAAGCAGAAAATGCATGCATGAGGTTTGATCTAGTAGTTCTGTTGTGCATTAACTCCCACTGATTAGCTGACACATTTATGTGTATTAGCGCTTTTATTGTAAATATGCCTAAGAGGGGATGGCAGGAGTATCTCTCAAAAGGGAAATAAATAAACATAGGAGGCAGATCTGGGACATTGATTTGTTGTAGTTATTGTCTTGCTGAGAGTTTGTTAATTCTTGCTAAGCAAATACTGTTTTTCTTTTGAGGAAAATGACTGCAGTAGCTTCCTGCAGTGATCTGAGCAGCCTTTAAAGTGATTGAGATTTCCTTCCACAAAGCACATACGCAGGCTTACTTAGAGGCAAAATAAAGATTCCACACTGTCATTTAAAATAAAGTATTATCAGACAGCGATTACGGTTAATGCAATTTCTCAAAGGGTACTCCTGATCCAATTAAAACTAATGCAGTATAGCCTGCAACAGTAAACAGGAAGACCTGTGGGAACACTCAGATCACATTAGGACATCTTGAACTATTAGGAAAGAGTTGATAACTAGTAAAGGACTGCTTAACTAATGTTGAAAGCATTGTCTCTGATCAATAAGAAATTCAAGAATATTAAACCATCTTATTGGTGATTTAAGTTATTCTGCATTTGTTTTAGATGTGATAATCAATATACTTCTGCAACAATGTTGCTATTTAATAGAAATATGAATGGGAAAGGTTCATGAATTGTCATAGGTTAAATCTTCTAGACTAAACTCTTCTGAGTACATATTGAAACATATTGGGCTGATTCAGACTTTCCCTTTGAGCTCCAGCCTGCCCATTGCTGCTAGGCACCTACCTCGGTTACAATGGAGATGTTGACTGTGCCATCCTAAACACACATACTAGGAAGTAAGTCCTGTTAAGCACAATAGGATTTACCTGAGTAGACCTGCACTGAAATGTGCCACGTGTTTGTTAATGATCCTTTCAATATCCTGAACCAATACCAGTGTTTCGTATTGTGCAAAATGTCCACTCTTGGAACTACGATTTGTAAATATTGAGTCTGTATCAACATGTTAGTTATAATATTTTCTACCATTACAAATTTCTGTGTTAATATTTTGATTTCCTAGTTTAGTTTGCAGAGGCTCACTGTGGACTGGTTGCTATGGTGTGCCCCTGCTGAACCCCACATCTCACAGATAAACACTCATGCTTTGTCTTCCTAAAATAAGGGTTATCACTGCATGAACTTTCCGGTCCGTTCCCTTTCCTCCTACAGCCTCTCTTGATGGCAGGAACCAAAGAGTTGTATCTGTAATAGACACATGGAAGGGAATTTTGTTGTTGTTGTTGTTTAGTCGTTTAGTCGTGTCCGACTCTTCGTGACCCCATGGACCAGAGAACGCCAGGCACCTCTGTCCTCCACTGCCTCCCGCAGTTTGGTCAAACTCATGCTATAAATTGAACTTTGTGGCAGCAGCTATTTTGAGGTGTGTTTTTTTTTAAAGTAAACTGTAAACATAGAATAATGTTAAATTTCCTTGTTCAATTCTTCAGTATCGTTTGGCATCACTTTGCAAAGTTTGTGGCAGCAACGTTTATTATGTA
This sequence comes from Podarcis raffonei, assembly GCF_027172205.1. Lineage (NCBI taxonomy): Eukaryota > Metazoa > Chordata > Lepidosauria > Squamata > Lacertidae > Podarcis > Podarcis raffonei. The sequence goes on along the minus strand of NC_070605.1, from coordinate 43,939,220 downwards.
CATCATTTTTCTTTGCCAGGAAAAAAAAGTTCTTTCTTATCTACTTTACTCATCTATTCTCTCCAAAGCAAAATATATCATCCAACAGCTTCCTTGTACTTTCTCAGCAACTCTACATCTGCTTAGAGCTCACTTTACAACCAATATGGTATGAAGCACCAGGATACTAGAATTAAATGGACTATATGCTGTTTCATTGTCATTTGGTATGATTTAAATCAATCCATGCTGTTAATGAAAACTCCTTTTCTCTTTTAATTTTGCATGCTTTTCAGGAATAATGCTGCACATAAAAAGCTACCAATTGTCTTTTAAATTAAGTGATGCCTTTATATACATTAGCTCTTATTCCTCCCACTTCTCTTTAAGCTCTCAAAGAGCAAGATTTATTGTGGCCTGTCAAGGAGTTGAAGAGCCTTCTAAAATATGCATAAAGGAAGGCTGGGCTCTCCTCTGGCTGAGAGCTAACAGCTTGAGGACTCTGCAGTTGAAGAAGAGAGATTTCCTAGGCCTGCTGCCAGGCTCTTGAGATCTTTTCAGGATGCTCCCAGCATCCCCACTCCTTCTTTTAGTGTTGAAAATGCTTTCCAAATAGTATTATAGTCATGGTCACAGCACTATTCTCAGATGCACCATTATTGTTTTTGCGTGTTACATCTGGAATATGGAAGCTGAAAACAATGACTGTTTAGATCTATTTATTTAAATAGACATGGCCCACACTTGCCATAATGAGGGTTGAATCATACAAACTATAAATGCTATTTTTCTAACTTTTAATGCCCCTTTCAGTCCAAATGTGTAGCTTTCTTAGTCCATTCTTTAAAGTAATGGGCTGATTTGCAATGAGATCTCCTCGCCCCCACATTCCAGTCCTCCTCACTGGCTCAGCCCCACTTTCTATGAATAAGAAGTCAGATTCATCTCTGTAGCCTCTTCCTTATTTCTCCTAATAGACACATTTTCTTCTTCTATCAATTTAGTAGGTAATGAAATATATGAGAGAGAAACTTGATAGTGCCAACCAAAGGAAGTCATTTCCCAGACTGATGTTCCTCTGGGTTCCTTTCAGGTTTATGGTTCTTTCTACTTCCCCATGGCATTTCAAATGACTCATGCTGGCCTCTTAAAGACTTGCAGCATTACCCAACTGGTAATCTGCAGATCTCAGCCTCACACTGAGGCAACAGTTACTGTGCTCCCTCATCCTCAAATGTCTTATCACCACAAATGTCTCATCACCTCAGTGATCCATTTGGTATAAAGCAAACAACTAAAAATCCCCCAGGATGTACTGTGTGACTTCGTATGACTTAATGTGAGTCACAGTTCATCCCTTGAATCTTTCCTCAATACAAAAGATGATCCCCATAACCTGAAAATCAATCCTTCCATTGATTAACTCTGAGTAGATGTGAGCAATCTTCCAGCAGACCTTCAGACTCTATTTCCCTTTCATAAGGAAGTAGAAGAATATAGACTTCCATCCACATTAGCCAGCCTATAAGATACTAATTTCCCAGCCAAAGTGACAAGGCAGCGCCCACAGCTACAACAATTATTTGGCTTGTTTCAGTGTTCAGGTAGAGATGAAGAAAGTGCTGTTGCACTCAGATTCTCCTTGCAGGCTTCCCATGGGCATCTGGCTAGCACTGTGAGAACAGATGAGCCATTGGTCTGATCTAGTATGGATCTTATATGCTTTGCTGGGAGGTATGCACAGAACACTTAAGTTCAAGGCAAATATCTCACCCAGAGGCTCAGACTGAGTTGGAACAACAGTTCAATTATGGGCCAATTCATGCAACACTTTTGATTGTTGCCAGAATTACCAATCACATTTTGCCCCAAAATGGGAAGAGGGGGGTGCTCCCTCTTGAATTAAACACCTGATAAAGTTTGAGGGAACCCAAAGCCATTTTCAGTATGACTTCTAAATGTGTTTTGAGTAGCAGTCGTAAATAGATAATCACAGACACAGATTGCATTTTGTGCCGCTTTCCATGTAGGAAAAGTTTTGGTGACATGCAGCATGTGATTTTGTGCTCACACTACCAATATACCATGAACACATTTCAAAGTTAAACTGAAAGCAAGCACTGAATTTGTACAAATACTCCTTTAGGATGTGCTTAGAATAATAGGAAATTGCCAAATATGAATTCTTTGGGGTTTGGGGGTTTTTTTTGGTTTGTTTTGCAGCTTGTCCATTGTCTATGGCATTAAGAGTCGATCAGGTATATGAAGACGAGCAGCAAAGGCAGTCTTCAGGGAATGTGCAGGCGACCTTGGAACGGACAGCTCACGGAAGAACCCCGACCAGACCTAAGAGGAGGCGTGTAGTGGTGATAGGGGATTCCCTACTGAGGGGAACAGAAGCAGTGATCTGTGGGCCTGACAAGATGTCTCGGGAAGTGTGCTGTCTCCCCGGGGCTAAGATCCAAGATGTAACTGAACGACTGCAAGGAATCATAAAACCCACTGACAAATACCCCTTCCTCTTGGTTCATGTGGGAACCAATGACACTGCAAGCAATAGCCTCCAGAAGATCAAAAGAGATTACGAGGCTCTGGGCAGGAAATTGAAGCAATTAAATGCACAAATTGTCATCTCATCTGTCCTCCCAGTTGAACGACGTGGCCCAGGGAGAGAGGGAAAAATAGTGGAAGTGAACAACTGGCTTCGCAAATGGTGTAAACAGGAACGGTTTGGATTCTTAGATCACGGAATGCAGTTTCTTGAAGATGGACTTCTGGCAAGCGATGGGCTGCACCTCACAACGGTTGGTAGGAATGTTTTTGCAAAAAATCTCAGAAACCTCATCAGGAGGGCTTTAAACTGACTAATGTGGGGGAGGGAGACAGTGCTCCTGAAGGTAGGAGTCTATCAATTGATGAAGATGATCATCCAAATGTCATAGACCGAATAGAGCAAACAGCACGCAGACCTAATGGTGGGAGGAAAAAATCCTTAAATAAGAGACACGGGGGAATGATTAATGGACTTCAATGTCTGTACACTAATGCGCAAAGTATGGGAAATAAACAAGATGAGCTTGAGCTCTTGGTACAGCAAACTAAATATGACATAATAGGCATCACTGAAACCTGGTGGGATAAGTCCCACGATTGGAATGTAATAATGGAGGGATACAATCTATTTCAGAGAAACAGACCAGACAAGAAAGGAGGAGGAGTGGCGTTATATGTCAGGGATGTGTATACCTGTGAAGAGATCCAAGATTTAGAACCTCAAAGCCAAAGTGAGAGCATTTGGGTCAAAATTAAGGGAGAGAAGAATAACAGTGACCTCATTGTGGGAGTTTACTATAGATCCCCAAGCCAAACGGAGGACATAGATGATGCCTTCCTGGAACAGATGGCCAAGCATGCAAAAGGAAGGGAGATAGTAGTAATGGGGGACTTCAATTACCCGGATATTTGTTGGATGTCAAACTCAGCCAAGAGCATAAGGTCAAACAGATTCCTCACTGGCCTTGCAGACAACTTCATTGTCCAGAAAGTGGGAGAAGCTACAAGAGGAACAGCCATTTTAGATCTGGTCCTAACCAATGTTGATGACCTGGTTAGTGGGGTAGAAGTGGAAGGATCATTAGGCGCGAGTGATCATGCTCTTCTGAAGTTTACTATACAGCGGAAAGGAGCAGCCAAGCATACTAGGACTCAATTTCTCGACTTTAAGAAAGCCGACTTCATAAAACTTAGGGAAGTGCTGGGTGAGATCCCATGGACAGTAATACTAAAAGGAAAGGGAGTTCATGATGGCTGGGAGTTTGTTAAGAGGGAGATAGTAAAAGCACAACTTCAGGCAATACCAATGAGACGGAAACATGGAAGGTGCCTAAAGAAGCCAGGGTGGCTATCTAAAGAACTTTTAACTGAGTTAAGATTAAAAAAGGATGTGTACAAAAAATGGAAAAGGGGGGAAACCACCAAAGAGGAATTCAAACAAATAGCCAGCACGTGTAGACACAAAGTCAGAAAAGCTAAAGCACAGAATGAACTCAGGCTTGCTAGAGAGGTTAAAAGCAACAAAAAAGGCTTTTATGGGTATGTTCGTAGCAAAAGGAAGAACAAGGAAACAGTGGGGTCACTCAGAGGAGAAGATGGTGAAATGCAAACAGGGGACACAGAAAGGGCTGAACTCCTCAATGCCTTCTTTGCCTCAGTCTTCTCCGATAAAGAAAACAATGCCCAACCTGAAGAATTTGGAGCAAATGATTCAGCAGAGGAAACACAGCCCAGAATAACTAAGGAGATAGTACAAGAATACTTGGCTAGTCTAGATGTATTCAAGTCTCCAGGGCCAGATGAACTGCATCCAAGAGTATTAAAAGAACTGGCAGATGTGATTTCAGAACCACTGGCAGTCATCTTTGAGAATTCCTGGAGAACAGGCGAAGTCCCGGCAGACTGGAGGAGGGCAAATGTTGTCCCTATTTTCAAAAAGGGGAAAAGAGAGGACCCAAATAATTACCGCCCAGTCAGTCTGACATCAATACCAGGGAAGATTCTGGAGCAGATCATTAAGCAAACAGTCTGTGAGCACCTGGAAAGGAATGCTGTGATCACCAATAGTCAGCATGGATTTCTGAAAAATAAGTCATGTCAGACTAACCTGATCTCGTTTTTTGACAGAATTACAAGCCTGGTAGATGAAGGGAACGCAGTGGATGTAGCCTACCTTGATTTCAGCAAGGCATTTGACAAGGTGCCCCATGATATTCTTGTAAAGAAGCTGGTAAAATGCGGTCTTGACTATGCTACCACTCAGTGGATTTGTAACTGGCTGACTGACCGAACCCAAAGGGTGCTCATCAATGGTTCCTCTTCATCCTGGAGAAGAGTGACTAGTGGGGTGCCACAGGGTTCTGTCTTGGGCCCGGTCTTATTCAACATCTTTATCAACGACTTGGATGATGGACTCAAGGGCATCCTGATCAAATTTGCAGATGACACCAAACTGGGAGGGGTGGCTAACACCCCAGAGGACAGGAACACACTTCAAAACGACCTTGACAGATTAGAGAACTGGGCCAAAACAAACAAGATGAATTTTAACAGGGAGAAATGTAAAGTATTGCACTTGGGCAAAAAAAATGAGAGGCACAAATACAAGATGGGTGACACCTGGCTTGAGAGCACTACATGTGAAAAGGATCTAGGAGTCTTGGTTGACCACAAACTTGACATGAGCCAACAGTGTGACGCGGCAGCTAAAAAAGCCAATGCAATTCTGGGCTGCATCAATAGGAGTATAGCATCTAGATCAAGGGAAGTAATAGTGCCACTGTATTCTGCTCTGGTCAGACCTCACCTGGAGTACTGTGTCCAGTTCTGGGCACCACAGTTCAAGAAGGACATTGACAAACTGGAACGTGTCCAGAGGAGGGCAACCAAAATGGTCAAAGGCCTGGAAACGATGCCTTATGAGGAACGGCTAAGGGAGCTGGGCATGTTTAGCCTGGAGAAGAGGAGGTTAAGGGGTGATATGATAGCCATGTTCAAATATATAAAAGGATGTCACATAGAGGAGGGAGAAAGGTTGTTTTCTGCTGCTCCAGAGAAGCGGACACGGAGCAATGGATCCAAACTACAAGAAAGAAGATTCCACCTAAACATTAGGAAGAACTTCCTGACAGTAAGAGCTGTTCGACAGTGGAATTTGCTGCCAAGGAGTGTGGTGGAGTCTCCTTCTTTGGAGGTCTTTAAGCAGAGGCTTGACAACCATATGTCAGGAGTGCTCTGATGGTGTTTCCTGCTTGGCAGGGGGTTGGACTCGATGGCCCTTGTGGTCTCTTCCAACTCTATGATTCTATGATTCTATGATTCTAAGAGCCTTTCTACAGATCAATGTGTAGTCTGTGGCTAGCAGGAACACTTGTCTTTTCTTTCACAGCCATTTCTAAAAACAAAATGAAATCTTCCCTAGGTGCATGTCTGTTTGGATAAAATTAAGGTTTCTAGCACATAGCACATTCATGCTGCATGGTGTTAAGGAAGGGGGGAAAGAGGACAAAAACGTCCAAAGAGGAAAGAACTGCCACTCCATGACAGCAGCAGTAACTATGACACCAAGGCAAGCAACCGCGTTGCACACAGCAGTCACTGCAGCACTGTTTGAAGAAGGTGTCACATCCTCCCACATTAAGAAATTGCAAGTTTAGTGCTTAGAAAATGTGATGTGACCTTAGCTCAACAGAAGGAAAGTTGTTAGGTCTGTCTAGAAGAAGATGAGAATCAAATATGTATTTATTGCTGATAAACTGATCGTGCAGAGAGGACTCGAGTAATTACCAGCAAGTGCACATAAAGTGGTTGTAAATGCTAAAGTAGTCATCAGGATCCCAGCAGAGAGTGGTAATAAACTTACTCAAAATATGCTCCCTTTTAAATTGACTTTGCACACACAATGAAAATAGTTTCAGCACATCTGCTGTCGCCAGGCATGTTGAGGGAAACCACTTTGCTTATTCAAAGGAGGCGAGTACTCTGTACATTTTAAAACAGTGTTGAAACATTAAATGCGCTTTGAATTAATAAATGGCACCGAGGGTGTGTTTAATTAATGAATTGCACCAAGTGAATAGACCTTTAAGGTGGCATGCATTATTAAAGCTATTTTCCAAACCAAAGTTGGGATATGCAAGTGCATGGCTAAGGCAAGATAAACAGGATGTAGAGTGGCATTCGTCTTCATATTCTATATTCAAATCGCAGTCAAAAGTTGTAGCTTTAATTTTATTGGAATTCAGCAAGAAGAAGGAGAAGTTTGAAATAACCATTCAAGTTAACTGAGAGTATAAATGAAATGTGATAATTTCATCTCATCACATCACAATTAAACAGTAGATATTTCCATCAGGCTAAGTATAAAATAACCTAAAAGTGCTACCCAAACTAGATCAATCAATGAAGGAAATAAAATATCACTGTTGCCAGCCCCTTATTTTTGTAAGTTTTCTGATAAGTCATCCCAGTGAAAAGGAATTACTCTCCTATATATAACCATTAGCATAATCAAGGCACACTTCATGTAAGTCAGAATACTCAAATTTAAGATGATGGACTTCCTGATCTTATTCCTTACTTTGGCTGCATTGACACAAGCAGAAGCTGGCTCTGCAGCAATGAAAGCAGCAGTCTATAGGGTAAAAATCCTAACACAATTGTCAAATCCTACTACTACTATAGAGACTAGACTTCTCAAAAAAACATTGAGGGATTCAAATTTTCACCCAAAGCTCTGCTGTTATATCCAACCCCTCCATACTTTGAAATGCCCTCCTATGGGATGTTGCTTCATCCTGCAGAGCTCTGGAGCACAAATGACAGCTGTTGCTCCAGAAAAGGAGGTAGAACATTCCCCCTTCTAACCTTGCAGATCTAAGTCCTATATGCTCCTGTTATACAGTAACAGAGCCTTGAACTGCACTGTTAGTCTAACTGCACTTGATTGTAAGTGTTGTGTGGATTGTGGCCTTGGTTTGCTATTTATCCACTGTTGAACTCAGAACATGTTGTAAATAGAACTTGGCTCAATGCTATATGTAATCCTTAAATCACACAGACCTAATTCTTTCAGCTATAAGTTGTGAAATTGATTTATTACTTATTATTAAATATTTAATTATAGATGTTACTGCATGACGACTTTTTGTTAGCATTTTAAAAAAACCCACTGAGTTGATAGCTCAGAGTTGCCCGTTTTTACTTCTCTCTCTCTTTTTACATTTGTGCTCCATATATTATTAAGCTTCCCTGACTTTATTAAAATGATATTTCAATGCACTGGGAAACTCATGTTTTGATAGCTGCCTAAGCTATTTACTTTAGGATATATCTATCCTAAAGCGTACATATTCTAAAGAGTGCAGAAGACTACCCTTTATCAGGACAGTGTGCCTCAAAAGTTGGAATATCTGCTGAGATCATAGTCAAAAGTCATGTGAAGCTGCCTTATTCTGAATCAGATCATTGATCCATCTAGCTGAGGACTGCTTATTTCAGCTGACAATAGCTCTCCAGGTTCTAAAGAAGGGTTTCCACAACTCTTTTGGAGAAGGTAAGGACCATTCTGCATGAAAGAAATGTGTTCTAGCAGTAGCAACCGGTGTGGTGTGCTGTGCTGTGGTAGAGTCACCCTCTTTCTGACCAGCATCACAAATGGGGAAAAGGTGGGACAGGGTGGGTGGCAAGGCTGGGGCTGTGCAGGTGCATCAGTAGGAATACTGGATAGGCTCTGCTGGTGCATCTGCACAGTCCCACCCTTTGTCTTCCCTCCTCCTCCATGCTCTCATTCGTCTCTTCATGCTCCCAGAGAGCTACAGAGAGAATTATTCACTTCTATCCAAGGAGTGAAAATTGCCTCACCCTGCTCCTTCTTTCATGAGGAAGCCAAGATTTCAGCTGAAGGAGGAAGCACCTTCATCTCCTGGACAATAATAGAATAGTGGAGTTGGAAGGGGCCTTGAGGGTCATCTAGTCCAACCCCCTGCAATGCAGGAATCTCACTAGATCACACATGAAAGGGGGCCATCCAACCTTGTGGGAGTCTGCTCCAATGTAGAACAGCTCTCACTGTCAGAAAGTTCTTCTTGATGCTTTGTCAGAATCTCCTTTCTTGCAACTTGAATCCGTTGGTTCAGGTCCTAGCCTCTGGAGGAGGAGAAGGAGAAAGCAAGCATTACTAAAATCAAGATATTCTATGTCCACAGCATTCCCCTGATCAACCAAGCTTGTAACTTGTAACTCTTTTTTTTTTTTTAAAGGAAATGAGCTTCATCTGGTATGACTTTTTCTGAGAAACCTATGCCAGGTATTAGTAATCACAGCTATCCTTTTCTACTCACAGACTGACTGTTTAATTATTTGTTCTAGGACCTTTCCTGGTACCCATATCAAGTTGGCTGGTCAGTAGTTACCTGGGTCTTCTTATTCCGCTTTTTGAAGATATGAACAACATTTGCCTGCTTCCTGATCTCCAAGAATTCCTGCCCATCTCACTAATCCAATGGCCTCTGCTCAGCACAAGCCCAGCTGCCCTTTCTTTGACAGGCTCAGTGGACCACAAAATGCCACTGCCAGTAAATTCTCTTGAAATTATTGCAGTCTAGCATCCCATTGCCACTGCAATTTTTCAGTTTTTCACACGGGGAGGGGTGTTTCACACAACTGGCTCCAGCTGTGTCATGAAGAAGTAAAATAATTACACGTGGGCTCAAATCTTAGAAATAAAGATGTGTTGCCAGCTGCAAGAGTCAGCTCTACAAGGTGTGACTTGCTATCAATTAAGGGTGCTATTATTGGGGTACAATGCAAGAGTCCTGTTACACCTTAATGCACCATGTTTGTTTATTGTACCTTGAGCTTTTATAGGCTAGAGCTTACTGCATCAGAAGTGTGAAGTGTTTTGGGAAACTGGCAGTCAGCTGTGGAAAAACAGTTTTGCACAGTGAGGCTAAAAGGCAATTACTGGGGTAAAGGGTCGATTGGTTGGATTCAAAACAAGGCAGCAGGTTTATAGTTACTATATTGTCTTGTATTTTCTCAATTTGAGCCAAATGTTTTTGAGAACCATCAGACATTAATGATAACCTGCAAGTACAAGAAGTGCATGCAGGCTGGACTTTTGTAGCTGAGTATATTGGTGTTGTCAAATTGGGAACTGGTTCATATTTCCCTTGGGGAAGAGTGTGTAATGCACCTACAGCAGGAGACATAAATCTTTCAGAGAGGTGATTTATAAATCACAGTTTTGGATACCATGTCTAAGCATGATTACAGGAAGCTTAATGTGTGCTTACTGTCTCTGTACATATTATTAATGCTCAAAGTTTCTCTCTGTATAATATTATAGGCCCTCGGAAACACCTTTATAGTTAAAGTATCACACATTTTCTGTTAAAACATGACATTTCTACTTATAAAATCAAGATAACTTGTCCTGTCTGTAGGAAATTTTAGATAGAAGCTCTCTTGAGTGAGGGGTAGAAGATCCCCAATTTTCATGGAAATCAGATTGAAAATCTCTGAGTTATAGCAGTTTAAAAAATGGAGGCTGATTTCCCCCCTCCCTTGACTATTTCCCAGATTTTGGAAACAAATGCAGCTCTTTGTAATAAGCACTGGTAAAACATCTGTAAAGGATGGTATGTTGGAATTTATTCATTGGGGAAAGATTAAATACAGTTGCTGTCCATTTCAACAGAGTTAAATAGTACAATTAAGGCATAAACCACACATTACACTTCAGCCCAGATGTTTCCTTCTTCTGTGCAAAGTGCTCATGTGAGTTCAAGGTAAATGCAAGTCTAGAAACATAGCTGGCAGGCAAAGATTCGGATGAAAAGGTATTGACAGGGGACAGGCTAAGTACTCCCTTTTCTCCTGTCCATGACAAGCCCTCCCAGGGGCACAGTGAAAAGGCGGTTTGGGGCTTCATTACCTGCAACTTCAGTGTAATTTGTAGCTTGTTCCAAAGCATTATACTGAAGTTGCTTGAGCATAAATGTTGCACATTCTGTTTCCTTTGATATACTTGTGTTAAATCTAAATCGGAAGCAGGGAACCTGTGGCCTCCAAACATTGTTGGATGACACAAGAAGAGCCCAGTGGGCAAACAGATATTGGGGCTGATGGGAGCTGAAATCCAACAACATCTGGGGAACGATAGATTCCCCAGCCATGATATAAATATTGATGACCATGTGCCACATTTTTCCTTACATCAAAACAATACCTGTGTTGAGTAATATTTGTGTGTAGAGCTGCCAGATTGCCTGGTAGGAGGATGCATGAGTCCAATAATTTCTTAGTAAATTGAGTTTGGAAATTATGTTTCATTGTAATGAGTCTCTGTATCTCAAATCATGCTTTAAATGCTGTTTACGTATATTTATATTTACGATTCAGTCTGCATATTTATCGGAATTGTCCAGGGAAAGACTCATTTTAGTTTTATGAAAAAGACTAATTGAAATAAGGGCTTTTAATTTTAGCAAACCATAGCTCCCTAGAAAATTGCAAATAGGTGCTTCCCCCCACCCAGACAGAACAATATTCCAACATACTTCTGTAGTTGATTCCCCCCCCTTTACATTTTAAATGTAAATTACCATAGCTATTATATTGCCTAATGTTTTCAGATGCATGGTCCTTTCCAAATGAAATAGTGTTACATTCACCTGCTTTTCAGAATATGTGAGAGACATTGGGTGTATACAGGTGACTAGCTTACTATGGGGTTAATTTACCCACTTCTCTAATACAGTGGAACCTCGGGTTACATACACTTCAGGTTACATACACTTCAGGTTACAGACTCCGCTAACTCAGAAATAGTACCTCAGGTTAAGAACTTTGCTTCAGGATGAGAACAGAAATTGTGCTCCGGTGGCATGGCGGCAGCAGGAGGCCCCATTAGCTAAAGTGCTTTTCAGGTTAAGAACAGTTGCAGGTTAAGAACGGATCTCTGGAACGAATTAAGTTCTTAACCCAAGGTACCACTGTATATTAAACACCACCCACTCATCACACAACAAAGTTCAATTGCACTTATTCCCAGGTAAATGTACATATAAGGTGGGCATATGCCCTACATTTGCAGAGGACAGTCCCATACCACGTAAGTGTCCTATTTTGAGCAGAGGCCACAGTGGTTGGGGGGGTAGAGAGAGAGAAGTCCACTATTGGCACCGAGTCATCCACCCAGGGTGTTCCTGTACAGCTGCCATAGTGTGCACCCTCTAAGGAGGCCTCAGGTTGCCATGGCATGAGCTGGTGAAGGTATCAAAAAGTATTTCACTTTGGCTGTATCATTCCCACAGTGATTGCTGCATTTGCAGTAAGGTTCTCTTCCTTTTCTGAAGGTGGAAATCGGTTTCCTGTGTGAAGATTAATAAACATGATTGTTGGGAACAGCAATCTTTTATCTGCATTTCCCTACAAACCCACCCACCCCTTCCTCTGATGTGTCAGCTGTGGGTTTTTTTCTAAGCACAACATTTTAGCAACAGAAAGACAACAAAATGTTAAAGCTTCTTTGCAACAAGCGTCCTTCGTTGCTTAATAGGAATTTTTTTATGTATCAACCTCCAGTGGATTGTCACTATGTAATATTCTCCTTTCAAGTCCTTAAATCTCTGTATAGGATTATTACTCAATAGGCTTTATTGAAATATTTTTTGTAGGTTATACAGAAATACAACAGAATAGAAACGTATGGGGCAAGGAAAGCATTTTATTTCTCACTGTGTGGATGTATGAGAGTAAACAAATGCAGAAATAATAAATAAATTCCTTCACACCAAAGTATAAAGTACCTAAACCTAAAGAAAGTCCTTAACAAAGAAAAACAGGGTGAATGCTAATTTTAACACAAGCGAACAATCTAAACCTTCTGCGCTGCGGCATTATTCTCACAAGACCAGGAATGAAGAAACTGCTATAAAATAACTTATTTTCACAGCTGTATGATGACAAGAATTGCAGAGCATGCTAAAAAGAGCAAAATTAAACATGGTAATTAGACTTTCACTGTCACTGTAGCTTATGAAGACCTAAGAGAGAGGCACTAATGTTTTCTAAAAAGGGAAAAGCCTCAAAAAAGTGAGAAAAGATGAATAGGCACATTTGTTCATCATAGACCTCACCTGGGTACAAGGGAATGGTATGTGGATGCACGTTCTCTCTTTTGCTGCCTCTTGTGATACCGTGTGTTACTTTAAAACTTTTATGACTTCATTTCTGTAGGGAGAGAAAGAACATTCCTTTTAATAGCATACTGAGTGCCCCTATGCTGAGAGAAATGGGTTCAAAACAGCTGCAATAGGGAGGTGTGCACACCCTAGGGGGCAGGTGAGATCCTAATGTATGAAGAAGTATAAAAATCTAAAACCAACAAGGAATGCCTTCTCCCACAAAAAAAACCCCAATAGCCCAAAGAGGACTGCTCTGTGGACACCAGGTACCAGAGAATATTCAATGCCTATGTAAACAAAATCCAGGAAAACAGAGGGGTCTGTGACAGACTGAACTCCTAACAGGTCAACATTTTCATCCAGGTATCTACCATGACCCTGTGGTCTTGTTCCTGGTCAGTCACCACCAGTTCAGACCAGGGGCAGACTTGTGGGATGTAATCCATTGGTACAGTCAAATGCAACATTCCTTATTTCCCTAGAGTGAGCACAGGCAGGTGGACATCCAGTCAGTGTAACTTCCTGTTCCACTGGTCTGGAGCTTCCTCTCCCTGCAGGTGACCTGGGAGATGGACGTGGCTCTGGCTGACTCCATAAAAGAGCCAAGTCATGCAGCCATTTTCTCAGTCTCTTGTCCAGTTTTGTCTGATCTCATTCTTGTTGCTGCTCTCCTGCAGCCATTTGTTATCTTCATGTAATATTTCTGTCTGCTTGCTTTGAGCCAGCAGCACATGAGTTCAGTCTCCCTATGAGATGAACTCTCTCTCTTTGTGTAACTACTAAGAAAAGCCAGCCTTTCAGGGATCAAATTGTGAACTGAAATGTGAGTAATTTTTTGTTACTTTACTCAGAAAGACTCTTGTGTCTTTATTCTTTTAAGAGGGATTAAGGGGCACCAGGAAATAATCTTAACTGAGAGATTCAAGCGAATCTGCAAACTAGCTTCCAGTTATATTGAGGGGAATCTGCTCTGCTACAGCACTTACTAGCGTGAGTGAAGGAAGGATAATACTTATTCAATATATCCTTTCCTACTATTCTTAACATTCCTGCAAGACTTGGGCAATATGGCGCCCTGAGTGAGGACACAATTTGGTACCTATCTCCCAAGTATTTCTGATTCCTTTTGGTACAGTTGCTTTTTAAATGTATCTGCTCAGTACGTACCTGTACAAATATAGGTGGTTGTTGTTGTTGTTGTTGTTTTGTGCCCCCTTGACTTGGTGTCTTGTGGAGGGGAACTGACCACACCACCTTATTTCTGGCACTGGTTCAGAACCTCATGGGTATATATGTGAAATCAAGATTGATTGATTGATTGATTGCCCCAACCTGCATCACTTTCTACTTATTTGCATTGAGAAAATGTTTTCTATAATCAGCCAGGTGTATGTGTTCCATCCCTGTCACATAGATGACATGTAAGTTTCTATTTTTGTTTTGTTGGTGTGGGATAATGAATAGGCATTGGTAATGGCTGCAGTGAAACCAACAAAGGTGGTTAACAGTCTCTGAATACTGACTACTGGATTAACTGCAATGCCATTTCAAAATGTTGCATTCTGTTCTAAACAACACTCCACTCAGCTTTTGACAATGCATATTGATGCCTGCTGTATAAATTGCTAGGGATCACACAAATCAAAAACAAAAAGCCACCCATTTTATTTTTTTTAAGCAAAAGCTCCAATTCCAAATAAATTAGCTGTTTCATAAATCACATCCATGACAGCCAACTATCATTGCTCTACTTAAAAAAAAGGTCAGACAACCTAGCAGATCCTAAGGGATAATTAAATAAAATCACTCCACAGAAACTGAGTTGACTTCTGAGAGATAATTTCTAATGTATTTTAAGCAGTCACTCTCCACCTTTGCTCTGCAATTACATTTCACATAGAGTGATCCATTCCAGGGCAAAATTTGAAATGTAAATACAAATGCAGTCAATCAGTCCAGCAATGATTAGTGACTTCCTGAATAACGATATGCAGCACAACCGTACTTTCAGATAGACCACATAGGGATTCTGGCACCAGAAGACTCCAGATAATCTTGTTTGTTATTCCCAATAAAACACCTACCAAAAACAGTTGTGCCCACATCTATCAAAATGTGAACATGAATCTGTTCATCTTTCAGTCATGTTATTTTATTCTTACATGTGCCATACTGGTTCAATTAATTCATGCATAATAGTTATTCAAGCAGAGTCACTGCAATAAAGTTAACAAAATTGCATTAAGGCAACATAAAACATGATTTGAGAGCACTTCTACTGAATCAGGCAAAAGGTCCTAGTCCCATATTCTGTCCTCATTCTCTGTTGCTCTCCAGAAATTTGTATTCAGAGGCCTTACCACTTGTCAGTATGGAGGACTGATTGACCTCTGGGGATATCAGCCCAAAACTTAGCCAAACCCAGAAATATCACATCCTCTCTGCATTTCTTCCATCTTAAAGAGCTTTCATGGAGAGGCAACTGAAATCACAGCACTGTACCATAGGCCTTGTCTTAAATTGCAGCACTAAATGCCTGTCTACTGGAACTGCCCTGATTCACATTTTTAAAAATACAGTGGTACTTTGGGTTACAGATGCTTCAGGTTACAGACTCCGCTAACCTAGAAATTGTACCTTGGGTTAAGAAC
The DNA here is from genome assembly GCF_027172205.1 of Podarcis raffonei. Taxonomy (NCBI): domain Eukaryota; kingdom Metazoa; phylum Chordata; class Lepidosauria; order Squamata; family Lacertidae; genus Podarcis; species Podarcis raffonei. The sequence continues at coordinate 43,923,847 of NC_070605.1, read as the reverse complement.
TTTGCTTCAGGATGAGAACAGAAATCAGGTGGTGGCGCAGCAGCGGCAGCAGCAGGAGGCCCCATTAGCTAAAGTGGTACCTCAGGTTAAGAACAGTTTCAGGTTAAGAACGGACCTCCAGAACGAATTAAGTTCTTAACCCGAGGTACCACTGTATCCACCTTTTGAGTAGCAGTTTATTTGCTTGCGCCATACTCTGCTTGTAAATCTAGAAATAAAATAAACACTGCAAAGACACCATAAAAGGGGTCATGCCTAGTACTAAGCCAGGGGTAACCAATGGCCTCAACTAGCACAGCCAATACTTCAACAGCTTCTAGAGATTGCCACACTGGTAACCTGCACTAAAACACAGTTTAGCATTACAAGATGAGCTTTCTCTCCCTCATCCAAACTTGTGTGCAGCCTCTTTTGGCATGACGGCAAGGAGGAGCTTGGAAATGTTTTGCTTCAGTTTTAATCCAACTTCAGCTTATCTATTTTGTCCAATTCTGGACAAACTGATTAATCTTCACTATGGTTAGTAGAAAAATTAGTAGTAGTTAGTACTTACTAGTAGTTAGCAGTGATGATTAAGCACAGCATAGGGTTAAAACAACATGATAACTGTGGCTAATCTAAAAATGGAGGGGAAACTCCATGCTAGAGAAAGAATAGGGGTGAATGAGCCTGCAAAGAGGCTAGATACATTCTCTAGTCATAGTTTGGTTATGACCAAATGCAGCCAGAAATTGAGAGAAGGTATCTGGGAGGACCATGGTCTGACTAAAGGTATGTGCCCCTGCCCATAGCTGAGTGCAATATAGAAAGTGATTTCTAGAGCAGCAATATTCTAGGGAACACTTTTCCCATTTTGAAACCACATGTGGTTCAAGATCTGCCTTTGAGGGCCTGCTTTGGGGGTTCCTTATTTATTTATTTCATATATTTACATACCACTTAATACTAAAACAGCCTCTAAGCATTTTATAAAAATAACAAGACATGCGTCTGTGTGGTATGTGGTATGTGTTTGTGTGTGTTGTATATTGCGCTCTCGAGGGGGGTGCAATACAATATAAAACAATAAAATCCTCCTCAAAGGAAAAACATGGCAGCACATTTTGAGAACTGTTTTAAGAGTTGGAGATCCTTTCCTTTTGCCCTCCTGCTTACCAACACACATCCTGACTCCTGGTATGATAAACTCACCCCATTAACACATATCCAGCTTATCCACACTATTCCTCACAGCTGTTAAAATCATACTATAACCACTACTCTTCTGAAGATCACTCGTCCCATTCTACTCTCACATCTCACACTTTGACGACCACTCATAGCCGAGCAAGATTGTCTTCCATAAACATGGTTTTAAAAGTGAGTCCGTAAGTGACTGTGGAGGCCAATTCTGGATCCACATGTCCTTCCACAGTGGGGACATAGGTTTCTGGGTGGGAGCTGATCATGGTGACAAGTGTGCCTTCCTCTTAGCACGCTTCTCCCTTTCATCCTAAGTTCGAGTGTCTTCAAAGCCCATGACATCTTTGGTAAAGGCTGTTTTCCAGTTGGAACGCTCGAAGTCCAGTGTTTCCCAGTTGTCGGTGTTTATTCTACATTTTAAAGATTTGCCTTGAGAGAGTCTTTGAACCTCTTTTGTTGACCACCAGCATTATGCTTAACATTTTTAAGTTCAGAGTAGTTGCTTTGGAAGACAATAATCAGGCATCCGCACAACATGATCAGTCCAGCAAAGCTGATGTTGAAGAATCACTGCTGCAACACTGGTGATCTTTGCTTCCTCCAGTACACTGGCATTAGTTCACCTGTCTTCCTAAGTGATGTGTAAAAATTTTCAGAGACACCATTGATGTAATCTTTTGAGGATTTGGAGATGGCGTTTATAAGTGGTCCATGTTTCACAAGCATACAGTAAGGTTGGTAGTACAATAGCTTTGTAAACAAGCATTTTGTCACTGCGAATGTCCTGGGCCTCAAACACTCTGCACTTCAATCAGGAGAAAGCTACACTCACAGAGCTCAAATGATGCTGGATCCATAAACACAGCATTCACCCAATAACTCCAATGTTTCCCACAAAGTCACTAAGCTGCTATCACTTATTCTCCCCAGTCCTGGGCATGGATTGGGGGTTAGGATTGCACACTGAATAGTTTGTTGTCTCATTTATGTATTAGGGTTTTGTTTTGTTTTGTTTTGGTAAGCCACCTTGAGATATGCCCCCAGAGGTGGCTGTATAAATATCTGAAGGTGATGAATATGAGACTCAAGTGCTAAATTTCATGTTCAAAGACTTTATGAAAGCAGCAAGACTGAATGATGAATTGATGATGGATTGAGCAGTGCTTAATGACCAGCTATACAAGAAATAGTAAATTTTTTAGAAGTCAAGCAAGAAAATACTTGCATTTGTAATAACAGAAAGCCGTATGCTTATGGGACTGTACCTAGACATCTGCTGTGTGACAAGTACAGTACAATTAGTTATGGATCATCAAAGAGATGCCTTGCAAATGACAAAATGAGATTGAACTCTAATTTTTTCCCCAAGTTCAAACATCTGGGGAATAATTAACCATGCAAACAGTATGGGGAAAGGAGGAGTTTGAAAAACTCTAAGGCTGCACAAGGCTCAACAGGAGATACTGGTGACAAATTAGATATTTCCCCCCCAATAAATGGCTCCATTCAAATAAGATTTTGTTATCCTTCTATTATCTACCAGGCAACAGTGTTGTGCAAACACTCTATAACCTGAACCCTCACAATGTAAAGTGCTTTGTGTAGAATACTGATTGCCATCAATCCCCATTATCTTAGAGCAGAAATGGGGAACTTTCTCCAGCCTGAAGGCCACTTTCCCCTTCGGTGCAAACTGCCAGAGGCCACTCACCATTCACCCTCCAACCCCTGTACTCGCCTGGCATGCACCTGTCTGCGCCTGCCCCGGGTGCCAGCAAATCACGCTATGCTCTTGGTGTGGCCTGGGGAGATTACGTCTTTATCCGATACATAGTTAAATTGTGGAAATGGCTACCACAAGATATAGCTATGGCCAGGAACTTGGATGACTTTAAAAGGGAATGGACACGTTTAGTATTCAGGGTGCTGTGATTGAATTCTTACAACCTCATAAAGCAATGAAGAATCTGCATTGACAATACAATTGCCATAATTCCATCATATGCTGACTAAAAGTACTGATAACCTTTGGGTTAAGTATCTTCTCCTTTACAGGAAAAACACCTAAATTAGAAAAAGAAAAATTATATTCTGTTCTCTAATTCTGAGTGACTAAAGAGATCAATTTATGAGAAACTTGTCTTCGTAAGAGGACAAATCTTTTTGCATGTATCCCTTTCCTGGAAACTCAGGTTTAGCTATTGGCACCCCAACTTTGATCACTGAAAGTGATTGAGCAGGACAGTATGACTGCTCTAGCTTATATTTAAACATTTGACAGGATGAAGTTGGGACACTGGTTGCACATTAAATCAACATGGAACAACAAGGAAGTGTGTTTGTGAGTGAGCCAGAGGCCAACTGTGATGGCATGCTCTGTCAACGTCATTTTCAAATACTGCCATTAAATATATATAAATTCATCTTCCATCCAAGAAACACATTTTTTTTCTAATAAAGTCAATCTGCATGGGACTCCTTTGGGAATCCATTCCAAATCTGAAACTGGGCTAGAGCAGTCCCGATGCTACAGATGGCAAATATGAAAATAAAAATCCCAGAAAGCTGGGACCAAGGCATACAACAGAATGCCATCCATGCACAAATACCATTTCGCAAATGGAAAAATCCTGTTTAGCTCTACCTTAAGTGTTGTTTACCTTCCTTTTGACCTATGCTTTAGTTGCAAAAGTAATGTACTTTTTTTGTTCAAAACAACTCCTGGGTATTGACAGACAAATGCTAACTTTCTCCAAAATGGTCCTGTTTGTCTCTTTTTACTTGACCCTGGTGGTGACAATAGCACGGAGACTGCTCACACCATGGCATAAGCTGATCCATCTTTCTGTAATGATATTTTCCATTCCTGTTTGTTCTGGCTGCCTTTTATTTAACATTTCAAGCTACATTTTCAATGAAATGTTCACACCCTTCAAAACCATCTATGGCAGAGCAGCTTTAAATATCATTTTGTTGACAGCTATTATTGACCATTGTTCTCTTCCATACAGTAACACACTCATTGCGGTAGGTTGTTGGTTAGTGTCCCTCCCTGTTTCCCTCTAACCTGTAAACCTAATTACACACACCTGGGAGTAAGAACCATTGAAGGCAGGGGCACATATTTCACAGTAAGCATGCATCAGATTGCCCTTTTAGTCATTAATGTGATGCATACATTTAAGTTTGTCCCTTTCCCCTTTAGTGTTCCAGACACTACTTTATTTCAGCTACTGTTTTAAGATTACTATGCTCCTTAGTAGTCATCCTGTTCAGTTTCCTTCTTATCCAACCTATACCTAAGTTAAATAAGAAGGGATGTCTTACTGCGGTGATCTTGTTCTATTTCTCATTTTTGTGACCGTTTTTGTAGGCTTTGTTTCTTTCAGTTCGTTCACTGACATGAGGGCCATTATTTCACTCTATGACATACCTAAAAAGGCAATATCACTATCAGAGCCAATGCTGCGCAGTTCATCTCCGTTAGCTCAGTTACCCCATCCATATTACCTTTTTGATGCAATTTCACAACCATCTAACGCTAGTGCAAAGAGGATTGATGACAACAATGCACATCCTTGTCCCATGTCAATTGCAATATAGAACCATTTGCCATGCTTATATCAGATCTTATTGCAGATGAACTTATATTACAGGAACTCTTTACAATATTCACTGGCTCATTTGATACCCATAACACTTTGTGATACTCAGCAACTAAAGGCTGCCATGAAATATATGAACTTAATTTTAAATGCTTAGATAAAACAGAAGATTCTTTGGGAATCTGGTGGGAACCTATCTGCACTCAACAGGTATTCTTTGTACTGGGCCAAAACATCTCTAACTCCCCTTTCCCTCTGAAATGACTGCTCAAAGCAGTCATTGGGTGCTGTACAAACAACCCCCACAATATATAAAATCATTAAAATCAATGCACATAAAATACCTACATAACTGATATAGCAGCAGCATCAGAGTAGACTTCATCCATCACATCTTTCATTTCTAAAGCCTGACAAAAGAGGTCTATCTTCTTCATCCACTGCCATAATGAATACATTATAAAGGCAAAGACACACATCAGTGGGGCCACCGCTGAAAAGACTACTCCACAGGCTCCCATACTACACACTGAGCAAACTACAATGCAAATGAGCAATGACAAGCTGGTTAGCACATTGCTTTAGAAAACAATCATTTTTTTAAAGAAATCGTTTTCAGTAGCAACCCATTAACCAATGCATAATGAGGCAGAAGTTCAGCAAGCAAGTATGCACTGGGAGACCCAAAACATTTTTTCCCCATATGACTTAAAATCCCACTACAGAGATGAATGGAAGAAATGTTGAAAAGATTGCTGCCAAACAATACAATTCATCGCTCGCCTTGTTTAAATACTGGGGAAATCTCCTGTTATTTTCACTCTTCTTTGTATAAACAATAGAGCTGCGCCAGTCTGCTGTGAATGACACAGAATGCTTTTCCATTTTGCAATTCATAGCTTTGGTGTAAGCTTCATCAGGAACTCTAAAGAGCAATAACCTTAAACCGTGTGAAATGGCAAGGCTGAAACTAGCAAGTGCGTGTTACACACACACACAGTTCTTTAAAAAGTGCAATGTTTACTTCCTGTTTCCTTCAGTAGCAGAAACCATTAATAACTGAGCCAAGTCTCTATATTTTTACATCATGAATGATGTAAAATTATCTTACGTCTTGTATCCTGCCCTCACAAATATCATTTACCTCCTACATGTCTTGAAAATCTGTTGTCATTTTACAGAGAGAAGGAAATATCCTCATAAACAATAGGGTAGTTTTCACATACATATGTCTAGATATAACTTTGCATGTCATGTATCGGATTATAGCATACCGGCTTATGCTATGCAGTGAAATAACCCTATCAGCAGATCCAAAATTCTAATGTTTGTTGTAATCCTGATTTGCAACTTGTGTGGAGCAATATTCTTCATCTGGACACTATCACGTCTTTTCTGCAGGCACAATGATATTTTCCTTCTCCGTGAGTAATATAATATGGAATCAAAGTGCTCTTTTCAGTTCTTTGCTTTATTCTTCGTGTGTTTTCAATATCTGTCCAGGAGAGTCTCTAATGGGCACCACATGTGACTATCTTTCTTTTGGAAAGATCCTTCAGGGTTTTTTTGTAAAGCTGTTTGAAGTCTCTGATTTTGTCTCTACAGCCTTCTCATGGGTTCAGATTTTTCTATCCTGCCAGCACCTCTTTTCTACTTTTGCCCTTTCTTCTCTTCCTTACATATGTCTTCCGGAGCTCCATGTATTTTACTATTTTCTTTCTTTCTTTCTCTTTAGAGGCCTCCATTCATCAGTGAGTCTCCAGGTTTCTAGTATAATCCACTTAACTCTCTTTCATCCTCTCCAATAGCCTGTACCACTTCGGCTGCCTGTTTCGTGATGCATCCTGACCACCTGTCCTTTAGGCTTCTATTCCTTTGCCTTCTCCATCCCAAGTATTATAGTAAATCAGAAGCACAGTTCAAAATATAATAGCTATCCCTTTGCTACTGAAAAGTCATTGTGCTTTGTTTTTGTACGTTTAAAGTCTTCTAAAAAGTTTAATTACTGTATGGGTCCTGATTCTATTTATCTGATGTGGTAAAAGTTGTCCAACATATATGGGAATCCTAAAAATGCAGCTAGAAACAAAGGGGAAAACAATGGGTTAGACAATAAAAAATATTGATTGAACCATTGTTTCAGACCTTTCTGGTCCTACTCCAGGGAATTTCAGAGAACAGAAATTCAAAAATTCATATACTTTTCTTCTTTTGTTTCTTATGCTGTTACTTACGTTGTATGAAACAGAACAGGAAGTACACCTGAGTTTCAAATTCCTCTTCTCTGAATTTTCCTGAAGTATAGCCAGTAGGGTCCAAAATATGTTGAATCAATAAACCGTTTTCTTGTAAATCCCTTCCCCTTTTTACTTTTGTTTCCAATTAGGGAAAGTCTCCCCTACTATCATCTTCTTCTCCAGAGGTGCAGGTTCTAATACTCCAATTTTATTTTTTTAGTTCTCGCCTTTAAAAATAAAATGTTTTGAAAGCTTGTATGTCTTGGTTGATCCAGGCATTATTTTCTGAATCCTGTCCAAAAAATAGCCTGATTCAGGTTGTCTGAATGTTCATTTGTGTCCCAACTTTCTTCTCACTGCGTCCTGTGTCTATGTCATTCCCCCCTCCAAACATTTGTCAGTTTTGATAGCCCCTTCTTGTATATCCAGCCAGGGCCAATTGTTCCCATTGCTTCCCCCTCAAAAGGACTGCCAGATCCACGGGCTACCTAAAAATGAACTGTTGGATTTAGGGTGATTTATATACAGCTCACGCAACACAGCTGTCATGTAGAGGCCTGTTAAAATAACTCTGCCTAGTGATTTGTTGTTGTGGGCATCCATCTGCTTTGAGACACAATGGAATGCACCTCTGAGGATGAAGCTAAATCACTGTGTTACCAGCGCTGAAGTGACTATCCCAGGGTGCAAGCCTGAGCAGTGAGTATGGAGGTTTTGAGATGCCCAGACAACAAGACCCCCCTCTCAGCCTCGCTAATGTGGTCCAAAGGAAAGCAGAACAATATGTTTGGAAATCAACATGACTGCTGGAGCTACCACAAGGAGGTGTACAAGGCACCATCCAACCATCTTTGGATCCAACTGGAATTATTTTAGCCTTAACCTTTTCTTCTCCTGAGTATATCCCACAAAGCAGCGGAGGTTTAGTATCAGAATTTTCCTCTTCCTAGGTTGGCTACCAGGTTGATGAGCCCCATCTGTCCCTCACTTCCTTCTACAGCATATGCAGAAACTGCCTTCTTGACCATTGGACCAGCTATTGGTCATGTCTGCTCAATCCGCCACAGCCTGTCTTTGCATGCAGGGGAAGTCCCTATCTCACCAAGGGCTTGAGAGCCATCAGCTACCCTCGCCTGGTTTAGCCAGCCAGTTGAAGCCATTTTCCAGGGTGTGGCCACTGTTGCATGCTGATAGCTTCTAGGAGCCACAGGTGAGAGCTGAGTGCAGGTGAGGACTAAAAGTGGGCAACCCACCCCAGAAAGAGTGTGAGGTGTCCCCCACAGGAGGTACTACCCCTCCCTTAATACCCCATGTACCCCACCTAGTGGCCAGAGATGCACAAAGCCATCAGTTTGGATTTCTCATTTTCTAATCTTTTCAAAATTCACTTTGTCTCATTCCTGCATATGTTTGCAAACTTCTCATAAAGTTTGCATGAAAAGATGTACACATTTTTGTGTATATTTCTCCCAATATATATTTTGTACAGTATGTGCATTTTTTTGCAATAAATTGTCCCCACCCCCAAGATAATGTATTATTGTATATTAGTTTCTTATATACACATTTCTGCACATGTTCTTTGGCACTGCATTGCAAAGATTGCTGATACATGAATTTCACTGGAGAGCTGCATGACATAATAATAATAATAATAATAATAATAATAATAATAATAATAATAATAATAATTTATTATTTGTACCCCGCCCATCTGGCTGGGTTTCCCCAGCCACTCTGGGCGGCTTCCAACAAAGATGAAAGATACACTAAAATGTCACATATTAAAAACTTCCCTGAACAGGGCTGCCTTCAGATGTCTTCTGAATGTCAGGTAGATGTTTATCGCTTTGACATCTGATGGGAGGGCGTTCCACAGGGCAGGCGCCACTACCGAGAAGGCCCTCTGCCTGGTTCCCTGTAACTTGGCCTCTCGCAGTGAGAGAACCGCCAGAAGGCCCTCGGAGCTGGACCTCAGTGTCAGGGCAGAACGATGGGGCAGGCAGATAGTGTCCTATTAGTTAAAGAAGTGCAAATTTCTCTCTCATCCTTATCGGTGGGTGTCACATAAGGCAAACTTTGCGTATGCAACAGCTCACATGCACATTGGGTACCACTCTGTCAGGCTGAGCAGCGCTGCATCCTCAGCATCCTCTCCTTGCAATGACATTTCTGGTCCAACTGACTCTTCTTCTGATTGGACTACCAACACCTTGATGCACAAGAGAGGATGACTCCTTCACCTTTCCTCACACATGGCATTAAAAACAGGTGCTGGGGTTGATCCGTGGTGAGATCTGGCACAAGCAAATTCCCACTAACAAAGCAGCTACTATCTCAGTCCAAATTTTCAGGACACTTAACTGTGGGATGCACAAAGAAACAGACCTGACAACCCCTTAAAAATTGCTCCAAATAGTCTAAACTAGGCAAAGAACTGTGGGGGAGGAAATCATTTCTCTCAGACTGTTGATTGCAAAAGAACAGTCATCTTCCGCCACTAATAGGAGTTTATTCTTTTTTTCCCTGGACAATCTGCAGACACTATCTGGAGGATGTCAGCGAAGAAAATTATCTTTCACAGAAGTGATCCAGGTAACTCTGGGTAAAAAGAGAAAAAGAATACAGGAATATGCGAGTGCCTTGAATTTAACAACGCATCACTGCTGCAAAGTAATTTCTTATTGTTGTCTTAAAAAAATTATCCAGTGAGGGAAGATTTGACATTATTCTTTAGGATAACACAAAATATCCTTCAATTCTAAAGTCTAATATTCTCAGGCTACCAAAAAGTAATTTGTTCTGCACGCATGAGTAAACAGCTATATATTTTACAACTCCAGAAGTATGTATTTTTACTTCCTACTCAGTGGAAAGTCAGTGTGAAAGAAAATGTATAAATTAGTTTTGACTCTGGTGAATGTGTATGTATTCCAAGCTTACTATTGTGAGGTTTAAGGAAGGAAGCATTTTCATTATAAATTATTAGTATATGTTTTTTCTCAACAGCTTCTAGGCTGTGTGCTATGAAAATAATCAATAAACTGTTAAAAACGGGGCAACAGCAATTACAATAGAGGAGATTAAGAAGAGTCTGCCAGATGAAGAAGGTTGGTGCAGAAATAGGTGCAGCCTAAGGAAAATGTGATTAGAGATTCTTTTAATTCTACAAATCCCTGCAAGTAATAAACAGTTTAAAATAAGGAAGAGAAATTATTGCTGAAGAACTATTATAGATACAATGTGCAGAGATCGACAAAATACAGACTAAAATCAGTGGAAATGTCTGTAGTGTCACTGGAGATGAACAAAGAAGTAAAAGAGAATATTTTACAGCATCATTTCACATAATAGCAGGCAGAGCCATTGCAACTTCTGATCTGCTCAGTGCTGCAGAGGTTTAGGATGTGACAGAGGTCCATGCTGTGCCTGGTGAAAGCAGAGGTGGGTGGAAGCCAGTGTAAACCCCTTAAGTGTGGTGTTTGGTGGATAGGAAGAGGATGGGGGTGGCATAGCCAAGGCTCTGTTGGTCCCTAGACTAATCTAGATTGAACCAATCAAGCTTCTTTACTGCACTGGCCTAGAGCTGGCACAGCAAAAAATGGACAATTTTACCCCTGCGACCCCTTCATGGGACTGACAGGGCTTTGGATATAATGTTGGCTCCCTGTCATTCAGTGTGGGTCTGCAGGCAGATAAGTGTGCATCCTCTCACCTGTGTCTTGAGGAGACAGACTCTGTTGGCTGGGCTACAAACTCCTCAGGGGAGCAAAAGAGTCTTGAGGAGAGATCCCCACAGCTGGAGGCCCCTCAAAGAAGTCAACAGCTTCAGAAGAAGGGAGCACTCGGGCGGTAGGGCCTCCAGTCATTTACTTCCTACCCCCATTATAAAACTCCCATTTGCAAAGGTAACTTATATGTCTGGCTTCAGCTGCCAGAGTGCTATCCATGGTCCTGAACCCACACCTGGAACTCCTGCCTATCCACTTAGGGAACTAGTCTACTCTTGCTTAGGCCATCAAGCTTCCTCAGTAGTGAGCACCCCTGTGGATCATGATAGACTACTGCCCATGGCCAGAAGTTAGGGCTGCAACCCGTTTGGAGAAGTGTGCAGATGATTATTTAAATGCAATGAGAGAGAGCCAGGTGGAAACAGGGGTGGAGAGTCTAAGAACTTGTGTAGGATTCCCAATTGTGTTTAGTCCCTGAGCAAAAGCAGTCACTCATATGTGGAAGTTTGCAATCATCAGAGGGTGGAGCTATTGCAGTGGTGTGGCATTGCAGGTGGACCAAAGAGTACAATCCCTCTCCAGTTTGTATGGAGTAACCTACAGATGACCAACATGTGAATGGGGCTTTGCACATGGTAAATTTTGGCTGCATTACCTTTAGGTATTTGTGGCTGTTCATTTTTAAATGAACACAGTACAGAAATGTGCAGAATGATGGATTAAAAAAAGCAATGCCCTTCTGGATATAGTCTGTGTCACTCTTACAATTCTCTATCATTCGAGATAAAACATAACGTTGAAAGATTATTGTAAGTTGGATTTGGCCATTGCTCTGATCAAAATGAAGAGGTTTGACAATGTAAGATGGTAGAAAGTTTGCAATGCTTGAGCAGCCCTTTCACTGCATTACTAGCCAAGGGATGAAAAGCAGGAGCAAAAATCTGTGTGCATTATATATATATATATATATATATATATATATATATATATTTGCTGGCATATAGGAAAAATAGATGTAGGATATCTTGGTAAATGATCACAGCCTAGCAGAAGGAAACTCTATACTGTGTTCCAATACTGAATCTCTGAAAGGTTCTTTATAACACTCTGTCATACTGTTCTTCCACTACAGGCATTTTTCAAACATTGTTAGAGTACCAGGAATCATGTGGTATTTAATCATGTGAATGTTCTTTTGTAAATATATATCTACAGGTTTCAAACAATTTTAATCACTACTCCTCTCTCTAGCAAACACCCATCTACTCTGGTCAGCTGAAGTGAGATTGGTTGCAACTGGGGGCAAGGACTTCTTGGTTGTTGCACCTAGTTAAAATGATTTCCCACTGGACATTTGTCTGGTGACTTATTTGTAATGTTTTTATTTCCTCAAGCTTTAAATTTGTGATGGAAATTATTTTTACTTTGTTGCTATTTTCAATCTGCTCTTGATTTATTATTGATTTATTATTGTTTTGGTTTTGTTTCTTATTGGTTTAGATTTCTTGGTAAGCCCCCCTAAACATGTTTTTCTCTTGAAGAGTAGGAAATAAATGTATTAGATAGTTGGGTGAGTATTAGCTCAATCAACTACGGCCCACTTCACAAATCTGGCTTCCCACATGGTTCCGATATTGAAGGCTCCAATTTATTTATTTATTTGATTTGTATACAACCATTCTTCAAAAGATCACAGGGTAGTTCACAAGATAAATCAGGAGCAATAATGCTCCAACAGTAACGTTGAAGCAAGTTACACAGTGTGCAGAACGTGTGGGGTTGTTGCTGTGCTGAAATCTGCCTTCTAGTTTCTTGAAAGTTTTCTTGCTCTGTGAAAGAGACTTCCATTGTTTGTTTGTTTGTTTTGCTTCATTCTCAGGATATTTCAGAACTTCTTTAGAATTTTGATCAGTATTAGGTTGTGAGCTTGCTTTATCATTGCAAGGTAGCCAATGTTTTTCTTTCCAGTAAATGTTTTTCCAGCACTCTGCTTCCCCCCTGGCTGACTGCACTACCTCATCTGAAAAAGCCTATAGGATGTCAGGGACTGGACTGAAGAGGAGGGCTGGGATCGCCCCTTTCTTTTCTCCTTCCCTTGGAGGAGGAGGAGGGATTGCCCCCTCTTCTCCAGTAGCTTCAAGAGAAGAGAGAGACAGGATTGAATTACAGCAGAACTGCCAAGTTATGGGGTGTTAGGAGAAGGATGGGGAGGGGGATAGGTGTCAGCAGAGACGTCCTTGGAGAACATAAAAGTGCCACCATCCCCATGGCTCAATTAGAATTCAAGAGCAATGGGCTCAATGACAATTGACTCCTGAGGTCCCCTGTAGAGCCAAGTTCTGATGCTGGGGAAATAAGGAGAGGAGCTCAGAGTGAGCAACATCACTATTGAGTTAAGGACTGGATTCTTTGCCTTGCACCACGATGACTGAATAAAACCATAAGTATGAACTTTCTTGTTTCTTCCTTGATCCTTGATGCTACTGGGGGAGGAGAGAATCCCCCAAGCCTGACATAGGAGGAGTTACCTTGTGACATCTTTACCTGGGCTTTGATTGAAATATGGCCACCCAGGAAGACTTCAGAGCACTGGCCACTCGTTAGATTATTGTAGAATGAGACACCCATAAACATCTCTCTACCATCTAAAAAGAAAGGCAAGCACCACAAAAATTCTGCTCTGGACCCATGATAATTTAATGGAAATTTTCCGTCTCCACTGAAAATTTTCAAATACAATACTTTTTTTCTCAATAATTGATGGAGAACAGTGAAGAAGAATTTGCAGTATGGTGCTAATTTGTTTACTATATGAAAAATGTAGCAAACCTTCCAGTACTCTGCAACTGACATTATATTCCCACATCCATGTTTAGTATGTAATAATTGTCATTATCATGCATTAGTCATTATCACGCATATTGCTAGTATCATGCATTTGAAAACTCCTTCTTGAGTTATCTTTCTCTGCCATAGCTTTTCCCACATGTTGTAAACAGCACTGATGATGGTGGACAATTCATCTCACCATAGGACTTCCGGGTTAGCGCCATCGGCTAATGGCGGATTCCCTCCGAGCTCCGGAGGGAATCGGCTCCGTAGGAGTTGGGTCTTGCCGCCGCGGCGACGCGGGGACCCTCAGAAATCACAGGCAGTGAAGCCTGTGAACCTGGTGACTCGGCAGGCACCATTAGCGCCCCCCGACCCGCAAAGGAGCCTTTTTAAAGGCTACGGAACAGGGGACGGGGTGAGTGGCGCGGTGCTGAGAGTCTATTGCTTCTCCTGCAGAGTGAAGCCGCGCTGCCATGGCCGGAGAGCGCTGACTTTTTCTTGTGATTTGGACCTAAAAACAACAACCCGTGAGTAGTACAGAATTTGGATTTGTAAAGAAAATTTCTTTTGAATTAGGCACGATCGGGGAAGACGTAAACAGGAAGCCAGTCTCCCCGTCCTGTAAACAACCTAAAACAAGGACCTGCTAACTAAGGTCGTGAGAACTCTTTCTTTTATTGGGCAAAAGACATTAATTTCACGATTTGGCACTACAAGTAATTGTACTAGAGGATAAGAGCTAATTTTGAGCTGAGGTACCACCCCCCCTCAGACCCGGGAGTGATCCGCGAGAAAGCCTGTTGGAAAGGTACTGAAGAATTTGACAGCTGTCAAACTAGCTGTCAAGACGGAAAAAGGGAACTTTGTTTCTACTGCTTCTGCTGGCTATATCTGTAACAATTTGATTATACTTTGTTGAAAATAAGGAAGAACTGATACAAACTAATTTTACTTTTGGATTGGAACTGTAAGGAACACTAAGTAACCAAAATCCCTCTAGAGGGGGTTTGGGATATTACAAGAATGGCTGAAGGAAGGGAAATTCAAGCTAAGTTGGACAGAGTTTTTGTTCTCTTGGGAAAGCTACAAGGCCAAGTGGATGTTTTGACTACAAATGTTGAAACTCTGGACTTAACAGTAAACAAATTCATTGAATTTGATAAGGATTTGACCCAGGAAGCCTATGCAGCTGGCCAAGAAGAGAAACTTGAGAGATTTGAGAGTGAGGGGAAACAGATATATGTTCTTCCGGAGGAAAAGGAAGGAGAAGCTGTAATGTTGTTAAAGATAAAGGAAGGCCAGAGGCCTGACATGACGGCTACAAAGGAAAATAAGAACTTGATGAAGAAAATCTGGTTTGAATCGGAAACTGAAAAATGGAGGGATCTCCTTATGTGGAGATCTGAAGACCTAAGGATTACAAATTTGATCAAGGTGGAAGGTGGATCTTTGGGGACATTTGGACTTGAAAGGATTAAGAAACAAGATTCAGGCTCCACTTTTAAGTATGGAGGTCTGGCTGGAAGAAATATGGACCATATTGAACTAGAGCTCCTCCGAGATTTGGTGTTTAATACCAAGAACTATCAAAAAAAACCGGCAGAGAGGAATGGAGAGAGAATTAAGAGCCTCGGACGTGAGGTCTCCAGGCTGATAGTAGATGGACTGATGGACGTTTGATGGGGATTGAAACCGGGAAAGGGGGGTGGAGTTTGGGAATCCAAAGGGTGTATAATCTAACTTGTTCTGTTTTTATTTTGTTTGGATATCTATATGAAAATTGGGGAAATCGTGGAAGGGAATTTAGGCCGACTTTAGAAAAAGGTTTAAAGAATAAGCAATGATGTATAAATATGAAGTCTATAAGGCAAAATTGGTTTTTTAGAAAAAGGAACTAAATATAAAAAAGGTTTAAAAATAGGGATAAGAGCTTGTTGAACCAACAATCTGACCTGGAATACAAGAGGGAGAGGTGTGGGGAAGTCAGGGAAATATGTTATAGAAAATAAGGATTGTGAACCGTATGTGTTTTTAAATTTTGTTGTTGTTGTTGTTTTTCCTTTTTTTCCTTTTTGATTTTTTATTGTATTACGGTGGAAAATTTTAATAAATATCATTTAAAAAAAAAATTCATCTCACCATAAAGGCTCAAGATTCCCATTGTGGTCAGAGACTGCATGCATATTGGATGTGCTCTGCTGCTGCATGTCATCCTTACTTCAGGAAATCAAAGATGGGTTAAGATATCCGACCACTGGGGAAAGGGGCCTGCTTGCCTGTCAGAATCAACCCCCACCTACAAGTCGTCTGCTCTCCAAAGCTTTAAAATGCTGCAAGATCAAAACACGTGGTTTTTATGAAAGCACTTGTAAATCATGAAATCAGCAAGGTAATTTCAGGAGAGTGGATGAGTGAAAGTGAAAGACCTTTACTTAGGAGATAATTGCACACTTCTGACCTAAGGCATTAGTCAAAGATTTCTGAGGGACAACCATGGGCACAGGCAATTATATTTAATAATACTTAATTACGGAATCATAAATATTTGAGATTGGAAAGACCCAGTAGGTCATCTGGTTCCTTCTCCTATCAGTGCAGAATCCCCCCCCCCCATTGTACATTTGCTAGTACATTGCCTGGCCACTAATGCAACTTACTGTCAGGAGAATTAGCTTTGAGTTCTGCTTCTGCCTAAATTTTCCATTTCTTAATTTCATCTTTTGAGCTGTACCTGTTCAGTCTGGGCGAAGCAATTCCCTGCTGTCCCAAGTGTTTAAACCAATCAAATATTTGTTGATGATTTGCGTGTCTCTCTTCAGATATCGCTTAGCCAAACTTTACATATTTATTTAGCTCTTTTAATCTTCCTTATAGGCAAATCCCTACTGCCCCATAATTATTTTGTTGCTCTTCTTTGATCTTTCTCATGGTTTCTGTCTTTCCGAAAATGAGTTAGCCAGATTTGCATGCAGATGTCGGATTGTTTGGTGTTTGTTTTTTTGCTCCTTCTTCAATGCTGTAACTGGAGCCAGTGAAAAAAGCTGGATAGATCCATGTCCTCATTGAAATTGCCCCTTGTGTTTGCAGTGCAAGCAAATTGTTTACTGCAGTACATGCTCTGTTATTCTGAAAACAGGTCGAGCCATTTAAAAAATGGCTTTTTAAAATTCTACCCTAGAATCTCCTTTTATACTGCTGTCAGAATCAGTCTCACTCTTCAGCCTCATTCAGAACACCCATCATCTACCATGTAGATATGATATGGTTTGCAACTAGCTCTTGCATTTCTTATGCATGTGTATCTCACTTATCTTCCATTCAAGGCAGCGTACGGAGCAGGTGTGGGCAACCGGCAACCCTAGGCTGCCTCATCACATGCAGCCCATGACCCAGATTCAATCGCCATCTACACAGACTTTGTTAAGAGTTGCCAGCCTTCCCCTTTTCCAGGAATCCATGGGAGGGGAAGGAGAGAGAGGGAAGGGGGGAAGGGAAGAAAGAAAGAAAAGCACGTGGCAGAGAGATAGAGGGGACCCACCCACTTCTGGATCTGCTCCCGCCCAACACTGGCATCAGGCTTGCCCATTGCTGGTGTGCATCTACTGAGGGCATGTAGCCCTTGACAAAAAGAAGGTTGCTGTAAACCTGGTACAGAGAATTCCCAGGTAGTCCACAAGCCAGATGCAAACTTGGCTAGCTTCTACAAGGACCTGCCTTATGTACTGTGTCCTGTTTCTTATGAATGGGCCTGGCCAGCTGTCCCCAGGCAACTCTTCTGACCAAATCACCATTCATTTTAGCTTACATTGGGTTGGAAACAAGTGCTTAAAACATCTGCAAGATTGGAGGGCTTTTTTTTAATGAAATCAGATTCCAACTCCCAGTCGCCAGGAATACACTTATGTTAAGGGGTAGCTTGTTGCTCTGATGTTCCTTCACTGGTGCTTGAATTACAGGGGAGGGGGGACAGAGGGGGTTAGTCCCCTTACTTTTTGAAGTAACTCCTGTTTTCAGAAGGCTACAGGGAGCATATGTGGCTAAATTTGGGGAGAGCTTGTGAATTTCATTAAGGACCACCCTACTTATTTCACCATAATTCATGTCAAGCACTGCCCTGTACATGGTCATTTTAGCCAAACTGAACATTTGTAAATGTTAATTGCTCTAATTTATTGCTTTTATGAAATGCCAGTTTCTCTGCAGTATCTTTTTAATGAAGCTGGAGGTTGTTTGTAAACACAATCCATTTAAGTCACATTTTTTAATCCTTGTTCTCTCTTTATAACGTCCAGCATATAGTATACCCATTTGCTCAAAAGGTCCGTATGCAGGATGGTGGGGTATTCTAGAGATCCAAAAAAACGATTTGCATAAACATACAGCTATAAATGTATCAGCAATGGCATCCTATTTATATCCAAAAAGTAAATGGTCAGAGAGAATTTTAGAGCTATCATTGAGCTAAACAAGGACCTGGCATCTTGTAGTCGGGATTTTGGTGGAAATAACTAATTGAACCACCATCTTCCTACCATAGCATTATTTAAAATCAGGCATTATTTGTTAGATATCTTTAATTGGTTTCCCCATCTGGTTAACTGATATTCTATTAAAAGTCCTGGTTTTACCTCTTTTCTCAGTATGGCTTGGGAGTTTAATAATGAACAACATCTATTTTTAGAATGATTTATTTATTCTGAGTCCACAAGCTGAAAAATAAGCAGAAATATGTTGTATTGTGTTAGATAATCGATCACTTAGATTACTGCTTTCTGAAGAGGTTAAAAGCCAAATATTAGTTATAGCAATGCACTGGCAGAAAACAGACATCTCCAGAGACTGGAAAAACCTTTGTTCATTGGGAAATAATTAAATCTGTGAAAAGGAAAATGAGATAATGCAGCTGCAGGACTGATAAATTTGATACCTATAAGCACTTTACTTCAACAATGCTTTAAAAACGTTCCCGGAGTTTAACAATATTTTTCAAAACATTTTTTCTGAATAAGTACTAGGAATGTTAACACTGGGGGGGGGGGGCTTCCCTTTTCTTTTTCATGCTCCTTATTGCAGCCTCTTGCACACTGCATTGAGGATGCTTCCCTCTATTGGGAGAACAGTATTAGTGCATTGGTTTTTTAAAAACGTCTTGACCCACATTTGGAAGCACTGCTGATTTAAGATATATAGCATGCACAAGGGCTTGGGCTGATGACTAAGGCTGCAGTCCTAACCCCATTTACCTGGAAGTAAACCCTACTGAATTCAATAAAATTTACTTTTGAGTAGACATGCTTAGGATTGCACTGTAGATCAGTAACTGAGGTGGCCCTATACTCGAAAGAGCTAAATGCGCTGTTTTCTCTCTCTGCATTACCCACAGAAAAAGTAATAAATCTTTCCTTTCTACTGTCCTAATATATCAGTATCACTCAAAATCTCCTTATCGTCTTTACGTTTTTCTCTTATAAAAGGTTGAAAGGAGATCTTCTTATAGTGAATACCACCACATCATATTATAGTGCTGCTGTTGTTTTTGATAAATTGCTAAATATATCACAGAAGCACATGAATTAATCCAAACCATGTTTCCCCTTTTCCTAACTGGGCTGGAGCAAACTTTGTGCTGGACTGGACAAGTCTCCCTCCATCATGTGATTGCAGCCATCATATAATTGGCAGCCAGGAGCATGATTTGCAGACAGGGCTGGTTTTAGGTTTGATGAGGCCCTAAGCTACTGAAGGTAATGGGGCCCTTTATATGTCCAGCTGTCCTCTGCCAACAACAAATTTTTGTGCTGAATATTTTAGGGAGCAGGCTAGCAGGCGGGGCCCATTACTTACACAACACAAAACACTGTTGCTGTATGTAGGTTTTATTTTATTTGTTTTTTATCTTATATTTGGAAATGTACATCCAGTTTTTTCCCCTTTATTTTTTGGGGGGGGCTCCAAGAGAGTGGGTCCCTAAGCTGTAGCTTATACGTAAATTCAGCATTGTTTGCAGATGAGATGCACTCACTATGATTCAGGTCATGGTGGTGATGAGCCTCATGATGTTCTAGACATTATGGCGAGGAGGAGGAACCATGTTAAAGATATCTCGTTATTCAGCCCTTGAATAATGAGACACTTTATGAAGACATTACCTAAGTATCAAATATAAAGGTATGTGCCAGGGACTTTAGTAGCCTCCAAATTTTGTTCAAGTCAATTCCTTGCCTATAGGTAGCTGTCCCTAAGTTCAAAGTACTGGCTGTCTAGTCTACTTAAAGATAAGATGTTCCTGTTTAAGTTCAGTACAGAAAAAGCTTCTGTGTAATTTTCTTTAACCGTACCCTGCCCTAGAATGAAGCACCATTATACTTTTCATTGGTGAAGAAAAGTTGCCAAAAATTGAAGCTCCCTTGGAAGACTGGTTACCCATGTAACTATGTGAAGACTTCCTCAGCTGGTGGAGCTGCCATATTTTGAGGTGGGCTTCAGTGAAATGAATGGAGACCCAGTGATATCCTGGTGATCAACAGAAATGTCTGTAATTTGTTTTTTTTTTTTATAATATTTTTTATTACGTTTCTTTCCAAATTTTATACATTACAAACAAATAAGGAGTTTACAAGAAACCATTTTTTTTTTTTTTTTTAACAAAAATCCCAACTTGGACTTCCCCACCCCTTCCGATTCTGCGTTCTTTATATTAACAATGTCAGCAATTTGTTGCCTTATGTCATACCTTATTGTAACTTTTACATGTTATGTATCTATATTCAATGTATTATGTCACAATTTTTATACCTTTAAAATAAACATAACATGTTCAATTTCATATTATCTCCTTTTCTCTTTTATCACTTAGTTTACTATTTACTTAATCATAATTGCTAAAGCGTATCATTTCCAAATCATGCACCGTCTTAAGATTCATACAGTTTGTAATACTTTTGCAAGTAGTCTTTAAACTTTTTCCAGTCCACCTCAATTGTTTCTACATCCAAATCTCGGATTCTGCCGGTCAGTTCAGCTATCTCCATGTAGTTCATCAACTGCATCTGCCATTCCTCCAGCGTGGGTAAATCTTGTGTCTTCCAGTTCTTTGCGATGAGTATTCTTGCTGCTGTACTAGCATACATAAACAAAGTTCTGTCCTTCTTTAACACTTTCTGGTCTACCATGCCCAACAGGAAGGCCTCTGGTTTCTTGGGAAAGGTATACCTAAATACCTTTTTCAACTCATTGTAAATCATTTCCCAGAAAGCCTTAACCTTTGGGCATGTCCACCAGAGGTGAAAGAAAGTCCCCTCTGCTTCCTTACACTTCCAACATTTATTGTCAGACAGGTGATGTATCTTAGCTAACTTGACTGGGGTCATGTACCACCGGTATATCATTTTCATAATGTTTTCCTTCAAGGCCGTACTGGCCGTGAATTTCATTCCGGTGTTCCATAACCTTTCCCAGTCTTCAAACATAATGTTGTGTCCAACATCCTGTGCCCATTTAATCATAGCAGATTTAACTGTCTCATCCTGTAAATTCCACATAAGCAGCAAGTTATACATTCTAGATAACAGCTTTGTCTTTGGTTCTAACAGTTCTGTCTCTAGTTTCGACTTTTCCACCTGGAAGCCAACTTTTTTGTCCATTTTGAAAACCTCTTGAATTTGAGCATAATGTAGCCAATCTCGCACCTTATTTTTTAGTTTGTCCTGGCTCTGCAACTTCCAATTATCTCCAATTTTTTCAGTCAATTCCCAATATTTCGGCCAATAGGCCTCCATATTGGGTCTTTTTCGGGCCTTGGCCTCCACTGGTGATAGCCACCTCGGAGTTTTACTCTCTAGTAAGTCTTTATATTTCATCCAGACTGCAAAAATTGCTTTTCTGACAATGTGGCTTTTAAACAATTTATGTGCTTTAACCTTGTCGTACCATAAGTATGCGTGCCATCCAAAAGCATTATTGAAACCTTCCAGATCTAGGACATCGGTGTTTTCCAACAAAAACCAATCTTTCAGCCAGCAGAAGGCTGCAGCTTCATAATACAACCTCAAGTCCGGCAGGGCAAACCCCCCTCTTTCTTTCGAATCTGTTAATATTTTAAACTTTATTCGGGGCTTTTTGCCCTGCCAGATAAATCTAGATATATCCTTCTGCCATTTTCCAAAGCAATCCACTCTGTCCACGATCTGTAAGGTTTGAAACAAAAATAACATTTTCGGCAACACATTCATTTTTATAGCTGCAATTCTTCCCAACAAGGAAAGTTTCAATCTTGACCAAATTTCTAAATCCTTTTTAACTTCCAACCAACATTTCTCATAATTATCCTTAAATAAATTCAAATTCTTGGAGGACAAATAGATCCCAAGGTATTTCACTTTTTTAACCACATTCAGTTCTGTTTCTCTCTGAAACCCCTCTGTTTCTGTAATTGTTAAATTTTTGGTCAGAACCTTAGTTTTTTGTTTATTCAACCTAAATCCCGCCACCCGACCAAATTCAGATATAAGTTCGAGAACTCTTTTTGTACTGGATTCTGGCTCCTGCAGTGTCAAAACTAGGTCATCTGCAAAAGCAGAAATGTCTGTAATTTGGTTGCCATTATTCTGTTTGTATTGTTTGCATTCAGAAACCTCTCACTTGAATAAATTATTTTCAAGTTCAGAAGCTTTTGATAGTTTTCAGATATGCCTTGCTTTATGTAAAAACATCTTGGATGTATCCACCAGCCTCTTTAAGCATCATGCAATGCTCATTATATCTCGTATGGTCCTGTAAATGCTACCCCCATTCAGTCATTCTTCACAGGATTATCATTGAGAGATGGGGAGAGAGGGGTGAGCCTGTTTGACCCTCAACACCCTTTAGATCCCTGTTCTTGCAAATCCCCAAACTTTTGTGGTGGAACATCTGTCTTTTCCGCACAGTTAGGCTCCTCACATGATTTAGAACCCAGGAATATAAGGCTGCTTATGCCACTTTCTTTCAGACTTGTTTCTTTATCTACAAAATGAGAGAATAATATGGACCACACTTGGCACAGGCTTGTAAGGATTACAACCTGAGAATGTATGACATGCTTTAAACATCCGCAAGTGCTATATGGGCATTATTATAGAGCAGTAGTGGAATGCACCCTACTTAATAGTCTCTTAAATGTACCACTGTTTACTAGGACATCTCACTGTTGCTTTATGTTCAGTTTGTCATTCACTATAAATCCTGGGTTCTTACATGCTCTGCTTTGCTTATGTGAGGCAGCAAGTCAAATGGCCAGATTTATGGGAGCTGCTTAGGAACCAGGAGTGGAAGAGCTCCCACACCTAACCTGTAAAGAGGGGGATGCCTTTAATAGTTGATGGGAGACCCGTGCATGAGTCTAAAGGCATAAACTGATTTGGACTTGTTCTCTAGACGAAAGAATATTAAATAAAAAACATTAGCTGTTAAGTGTCTCTCACCTCTTTGCACATTTCCTTCTTCTACTGCCAGTCCTTCACTTTCTCTCCATCGCTGACAACCCACATTTCATCTACACTTTCAACGCCTCTTTATTAGTTTCTTTATTGTTCCTTTGAAACTTGATGTGGAAAGTTGGAGGGTGGAATGTGTTATTTGGGATTTTATAACGCATTTAAAATAAATCACCACCAAGCATCATCATCATCATCATCATCATCATCATCATCATATCTTTCCACAGTTGGCAGAGGGGCAAGCTGAGAAAAGAAATGAGGATAGCAAATTATGGCAAGGATACGAAGTCCAACCCTGTCACAAACGGCTGTCCACCTCTCAACTTGTGGAGTCTACATATTTCAGTTCCACTACAACATGAAGACTTGGCCACATGTACGACAAAAGCGTGCACTGAAGTCAGCCTGGGTAGCCTTATGGCACCCTACCATGAGTATTTGCAAAGCTACTTGTGCTGTGCCACTGCAATACCCTATTTGGGGTCAACCTCACTGCAGCCTCCTATGTCAGTCCACACATATTTGCATTTCCCTTAACTGAACTGTCTTTGCTGATGATGGAAGTGGAGTGATGAAAATCAAGGCTAAGGCAATGGGCACATTACTATTTACTCCGCTTCCAGTGCACTCCCACCACTGGTGTTTGAAGCCATGCCCAAATGGGGGGACGGACAACCTGCTGCTTGTCTCAGGAAGAAAGATTCCCTTGGTCACATAGGGAAGAAACTAGACCGGCTATTTGCTCACTGGTAGCTCAATCAGTCAGGATAGGCTGCAGTTGGGTGAGGGTGTGGCTGATAAAATGCTGTAGGCCTTGACTCTTCCTGATGGCTTATAAACCACCTTAAGGGAAATCATGAAAAGGGGGATGAAGGGTAAAGTAACTGGTAAGGTGTGGTAGGCTGGGCAATCTGCTCCTTGACCCATGGTAAGCATGCACAATTTAAAAAGTTATAAACCTTTCGTAAACTGTCCAGCACAAAAGTATCTGGGCCTGTTTGCCTGTAATTTGAAAGACTTTAGTTAACCACCTTGAAAGGTTTAGTTCACCTGTAAATTCCACCCACTTCTGTAATGGGGGGGGGGATATATTAGCTTTCTATTTCTTAGTAGTGACTGGGAAAGAAATTAATTTGGGGGAATTAGCTACTCTGCAACATGCAGCAGACTTCCATACCCATAAACCATATGTTTGAGCACATGAAAAGGGGCACACCCACAACTTGTACTCATAGGAGCCAACTCCTAGGGGCTGAGATCCCTTCGGACCCCCCCCCAATAAAATATTTGAGGGAGCTGGGAGGGCAAAATTGCCATTCAAATGATGTGTGTTCCACGTTTTGGGATCGATTATGTGGGGCAGGGCTTACCTGCCCCCACCCCATATTTTATTCAAGTTGGCACCCTTGCCCATTCTGCATGTCTGGCTGGGTGAGTGTGTAAACTAAGTTCTCTGTTCTGGTGATCAGTGATTTCAAATCTATGCAATACTGTAATAAAAGTGAATGTTTACTATGATTATTTTTTTCCGTCTTCCTTTTCTCATGCAAGATATTCACGTCAGTTTAGAAACTTACAATTATCATGTAACATAATTATAAAACATTGGAAAGGGTCCTTATTCATTCTAAAATATTGATAGGCTGCTTTTCTTTAAAAGCAATATTGAAGTTGTTGCTGTTGTTTGTTTTTATACACATTGTTTTTAATAAAAGCAGCAGGAACAATAAATAATTAAGATCTAATGAAATTGTACATCATAAGCAGAAAACAATAGCATTAAAATTTTAAAATGACAACAGTAAAATAATAAAATTATATACAGAACGCTGTTGTACACTGGGTGAGACTCCTTGGGTCTTGGGCAGTCTTTCTCATCATTATGATCTGATTATTTAACAAATTCAGAGATTGAACCTTGGATCTTCAGCTTGCAAAGTATATGCTTTTCCATTGAGCTATCGTTCTTCCCAAAACTGCTTTAGGACATTAATATCACTATAGCACAAACATATGGGAGACATGCTGAAGGATTATGAGTGAAGGAATTCATGTATCACTTGTTTTAAATTTGTAGGATCTCCTTAACTTTACTAGTATGTATGATTATTTGAATTTTTAAAAAATAGTTAGATAGCAAGTAGACATTTAGATGAAGTTGGCATGCAATTATTTCAGCCGTTGGCTTAAAAACAGAGCTACAGTACATTGCATTAGGAGCACTGTACAATTCTCATAGTTATTACTTGGTAGGTTGCCTCTTGAGTGGCAAATTAGAACTCGTTCAGCTAGAACTGTTGCAGTGATGCCTCTTCAGGGTTTGCAGGCCCAGATACTTGAAGTACATTACATACTTTCCCATATACTCATGCTTTCACATAGTTCAGTATTAGAACAGCATGAAATCATCTGTTATGTGTTCACCTCGGTTCCATCTAACCTTACACATTAATCTTCAGCTATGCTTAGGTTTAATCAGTATCGCTACAGTTTAGATTGCAGTCTTATGCTGCTGCCACAATATAGCAGAAAATGAACAGGTAGCACTTATACAGAGTCTGAGTCTGCACAAAACTGGTTTCGTTTCTGCTCAATACGCACTGTACCTGCAGCCAAAAATAAGGAGGCAAGACACAGATGCTTGGGAAAACCACACTTTGTTTAGCATATCATAACATAAATGTGCAATGAGAACTGGAACCTGTGTAAACATAGGCTAAGGCTTTCCACTTCCTTTTGGCTTGTAGAATCTGAGCAACCCACATGTGCTCTGAGCATAAGCTGTAGATGTTTCAGCATGCCACCAGCCAGCCCCTACTTGTCTGAGAGAGACACACCTGATTCACTATCCCCATATGTGCTAAGAATCTGAGTGTGATGCTTGTATGGACCTCAAAGGGGTTCTTATCCCACCCCCAGAGTCCCACAGCTCTCAGGATCCCCCTTTCACCACTACAATACTTGATGACACTCATCCATGGTTCTCATTTTGGTTTAATTCCCACACAGCCCTGCTTTGGTAAAGGGAGCTAGCCTCATTTTTAGTCTCTTTCACTTACAAATCTGATAAAGAAAGCCTTCATGCCTTGCTGCGGGTCTCACAGAAAATAATAATATCATTACTCAAATATGAAGGGCTTACATTGTCAGCCCTCTTTTTATTTATTTTGAACACAGTCTCCTGATATGGAGAGTGCCTTGAGGAGTCATGAATTTGTGTTCAGGATCCCATCTTGTTCTTAGTAAAGATCTTGCAGTTAGGATGCTATAATCTCCCATAGTCACTCATCACGCCAACAGATTCAGTGACAAATCACAAATTTGGTTCCATGGTATGCTTGCATCTAGGATGGTGAACCTTAGGTCCCTGGGCTAAATGCGGCATGCCAGGACTCTCAGCCCAGTACCCAGCATTCCCTACAGACTATACCCCAACCCCACCTTCCCCAGACCATACCCTCCTTATGTTACAAAGCAGGGTTGGGAAATTGAATCCAGCTGGTGGGGGGGGCAGTCCTTTTTCTCCCCCATCCGCAAGACAATTTAGACAGTTTTATGCACTTGTTAGACATTTAATTCATTCAAAACAAGTCATTTTAAATCTTTCTACACCAAGTTCAGCATGGACTATTCTATAACTTACCTCTCCTGCACTGCCATCTTTCAAAGCAGCCTACTGAACCATTTTCTAACTATAAGCTATAGAACCCACTGTGGCCCTATAATAAGATTAATCAGTATGTTGTGGAATAAACTGAAATAAAAGTAGAAATCATGAAACAGAAAAAGGCTTCTGTGTCTTTGTAGAACATATGATAAAGCATATCAGAAAGATGAACAATTCCACGTTTGGTTGTTTTATTTGGATTTTAGCTGAAGATCTAAGACTTGAATCATGCCGAGCTGATGCCTCTCTGTTTGCACAATGGTTATTCCTACAGATTTCAAAGGGCTAAATTGTCAAAATAGTCCCGTGGATGTGTGAAATCTAATCATTTTTGTACCGATTACAGCGCTCTTCTATTTGAAATGGATTTTTGAATTCCAGGGGTTGGAATTGCGTCTTTGTCTGGCGCTTGATTGTTTGTAGATATTGCAAATGCCTTTGGATCTAGGCAAAGCGGTAATGGCTTCAGGCAGGGTAATGGCCTTGCAGAAGGTTTTCCCAGAGAACTATATGTACTGGCCAATAAGTTTTGGTGTAAAATATGCTCTGCTAAATGGTGTTATCAGGAGGTGACAGTAAAGCCTAACTCCTCCAATGAATAGGTGACAATTCTGGTACTTTTGTTTGCATTAGCAATTTAGTAGCAGAATGGGACCACCTGGGAGCCATGAGAAGTCTGCCTTTCACATTGCTTTTCCCCTGTAAATGGCTTTCTGAAACAATTTTTAAACCTTAATGGAGGGAAACTATTGTAGATATGATTTCAGGGCTTAATCTGAGCCATGGCTTGACAAGGATCTGTTTGAATGCCAGTGCTCAGCCCTGGAATATACAATCAATGAATACCCTGGAATATCATGTGACTACTACTGAACATGTTCAGAGTTCATTCTTTTCACCAATGAGCCACCACAATCAAGCTGCCCTAAGATAGGCTAAGATAGGCTTTTCATGTCAGAGTACATGTTTCTTAATTTTAAGATGCAGTACTTCTCTTTTTAAAGGTTATAAGTTAGCTACTATATTATTTTAAAGAATGAAATTAAGCAATGCATCTCATTTGCACAAGAGCAATGGTCTTCACATCCTTCTGGCCACAAAATATGACACCCATATGTCTTACCTGCAATGATTTAACATGAATACCCTTACCCTAAGTTTCCAGGATCTACTGTTTCTACTGAGTGAAAATAAATTAGTTTTGAAAGTAAAGCATTGCAATGATGATATGGTGTCATCATATTGAAAATTATTATCAGAGCCGCCTTCTTAGTTACGGTTTGACCTTCCCAGTTTAACATTTTCCTCAGTGACTAGCATTTTCCTCAGTGACTAGGCTGTATGTTGTGAGCACAAGCTGTTTTATTTCTTGCCCTCCTGTAATTTATTAATGAAACTGGCAAATGCTCTCTTGAGGCTTCAAGTATGCTGATACTGCTTTGGGACTCACATTGCCTATTGATGTGCCGGCTTGCTTGCTCCCTGCCCAAGCTGTACATTTGTGAACAGGTATTGATTACCATTGCACTGCACTTTTGCGAAGGAAACTGGGCCTGTCTAGTTTGCCCGAAACTTCCCACCACCGCTCAAGAGAAATTGGGAGTATGAAACAATCGACTAAGCATGTTTACTAAGAAGTATGACCTATTAAGGTCAATGGGCCTTCCTTCCCAATAAGTGGTTTTAGAACTGCAGCCTAAATGTCAATTCTGCAAAGTGCAATGGAAACTTTCATGAAGAAAAGTATGCACTTTATTTTCAACATTTTCCTTTGGTATTTTATAGGGGCAGCCCAAATGCAAAAGGTGTTGCAAATACAGAGGGAATTAAAAGGGCAATTACCCATTCTCAACTACATTGCCAGTTGTAGTTGGATAGATGCTTAGCAATCCATCTTCCAAGCCTTCAATTATCACTGGGTCAAGTCAGATTCAGTATTTCCCTGTTTCCAGGTACATAGTCCCAGAACAATCCCAACTACTTAACTCTGGTATCACTTTGCTGCTCCTTACAGTCCTCTGATACAGATGGTGCCAATCCCCCCTGCCTGATTTTCTCATTGCAGGGAATGAAGTGAGCACTGGGAAAAACATGGCTAAATTAGTAAGTTGCTTTGGGGATGTGCGACTATTGGCTTGAGAAAATAAATAATTCAAAGAGAAGGTATATTTTCAACCACTTCAATTTCAGGTAAGTAGCATCCATCTAGATATTATTATAGTTGCAACTAAAAAACCTGAGCATTTTCTATGGTTCATTAATTCTGTTTCACCCCCTGCATATTTGAGATACACTCTATTGCGCAGACTGTGATAATCACCAAGCAAATTCATTTCAACCAGCAGTTTTTGAGAAGACTGTGATCAGTAACTTGGATGTCATTCAGAAAACCTGCCTGAAGTGTAATTGTAAATTTCCCAGTTTGTATGTCTAAATTATCTGCCAATTAATTATCAAAATAATTGCTGGAGCATTAAGATTTTCGCTCTTGGCTTAACTGTATTAAATCTTCCTAAATAACTTCTGCACGTCCCCACTCTATCAGAAAGGTCATTATAGTCACTTCGGCTTGCAAAAAAACTATACTGTTTGTCTGCTTTCAGATGTCACAGTAAACCATGGTTTATCATGATAGGAAGAAGCCTAGGCAAGCCTTGGGCTCCTGGATTCCCACCCCCCTTCAGGGCAGTTTTGCTTCTTTTTTTCTTTTAATTAGCTGTGACTTCTTATAATTAGCTGTATTATCCAAACCTCCCTGATTGTGATTAATCTTTTTTATTGTGTATTTTTTTAAAAAAAGATTTCAAATTTCATGTGGGTTATGAAGATGACTTGTTTGAACTAACTATGATTTCGAGTTTGAATATAATGTTATTGTGGTTGAAACTGAAGAAGAAAGGTTCCTGTCTCCTTGCAGTCACAATGGAGGAGGAGAGAGGAGAAGGAAGAACACAGAGCCAGAAGTCATCCTTTTCTGACCTTATCTTTTTCATGACATTCCCGGTTTAACATGACATCTGAATTAAGCCAATATGCCATATTGTCAATTGATTTATTCATAATCCAGTTAATCACCAAAAATCCTGGATGCACTAGTGTAACTTTAATGAAAGTACTTTACTAGGGTGGTGAAACCTCAGCTTATAAAGGAATATCCAAGACTGAGTTGGCTAATGTAAGGATTATGTGCTGTTCTCTTTCAATTGAAAATGTATTATTATAGCAATTAGAGACATGGGTGGTTCTGTGGTTTAAACCACTGAGCCCTGCGACAGAGTGAGCTCCCATTGCTCTGTCCCAGCTTCTGCCAACCTAGCAGTTCAAAAGCATACCAGTGCAAGTAGATAAATCGGTACTGCTGTGGTGGGAAGGTAAACGACGTTTCTTTGTGCTCTGGTTTCCTTTACGGTGTTCCGTTGTGCCAGAAGTGGTTTAGTCATGTTGGCCGCATGACCCAGAAAGCTGTCTGTGAACAAACACCGGCTCCCTCGGCCTGAAAACGAGATGAGCACCACACCCATAGTCGCCTTTGACTAGACTTCACCATCTGGGGTCCTTTACCTTTTTTATTATAGCAATTGCATTCACTTTTCAGTTGCTTACACCTTCTGAGTTTTCATAAGCATGAATTAATTTCTGAAATGTGATAACTGTTACCTTAGAGGGATTTAAAGGAGATTATAGACAAATTCATGGAGGACACAACTGAGAAACTATGCTGAAGAGAGCCATTTCCTTTCTACTCCACTTATGGACTTCCCAGAGGCAACTGGTTGGCTGCTTTGGGGAACATGATGCTGAAAAACTGGATCATTGACATAGCAGGTCTCTTCTTATTTTGCAAAACAGGAATGTTGATGCATCCATACATAGCAAATGTGCAAATCAGCAAAACACCATACACAAATAAGCTGGAATCAATCACAATATGAGTACAACTAGTTTGTTCTCTTCCTATTTGCATGCTTACTAGCCATGGTGGTTGTGTTCTACCTCCACTGATAGAGACAGTATGCGTCTTAATGCCAGTTACTGGAAATCTCATGTAGGGAGAGTATTGTTGCACTCAGCTTCTTCTTGTGGGCTTCCCATATGTATCTGGTTGTCCGTTGTGAGAACAGAGTGCTAGACTAGATGGACCTTTGACCTAACCTAGCAGGTTATTCCAATGTCTTAGATGCCTCATTATGCAGTAGAAAGGAATATGTGAACAAATTAAAGGTACCAGAACAAACTGTGCGTGCTCAAATAAATAAATTATAGAAATTATCCTAGTTCAACTGAAATTCAAAATGAATGGAACGAAGGGGAGAACAATGAGGAATACAATGCAGGAAATCCTCTCATATTGACATTTTGTTAGAATTTAGATAATTGTTTGTTTGCCAGGCTGAAAGATATGTTTGAGATGATAGCCTGGGGCATGGATTGGGGGGGGTAGAATTTGGTGTGAAAACAGTTTTCCTGGCCTCTCTCTCTCCCCCCCACACACTTTCACTTCCCACAGCAAAAATATGCAGATGTTGCAAGCCAAGATATATAAAGAAACCACCGCATTCTATTTATGAACTAAAAGACGGAAAGAAGGCAGATGTACTCAATGCTTCTTTTGCGTAATTCTCTCTGGCAGGGAAAATCTGGAGCTTCTTTGAAAACGAGTAATTCTCTTTCTCAACTGCACGTCTAAGTTATAAAATGGAATGGTTTTTTGGTTTTTTTTAAAGCACTGTTAATGGTTAGGCTAAAATATTAAAAGTACAAGTAAAGTCCTGCTGGACCTGACCAAAGGCCCATCCTTTTCTCCCAGTGGTCAGCCAGGTGTCTATGGGAAGCCCACAAACAGGACCTATTATTTAGGTCTTCTGCATTTCTTTGAGTTTCAAGTTACAGAAGAAATTCTTCACTGTGTTATGAAGTCTCACTGGATGATCTACCCCGCATCAAAAATTCAGAAGGTGGGGTGTTTACTGAGAAACTGGAAAATATTCTATTCTTTTAAACTGTCAAGAGAATGGTCTTGTTTTGGGTTTGTTTCTGTTTGGAGGACAAAATTATTCCATATATCTGGGATCATTGGTAAAACAACAGATATAAAGCTGGTATTCATTAACATGTTTGAGAAACTAATATTGCACAGGATTCCATCAAGGGACAGACTACGGCTAAGAAGGGAATCTATTATTTGCAACTATCTGGACATCAATGAAAAAAAGAGGTATTTTAAGCAAACTTTCTGCAGTATTTATTCCTATGTCTAGTAGGAGCTGTCTGTGCTAACAAAATCCATTAAGGTGAATCCATCAGGATATTCACTGAGGAAGCTTGGTTTATACTGACCTAAGTTACAGGGCTTTTATATAATATATACCTCCATAAATTTTGTGGAGTGGTGGTATTATCAGTATTCATTAGATTACTACTCTTATTCATGTTTCTTCTTTTGATGCTGCTCCTAGTAACTCAACTACTAGTAGTGTTAGTAGTACTTGTAGTAGTAGTATCATCACCAGCAGTATCAGTATGTATTAAGGGTGGGGAACATTTTGGCAGGTATATAGAGTTTTAGATTTCCCCCCCCAGCCATGCATGTACAGGTATTGTAAACGAGGACATTTGAATGTTATTCTTGTCAAAGCAAGAAGAAAAGGCAGCATATTGCAAAAAGTATCATCGGATTTCATAAGACTGTGTTATGTTGTAATGGGATCACGCACCTTACTCAGTGTAACTATTAATGCAGATTGAAGGGAAAGGTTGCTCACACATGCCATACTTTTCACTCACACATACTTTTTATTATCTCAATAGCATTTTTCCAATTGCTGCATGAGGAACTGCATGCTTAGCACAGGCCCTTTTATGAGCTTGGAGAGCTATATTGTATAAGAATAATTTCCTCTAATATAAGCAGCTATTCTCTTATCACAACAGTGCATGACAATTTTTATTTAAAATGTATTGCTTCATATTTGCCATGTTATGATAGCGCAAACCTGTGTGACCTCTTCACTTCTCTCTCATTTTTCTCATATGATATAGCTTCTGGCTCTTGAAGGAACAGTTTTTTGATAAGAGCATATAAATACAGGCTAAAAAAATTACCAATAATAAATGTGTGCCTCAGACTGGAATATTTATTGTATTTACAGTGCTCTTGACCTCTGAAAGTGCAAGATCTGTTTTTGAACGTTCCACATGCCACCATCGGCCTAAGAACAAGCAAGGAAATATAGAAAAAATTAAATCATCTCCTCCACCCTGAGATCTACAGAATGCTTTAACAGTTCCAGAGACATGCCCTCTTTTTGCGTAAGAAAATGCTTCAAGTGATTTTATCAAATTAAGACTGCAATCCTAACCAGGAAGTCAGTCCAAATGAATTCAGAGGTGCTTACTCACATGTAAGTGGGCTTAGGATTGCAGCCTAACACAACATCCAAAAACTAATTGAACCAAGTATTGGGGGTGGGGGTGTCCCTCAACCCAGCTCTCCCAGCCACTAAACTTGTAAGAGTATGGGGTGACTACTGCCCTGAGAAGCCCAGGAGGGAGAGAATTTTAATTGGATCCTGAGTCATACGCAGAGTACCTCCACTGATTTCAGTGGGTTTGCTCCGAGTATTGCAGTGAGATGCATCCCTTTGAAGCATTTTAAACATGTTGGCACGGCAAATACAGCTGTGAAGCACAATAGTCCTTCCAGGCACCAGAATGCATTCCCTTCAGAATGAAGGTCAGAAAGTCTTTTCAACAGAAAATATTTCTGTTACATTTCTTCCTACATTCGTAAGTCATGGAACACCTTCAAAACTTCTGCAGAGCAGTCTGGAGATTTCTATACGGAGATGAAGACTGTGAAAGACCATGCAATTCTATACACATTTACCTGGTAGTAAGCTTTATTGAACTAAGGAGATTACTGAAAATGCCCCGTCATGTATCACCAGCCAGATAGCTTTAGCCACTGGTGTGATAACAAGCAGGGCACCCCCAGCTGATAATCAGGTGGGGCAATACTGGAAAAGACACTTTTCTTCAGGTACAGTGCTTGAGTCACAGGTTGTTCAGTGCTTTGTATACTGGGCAGAATAGCTCACAGACAAGACAGTGCCAAGATTGGAGGATTAGATTAATATCACTTCCCCTCACTACCCCAGATAATAACAGGGGAAGTAGCATTCTATATATTTTGAGATACTGCTGCTATAAGAAGTGCTAATCTTTCTTAATTGATTTCCCCCTATTTGGGCTTCTATATTTCCATGTTTCTCACAATAAGATTACATTTACAATCTTTAAAATCCCTTTGTTATTTTTCTGAGCCATGCTATTAGACCAGCACAAGCTATGAATTTATGCTGTGTTACCAGCACAAATGATAATTACTTATCGATGTAAAAATTAACAGTTTCCAAGGAAATACTTCTGCACCCTTATTAGTTCACTAATTGCCTACCTAGTTTAGACTTTGTATGGCACTTCATAATATATTCCACCCTCTTTACAACACCCTTCAGCCTAGCTAAGTGCTTGCAAAGCTGTAAAGAGGTCTTGTTATTTTTAATGAGGTCAAGGGCATTTTAAAAAGCACTTTAATGCTATGCAGCAGTGTGCAATAGCTTGGTGTTATGGTGCAGTATTTAACTAACAGGTCTATGAAGGTGGTCTCAGCTATCAAACCAATTAATAAAATCTGATAATATTGCGAAACAACTCAACAGCAGCCAAATGTAAACAAAACAGGTAAATAACACAAGAGAAAAGCAACCTATAATGACACTTTATTTTTGGAGCAGTGATTTTTAGCACACTTCATACGCAGGGCAGCTTAGCATTTCAGGAAAGTGTTTGAAATTAGTCAAATGCTCCAAGCAATTCATGAAAGTATGCATTATAAATTATAAGTCTCTTTCATTTTCTTTTCTAGGTTTTTCTAGTACTGGCCTTGAGCAAGTGGCAGCTATGAAAATGAGGAAACAAACAGTTCAGCTGGTCCCTTGTTTTTCCTCTGCGCTCTTTGTGTCTGGGCAATGTCCTCACTCATGATTTTGACTACTTTGTCTTTATGCAGCAGTTGTATTCAATGCATCCCTATAAGAGTACACCCATGGAAATTAATCAACCTAAATTAGTCATGCCGATTGAATGAAATGTCTGTTAAATGCAGTGCAGGAGTTTGGATTAGATGAGCCTTGGGGTCCATTCCAACATTACAATTCTTTGAAAGGTGGGCAGATGGGGAGATAAGTGGAAACCTCCTGCCTACTTGTGCATGATCCAATGAAATGGACCAATGAAGAGGACCAAAGTTGCCAGGAGAAGCTTTACACTGGTCATTTCTGCCAGCTGTAGGTTGAAGGCTCTTGATCTCACATAGAATCATAGTTGGAAGGGACTCCAGGTCATCTAGTCCAACCCCCTGCAAAGAAGGAATCTCAACTATAACATCCATGACAGATGGCTATCCAACCTCTGCTAAAAAAAACTCTTAGGTGAAGGAGAGTCCATAACTTCACGAGGGAGTCCATTTCCCTGCCAAACAGCACTTACTGTCAGAAAGTTCTTCCCCATAACATCCTCCGCTGTCGTAGATGCCTATGTACAGTCACAGTGCAGCTGAGGAAATATATAAGTTCTGAAATTAAAGCACACATGCAAGCAAACCGGAATTAAATTGCAGCTGATTTTCATATTAATAGAAAATTTAGCCCAGACAGAAAAGGTTAATTTGCTTAGAAGTGATCATGTCTCAGTTGTTAATCTATGGCTGACTCATATGCTTCAAGGCAAAAGTGATTATACGAATGCAGAAAAATATTATAATTTAGCATAACAATAAGACCACTATTGAAAATTATTTAAATGTTTGGAATTTGGGTTTGGGGGTTTTGTTTTATTTTTTAAGTCAAGAGTTGGCAACATCTAAAAGCCAGTTAACCATTGCTGCACTTAGTAATGTGATGTGGTGGTAAGAATTGGGGTTAAGTTGGCCTGAACTAATGGGAACTGGGCTGCCATCTTTTGCCTTACAAACCAACATGTGACCTCAATAAAACTGAAGGGGATGCCCCATTCTTCTATATTACATTATATTGACATCTAGTAGGAGTGATATAAGAAGCAAGTATATTGCATGCTTTATCATAGCAATCCTTAAAGTATCATTGGAAGGTAAGCCATGTCATGAAAAAAGGATGAGGAGCTAGTGGCTTGCTTCAGGCCATCATGAGGACACATGACGGAAGAAAGACTTGAATCAAGGATTTTCGGATTTTCTGCTCACACACTTTCCCACTATTTTACACCAACCCAAATCGGGGGGGGGGGGCAGTAGATGAATATTTCTGCCCTTACAAAAACCTGTTGCATGGAAGCAACAATATTCAATTATGTGTGTTTGAGAATGAAATTATAATTGACTTATAAAATACCTGCCATTATCACTATTGATTTGGTAATAGATGTTGCTGTTTGGTGGGTGGTTCCATCTGCCCCATCACATCCCCTGCTACTGTGAATGTGCCTCTAATATAGATTGCATGGGGAAGAGATGCTCTTTCATGGCTTGGGGATCCCAAGCCGTTTAGAACTTTAAATGTGCATTCGAATGTAAGTCTAGATGAGAATGGACAGACATTAAGAACCACCTGTCTTCCACCCTTGGAAACATGCTAAAGAAACACATCAAGTTCCATAACCTGTTTATCCGCAAGCTGCTCTGAGAGTGGCTAACAAATTATTTAAATAAACAGGCAAATATAGATTGTTTCACAAAGGAGATTCTCCAAAGTTCAAATTCTGAAAGTACAAAATTATAAGAATGCTTCAAACGCCAGGTTTCTGCAGTCATGCCTATCGAGACGTAATTGATATTCTGTCAGAAGTAATGTCGTATCTGATCAGTAACAAGTGTTTGCACAGCAGTTCTTCCTCGTGTCACCACGGCTGAATCAAACGACTGGAAAAATTGAATGACAGAGATCTTATATTTTCATCAAAATGTATATTTCCCATCAACTGTTACATTTCTTCCAGGTGATTGCTACTGTGGTGGTGAATGTGATAGCAAGACTTTGCTGTAGACTAGATGAAAAGATGCATACCCTCCAACATTTCTCCAATGAAAATAGGGATGTCCTATTACAATTATTATTATTATTATTATTATTATTATTATTATTATTATTATTATTATTATTTACCCTGCCCATCTGACTGGACTGCCCCAACCACTCTGGATGGCTTCCAACATATATAAACACATAATAAAACATTAAACATTAAAAAATTACCCTATATAGGACTGCCTTCAGATGTCTTCTAAAGGTTATATAGATACTTCTTGGCTTGGGGGGTCAGATAACTCCATACCCTCCAAAATTTCACCGATGAAAATAGGGACACCCTAAGGACATTCTGGGATCAAATCAGAAACCAGGGACAGTTTCTGTAAATCCAGAACTGTCCCTGGAAAATAGGGACACTTGGAGGGTCTGAGGATGTTATAAGCTTTGTATGTAATCTAGTGTTCCTCAGTTGAAGATAAATGCTTATAAGCATTTCCCAAAATTATGTAGAAGAGGGGCAATGCAATGTGGTCCCAGCAGGCAGATGTGGCAGCCTCCTCAGTGATGCTAAGCAGGCCTAGGTATGGCCAGTGCCCAAAACGTCATGAACATTGCTTTTAGCTTGGTTATAAATATAATGAATATAACTAAATTCCTAGAAAATGTGTGTGTTATGGTGTGTGCAAGTAACCTGTACAGCACAATGTTCTAGTCTCAGGATTATTCCAAGACGCAGCACTGATGAAATAAGAATATAAAAGCCAGCTGGATCAAGTCAATGGCCCATTCATTCCAGTATCCTGTTCTCACAGTGGCCAACCAGAAATGTACCTCTATGACTGCCTACAACTGGCATTAGGTCAACCATTGGCTGACTTCCTGGGGGAAACAAACACAGAGATCAGAGCCATTACACAGGTCATTGCATTAGTTATGGCATAATATTGTGGTGGGCAGGGGACTAACACAGGGTTATATTAATGTCAGCAGGATCCTGAGGAAACTCTAAATAGGATGCAGCACAAATTAGAGCTGCGAATCCAAAGGGGGGCAGGTACACCGGCCATAAGATTCAGCTTGCACCCGGGGCTTTGGGAAGCAGCCTGTTCTGTTTTGAAGCAGCTCTGTGTCTTTCCCATTAAACTCATTATTTTGGCCTGAATTAGATGTCTTAAAAACAAAGCCATTTCCCTTCAATTCACTGTAATTGGGAATATAAAAATATCTATAACTTTCCTCCCCTTTTCAAGAAAGTAGATAAAATTTCCAAACATAAGAGTCTCTTCAAAGTGGATTAAGCTTGCCAAATTGTAGGCAGGCACATCCAGGGAGTTTAATGTAGGACACCTCTAAAGTTTGATATATATTTTATTTTCTGTCAGATTTGGATGAGATTTGCAGGCATTGTCACCCCTTCTGAGAGTATGAACACTGCTAAATTTCAAAATGATAGCTGAGAAGACTTTACCATTTTGGAGTGGGTCCAATAGGATTTAGGCAGGGGCAGGTATAATATCCCAGGGGGCATTGATGGGGTGTGGACTTCTGCAACCAAGCACCCTATACTTCTGGTGATACAGTCTCTGCTCCCTGGAACAAAGATCTTTCTAAGGGCTTGGATAGGGGAATGGGCAGGAATAGTTTTAATATTTATTTCAACATATCCCTTTCCCAAATCACTGTGATTGGAGTGCCCTGGGAAAATAATTAAGCGTAATTAAAAACTAAACCAATGTTTATATGATAAAAATGAAAGATTACACTTTCAATGTGCATTTTCTAATGGTTTTGTTCTGAACCATCTGCTCTTCCTGCTGCTTAAAATAATATTTTTCAATAGTTCTTCATTATTAACTCTGCCCTGGCCTCCTTTGACTCCTCCCACTTCATTGTTTCCATCCCTGCAGTCTGCCCTCACCCCCCCCCCTTTAAAACAGCAATTAGTTGTGCTATGGCTCCATGGCACCTACTTTCCCTATGCAATTGTGCATGAGTAAACTTGTTGTCTTTCCACAGAAGAGAAAGCAAACAGAGACACAAAAAACAAGTGGAGGCTCCAGAGGGTTCCTGACGTTTAGGAAGGGGGCGCAGAGAGAGATTGTATAAGAAGGCACAGAATGTGAGCAGGAAGTGGGCGAGCTTCTCATCTCTAACAGCTACAAACAAAATGTAAAATAACTGAGGGTTCCTCTCTTCACTGTTCTCCCCCTTGCCCCTCCAGGAGCCACCCTCTGTCAAGAGCACAATCACCCTGAATACTCACTAAAAGTCGCATCTTGAAGGGCCCTGAATCCATCTTTCCTTACATTATGAACATTTCAGATGAAGAGTTAAATCTAAGTTTCTGGGGAAAGTGTACATTTATATTTATTTTATTACAATACTTGCACTTTATGATGAATCTTGTACCGCTTTGAAGAACTAGACCTGTTAAATCAAGAAGGTAGGTAACGAATTATGCGATTAGGAGTGCCATACTAACAAAGTTGAATTCTGCTGTGAAATTCTGCTGGATTTTCATCTAAAAGACATCATTTCTGCTTTACAGAAAAGCTGGGGTGTTTTTGGTTTTTTAAAAAATGATTTTCAGATGAGCAAAACCTGACTATTACTCTGCCACCTTAAGGAATAGCATCAGCCTCTTTTAAGCAGCGAGGGAATATCAGACCATTTGTTAGTAGACCTGAATAATATTGTCTGTCTCTGCATCCAAGATGTTGTTTGAGCAACATTTTCCATGTGGAGTCTTTATTACAGAAAGTCACAGTTAGTTGATCAGTCGTGATGTGTAATTTGGCATTCTAACATCAAATCATGTTTTACAAAATGTTACTGGGTTTGGTTGCCAAGAATTTTGAGCAACACACATTGTTTCACCACAAATGCTTCCTGATATGATTTATTTATTCCTTGTATTTCTATCTGACTCAAAAGAGAAACCATTGCACAAGTAGAAATAGCAACACACAGTGGCTAGGATCCAAAGAGCTACTTTTGGCTTGCTTAAAGGGCTTGTGCACATGCAGTAGAATGTTTATTTTTGAACATCTTTCCTTTGAACATCTGACTTTACATTATACCACAAACAGTTTTCGAATCTCCTCTTCCTGATCTAAGAAAAGCATCTAGCTATGCAGCAAGTGTGGTTATTGTCCAAGAAAAACAAGAAGTCCTGCCTTCTACTTGGGGCAGACCAATTGTGGTTCTTCTACACTGTGACAACCTGAAGGAACATCTCCACCCCCACCGTTCAGCCCGGACAGTGAGGTCCAGCACCAAGGGCCTTCTGGCGGTTCCCTCACTGCAAGAAGTAAGGTTACAGGGAACCAGGCAGATGGCAGATGTCAAGGAAATAAACAACTCCCTAACTTTTAGAAGATATCTGAAGGCAGCCCTGTATAGGGAAGTTGTTAATGTTTGATGTTTTATCATGTTTTAATATTCTGTTGGGAGCCACCCAGAGTGGCTGGGGAATAAATAATAATACATTATTATCATTATCAATATACTAAAAAGACTTCAGGCATCTATTCAACTGTAGTTGGGGAGTATGGGTTCATCGGGCAATCAGGCACCTCTGTCTCTATGAAGCTTTGTGGTCACAGATAAGGTGAGGATTTCATCCAACTGCACAATTGGTCATTTTCACGTTGTCTGCTTTGAGTTGCTTGGAATGCCTCTGGTGCATCTTCATGGTTTGGTT
The DNA here is from genome assembly GCF_027172205.1 of Podarcis raffonei. Taxonomy (NCBI): domain Eukaryota; kingdom Metazoa; phylum Chordata; class Lepidosauria; order Squamata; family Lacertidae; genus Podarcis; species Podarcis raffonei. Next base: position 43,883,347 of record NC_070605.1, on the reverse strand, counting down.
CTCTCAACATTGCCACCATCACCACCATCACTGCACTCCTCACATGTCTCTGTTCACATACCATCTCATCCCTATCCTTTCCCTTCATCTGCTCTGGTATCATGAACTCACTTAAGACGCTTGCAATGCAACTGAGCAAGGCTGAAGTCTTCTTCTTTGGTGATCATTCAAAGCCGAGTAAGATTGTCTTCCATAAAGACAGTTTTAACAGTGAGTCCGTATGCAACTATGGAGGCCAATTCTGAATCTACACATCCTTCCACAGTTGGGGCATAAGTTTCTGGGTGGGAGTTGATCATGGTGAGGGTTTGCTAAACATGCCTTCCTCTTAGCTTGTTTCTCCCTTTTGTCCTGAGTTTGAGTGTCTTCAAAGCCCATGACACCTTTAGTAAAGGCTGTTCTCCAATTGGAGCGCTCTCAGGCCAGTGTTTCCCAGTTGTCGGTGTTTATACTAAAGCTGAAGAAAAGTCTGATGAGCCTTCCTACCAAGGTCTAATGGGTCTTCTGTGGTTGAGAGCAGGAGAGTTCAGCGATCTTCCTCCATTCACACGTACATGTCATGCATCTACCAGACAGATCAAGCACATGCCTCCATAGTTTCCTTTTCCTTTGCAAGGAGTATTTTATTACATTTTGAGGGAGCACATTTTAATCACAAACTCTTTCCCGGTTATCCTGCACATGCTATTTACACTTTGAAAACCATGCTAATTAAAGCTGCATTTAGCATGACATCTAGTTTGGTCATTCCTTGCCATGATCGTCAGCCACACTGTTCATGGTTCTGCTGAATTTAACCCAAAGTTCCACCCACTGTTTTTCTTTTATTTCTCTTATTTTGCCTCCCAAGCTGTAGAGTGAAATCTGTCACCATTGTCCTCTAATAATAGTTCACAAAGTTGGTTATACTATGCCAGAAAGTCAAGCTCTTAGTGGTACATATGCTTTCCCCTTGCAAACAGAAATTACCAGAAATTACTTATGGCTGATCAGCTACAACCTCATCAAGGGATAATGGGAAGCATCTCTGGGCAGGATTTCAACACAGGTCTGTTTGCTTAAATACACAATGTCAGATTATTTTAAAAATCACATAAAATTCAATTTCCGTCCACACTCCATGTTTTCCATGTAGAACAAGAATAAGAGAAGCATTTCAAAAGGACTGATGCATGGTGTCCATAAATAAAAAAATAGCATATATTTCTGGAAGGACATTATTGCATTATGAAAATACATAAATTTTCCATCTCATATAGCTTTCATTAAATTCTGCTTCCTTGAGAGCCATTAATGAACATATTTGCAAGTTTTTGAAAGAGCCATATAAATCACTCCAAACAGTTTAAAAAGTAGATGTCTTTCTCATAGCAGCATCTGAACTATTGCTTGAACTATAGCTCGGTAATCCAATTTAGCACGGCCACTTTAGCACAAAGCACCACATTCCTTATTGCAGATTGATGGAAAAGGCATTTCCAATAGTAAAACCAACAGTATTTTTGTTTTATCTAACACTTAAATGTCTAACATCAGTGCTCTAGACAGAAAGATGACTTGGAGATTCTACCTCAATCTGGTGTACTCCATCAGCAGAATGTAAAGTAGTGTGGTTAAAAAGGAATAGATTACCATCCTTTCTGTGAAGAACAAATCAATGTTCACCTTACACATGCAAAATAACTAGGTTAAAACATAGGTAAAATATTCATAAATGAGATGAAAAGTAGCACATACTTTAAGAAGTGCTAAAAGTGACGACTACTATACTAATCAATATTTACATTGCGTCTGTTTTTCATAAATTCAATTAATAGAAGCCATTTGTCTCTGAAAACGATATGTTCTATGTCTGCCATTTCTTAATGTGACCAGCTACATAAGCTTCACTCCTATCTCCACTGCATGCTTGACTGCTACCTTCACACCATGCTTCACTGCATCACTGCTACCTTCCAAATTTTTGTTATCAACTCTTTTATGTAACTATAGTGGTGACCTATTTCCCAACTTTCCTGCCATTTATATATAGGCAGCAACTATCAAACACCAGCACCATTTATGCACTCCCTGCTGCCTGGGGATACTGTATGTTGAACATGGTGCTGGCTCCACTGGCTCCACCTCTTTCATCAAGGATGCAGAGGCAACAGTGCTGGTCTGAGCAAACTATGTACCTCCAGCCTCTATGGTTTAATACCTGTTTGCTTGCCTAGTCCTGAGGTTCTGGAAATAACCCACACAAATAGGTGTCCCTGCCTCACTCTTCAAATGGAGAGCACAGGGGGGGTGTCAATTTTTGGATATATGCCTTAGCTAAGCCTAACCATGTCTTATGGGTCTCTCCTATGCTTTACCTGCTTCTAATCTGTAACCCAATATTGAGATTCAACCTTGATGTCATCAATAAAACTTTCAAAACCTTCAGTCGTAGTAACAGTTTGAGGTCTGAGAAGGAAAACTATGACATTACCATACTGTATCCACTTCAGTCAAATCAGCTTTGTACTTTTATATTTTATTTATTATTACATTTATATCTCACCTTTCCTCCAAGAAGCTCAAGGTGTGTTGCCTGGTTAATAGTAGTAGTAGTAGTAGTAGTAGTAGTAGTGATGTTATTTATATGCCGCCTATCTGACTGGTTTGCCCCAGCCAATCTTGGTGGCTTCCAACACAGTATTAAAACACAAAAAACCTCAAACATTAAAAACTTTCCTGTGCAGGGCTACCTTCAGATGTCTTCTAAAAGTCAGATAGAGATTTATTTCTTCTGCTCCCCATTTTATTGTCTCAAGCACTCATGAGAGACTGCAAACAAACACATATATTTAAAACATTCCCCCCACAAAATCCCCAGGGCCTATTTACCTGTTTGTCTGTAGTATTATTCTCTCAAGAGAAGCCACTATGCCAACAAATTCCATTCACTTCTGTCAAAAGTATTTTAAAAAATAAGTTATGGACAAATTTTAATTTCTCCGTAATAGTGAAAGTGGAGGAGACACAAAGCTTAGTTTTCCAAGTTTGGATCCAAACCAAATTGTCCACCTCCAATGCACTTTGGATCAAACTGGGCAAATTTTCAAAGCACCAAATCAAGGTCTGAACTGATTCTTGTTATTGGTGCTGATGAAAGCGTCTCTCGTGGACCTATAGGATCACTTTGTGAGGCCAAAATGTGTCCCTGCCTTGATGTGAAACACTGAAAATCCAGAAGAGGAGCTATTTCCTTGTCTTTTCCAACCATTGTTCTCCATACACTTGGCTAGTAGATGCAGCTCCACCCTACATGGAGAAAAAGATTAAAAGTAGCGAAAGTTCAGAGCAGAACAATTGCAAAGATGGAGCTGCCACAAATGGGGTGTGAGATCTCTGTTTAATATATTCATCTGAAACATAAGATGTCTCTACGTTTTCACTCAACTCTCAATGTTGCTTCTCTGTCTTTTATTTTTCAACCTTGTCAAGTAATACTACCATTTATGTTTAAAGGACATGTAGAAGAAACCTTAAATGACTTTTATGTAGCACAGATTATGCAGGCTTCTCTAAAGTGCTTTTACAACGAATCTCCAAGGACCCTGAGGTCACTTGCTGCAATGAACTGGACATAACTAGCATGTATTTTAGAGATTCTTTTTTCTTTTTCTTTTTTTGCAAATGGATTGCCTGTGGGTGGTGATGGTTAGCTCACTTTTGAACAAAATTTTGACTCAACATATTATTCTGACAGTTCTAAGTAGGCTGGGGATTTTTGAACTATTTTTACTTCATATTTAATTGACGTATGCAGATGATATCCACATCTGAAGAAAAATTAGCTTCAAATATATAGCGCAAAATCTGCATGTTAAACTTAGCAAAACCCTTTTTGGATTTACCTTTAGAAATGGCAATAATTAGTTAAAATAGCCATTGTATATCTGTTTAAAAAAAGAAGTCAACATAGTTTTAGGCAGCCTTTGCCAGCATTTCTGTTCATAACTACTTAATGAGAGATGTCAGTGATGAAAGCTGATGCATCTTCAGCAGTTTGTTCACCAGTCACCCTTAATTTCAGGTATGATGCACCACTCTGGCTTCCACAGAATGATCACATGCTAGAAATGTCATCATACTCAAGAAGTGACATTCCATCATTCACAGGATCTGTCAGAGAGATTGCCACCATCACAGAACGAGTTAGGACGAAGGTCCCTTGCTACATCAGACTACTATCATCAAAGACTTGTTCAATTCATTATCCTGTTCTCACTCTGGCCAACCAGATGTCTCTGGAAGCCTGAAAGCAGGACATGAGCACAACAGCAGTCTTCTCTCTCATGTTCCAAGCAACTAGCATTCAGAGGCATTCTGTCTGCGATACTGGAGGTAGTACACAGCCATCATTTTTATATTTAAAAATATAAAAATTTACTACCCTTCATCTGGGGAGCACATAAAAAACACAAAAATAAATACCATAGTAACAAGCAAAAACAATTACCCCCACTCCCATTTTAAAGGCCAGAGGACTGGGAGACTTGCAGCCTTATCGTCAACTTGTCTCAAATCCTTTTAAAGCTGTACACAGTTTAACTATGTGGTGCGTGAAGAAGACTTGGTGATCCATTCATTTTTATTTTTTTAATACGGCCAGGAATGGCCTCCTACCACTTTCCTGGGTGGCCAGTGGTTGTGCCCCATCATGTTCGGCTGCCATCCCTGGCAGCTAGAGCACACGTGTCCGGCTGGCTTTTTGGAAATTTCCCAACTGGTGGTGCGGCGGCAGTGGGAGGCCTCATTAGCGAGAGCATGCCTCAGGTTAAGAACAGTTTCAGGTTAAGAAAGGACCTCCAGAACGAATTAAGTTCGTAACCCAAGGTACCACTGTACTTCTCAAATTCTTTCTTTCTTTCTTTCTTTCTTTCTTTCTTCCTTCCTTCCTTCCTTCCTTCCTTCCTTCCTTCCTTTCTTTCCATTACTGCCTGGTTCTTCCAAAGTATGTATTCCTTTTCCTTCTCCTCATCTGGCCACAACTTCCATTTCATGAAGGAAGTCCTCTTGCCTCTAGCAGCCTGCACATTTCCTGATCTGTGGGATACATTCTCTCTGAGCTGCTATTACTGTGGTTTTGAATAACCCCCATGCATTCTCGAGAGATTCTAACCACTTGACCTTCCTTTTCAACTTCCTTTTAACCACTTCCCTCATTTTTCAGACGTTTCTTCCTTTGAAGTCAAATGTGACACTGTTGGACTTCCTTATCAATGGTTCACTCAAAATACCTGTTGAATTTGATGGCATGGAAGAGAGAGGCAGGTTATTGATGATTCCAGGCAGTAAAAATAAGTCTGATAGCAAAGTGGACAAAGGATTTCTTTAAAACAAAAGGAGATACAAGGTATTTTACTTGCGTGTGACAGGGACTGATCCAGCAACAGTTTTTAGAATCAAGGTTGTAGAACATATATTAGCCTCCAAGAAGTATGTGAAGTTTCCCCTCTTGCCTTTGAATAACGTAGCTCACAGTAAACTGTTTCAACAGTAACAAGTTACCGTCACTTGCACCTGATCATTCAAAGAGCATTCCTTTTTTCATACCAATACAAACCAAAAAGTTCGTGTTTAATCAAAAGAACACAAGTGGAGAATTTAAAAGCTAATGCTGTTTGATCATGTGGTCATCTTTGAAAAGTTCTGTGAAGAAATTATCAAACCCTGTCCTGCCCCAAATGCTAGTGTAATTTTTAAAAAGACACTTTATGAATTATAACTCTCCCCAGGTAAATCTTGACAGCTATGTATGAGTCAGTGCAGTTCCAAGGCAGCAGTGAATTATGTATAATCTCTTTCTAAACCAGTTTCATTTTTGTCATGAATATTCATACCAAAGAGCTCAATTAGAATTCCCTACACAGTAGGTGACTCAAACAGCAAACTCCTATCAGGTATGAAGAATATGCTGGAACAGTTTATTATTTTCTGCAGATACACAATAACACAAACATAGCACACATTTCAATCTCTGCAAATGCAAGTTTTGTGTACAACTAAATTAAGCACAATTTCTTAGCAATGATTTAAAGGAGATAAATATCCACTGAGCAGATAATACATTCCTTAAATAAGCATATAAGAATCTGAAGTGAACTACACATTTTATTATTCAGCTACACCCATTGTAGCTGGAGCAACCTCTTGGCTATCTGTGGTTTGCCTTTATGTAGTGTGTGAAATGGTCCTAAGGGTCTGACTAAAAGCATTTCCACATAAGACTTAAAGCACATCATATTTCAGCTTGCTGTGTCAATATAAAAGCACACCATCTAGAATGCTCCCTCACATCACAAAACGCCTCTTTGCATGAGGTCTGTTTTGCTGGCTGGGCATGCAAATAGGTCTGAGATGAGACCAGAGAATAATGACTGCTTATATCACGAAGGGACTGCTGAATCTTCTGTGCAGCAGTGCAGAACTGCCATACTCCTATTTCTAAGAGAAATACACAAAAGGTTACAGGTTCCCTTACCTCTCTAATTTCCCATCTCACCCATATTAACAAGGGAGATCAGGAAGAGATTGAGGCAGAGAGTCAGACATGTGGAGCATTCTCATAAAAGGCTAGCAAAATGTCTGCATAATTGTGTAGATGAACCTAAAGCAAAGATGGGCAATCTGCCACCCATGGACCTCACGCTGCCCCATCCTCATTTTATGTGTGCCCTTAACACGTCCTGAAACTGACCCATTGTTCCATCCCACCAGAGTGCTTTCCTTGCTTCTCTTTGTTTCTTCTATTTGCTGAAAGTTTTCTGCTTTTCTTTCATCATAAAGCAAAATGCCTTTCTCTCATAGCATCCCACAAATTGGATTCCAAGCAGGTGTCCTCACTAATGCTACTGCTCTCCCAAAGAAATATGGCATTCTTTTCCTAGGAGGAAAAATCCATTCAGGTATAGATATATACTATTCCAAACTCAAGCATTAGATTTTTTTAATATAAAAAAACAACCCAGATAAAATAAAGGTATGTAGTTCATTCCTCATGAGAAAGAATGACAGTTTCCCAATAGGGGCTGAAAAATATTTATGAGAAATAGTGTAGAGGAAATGTCCACCCATTTGCACAGTTGTATAGAAGTGGAAACTATACTGCAGGAATCCCAAACCAGTCATGTTTAACAGGCTGAAAGCATAACTTTTGGCTCAAACAGGCCCAACCAGAAGAAAAATGGCTTCTCTTTCATCAAGAGGCAATCTAATACATTCATACTTTGGAAGTAAAATGGAATTCGTTCAGGAAGTCCATTCAACTTCCAAAATGTTCAAAAACTGAAGCGCGGCTTCTGATTGGCTGCAGAAAACTCTGCCAGACATTTGGCTTCCAAAAATAGTTCGCGAAACGGAACAGTCACTTCCGAGTTTGCGATGTTCAGGATCCAAAACATTCGGGAACTAAGCTGTTTGACTTCCAAGGTACGACTGTATATTGAATATCTATCAAATTTGGTCTGCTGTTGCCTAATCTTCTACTAGTTTATTGGTGTTTATAGTCTTGTGTTGGCTTGGGTTGTTTCAGGAGTCAGACCAGCTGAAGACAAAATGTTCTGGCTCTTTGTAACCAGAGATTATATAGATGAAAGTATGCAGTTAAATTGCTTGCCTTTTAGAAAACCTTCTGCTTTGTAGTAATACCCCCAGAGCATTTGAACCATTCTGTGTTCTGTTTGCCACATTAACTGGTGCACATTATTGACCTACACTATGCCCCTGACAAAATGTGTGAGCTGCAGCAACCTAAAGAAAGGAGCTCATAGAGGACTAAATCCACATTAGATGGGGCATTTTCTCTGGGGGGGGGGTAATGATACATGTATTTAATTCCACGCTGTTGTTTCTTTTATTTCATTAGGACTTAGAATATTACAGAAGCCATGTGTCCTTATGATAACTTTGCCATCTTTAAGGCTGCAATTCACTATCCTCTTACCAAAGACAAAGCTTTATTAAACTTAACATCACATATTTCCGAGGAAATGTGCATAGGATTTAACTATGAACCACATGGCAAAAACCTATAAATGTTGCAGTTAAATATGAAAAGCCAACTGTGTAGCTACAACTGCATGAGACCAGACCTCAGTCAATACTATAAGCTTATTCAGGCAATGAAGAGGGCATGCTGAAATTGTGGAGTTAGGGATAATGATTGGGAGGTAGGCTCTACCTGAATCAGTTCAGCCAAAGGTCTGTAAAAAGCTTATGTGAGAACAAGGTTGTTCACAATTCGAGTAAATGTGCAATGGTCAGGGGCTGAACCCCACTACCACCACACCACCACCAGTTAGCCTGTCCAGATTTTGAAAACTTTCATTTGAGTACACCCTATGTTCTCTGAGCAACTGTTCCCCTCCTACCTGGTGCAGAATATTTAGAAAAATTGACATTCATGAAGAACATAAGGGTTACGTTATGTAATACAAAGAGTACTTTCCTGCCTATATGTTGTCATGATTCAACATTATTTTGGCATGATTACAGTACAATACTAACTTGTTT